>NC_084927.1:4385000-5010000 GCF_958298935.1 Phragmites australis
TGAGCACAATGATAAGGGCAAGGGCAAGGCCGTTGAGCAGTCGAAGAAGAAAAAGTTTAAGGCCCAGAAAGATATGGATCGTGCTATTGCAGCGGTAGATGCGGCTGATGTCACGTCCCAAATTCTTAATCACGCATTTAAGCAAAATCATGCTTCTTAAGCATTATGCTTAATTTTGCGTAATGGTAATTCAGAGCGCTAATGCACTTCGTTAAAAATCATTTGGATAAGAGAAAGAAAATTGGGGGAGAAAATAATTGAAGTTGCATTGGAAATACCCATTTTCTCTAACATGTGGGTCCCACATGTGGCCCCACACCTCACCCACTCCCTCTCTCAAGTGGGCAGCACCCCACCTGCCCTCTCTCTCTCCTCTCCTCACTCCACACGTCCACCCAAGCTGCTGCAACAGCAGCTCCCCTCCCTCTCTCCCTCTCCCACTCAAGCACTCTCTCTTTTCTTCCAAAATCCGAGCTCAAGTGGAGGATTCAAGGTATGCATGTGGTACCATTGCATTCTCTAGCTCATGAGCTACTCATCTATCCAATCCATTTTCGTTTTCGTGGAAGAATCGAGTAGTTCTGAAGTTCTTGGCGTTCTTGAGCTTTTTGGAGCAAAAATGGAGTTTTGGTCGAAAATGAGCTATAGAGTCGTGTTGGTAGTTGATGAGTAAGTTGTAGTACCCTTAGACTATCCCTAACATGTTTCCTTTTGTCTTGGAAAAGATTGCAACTCAAATCAACCAAAAATCCACTCGAGAATAGCTTTTCTGAGCCGACTCGGATGCTCCGGACTCACCCGGATACTCCGGGTTCAGTAGAATTTGTCCGTTGAATTGTGTTCAAAATTGGTTAGGGTTTAGGATGCGAGTTTGGTTTAGGATCTCTTGGATAAGTCATATGCACGTTTGTGTAGCACAGATTTGTAAAATGAGTCAAATCACCTGAGGGAAAAATCGTGAAGAACCCAAGTTTGTATCACTCAGATTATCCGGACAAACCCGGAGACTCCGGGTAGTTATGTGATCCTGTAGCAGAGAACTTCGTTCGGAACCTCACTCGGAGTGTCCGGCACATCCCGGATAGTCCAGACCAACCCGGAGGTTCCGAGTCAAGTTAGAATAGTGCTAACCGAGAGCCTTCACCGGAGGATGGCCCGGATACTCTGGAACTCGAACATTCCAGATTCACCCGGATACTCCGGGCCAGTCAAATAAAAAGCAGCAACCGAGCACATCTTCCGGAGGGTCACCCGGAGGGTCCGAGCCCGGATACTCCGAACCATCCCGAATACTCCGGATGGCTATTATTTTTCCGGTTTTCATTTAGATCATTTAGTATTGCTTTGATTCGCATATCTTATACTTCTAGCATGTTGTTAAGCATTGTGGCATGCCTTGTAGCATTCATTCATGCTCATCATTGCACGTGTTCTTGTTTAGCTAACAAGGAGCCGGAGCGGGTGGCGACCGTGGTCGAAGACAACTCCGATCTTCCGGATTTCGGTGAGTGTTGCGTGGGTAACTATAGGCAGCTACCTGGGCAGCAAGACAAGTATCTATCATATTGCACCCTTGTCGAATTGATTGAAATCTAAATATTAATAAACTATGCTTATGTATAGGTTTGCATGTATAGGGAGTCGATGTCAAGTTTTTATGGGTAGAACCTATGTTAATTGCATAATCCCTACCTTGAATTGTTCATCTATATCCTTGTAGCCTTGGTAACGTGATAAATGTCTAGAAGTCGATCGAAAAGCTTAGCAATGCATAGGTCCTCGGTAGAAGACGAGCAATGGTTCGACCGTTGTTCACGAGCTTACGGTATACTAGTTGTTCACGTATATGGTTATGTGGATGTTGGTTGGATGAGTGGTGAGTAGGAGACAAGATGTGGGCAGTGTTAGGTGTGACGTCTGCCTCGAAGGAAAGTCCTGGTGGCAGTCCGAGAGAGGACCCGGGCACCGTAGACCGCTTGCATCGTTTAAGGCCGATCATCGGGGTAGTTGGCTTTAGCACTTACCTTACTCACCACATGCCAATCTAATGGTAACGCGAGCCGAATACCTTCGCAGCTATGGCTTTTTGGGCCTGAACATCGACGGTGTGAGCGGACGGGTTTGTAAGTGGTACTAGTTTGCTCCGGGAGTAGTTCTAGTACCGCCATGCCGAGCGATGCACGATCCACACGGTTGGGACTGGTTGGGAAAGGTTGTCACGAGTACCCCCTTGTGTGCACTTTAGCGGGTGGCACAAGCCGTATGGTCCTCGTGTCGTGTGGGTCCAGGAGTATCCCCCTGCAAGGTGTATAAACAGTTTGAACTCGCGCTCTTGGTCATGAGCATGCTATTGTTTCATTTGCACCCGGTCGTAGAGTTCTCGTATGTGGTTGATGGTTCGGGTATGTGGGGCATGGTTCGGTTATGTGGTTGATAGTTTGGTTATTATGGTGATGGATGGGTTGGTACAGTTTTCTTATATGTTCAAGTACTTATGTTACAGTTATGTTGCAGTTTCATTTATGTTCAGTTGGTTATTGCAGGGTAGAATGTCATGTTTGGTTAAGTATAGGCGCTCACACATGTAGGTCTAGGTTGCTTACCGCATATGTTTTACTTAACCTTATGGCATGTCCTTGCTAACAGCTCAATGCATAATCCTTAGAGTCGGAATATTATATATCCATATTGTGTAAGTCTTGCAAGTACCTTCGTACTCAGGGTGCTGCCCTTAAGTTGTTGCAGGTTCTGCTGCTGGCGAGGATGATGTTGTCTTTGGCTGCTTCATGCCTGCCGATCAGGGTAGCAGGTAAGAGTAGTGCATCCTACTCTGAAAGTGGCGCGTTGAGACAGTGCCTAAGGGCATGCGGCGCCGTTCTATTTTGTTGTTCATAAGTTTAACTTTCCGCTGCGTAGTTCTTTTGTGGTTAGGAGTTGAGGGGTTTTGTCTCCTCCTAGCTCGCTTTTGTTGTAAATTGTTGAAATCAGTTGCATACTTAATACTTGTAATATAAATGTTTATTACTCGCTCTTTATTAAGCTATGTTGTGATGTACATGTTGGAAGGCATGTGTTCCGTTCCTTGGGCACAAAACACGTGCCGGGACTACCGGGATGATATTCTGGTTAATCATCGAGGTTGTAATTATGGATAATAATCCTCCTGGTGATTAATTAGAATATTATTTGGCCGGTTCCTCACAGCTGATGCTCAGCAAGGCTTTGAGATCAGAGACGTCACTTCACCTCCTCGTCGGTTGTCACACCCGATTTTAACGGACAAAACTAGTGCGACTTATGTGTGCTCAGGAAGTTTAACACACATAAGGACATCACAGGTGAAGTAACAAAAACAATACTTCAACTTACAGCCGTTCAACTCTTACATAAAAGACTTAATCCAACAGCTATAGCAACTAAACGACGGCAACGGAACGAAAGCATCAGCGACCACACGACTCCACAAGCACTGACCAAAAGACACACTCCTAGAACACCAGATCATTGTCTTGAAAATCTTCAAAGTCCTCCATTGAGCAGCATATGAATTGTGGGAGATAGCAAGGGTGAGCACATAGAGTACTCAGCAAGTGTGGAAAAATAATGATATGTTGGCTCTCAACAAGAATAGGCTAGGTGGTGGAGCTTCGGATCTCAGTGAGAAGGCTTAGAACTCGGCGAGTTTGGGTTGAGGAAAAACCGAGGGGGCGGCGGGGACCTATATAAGCAGGGAAAAAGGCTCGGGGAGGATCGGGACTCTAGGGCGGCGGCAGGAATTTGTGTCGGTCATGACGGCGATGCGGAGTCCGAGTCGGAGAAGAGGGTGCGGGCGTGGGGGTGAAAACAGAAAATGGCTGGGGCATCTTCGGCGCGGTGGGCTGAGCGGGGCGCGGCAGCAGGCGGGCTGAGGAGCTAGGTTGGGGCACGGCCCAAGCGGGAAGGGGAGGGGAGGAGGGGAGGAAAGGTAGGGCAGACTGGGTCGGCTGGCTGGGTGGGCCGAAAGGGAGAGAGGAGGGGTGACCCTGGGTAAGGTTTAGGTTTTCTATTTCTATTTCCTATTCTATTTCTAATCTAAAGCAAAACAACTCCAAAAAGAAAACCGACAAAACCAAATAAACCCTACATGCCTATATCCAGCATGAAATGCATCTCAAGAAAATATAACCTATGTCAAATTGATTTATTTTAGAAAATAGGTTTTATCCCATTCTATTTGTTTAAACCCTAATTAATTCTGGTAAAATTTTAGGAAATTGAGAAATTGAAAACCAGGGTGTGACATCGGTCAACCCGCACCCATCCTGACGTGGTGATGAGCTTGACGCCTTCCAGCCAATCAGGCAGCCAGAAGAGGGCTCATCGGGAGCCAGAGCCAAGAGAAGGAGAAGGAGCAGATAGAGCAGTAGCAGTCAGGGTGGCCTCAACCGTAGGCAAAGATTCTTTTGCGTGACTTGACCTCTTACAAGTCACCAAAGATCAAGAAACTGAGGTTTGTGACGATTGATGAGTGGTTTCCCCCGTCATAGATGAGGTGGTAGATCACAGGTTCTATACCATTCTGCAAAAGAGCTTCTTCCACTCTTATCTCAGGAATAAGGTCAAGTTGAGCCAGCACAAGACGCCCAACTAGCATTACATGCAGTTAGCTGCAGGGGGGAGTGGACGTGAGACAGCACTTTGACGCCTTCCCTGGACTTTCAGCTCTGCTCACTAACGTTGATAGATATGTAGAGGAGTGGGTCAGAGTGTTCTACGCCACAGTGTGGATAGCACCAGAGAGGAATTTCATCTAGTTTATGTTCCAGGGCGACTATCACAGATTATACAGGAACAGGATACATGAGGCTTTGGGGGTTCAGGCGAGTTCCAGATTTCTGCATGAGATTGTTCATCCGAAAGTCGAACCCCCTCGTCGTCCTCTAGCTGGTGGTGTCTATCCCACTGATGAGGATATCATGCCACTGTTCAAGCAGTCGTTCACTCCAGCTTCACTGGGACTGCCAGACATGTTGACACCTAAGGCGAAGGCCATCCTCTTGGCCCTGAGACACAGCTTGTTGCCGAGGATCAGCTACGGAGAGGCTATCAACAGTTTGCAGCAGTGGTTAATCCTCTCTATCCTCACTCGCCAGTGTTTTGATATAGTGGATCTGATTCTTTGTGAGATTGAGGATGCCATAGAAGAGGGGATGTTTCTGGCCAGATAGCAACCGTATGCGCACTTTATTTCACATATGCTAGCTCATGCGATTGGGTATCCCGAGTTCCTCGAGACCTACGAGGACTCTCCTACTCAATTCCGGGAGTATATCCCTAATGCTCCTACAGACAGACGTCGTGGTCAGCGTGCCATGGTTCACGCTCAGGAGCAGATCCCAGTTGAGGAGAGGGAGAGAGCAGCAGCTAAGGACCAGGCCCTAGTAGAGGCCGAGGCAGAGCTCCCTTATGCCATCTTTGATGTAGATAGTGATAGTGACTCAGACTCAGAGGACATTGAGTACTTCCCTCCAGTCGCTAGGTTTCACGATGCCGAGATAGGAGGTTCTTATCAGGCTACACCATAGACTTTAGTTCCACTCTCTTCA
Source organism: Phragmites australis (assembly GCF_958298935.1). Taxonomy (NCBI): domain Eukaryota; kingdom Viridiplantae; phylum Streptophyta; class Magnoliopsida; order Poales; family Poaceae; genus Phragmites; species Phragmites australis. The sequence continues at coordinate 4,390,586 of NC_084927.1, forward strand.
GCGCCTGAGATGATACCTTTTGTACCTCCTGCTACACCACCTTCAGAGTTTACCCTTTTTCTTCAGCAGATGCAGCAGCAGCAGATGATGATGCAGTAGTAGATGGAAGCCCAGGTAGAGAAGCAAGAAAAGCTTCAGGCTGATATGTTTCGCCAGCAGGAGCAGCAGATGGTGCTCATGCAGTCACTCCACCAGCAGCAGCAGACCATGTTTGCAGCGCTTCAGACAGACAAGGAGAACAACTCTCGGATGTTCTCATTCCTGCTTTAGCATACAGGTCTTCAGATGCCAACTGGACCTCCAGCACCTGCTCTAGCCCCCGAGTCATCTCCCTAGCAACGTCAGTGGTCTTTTCGATACTCTGGCATCAGGCTTCCCACTTAAAGCTTTTTTCACCACTGGAATCTTCTCTCTACCTGCCGGGACTTCTTAGAGACCAGTGCTTCCTTCATTGACATCACCTCTGACCACTGAACCTCTTAGTTTTGAGGACTCACCTCAGCCGACTATACCGAGTCAACAGCCATCCGTTTAGTCTCCACCAGTGGTTCGGTCTGCCTTCAATGAGCTCAATACAGCACTCCAGGAGATGGCTTCTCAGGGTACTAGCACTAGCAGCTCGGCCCCAGCTCCAGCTTCAGAGGCACCTATAGAGTCAGTACAGCCTCCTCCTCCAGTTGTTGATCCCGCTACCATCGAGCTTTCGGATGCAGATTCAGACTCAGGCTCACAGTTTGAGGTGTGACTATCAGCAGCAGCGTCGGCTTCCTCCTCTCCTCCAGCTCCTGATGTCTAGGAGTGTGCTCTTTTTGGTGCTTAGATGCCAAAGGGGGAGAGAGTCTAGGTGTTAGGGGGAGTTTTTGTGTTGAAGAGAACTAGTTAGAGTGATTAGTGAGCTTTCTAGTTTCTTAGTCTCAGGGGGGGCTTGGGTAGACTAGGGTTGGATTGTTAGATCTTATGGATTTTGATGTAATGACAGGCTATTTGGTTCTCTCTATTGATGTGTTTCGCTTGTCATCACATTGTGTTTAATTTCATGCTTGTTTAATTCTTATTCTACTAGCATGATAGGTTGCTCTAGTGCTAGGTTTTCTCTTGCTTAAATGATATATGCTGTCAATTGCCTACAATGATAGGGTGTACATCAATTCATATCTCATATTCTCAATTGTGTTTTCATCAATCACCAAAAAAGGGAAGATTGTAGCATCTAGGCCCCTAGGTAAGTGGTAAGTGTTTCAGTGATTAAGGACAATCGTATCATTGTGACTAACAAATTTGTTTTGAAGGGTATTAAAAATTTTAGTTCACAATTTTGATTGAGTATCCTTGGTCCCTATGTTGATTCTATGGATGATCAAAGGATATGTGCATCAAGATCAAGGATCATCTAATTCTAAGTGTCACAAAGGAAATGAAGGACACTTAGAGTAGTATATGTCTCTTTGCTTAGTCTTTTGACCGTACTATAAAGAGGGGCTAAGAGTGGTAGATTGACCTAGGTGAGTCTAGACTTGGTTGGATGCATACTTGTGAAATTCTAGCGCTAGGTAGCTCATAGAAGTCCATGGTGGAGATGTCGAGAAGTTAGAGCTCAAGAAAAGATTGAATTGGACGAGCTCAGTGAAATTAGCCCCACCGGATAGTCCGATGATATGACTTTTGTTCTCACCGGATCATTGTCTCTTGATCTAGAACAGAAGACATCGAGTGAACAGGATGATCTGGTGCATAAGTGTGGTATTCACCGAAACCTTTTCTCAGTGACACGTGACAAAAGTTTTGAGAAGTGTTACACCGGATAGTCCGGTGATAGTACGGTGAGAGCACCTGACTAATTTCAACACAAGCGAAATTTTCCAGAGAAATTGAAGTTGAACTCACTGGATTATCCAATGATGAAAAATGAGACCATCGGATTAATTCTTGCAAGGGCGATTTCGAGTGCTAAAAATTGAAGACCAAGTGACTAGATAGTCCGGTGCTAAGTGAAGTGCATTAAATGGTGTCATCGAACTAATTTTTGCAGAGAGGTTGCTTCAGACAGTTTAAAGCTGCTGAGTTCACCGGATGGTTCGGTGATGGACGAAATGAGCACCGGAGCAATTCTTACATAGAAGGTTGCAGCTGTTTGAAAATTGGAGGTCAACTGACCGGATGGTCTGGTGCAAAAGGCATGCTCACCGGATGTCTACACCGGACTATCCTCGGCAGTAACAGCTAATGACAGCTGGCACAGTGGGGCTCTAAAGTTTGTACTCACCGGATTTTCTGGTGATTGTGAAGAGATGCTCACTGGATCATCCGGTGTTAACAGAAAAAGTGGGTTGTTATGCAACGGCTAAATTTGGATCTCTAGCCTACAAATACCCCATCACTCTGTCTCATATGTCTCTCTTGCGATCCCAAAAGAGCTCATACACTATGTGTGTCACCAAGAAGAAAGAGTGCACTTGAGTGAATTTCAAAGTTCTTAATGGAAGGTTAAAGACATCTTTAGTGCTTAGAGAGTAGCAAGTGTGCATCTAGCTGTAGTCTAGGCTTGATCTTGGTCATGTGAAGCTATTGGCTTGTTACTCTTGGTGGTTGGTAACACCTAGCCAGTATTTGGTGATTGGAGGTGTCCCCTATGAGCTCTTGGAGTTCTTATGGGAGCCCCGGGAAGAGCTATGTGCTTGGTTTGATATCTGCCAATTCGGAGATGAAGAAGTGGCAATCATGAGTGAACATTTGAGACTTCGTGACTCAAGGGGGAGTGATATCCTTTGTGGATGCTCCAACAAAGACTAGGGGGGAGTGCCAACTCCTCGATACCTCTGGAAAAAAATCGGTGTTCTCTTGTCCATCTCCTTACTTTCTTGTATTTACATTTGAGCATTTACTTACTTGAAAGCATTATTTTCCACATTTACTTTATGTTCTAGCTTGCTTGGTTTTCTTGCTTCCGTCTAGTTTGATCGTGTAGTCGTCTTTAAATTCATCTAGGCTAAGGTTGCTAAGTTGTTCTAGAATTCGGTAGGAGTATTTTTTTTTTAAATAGGCCAATTCCACCCCCCCCCCCTCTCTCTTGGGCCATTTGATCCTTTCATAAACTATAAGGAATATTTGGTCGAGCCTAGATCCATTGGAAAGGGCTCGTCATAAGCTTTCAAGCAAGTCCAAGATCGCCTCAATTGGACTCCGTATGTGAGAATTATGCACGTTTTACTGATGTGATGTCCTGAGAATTATGCGAGAATTATTCCTTTGATGCTGACTAAACTATAAGAAATATTTGGTCAATCCCAAATACATTGGAAAGGGCTCGTCAAAATCTTTCCAACAAGTCCAAGATCGCCTCAATTGGACTCCGTATGCGAGAATTATGCCCGTTTTACTAACATGTTGTCCCAAGAATTATTCCTTCGACTTTGACTAAACTATAAGGAATATTTGGTCGAGCTCAAATCCATTGGAAAGGGCTCGTCATAAGCTTTCCATCAAGTCCAAGATTGCCTCAATTGGACTCCGTATGCGAGAATTATGCTCGTTTTACTAACGTACTATCCTGATACTCCAAACTGAATTTGGAGTCCGACTAGAGCTCGACTTGGCCTTCGAGTGAAGATGTCCTTCGAGTGATGACGTCCAGGTGAGCTTGTGTTGCCTCTGACGTTTTCCTAAGCAATAAAACATTACCAGTGTTGCTCATATCCTAAGGAGAGACGTCCTCGTCACTAGGCATGCCAACGTGGGACGCCACATTGGAGCAGGGACTATATTGACACAAAAAAAATGGGGGACTCAGTGTGGCAGTTGAGGGATGAAATTGAGCCTCTGGTGACAGTTAGGGGATGAAAATGGATATTCCACCTTTCTTTTTTGAAACAAAACTAAGAACACATGACTAGCAAATTTCTTTGTTGCCCAGCATGCATGCACACAACTCCAAGTAGTCAAAGCATGGGACGTCGAGCGGCATGGCGTGGCGTACATGGACCATGAGGTAGACACTACTACAGAACCAGCCATATATGATAGCCCATCATTGCCGGTTCCTAATGGACCGGCAGTGATGGGGAATCACTTCTGGTTTATAAGCCGCACAGGAAGAATCAGTCACCGTGGCTTATGAACTGGTAGTGATAATGGTCATCACTACTGACCGATGGTTTGAGCCGGCAGTGATGCCCAGCTCCCTCATCACTGCCAGCTGAAGCCACGGACCGGCGTTGATATTAGAGCATCACTGTCGGCTGGTAGTATGAGCCAGCAGTGATGTCTCAGCTATATAGCACGAGAAAATTCCTTGTACACCAGCGCTCAACTCTCTGGTGCTTGGAGGAGCTGCAAGCGAGGCTGAGCAACCCTTTGCCCTCTCTATTGTTGTCTTCCCCGATGGAATAGCGCCCCAGCGCCAGCCACAGCCACCACCTCACCGTCGGCCCACCGCCACAGAGCCTCCCCGAACAATCTAACACCTTGGTGAGCATCAACCCGTCCCAAGGAGGCCTTGGCCCACGGCTGTTTCCCTCGGGCCCATCGCCGGCACGGGGGTCGCCAAAGGTCCGAGCCGCCCCGTGCCACAACACCATCGTCGGCCGGGCTTCCAATGAGCTCTTTGACCGGGGAGTCCATGCCTGGGTTCACCATGATCTGCTGATGCTCGGGGTGTTGTTCCTGGCCTCTACCGTCACTGAGCTCACCATCGGCTGCCATCTTCCCACTGTCGGCCACCGCCCACTCCCTCCTCCCTCTGTTTTCCTGTCTCATATGGGTCCCAGCCCCACGCATCTGTGGCTGTGGCCAGGGTAGGTGTCGGTGCAAAGTGTTTTGTGAAAAGGAAAAATCAATAATTCGGTTAAATGAGACAAGGAAGAAACGAATTATTTGTTCAATGTATAATCAGCTGCAACCTTATAAAATATGTAGAAACTCCATTTGAGCTCTAAAAATTGTGAAACTAGTTTTGTTAGCTCCGTATGGTTGTTCTCTACAACACAAAAATTGTATCACTCATGAAAAAGGCGTTTTTATTCCTGTAATTGTTTAAATGTGCTTAATCTTGTTTAAATCACCATTAAATATTGGTTAATCTAAAAATAGTGATTCAAGTTCTAAAACTCTGGTTAAATGGATAAATTTCTAGGAAAAATATTGTACATCATGTTTCATGTGTTAAGATTTATGTTTTAGCATTTGTTGAATGTCATTTGTTTAGCTTCTAAAAATTTGCACAGAAAAGAATAAAAATAATTTGAGGGTGAGACCACTTCTTAAAAAATTTATTAGTGTACCCCTACACATGAAAAATTAATGGCATGTTAGGTGTTGTCTTAATGTCACCTTGTTTTATTGCGCAACTTTTAATTAATTAGTCATTTTTACTTAATTAGTCCTAATAAGGGTTGAATAATAATAAAAAATTCTAAGGATGGCACCAACAAACACTCATCGGAAGCGGACACGAAAGTATATAAAAGGGTTGAGGACTCTTCCTGGCTGATTCAAGATTAACCGCAGAAGAACTAGTAGGGTTTACTGTGGGAGCGGATATCCCAAAGTCTGATGTTACATGGCCGTTTGAGTTGGGTAAACCTTTGGTCAAACCAGATATTGAAAAAAATCTTACAACTCAAATGCGCCGATTACATATGTGGTACTTGGAGCAGTCCAGGCACAGTATACAGGTGTTCCTCGTAAGATACAGAGATGAATATTTCCTCAACAGGGACAACTACTTCTGGGTGAAGTTTAAGTGCTTGTATGAAATGTATAAGGAAGATGCCATCGACATTACCATAATCAGAGTATGGACTTTGTAAGTGACTATGTATATAATTCACGTTATATGATCTTGTACCTTGAAATTACACGGCTAACTTCCCTCTTTTTTGAACGGAGATCCGCACATGCAAACAAAAATTAGATAATAAAGTAGGATTCATCAATCATAGGCTTGTCAACAAGAAAATTATACGATCGGATCTAGACTTCACCGAGGACTACTTATTGAACTGTCTGCTTCACCACCAATACAAGAAATTCATACTCTTACCCTACAGCTTTGAGTACGTGTTTGCGCGCTAGAGCGTTCTGTTTTTATGGGCAACTAGATTCTAATACTATTTTGCTATGGTGTGATATTTTTGTAGTTTTCATTAGATACTCCTTGTCATCCACCAAGACTTGAGCAAGATCATTGTCTTAGACTCACAAAAGAGAGATAAGATGACTTACCAAGACCTTATCAAAATGCTAAACATGTAAACTCGATCATTTAATCTTCTCGTCGATTGAATCTAAGTTTAATTGGTATTCATATTCACATACAGGGCGTACACAAGATACTGCAAAAAAAGTGTTATCTACGTTCCATTCAGAAAGCAATATGATGTAAAAACCGACTTTCCGGTACATAGGGAATATTCATATCTTGCATTTTCTACTGAATAAAAGGTTCAATTCATTCCACTGATGAATCATTTCCTCTTATAGTGTATGAGGTAGCCACCCGATAATAATCTCTGCGGGTTTTATGTTCTTACTTTCATGCACGCATTCAGTGGAGATGGAGACGATGTCAGGTTCAATGATCTTGTGGTATGAAATTACATATCGATGCCTTTTTTCAATTTCTATACGTGTTCAAGGACTAATTCTTTCAATTCTTCAAATGCAGCGCTCCAAACTACGCACAAATACGTTACAACCTGTAGAAATACATGTCATTCAAGAACAAATCACCGAGTTCTTCATGAAACATGTTATCAACCCAAACGACAAGTTTCATGAATCGAACGTACCATCGATGCGTGAGAGACCTTCAGATGACACCATACCTTCTAGTAGAGAGTATACGACAAGAAGAAAGTCTACTAAGGAGCTTGACAGTGTATATATCTTTGAATGACACCATATTAATGAATAACATAAATTACTATGTATTAATGAATGATATAAATTACTATGTATTAATAAATGTGTCTTTATTATTGATTTACATTAAATATGTCTTATTGTATGCATGTATAATGCGAGGGAGAGATAGACAGAACGAGGAGAGAGGGAGGACAGAAAGGAGAGAGAGAGGGAGGAGATATTGAGAGGGGGGAGAGACGGAGAGAGGAGAGGTAAAATACTGCCGGCTGAAGGTTTTACCCAGTAGGCATCAGTGCCAGCAGAAACCACCATCCGACAGTCATACCGGGAGTATCACTACCGGCTGAATCCTTCAGCCAACAGTGATAACCCCTTTTATTATCGGTCCCCCGAGTCACCAGGGACTATCATTGCCCATTACTCACTGCCGGCTCCAATATCAGCAATGAAATGAGTTTTAGAACCGATAGTAATATGGGTTTTTATAGCAGTGTGGGGGGGGGGGGGGAGCTCCACCTCGCGGCACACCACGTCGAGTCAGATGGCAACCTAAGCACAGCTTGGCGGTGGCTGCTCTTGGTCAATGACGGCGTCACCAGGCGTCCCAGAGCTGGATGGACCGCTTAGCGGCGGGAAGATCTAGCAGCGGCGGGGCCATTTGTACGAATCTTGCAGATATCCAAAATCAAGTGAATTGCAAAATATATCCTAGAGCATCTGACCACTATTTGGGCTCGCATCAGAATCCGAGAATATTCCCCTACCGATAGCTAAAGATGCACACCTTTGTCTTGTTCGTATGTCTCAAGTGCAGCAAAACACTATTTTTCCAGTTCAAGATTTTAAGTACAAATTATGACAAATTGTTTTTTATAAAGAAAAAGTTCAGATATACAAGCTTGGCAAGCACAGTATCCCATCTCCAACCGAATCCCTTGCTATTCCGTTCCTTTCGCAAAGAAATTCTCGTTTCCTTCAGCGCTCCAATATTTTCCCTTCGCAGTTTCTATCACGAAGGAATTCCCACTTCCATACCCTTTACCTTGGGATTCTCTCTCTTTTCCCTTCACGAATCCGCTCAAAAGGGAAGCTATCGGAGATGAAGTGGAAATAAAGAGAATAGAAATAGAGAGAGGAATCAAGAAGGAAACGAAATGAAGGTAATATAGTTGAGGATAATATTAGTTCTAAATGTACATAGAGCAATAGACTAATATTAACACAGTCCAAAAGTATATTAACATCAGGTGACTTCTCCAAGATTAGAAGCTACAGCAGAAAGGGCTTCACCACTATCCAGTTCAACCAGCGTGATATACACCAGACTTCCAGCAGCAGTTCCACGAGGGCAGCAGCTCATGAAGACCATTGTTTCAAGAAATATGAACATGATAGTTTTAAAAGGGGAAAGAAGCTGCTAGCTTATGAAGACCATGCTTTCAAGAAATTGCTTGCATGATTTGCCCAAAAAGTTTGCTTCATACATCTGTTACACTCAGAATGTGGTTAAATCAGGTCTTGACGACGGTAACAAGTACAGTGCATCTGTCAACAATACTTCAGTTTTGGTGCTCCACCTAATAAAAACACCTGCACAAAAGAAAAAGGTAACAAGGATGTTCAAAATATTAGCAATGAATGAAATAAGATGATGGAAGAGGAAAATACAGCTCATAAATTTTGTCAAACTGAATGAAGCTCAAAGCTAGCAATTATCAACATGGACGAGGCCGGTGACACAACCACCATAATGACAAGTCAGTCTGAACAAATCTTTTGCACAATTAAATTCCGTGGGTCACTTCGTAGAAATGCTCCCATATTGTTTGCATTTTCTTTCCCCATGCCCCCATCCCTGCAAATATACATTCCCAGCACACCCCAATCCTAACTGAGATACTCCGAATGATTTATTGTTCCAACTACCAACCATGTCTTCATCGTACGGCAACAGCTAAACAGCTTGATCGCACGGAAAAATGCAAAAGGTTCACGGATATGAACACTACAACTAGCCGTTAGACTATTCTCATGTGAACCAAATCGCAAAGAGAAACATTTGCACATTTAGTGGCATGACTATGCCTCCTGACACATGTGCACAGGAGTTTCTAGTGAGACATAGGCCTAACTGAGCATGGACTTTAATACGCTGGGTTAAGATCGCCTTTTGTCAACAGCGTATGGGCCTATTATCCGAGTATGCCTGTTAGCCTGATTAAACCTGGTGTCTACTCGTTTCCCCTCCACGTACGCAATAGGGTGGCCGGGTACTAGTACCAGGCTGAGTTAACCTGGTTCAGAAAGTTGCTCTTATTCCACAGCCCAAAGCCCCACCACAGCCTCATCACCGCCTGCCCCCCAAAATCGATAGCTGAGGATCCAGTTAACCTTAATAACCTAACTTTTAGTCAAAAAAGTGGCTTATGGCAAGACATTTGATACAACTTGCCTCCACTGCCCTTCACTCTACCTCATCTCTTGCCCGAGTGCCCGTGGCCACCACTACTGCTCTGTCACCCGGCATTTGAAATTGATGTTTAGAGACAAGTGAACTCCAGAGGCCTAACCCAGTCAGAATCCTTATCGGAGCATGACTATTCAAGCGATAAGGGTGATAGAGATTCTGACTGACGTTCCAGAAAGTTGTCATGTGACTTCTGGTAAATCCGAACTCCAAAGTCTTTTTAGCTGTACATAGAGATCTAAACTTCCCAGGATGCCAATAAACAAAATGAAAAATTAAAATGAGTGAAACACTTAGAAATACTACGATCACAATATTGTTAAGTCTGCACGATCATCAATATTTAAGGAAAAGAAGTTGAAAGATACTTCAAGGAGCCAAAGATGGACCTGTGGTTGCTAATACAGATCCATCATATTTTTATCCTCAAGCACCAAACTAATATTTGCTACCTGTATACATGCAATAGTTTAACCCCCGCCCCACCCCCCAAAAAATAATTTGTTCGGACCCAGTTGCAAGGTGGGCCCATGCATTTCGCAGTATATATTGTGAACAAGAATTTGATAGTTCATTTGCATTTCCGATCTATACCACTGCTTTGGGCTTATTGACACAATGGAATCTGAGTGGAAAAATAAGTTTTGAAAAAATTGCTACCTGTATACATGCAATAGTTTAACCCCCGCCCCACCCCCCAAAAAATAATTTGTTCGGACCCAGTTGCAAGGTGGGCCCATGCATTTCGCAGTATATATTGTGAACAAGAATTTGATAGTTCATTTGCATTTCCGATCTATACCACTGCTTTGGGCTTATTGACACAATGCAATCTGAGTGGAAAAATAAGTTTTGAAAAAAGCCACTACATCGTACTCGTTTTTGTTCTCACTAATTTCGAACTGACTGTCTCACTTATGCTTAAGACAGGTCCCAAATTGTCCCCGACCAAAGAACACACATAACCCATCGAGCCATTGCCACATCTCCCCCTCCCTCTGGCCCTACCCCTCTCTGTCTCCAGACAAGTTGACCGGTGCTGTTCACCCCACTGGACTCCAGAGCGCCACTGTCCCATTTCGCCAAAATACCCAAACATTGTTAGCACTGGTGCCGAAGATTAGTGACTGACAATATATTTGTAAACGAATAGGGGTACCTTCGAGATCAAGGATCAAGCAAGAACTCAAGTAGACACGCGATGTAGATAGGTTCGGGCTCCCGGGTGGAGTAATACCCTACGTCCTATATGAATGTATCTGTATATATTCTGTGTACCGAGTACAAGCAATGTGTCTAGCCCTAGTCACAATGGAGATTGGATCTAGGCTAAAGCTAAGCTCGGTTGGATCTTGAAGTCGCCGAGTGTCTCTGATTGCTATGGTCTTGATGTCGCTTGTGTCGAGTTGAGGGTTTCTAGAGTTGAGAGAGAGTCCTTCTTCGGGGGTCTAAGACCCCGCCTTATATAGGGGTGGAGGCACCGTCTCCACCCTAGTCGTAATCGATAGGGAGTCCTTATCGGCCAAGGCAAGGCAGCTGAATCCAACCTGGATACTAGTCGTACTCGAGTCGGGTACCCCGATCGAGACCTTCCTAGGATGTCTTTGTGATCTCAGAGTCGATCTGACCTCGTAGATTCGGGTCTGCGATATCCGGAGTCATTAAGTATGAATACTTTATATTCTGTATACATCTCATGTATTCCTTCTGTGCATATACCATATAGTTAGATATTTGACAACTGGTAAATAACTTTCACCTTGGTCTCGGGTTACGTCAAAGTCGCGGCCACCCCACTCTATCATCAGCCACAATCTTCCCCTTGAGCCACAATCTTCGCCTACCGTTGTGCATACCACAGAACAGCCAAACCCAGTTCCTATTTGTCCTTCCCCTTGAGTGCCACCACGTCCAACTGGCATGTGGCCACAGCAGCGGTGGGGTGCCACCTCAACCACAGCATGGACTTTCCTACAGGGGTGGAGGAGCATGGGCAGCGGTCTCAGTCCAAGCCGAAGTAAAGCGAAAAGACACAGTGTCGCTTGGTGGAGATCATTGCGTTGAAGGTTGGAGATTGACAAGGAATGGAGGATAAGCTTCCAATTCTGGGAAGGGGTGAAGAGGAGCTCCATGCAAGGGGAGTGAAATTTGCGAAGTCTACAACCTAAGCTAGGGGAGTTGTCAGAGTGGCAATTTCATAATTTTTGGATGGCGTATAGCTAACTGTTCGCAAATCACCGGCATAGATGGAACATGCAACTCAAAATGTGGGCACAAAACAATTTTTTCCTAAAATTATATTCCCTATTTTCACATATCTACCTCTCCCCCTTTAAAAAGTTCTTCAAATTTCAAAAGGAAAAAAGAAAAGTCTAACCAAGAGATTTTCATGTTTAAAATTCCGATTCATAAATTCAGTTTTAAGCATCACATTCCAAATTTAGATTATATGTTTAAATTTTGAACTGTGAATTGCAATGATTGATTGACTGATTACCTTAACAATGTAGGCAGCCACCTGCCCAAATACTATGTAGGTTGCTTGCATTATTTTAGTTATAATAGTGGTAAACTCTGTAAACTCCGCCTATGTTGTTTCAACATAGCAACCGCCTATGTTGTTTCAACATTGTCGGTCCCAAGCTCGGATAAAGGAGAAGGGGGTGTGTTAGGCTTGGCGAGCCAGCATCACTACCCAGCGACATCTGAACCCGGGTGTGGTGTTAAATGAGCAAAGGTCGGGCTATCAACCCCTTGGTGCCGCACCGTATCTTGATCTGGATACGGTGATAAGTGAGCAAGGATCGGGTCGTTGCTTCCTTAGTAGCGCGTTACATCAGCACCCGGATGTAGGAAAAAATGAGCAAGGGTCTTCGCATTTTACTCGACGGGTGTAAAGGGTAAGGAAGCTAGCCGGACCAAGTATGATTCGTTTAGGTAGTTGGAATGTTCTCTAACGGGTAAGTCACGTGAGCTAGTTGATATAGTGGTTAGGAGGCGTGTAAATATTCTTTGCATCCAGTAGACTAAATAGACAGGCCAAAAAGTGAAGGAGGTGGAGAATACCGGTTTCAAGCTATGGTACATGGGAACAGCTGTGAACAGGAATGGAGTAGGCATCTTGATTTATAAGAGCATCAAGAACGGAGTGATGGACGTCAAGAGACAAGAAGGTCTTTGACTATAAATATCTTAGTCAAGCTGGTCTTTGGGTATTTGGTTACGAATGTAATCAGTGCGTATGCGCCACAAGTAAGTCTCAATGAGAGTGCCAAGAGGCAATTCTGGAAATTTTTGGATGACATGGTTAGAGCTATGCCTACTAGTGAGAATATTTTCGTAGGAGATCTCAGTGGCCATGTTGGTTCAACTACTGGGTTTAAGGGAGTGCATGGAGGATTCGGGCATGGCGATAGGAATTAGGAGGGCAAAGATATCTTGAACTTTGCTATGGCCTATGACCTGATGATAGCCAACACTCTTTAGAAAGAGGCAATCTCATTTAGTGACCTTTAGTAGTGGCCAGCACTCTAGCCAAATCGATTTTGACCTTACTAGGAGAGAGGGCAGACAAGCCTACTTAGATTGAAAATTGATACCTAGAGAGTGTGTTGCTCCTCAATATAAGCTTGTGGTGGCGGATTTTCGCTTTCGGATACAGGCTCATCGGGACGAAGGTACCAAAATCGCAAGGATGAAGTGGTGGAAGCTCAACAGGGGGCTATGTGAGTCTTTAAGGACAGATTGATTGACGAGGGACCTTGGACTGAAAACGAAGACGCGAATGACATGTGGGTGAAGATGGCAACTCGCATTCAGAGTGTGGCTTCAAAGGTGTTTGGGGTGACCAAAGGAAGCAAGTGCGAACCTAAATACACGTGGTGGTGGAATGAGGACGTTCAAAAGGCTATCAAGGAGAAGAATATATGTTACAAGCACTTGCATCATGACTGTAGTGCGGACAACATAGAGAAGTACAAAGCAAAAAAAAAAGATCACAAAGCGGACTATAAGTCAAGCGAGGGGCAAAGCTTACGAGGACATCTACCATCGGCTAAGTACAAAGGAAGGCGAGAAAGACATCTATAAGATGGCTAAAATCCGTGATAGGAAGACTAGGGACTTCAACCAAGTCAAGTGCATCAAGGATGAGACAGATCGGCTTCTGGTGAAAAATGACGAAATCAAGAATAGGTGGAAGGAATACTTGGACAAATTGTTCAATGGTGTGAATGAGAACTCATTAATTGAGTTGGATGACTCGTTTGAGGACACCAATAGACAATTTGTGCGAAGAATTATGGAGTCAGAGGTCAAGGACTCTAAAACACGGATACTTCAATTAGGTGTCGTATCCGTATCGGATATGCCTCCGATACGCGATACTTCAATTAGGCTTCAAAAAGGATGAAGGGAGGAAAAGCATTGGGCTCTGATGGTATCCCATTGAGGTGTGGAGGTGCCTTGGAGATATAGCAATAGTATGGCTAACTAGGCTGTTCAACCACATTTTTCGAGCAAACAAGATGCCTAAAGAGTGGAGAAGTACTTTAGTACCAATCTTCAAGAATAAAGGGGACATTCAAAGGTGTACTAATTATCGTGGAATTAAGCTAATGAGCCATACCATGAAGCTATAGGAGAGTGATTGAGCATCGCTTAAGAAGAATGACTAGCGTCATGAAATATCAATTTGGTTTTATGCCTAGGAGGTCAACCATGGAAGTGATCTTAGAGATACAGAGAACAAAAGAAGGATTTACATTTGGTTTTCATTGACTTAGAGAAGGCTTACGATAAAATACCAAGGAATGTCATGTGGTGGACACTTGAGAAACACAGAGTCCCAACAAAGTATGTTACTCTCATCAAGGATATCTACAGTGATGTTGTGACTAGTGTTCGAACTTGTGATGATAAGACCGATGATTTTCCCATCAATATAGGACTACACCAAGGGTTAACTTTGAGCCCATACCTCTTTGCCTTAGTGAAGGATAAGGTAACAAGGGACATAGAAGGAGATATCCCTTGGCATATGCTCTTTGCGGATGATGTGATCCTAGTGGATGAGAGTAGAAAGGGTGTTAATAGGATATTAGATGTGTGGTGACAGATCTTAGAATCGAAAGGCTTTAGACTTAGCAAGACTAAAACTAAGTATATGAAGTGCAACTTCAATGCTGCTACGCATTAGGAGGGAGATGTTAGTTTGGAAGGGCAAGTAGTACCTGGGAAGGATATCTTTAGGTACTTAAGATCAATGCTACGTAATGGAGATATTGATTAAGATGTTAGTCATAGAATCAAGACGGAATGGATGAAATGGCGTCAAGTATCTGGCTTTCTCTATGACCGGAAGGTACCTCAAAAGTTGAAAGGTAAGTTTTATAGGACTGAGATCAAGCCTGTTATGTTGTACGGCGCTGAGTGTTGGCCTACTAAAAGACGACACATTCAACAGTTAAGTGTAGCAGAGATGTGGATGTTGCGGTGGATCTGTGACCAAACATGACGGGATCGAATACTAAATGACAACATACGTGATAGGGTCGGGGTAGCACCCATTGAGGAAAAGATTGTTCAACACCGCTTGAGATGGTTTGAACATGTCTAAAGCAGGCCTTCAAAGGCACCTGTGCATAATGGAATCCTAAGGCGCATCGATAATATAAGAAGAGGCAGGGATCGACCTAATCTTACTTGGAAAGAATCTGTGAAGAGAAACTTGAAGGATTGGAATATACCCAAAGAATTATCTTTAGATAGGAGCGCATAGAGATTAGCAATCCACATGCCAGAACCATGATAGGGTCAACGACTTTCTTATTCTTGCTATTACTATTACTATTATAGTCCTTTCTTTTTTTTTCTCCTTTATATACTATCTTGTGGCTTTTGATGGGTTTCATCTCTAGTCTACCCCAATTTTCTTAGGATAAAGGCTTTGTTGTTGTTGTTGTTGTTATTGTTGTAAACCATGTAATGCCTACCAAAGCAACAGTTTAGGATAAACAGAAATTTCCACATATGAAGGAAAATTGTCACCATTTAAGTTGTTGAATTACTTTCTCCCTTATGTATAATTCACGAAGTATTTACCATTAGAAATCCTTTCAGTGATATTGCTAGCAAATATAACTTCCACTAAATATTTACTAAGAAGATAATTCCTTACATAGACAATACGTATCAAAACCCAACTATGAAATGTTTCATTATCTGGGTGAATAATTAGATTGGCACAGCATACTAAAGTAGCACAACAAAGACCCATCCTTCAGCTGAAATTTCCAAGTACTGATAGATAAGTCTTGATCACTTTAGATATTTTGTATGGTGTGTGAACACACCCTAGGAATTGTGGGCTGCAGATTAGATATTTGTAGCTTATTTAATGAGCACTTAAGGAGCAACCTGATCTGTCCAGGTTCAGTAGCCAAAACCAACTAGTATTCTAGTCTTGTACTCTATAAATATGAGTATATGCAGTAGCCAAAACCAACTAGTATTCATCTAGTCTTGTTCTCTATAAATATGAGTATATGCATCTCTGTATTGCAGCCTTGAGTTGCAGCAGTAAAAATCATCTTTTGCTTCAGTTAGCTACCTGTGTGGTGAGGTGAGAGGGACTTTTTCCAACACTTGGTACCAAAGATCTAGGTTCGTTGAGCCTGAGCCATGTTGTACGCACCAGTGCAGCGTGGCGAGGCGTCGAGGATGCCGTTGCGCCACTAGCGCCGACGCTCGCCTGCACCAACTCTGCGCAAGACCACGCCATCATGACGACGATGCCTGTGAAGTTATCGTTCAGCGGACCGTGAGCGAGCTCGGCGGCTCGGCGACGTTTCCCACCCTCACACATACCAACTACACAGAGTGGTCGTTGTTGATGAAGGTGATGCTGCAAGTCCGTGGCCTTTGGGACTCGGTGGAGCATGGCGATGCGGATGTCCAAGAGGATAGGATAGCAATGGAGGCCATCTTGCGCGCGATCCCTGGCGAAATGATTCCGACGCTCGCCACCAAGGCGACAGCGAAGGATGCATGGGACGCCATCAAGACCATTTGAGTCGGTGTCGACCGCGTCCGGAAGGCGAAGGCGCAACAGCTTCGGAAGGAATTCGAAGCAATCGTGTTCTGGTACGGCGAGGCCATCGACGACTTCTCCATGCGTCTGACCGGTCTCGTGGGAAGCCTGGCAACACTCGGTGAGGTGATCGACAAATCCAAAGTCCTTGAGAAATTCCTCCCAGTTATACCACCCAAATTTGCCCAGATCGCATTGTCCATTGAGAAGAAGAGGAGGATGTGCCCGCTCTACTCGTGCGCGCTAACGGAACAGACTCCGCCCGCCTCAAGTGATGTCCGTCTGGAGGGCTAGTTCCTCGACACAATCATGTCGAGGGCTAGTTCCTCGACACAAGCGCCACGAATCACATGACGGGGCGCATGAAGGTCTTCGCCATGCTGGATCGCGACATCGGCGGCACCGTCCGTTTGGGGATGGGACGATGGTCGACATCCGCGGCTGCGGAACCGTCGTGATCACTGGTCAGAGTGGTGAACATAGGGCATTAACAGGGGTATACTACATCCCTCGGCTGAAGAACAACATACTAAGCATCAGCCAATTGGACGAGAAAGGCGCAAGGTGGTGATTGAAGATGGAGTACTGCGCGTCTGGGACCATCAGCAAAAGCTCCTAGCCAGAGTCTTGCGAGGGCGCAATCGACTCTACGTTCTTCACCTCGATGCGGCTTCGCCAATCTACCTCTCTGCATGGTGAGATGGCATCGCCTGGCGTTGGCATGAGAAATACGGCCACATCAACTTACATTCTCTCCGGCGATTGGCGCGGCAAGAGATGGTGTGAGGGTGGCCACAGCTGGATCATGTGAAGCAGCTCTGCGACACGTGTCATCACTACGCAGCGGCGATCATCATTCCCGGAGCAAGCGAAGTTTCGTGCGGAAGGTGCTCTAGACTTGGTCCACCGCGATCTCTACATGCCCATTACTCCGGCAACACCCGACGGCAAGTGGTTCTTTCTTCTCCAAGTGGATGATTGCACCCGCTTTATATGGCTAATGCTGCTGGCGGCGAAAAGTGACACCGGCGGCAATCAGACGATTCCAAGCAGTGGTAAAATTGGAGAGCGATCAAAAGCTCTGCGTTCTCTGGATCAACCACGGCGGGGAGTTCACCTCCGTCGAATTCGTCGAGTACTGTGCTAATCACTGTGTTCAGAGGCATCACTCGGCGCCGTACTCTTCGCAACAGAACGGAGTCGTCAAGCGACGGAATCAGACGATCGTGGCCATGGCGCGCACTCTGCTCAAGCAGCATGGCATCCCTACAGAGTTCTGGGGCGAGGCAATCACGACGGCCATCTTCCTATTGAATCGCGCACCAACAAAGGCCCTCCACGGCAAGACGCCATACGAGGCTTGGCACAGCAAGAAGCTCGCGGTCAGCTTTCTACGCACATTCAGGTGCCAGGCATACATGAAGAAGGTAAAGCCGCATCAAGGAAAGCTAGAAGACCGCAACCTCCCCGTCGTCTTCTTTGACTACGAAGCAGGGGCCAAGGCGTACAAAGTGTTCGATCCAGTTTCCCGGCGGGTCCATGTCACTCGCGACCTTGTGTTTGACGAGGAGAAAGACTAGGATTGGAGAAAGACGGTCGCTGGCAATGGTTGGGACACCGCGAGTTCACGGTTGAGCTCTCGACGCAAGTGCTGGGATCTCCAGGGTCCATGGTGACGGGAGAAGGGGTAGCACGCAAGGCGTTGGATCGCCTGCATTTGGTCCAGAGGCATCGGCCAGTCTTGCGACGCCAATATCTACTCCAAGCATTGTTGTTGAGTTCGCCTCGCCGCCACCAGACTCTAAGGATCAGCTTGACGCGTACCACAGCTCACGCGCCCCGTTCGCTTCCCCCCACCTCAACAACGTGCTCGGTAGCGACACTCAGCTACCAGGTCTTGCAGCGCGCGTAACTGAGGACGGTGAACTGCACATGTTGAGTGCAGAGGAGCCCTAGTCCTTCGCTGAGGCATGATCGAGAAGCGGTGTGGCACGAAGCGATGAAGGAGGAGTTACGGGCGGTGGAAGAAAACAAAACATGGCGACTCATTGAGCTCCCATCGGCCACCACCCCATTGGCCTCAAATGGGTCTACAAGTTGAAGAAGGACGCCGCCAGCAACGTGGTTCGCCACAAGGCACGCTTGATGGCAAAGGGATATGTCCAGCGCGCGGGAGTGGACTTCGACGAAGTATTTGCGCCGATCGCTCGACTTGAGTCCGTAAGGCTCATGATCGTGATCGCGGCGCATCGTGGCTGGACAATCCACCACCCTCGACGTGAAGTCTGCATTCCTCATTTGGGGCCTTGAGGAGGAGGTCTACGTCACCCAACCTCTGGGGTTCGCCGTCAAGGGAAAGGAGCACTTGGTCTACAAGCTCGACAAAGCGTTGTATGGACTTCGTCAGGCTCCGCGTGCTTGGAATTCAAAGCTTGACAAAAGCTTGCTCTACCTCGGTTTCAACCGGTGCACCACTGAGCACGCGGTGCTGGCGAAGGACGGCTCCTTGTGGGGGTCTATGTTGTGACTTGATCGTGACTGACGGCAATCCGAAGGAGGTGGACATATTCAAGGAAGAAATGAGAATGAAGTTCAAAATGAGCGATCTTGGATTGCTCTCATTGTACCTTGGAATCGAAGTCAAGCAAGGTAGAGGTGAGATCTCGCTGTGCCAGTTTGCATACGCTGATAAAATCATCGCCATTGCCAGTATGTAGGGCTACAATCCCTGTCTAGTCCTGATGGAGCCACGATTCAAGCTGAGCAAGGTGAGCTCGGCATCGGCAAACGGACTCCACGGCATATAGGAGAATCGTGGGCAGTCTGCCATACCTCGTCCACACACGGCCAGACATCGCATACTCTGTTGGCTATGTCAGCAAATTCATGGAGTCACCGACGACAGAGCATCTAGCTGCTGTAAAGAGGATTCTACGCTACCTCGCGGGGACTCTCTCCTTCGATGTTCACTACGTTGGAGGAGAAGAGGAAGCCCGCCTCATAGGCTATTCAGATAGCAACATGGCAGGGGACGTTGACACTCGCAAGAGCACAAACGGCGCCATCTTCCTCGGATCGAGCCCAATCAGCTGGTACTCCCTAAAACAGAGAGTAGTAGCTCTCTCATCCTACACGGCTGAGTACATCGCAGCCACCTCCGCTGTCTGGCAGGGTGTGTGGCTCACACGTCTACTGGAGAGCTCCAGAACAGAGAAGCTGAGTCCTTCGAGCTCAAGATGGACAACAAGGCGGCAATTGCGCTAAGCAAGAATCCGGTCTTCCATGAGCGCAGCAAACACATTGACACGCTGTACCACTTATTAATACTACTGAGCAGCTCACGAACATCTTAATGAAGCCATTAGGGAGGGCTGCATTTCAAATCTACGCGCAAGGATCGACATGATCCAAATCTGGGCCGAGGAGTATCAAGACTTAGGGGGTGCTTGACAGATAAGTCTTGATCACTTTAGATATTTTGTATGGTGTGTGAACACACCCTAGGAATTGTGGGCTGCAGATTAGATATTTGTAGCTCATTTAATGAGCACTTAAGGAGCAACCTGATCTGTCCAGGTTCAGTAGCCAAAACCAACTAGTATTCTAGCATTGTATTCTATAAATATGAGTATATGCATCTCCGTATTGCAGCCTTGAGTTGCAGCAGCAAAAATCATCTTTTGCTTCAATTAGCTACCTGTGTGGTGAGGTGAGGAGAGGGACTTTTTCCAACAGGTACAACGAATGCAGATTAAAGTCACCATAAAGAAAATGAATAGAAGATCAACTTTTTTCAAGCACAGTTACAATGGTCATACAAATAAAAGTCCCAGTATAGTGCATGAAGATTAAGGTTACTAACCTTTTGAAGTGGTTGCTTAAGTGTCTCATAGTATTCATGTTTATAGTGTCTTGTGGTCACCCAAAACTGAAAAGTTGAAATAAGTAAATAAACACAATAATACCAATCATATCGCATAGATATCTAATTCTCTATACCTGTTGAAGATTTTCCTTCCACAAGTAAATTGTATTACTAACAACCTGTCAAGTCAACCATTTGAAGTATTAAATTTCACCCAAGGGAAATCTTTATAAAAGAAAGAAATACATTTACAAGGCCTACCATTCTAAACGCATCTTGCCAGTTGATATCCTCCATTTGCAAGATGTTTTGATAATCCTAACATGAGTCATAAAGAATAGAGTTCAATTCTTTTCTTACAGTACACGAGAATAATAGTGACAAAACATACCATTATTCCTCGGATCACAAGACATTTGTCAATGCACTGCCTAGAGAAAACCACTTTCTTGAATTTGTCTACTGAATCTGAAAACAATTTATTATCCTACAAAAGAAAGAACATGGTCATTATTTGAAAATGTAACCACAGTAATGAATTTATCGGTAGAGAAGTACCCAGTCCATAGAATCATCATTAACTCTGAAAAAGCCTTCTGCATTCAGCGCACTCATCAAATTTCCAAGTTCATTCTTCATCTGAAACAAGGTTGTCAGAATCCCATTTCAAGTACTACAATCCCATAATCTGATATTTACTACACCAATTCGATCCTAGCTAGGATCATAATTTGGTAGAATCTTATGATTGATACAATTCTAGAAAACTTTTGGTAGACTCATGACATAAATTTTGATACAATCAAATCCGATCCTATGTTATTATACTTTGTGAAATAAAAACCATATTTCGAATGCTCGGACAGCTCAAAATCAATTGAGCATGTTGCCCTGAATCTGCCATAATTGTCAGGCTTAGCATATTACAGTATGACATAGGTCAAAAATTCGATAGACCATGTCGTATTAATTGAATTCTGAGATAATTCGCAGTTTTCAACTACAAAATAGACCATTCAGAATTCAAGTTATTCATAATAATAGAAATCTTTGGTTCAAGAAAGGTAACAACAGAAATCTTGTGTTGAAAAAAACATCTACAAAAAGAGTTAAGCACGGTAGCATTAAGATTTAGAAGTTCAACTGTTTCTTTTGCTTTTAAATGTTATACGAAGTATCTTCCCACTCTTGTTAAGATAAAAAAAATAGAATGGTAAACAAACAGCTGGCTATGATTAAACAAGGTAAAAATACAGAACAGGGATATTTTTTATATACCTCATCACTTTTCAGGAGAGATGTTAAGCACTGAGAGTAAGAGGATATTTGATGTTCCCATTCAACAATTATAGCCCTTCGCTATAGAAGGGTTAAAAGGAGTTAAAAAAAATTGTGTAATATCTTTCTTCTAAAATATGTAAACAATTGTCCCAAGTAAATAGAACCTCAAAGGACATTTTCATGAGATCATGGTCCAGTGTTGCAAACGGACTGTTCTCAAAGTCACTGGCAACAACATTATGGACAAAGTCATCCTGCAAATAATGGACACCAAATAATTAACAAATAGATGTGAGCCCTATAGAGCAACATTTCAGATAATAGAAATTAATAGTTGTACCTTAGAACAACTAAACTCGTTCATACGATGATCCAGTGAGCCTGAAGCCAAATGATTGTCAAACTCTTCATGCAAGCGTACTTGTTCTTCAAACCTAAAATACTGGAGAAAATGCTACTAATTGAATATTTTTTCGTCAAATACGCAGGAGAACCAATGTTTAAAAAAGCGCTGGCGCTGGGCATGCAGTCAGGCACCACCTAGCGCCTAGGCGTGCCTAGGTGTCGCCTAGGCGTTTCTACTTCTGGCAAATAAACATAGAAAAATAGAGAAAATAGGGAAAATAATGCATATTAGCACATAAAAGTAGGGGAAATAGGGGAAAACTCCTAGACCAAAAGCCTAGGTCTAGGCAAGGCGGTGGAGCTTCACCTTGTGCGCCTAGCCGCCTAGGCGATGCTTTTTTAAACAGTGAGGAGAACTGCGTATCATTGCATTCATAGAAAAGGGAAGGCAAACCACTTACAACACACACAACCCTTTAGTTCTAGTACATCAGATGCGCGACAGAAAGAATTACGCACGACCACGACCTAATCGTTATCAGGGCCACAAGCTCCTGAGGTCCATGGGAGTCTCAACAGTACGCTGGTCAGTGAGAGAAGCACGATCAAGGAGTTCCTGAATGTACTTTTCTTGGGACAGATAGAAACCCTCAGGCGTGGAAGAAACCTCAATTCCAAGGAAGTAACGAAGAGGACCTAGATCAAACATGAGAAACTGCTCACTGAGGCGTGCCTTCACAAAGGCAATGTACTGAGAATCATCTCTAGTAATGATCATATCATCAACATAAAGAAGGAGAAGTGTCCGACCACGAGACGAAGTGTGGACAAAAAGCGCCGGATCATGAGTACTGGCAGAAAAATCAGCAGCACTAACGACAGAAGCAAAGCGCTGAAACCAAGCACGAGGAGCTTGCTTAAGCCCATAAAGAGAGCGACGAAGGCGACAAACCATACCCTCAGGGACGGAATACCCAGGCGGAGGCTGCATATACACCTCCTCACGCAGCTCGCCATTAAGAAAGGCATTCTTAACATCAAGCTGAGAGATGGACCACGCACGAACAGAGGCCACAGCAAGAAGAGTGCGAACAGTGGTCATGTGAGCCACAGGAGCAAAGGTCTCATCATAGTCACGACCATGCTCTAGCTGAAAACCACGCGCCACAAGGCGAGCCTTGTAACGCTCAAGAGAACCATCAGATCGGGTCTTAACCTTGTAAACCCACTTGCACGTGATAGGACGAACATGTGCAGGAAGGGAAACAAGATCCCACGTGCCAGTGCGCTCAAGAGCAGCAATCTCCTCTGCCATCGCATGCTGCCATTCCTGATGATGAATAGCATCGTGGTAAGAGGTCGGCTCGAAAAGAACAGTGCCAGCAACAAACCGGTCTGGAGGTCGAATCAACCGACGATCACGAAGGGCATAGTGGGGAGACTCAGGAGGAAAATCCTCTACAGAAGATGACTCACCAGAAGAAGACACATCAGACAAAGATGCATTGGGAGAAGGTGGCACATTAGAGGAAGGCATGGCAGAAGATGGATCTGCAACACGTCGGTCACGTGTGTAGAACTGTGTCACAGGCGGCTTATGATCATAGATAGTACCAACTAGAGCCTGAGAAGAAGGCTCCAAAGACGACACCACAGAAGGATCAGAAGAAGAGGGCACCAAGCGTGAGGACTAAGCAGTGACAATAGGAGTATCAGGAAAAGTCAGGAAAGAAAGTGGCTCAACTACAGATGCATGAGAAGCATCTGAAGAAGGACGAGGATGAAAAGGACGAGACTCATCAAAGGTAACATCCCGAGAGATCCTAATCCGACGTCCAATAGGATCCCAACAACGATACCCCTTATGTTCAGCACTATATCCCAGAAAGACACACTCAACAGACTGAGCGGTCAGCTTGGTGCGCTCTCGAGGTGCAAGGAGCACATAGCACACACAACCAAAAAGACGAAGGCTGGAGTAGTCAGGCGTCTTCCCACAAAGATGCTCATATGGAATCCCACCATGCAGAGCTGATGAAGGCTGGATGTTAGTCAAATAAGTGGTAGTAGAGACAGCATCAGCCCAAAAATGAGGTGGAACAGAAGAGGCAATCATAAGAGCACGAGCAGTCTCAAGAAGATGACGATGCTTAAAGATGGCCAAATGGGCCGTGCTTATTGGGCCGGCCCGAGGCACGGAACTGTAGGCACGGCCCAGGCACGGCCCGGCCCGAGCCGAGATGGGCCGGGCCGGCACGGCACGAGGCCACGGGCCGTGCTGGGCCGAGCGCGCGGCACGGCGGGCCGGCACGGCACGGCCCGGCTGAGACGGGCCGGCACGGCACGGCCCGGCCCACGGGCGGCACGGGCACGGCACGGCCCGGCACGGCCCGGCTCAGGCACGGTTGGCCCAGGAGGCACGGCCGGGCCGGGCCGGCACGGCACGCGGCGGCCCATCACGGCACGGCCGGCCCATCACGGCACGGCCGGCCCGGCACGGCACGGCCCACCGTGCCGGCTCGGCACGCGGCGGCCCACGGCACAGCCGGGCCGGCACGGCACGGCACGGCCCACCGCGGGGGGCACGGCCCGGCCGGCACGTGGGGCACGATGGGCCGGCGGGGGCACGCGGGTTAACGGGTTAAACGGGCCGGGAACGGCCCGTTTAACCCGTTAACCCGATATTTTTGAATTTTATAGCCGTTTTGTGACCGTTTGAGCTCCAAAAAATTCGAAAAAAATTGCAAAAATCACCATTTTTCACCTATAAATAGAGGAGCACCTTGCCCTTCCATTCCACACCAGCAACACCATTTTCTCTCTTGTTTCCTCCTCTCATTCTTGTCTCAAAGTTCGTGAGAATTAGCGATAATTTGGCAAAATTAGTTTGAATTATTGCAAAAAAATCCGAGCAATTCCAAAATCGTCATCCTGCTGATTTGCTATCTTGAAGTTGAAGAAATCTTGGTGATTTTTTTGCATCGTTGTTGAGTCTTATTTTATTATTAGTTTTATTATTTGATTATTTCTAACTCTGAATATTTGCAATTTTTGTAGTGTCATTCGACATTGATCATGGATGCCGGTGATCATGATACATCCATAGATCATGATTTTTTTCTCCAAGGACTCACAGGGGACTACGGCCCCTTTGATACTAGTGCTGCAGGTGATGATGGACCCGACGGTGAACCTCCGGTTGGTTCACATCCAGATCCAGGTGATGCAGCAGGAGTGCCATCGTCAGGCTCTACAAGTGCGCACACATTAGCAAGCAGCGGGTCTAAAAGATCAATTGCCGGTACTTTCGAAGTTTGGCAAGACTTTGAAAGGATCTACAAAGAGGAAGATGGGGTAAGTGTCAGGTATGCTAAGTGTTATATTTGTAAAAATGAATTATCTGCAAAGCCCTCGGGTGGAACGGGGCACTTGAAGAGGCACGCCATAAGTTGCAAGCGAAAGAGTGGAGCAGCCATGAAGCAGACGGTGTTGCAGTACAACCCCGACGGCTCTGTTCATCATTGGGAGTACGACTCTGCCAATGCTCGAAAAGAGCTATGTCGCTTCATTGCAAGAGCGGATCTACCACTCAATATCGGTGAGTCTGCTGCATTTGAAGATTACATTAAGCAAGCTCATAATCCTAGGTTCACGCATGTTTCTAGACAGACAACTAGTAGGGATATGGTAAAATACTACAATACGTGTCGTAGCAAACTTAAAGAAATGTTGCAAACATGTACATTTTCAGTTGCTTTGACCTCGGACATATGGGCAGGTAGGGCTAGAGAGGATTATCTTAGTGTGGTTGCTCATTTTGTTAATAATGATTGGGAATTAGAAAAGAGAATAATAGGTTTTCGCTTGATTGACAACGCGCATACCGGTGAAAATATTGCTGAAAAAATATCTCAAGTAGTTGCAGACTTTGGCCTCACGAATAAAATATTTTCTATCACTTTAGATAATGCCGGTGCAAATTCTAGAGCAATGGATATTCTTACTCCGTTGTTTAGTACTTATGCTGAATCTTTCTTGTTACATCAACGTTGTGCTTGTCATATTATCAATCTTATAGTAAAATCCGGTTTGAAGAGGTTATCGCGATACTTAGAAGATTTTCGTACTGCAATATCTTTTGTGAACTCCTCTAACCAACGAATTGCAGCATATAAACAGTATTGTGTTGCAATGGGTGTGCGTCCACGTAAGTTTGCTCTGGACATGCCGGTGAGATGGAACTCTACTTTCTTGATGCTTAAAAATTTGATACCATATAAGAGCACATTTGGTGTGTTTATTCATACACATTACCATCAGCATGGGGGTCAAACTTTACTCACGGAAGCGCATTGGTATGTTGCTGAAAGGATACTGGAGTTTCTTGAATTTTTTTATGATTCAACTGTGAGTTTATCAGGAGTTTATTATCCAACATCTTGTTTAGTAGTGCATAATATTGTTGAAATTGCTACTCATTTAAACAACTATGAAAATGACAATCTTTTAAGAGATTGTGTAGTTCCTATGAAATCTAAATTCTTAAAGTATTGGAAAGAAATTCCTTTGTTATACGCTTTTGCCTTTATTTTAGATCCTAGAGCTAAAATTGCAGCTTTCTGTAGAGTTCTCGCAATTCTAGGTGATGCTCTTGGCCATGATTATTCTAATTATTATACTAATGTTCGTTCTAAGTTATTCGAAGTTTATAGTAAATATGAAACAAAGTATGGCGGAGTTCGCCTGCAACGACCTCCACTAGCACCCACAACAAGTAAGAAGACGACAACGTGGGGAAAAATATTTGGTGCAGGTTCTTCATCAAGAAGTTCAGACTCTTCGTCACGATCGTCTACGGGCACCGGAATTCCAACATCCGGAGGGGAGCTAACTACCTTCATCGACAGTGACGTTATCAGCCACGAACAAGAAAACTTCAACATACTGCAATGGTGGCATGAGCACAAGACGAATTATCCAGTTCTTTCACTGTTAGCGCGAGATTTGTTAACGGTTCCTGTATCTACAGTTTCTTCTGAGGCTGCCTTCAGTCTTACAGGAAGGATAATCGAAGAGAGAAGAACAAATCTGTCAAGTGAGATGGTTGAAATACTCACCATAGTAAAGGATTGGGAACAAGCTGAAGCACGAATGCAACACACTGCAGAAAATACTGAGCTTGAAGAATCATTCCAAAATTTGTATCTAGATGCTGATGAGAACGTGTAATTTTAAATTTTCTGAGCTAGGTTGTACTCTTTTTTCCTTTGCTAGAAAGGTTTTTAATGAGGCAACCTATCAATAAAGCTCATTTTTAGAATTAATCATGTGCCCCTATTATTTCTAAGTTTTTTTATTCATGTTTTTTGTTTATTTTTTTAAAATACCCCCCGCGGCCCCACCCCCACCTACCTCTCCTCTCATCCCTATAAATACCATCTACTCCATCTCAAACTCCACCCTGCCCACCCATCTCTCTTTTCCTATTTGCTAGCCAAGTAGCCAGTATTCACTTCACATCAAGAAACTAATTCCATATTTCAATTCATGGATCAAGGCGCCGAGAACTCAGGTGTATGGTCTCAAGTGTGGCAACATTTTGAAAAGGTCTTCAAAGAAATTAACGGGGAACAGGTAAGATTTGCTAAGTGTAATATATGCAGTATAGAAATAGGTGCCAGATCTTCACATGGAACGGGACACTTGAGGAAGCATATGAAAAATTGCAAGCAAAATTCTGGGGTTTCTAATGAAACCATGTAATTTTCGGAGCATAATCATTGGTTGTACTCTTTTTTCCTTCTAGTAGAAAGGTTTTTAACGAGGCAACCAATCAATAAAAATGTTATGTATTTATTTTCCATATTTTTATTGTTTTTTTGATTTTTTAGCTATTATTTTTGATTTTTTCCTATTTTTTTGAGTGCTGACGGGCCCAACGTGCCTCCACCGTGCCGGCCGGGCCCGTCGTGCCTTCCCGTGCCGGCCGGGCCCGTCGTGCCTTCCCGTGCCGACCTGGCCCGTCGTGCCTCCACCGTGCCGATCGGGCCCGTCGTGCCAAACGGGCCTATCGTGCCTCCACCGTGCCGAACGGGCCCATCGTGCCGAACGGGCCCATCGTGCCGGCCGGGCCCATCGTGCCGACCGTGCCGTGGGCCGACGGCACGGCCGGCACGGCACGGCCCGTAACAGTAAATGGGCCAATCGGGCCGTGCCGATTTCGGGCCGTGCCGAGATGGGCCCGTGCCGGGCCGGCCCGATTGGCCCATTTGGCCATCTTTAACGATGCTTGCGCTCAGCAACACCGTTCTGAGCATGAGCACCAGGACAAGAGAATTGGGTAAGAGTGCCCTGCTCCGAAAGAAACTGGTGAAGGGCTCCAGAAAGGTACTCCCCGGCAAAGTCAGCACGAAAAATCCTAATAGCAGTGTCAAACTGAGTACGAATCATGGTGGCAAAAGCCTTATAGATAGATAAAGCCTCACTACGATGTGTCATGAAATAAACTCATGTGTGGCGAGAAAAATCATCTATAAAAAGTATATAATATCGATGGCCCCCTTTCAAAACGAAGGGAGCCGGACCCCATACATCAGAATGAACAAGATCAAAAGGACGCTTTGACACTGACTCACTAGAATGATAGGGAAGCTGAATCTGCTTACCTAGCCTACATCCCTGACACTAATCCAACGATACATCACCAGAGACGGATCCCAAAAGACCACGACGAACTAATGTAGACAGACGCGAACCACAAAGATGGCCCAAACGATGATGCCACTAAGCAAAGGACGATGAAGACGAAACAGCAGAAGCAGAGCCAACGAGACTGGCAGAGGCAGCGGAAGGAAGACGAAGCCAGTCAAGCTCCCAAAGGCGCTGAGAATCACGTCGACGAGGGCCAGTACCAACCAGGAGACCCGTGCTGCGATCCTGAACACAACAAGAGTCAGAGTCGAGAATGACACGACAACCATGATCAGTGAGTTGGCCAGCTGAGATAAGCTGCATGGTCAGTTTGGGAACATAAGAAACAGTAGGAACATGAAAAGAGTCAGACAAAAGAGTGCCTCGTCCTGCAACAGAAAGGGGTGATCCATCTGCGGTATGAACAGTGATAGGGATAGATGGAGTACTAATGGAAGAAAGATTGGTACGATCATGAGTCATGAAAAGATGCACCAGAATCAAGAATCCATGGAAAAGTACATGGAGCGGAAGTGGAAAGTGGTCCCTCAGTGGAAGGCTGAGAAGCAGCAGCAGCAGGATTTGACGGTGCAGAGGCCGGAGTAACAGAACCAGCAGCTCCAGGAGGTGCAGAGGTAGCAAGGTGACGAAGCAACATGAGAATCTCCTGTGTCTCAGAACTAGCAGAACCCCTCTGAGAACCTCCAGTACCAGGACTACGAGCACTACTCCCACCCTGTGATGTACGACCACCACGACGACCCTGAGCCTTCTTCTTCCTGTAACAATAATCCTCCACATGTCCATCCTTATCACAATAC
Organism: Phragmites australis; assembly: GCF_958298935.1. Lineage (NCBI taxonomy): Eukaryota > Viridiplantae > Streptophyta > Magnoliopsida > Poales > Poaceae > Phragmites > Phragmites australis. The sequence continues at coordinate 4,420,006 of NC_084927.1, forward strand.
TTGCAATGAAGACCGCCACTCCCTCCAGCCCTAGAAGAGGGCGCCACTGAAGAAGGCGCCGCGGGCGGAGGAGGAGGCGAATGAACAGCCAAGGCAGAAGGAGACTGTAGCAGGCCTGCAGTACGAAGACGTGTCTCTTCATTACGAATAGCAGCAAGAGCATCCATCAGAGACACACAAGGCTGACGAGCAAGCAGCTGAGTACGAAGCGGCTCAAACTCAGCACGAAGACGGGTCAAGAAGTCATATGTACGCCGTACCAACAAAGCATTCTTCTGACCCCTGCAGGACTCACAAGTGGCAACTGACAACTGAGGACTAAGAGAATCAAGCTGACGTCATACAGCAGACATCTGTGCATAGAACTCCTCAACTGTGGCATCACCCTGCTGTAACAGCTGCTCCTGGCGTAAAGCATCAATATACAATGACTGACCTGATGGCTCATAAAGATCATGAAGAGAAGTCCACATCTGATGTGAAAAGTCAAAGTAAACAATGTCTGCAGCAAGACGCTCTTCCATACTGGCAACAAGAATAGAGGCAGCACGAGCATCCTCATCCAACCAAGTCCGGTATGCAACAAAATCTGTATCATAAGCTGACAGATTATCATCATAAGAGGCAGGCAGCTTCGCCTTGTCATCCTCTGAAGCATTCTCGGGAATCACTGGCGGAATAGGGCATACAGGCTTGGCTGGACATGGCAGATCACCAGTAAGAAAATCCCAAAGACGAAGACCCTTCATGTGCCACGTCATTCGTGGCACCCAGTCGCGATAATTAGTGCCATTGAAAAGCACCAGACATCGCGGAACCTGGAGACCACCTGACAAAGGAGTTGAGGACGACATCCTGAAGCAAAAACACCTGTCGACGGCAAGAGCGCAAGTGAAAAGCGGCAGTCGACGGCAAGTGAGCAGAATAGAAGCGGCGGCGGCGGCACTTTTTTTTTTTTTTTTTTACTCTAGCTCTTCCTTCTTCTGGTGCTCACGGCTCTGTTGAACAGAGCAAAACAGTGGCACCGCAAGAGAGAGAGGAGCAGAGGCACGGCGCGGTCCCGTCAGCCGGGAAGCCGGGTCCCCAGCGCGATCCCGACAGCGGTGGATTCCGGCGACCTAGCGGCGGAGGGCGAGTCCCCGACGGCGGAACCCGAAGCCCGACGAACCCCGACGCAGCGGGTCCCAACGGGGGTGAGGCGAGGTTGGCGGCGGGGGACACCGTCGGCGGGGGGAGGTCCTGCAGCGGCGCGAAGAAGGCGGCAGCGGGATTGTAGAGTCCGGCGGCGGCGCGATTTCAGTGGCGGCGGGACAGGGCGAAGCGAGGTCGGCGGCGGGGGACCCCGTCAGCGGGGCGAGGTCCAGCAACGGCGCAAATCGGGCGGCGGCGGGACTGCAGAGTCCGGCGGCGGTGCGATTTCGGCGGCGGCGGGACGGACGCCGACGACAAACTGCTGGAACGACGGCGAGCCGATCCGGCGGAACAGTAGCGGATCCGGCAGCGGAACAGTAGGCACGCAAGTGCAACGTGCGGTGGAAAAAAAAATTGGCTAGGGAGAGAGAGAACGAACCCTAACCCTAGTTTTTGGCTCTAATACCATGTTATGAATAGCACTTGTATTCATCATAGGGGCTCTAGGCCCAAATATATACATGTACAGGTGGGGGCAAATATGCAGGAAACCCCTTATACAATGGAGAAAATACAAATACACATATATATCTAACACTTGGCACCCAACAAGCACCACATCTTGGCATCATCTCTGATTCGCGCAGAATAACTTGGACACTCGGAGACGTACCCTAAAACACACATGCATTTCGATGCTTCCACAGCCACCAAGCGACCAAAATTGCCAGAGTTGAAACCTTTTCGCTGCGGCCTGGGAACCCTCAACTGCGCATGTCGCCACCACTCCTAGAAAATCAGGTCTTCCTGTTGTAGTGTAAGTTGTTGTAGGCCGACAATTGTGAGCACCGAGAAACAGACATTCCTAGAAAAGACACAGGATGTCAATAAGTGCTGCACCGTCTCCTCTTCTTGATCACACAGCGAGCAATGCTCCGGATGTAGAAGGCCATGCCGCATCAGATGATCCAAAGTCCAACAACGGTACAAAATTGCTAACCATAAAGTACTTACAACGAGGTGGCGCCCACAACTTCCATATCTGCCTCCAGGGAGAAAAAGCAATGGACCCAGTGAATAAACGGTTGTATGCTGACTTGCTGGAGAACTGCCTGAGGCAGATGGCATCCAGATGTGTTGATCATCCATTTTAGGCTGCAACTCGACCTCCGCCGTGATGTCCCAAACATGGAGGTACTCCACCAGCGCCACCGTGGTCAGTCCACCTCTAATGTCCCGTACCCAACTATTCCCTTGCAATGCGTCATGAACAGTTCGCTTATTAAGGATCCTTTTGGGCACCAATGCACAGAGCGATGGACTGAATTTGCAAGTTAAGCCTTGCCCAAGGACGATCCGGTTGCGACTTTTGAAACCACAACCAGCGCATCCGTAGCGCCCATCCAAGGTTCTCAAGGTCATGTACACCTAGGCCACCCAATTCAAAAGGTCTGCATACACGACGCCACGCGACCAAGCAATGACCCCCATTATCTAGTTCGTGTCCTTTCCACAAGCAAGCCCGTCACCTCTTGTCAATAGCTTTGATTACCCATTTTGACTGCTCCAAAGCGATTAGCAGATAAATTGGAATCGCCGTTAGAACAGCACGTACAAGAGTAGCCCTTCCTGCCAGATGAATCAAAGCAGCCTTAAGGCCCGATGCATCACCAAACCATTGGAAAATTTCTTTGACGAGCTCAAGGTCACCAGCACAAGGCTGAGGAAAGAGAACCATGTCATCGGCGTATAAGGAAACTCGGTGGCTACTCCCACATGTGAAGAGGGGCTGCAACAAACCCTCCATGTTCGCCTTGCTGATCAACGCGTTCCGGACATCCATCATGATGATGAACAATATTGGAGATAAGGGGTCTCCCTGCCGCAGTCCCCGCTGACACTCAATTTCCTCACCTGGCACACCATTAACTAGCACTCTTGATGTGGAAGGTCTCAAAAGCTTACATAGGAGGTTGCACCAATTCTGACCAAACCCTAGGTGTCTCAACACTTGAAGCATGAAATAGCACGACACCGAGTCGAAGGCCTTGGAAATATCTAGCTTGAATAGGACCCGTGGCTCCTACCGGTGTAGCTCTTGCAGTTTGCTACACCAGAACAAAATTATCATGTATACAACGCCCTTTTACAAACGTGCTTTGATTGGGAGATACCAGGGCCATGAGCCGAGGAGCAAGCTTGTTAGCCATAATCTTCGTGACGAGCATTGTGAAACTGTGTTTTAGGCTAATAGGCCGGTGATCCTTGACTTTGAGAGCTTCAACCAACTTGGGCAGAAGTATGATGAAAGCAGAATTAAGCAACGGGAGGTTCCTTGCATCACCATGCTGTAACGTGTGAACTGCAGCCATCAAATCACTTTTGATAACAGGCCAACAAACCTTGTAGAATCTCCCAGTAAATCCATCTGGCCCTGGAACTTTGTCGGATGGAAGCTACTAGATCGTCTCCAATACCTCCTCCGAGAATCTCTCCTCCAACTCTGTGAGATCATGAGGCTCCTGGTAGAAAGCTTGGAGGTGCAGGGTAGCTGTTCATGACTCTGTTGTACCAAGCAGATACGATTAAAACTCCCATGCAGCCTCCTGCTTATCTTCTTGTTCTGTGAGAATTCTATCTACCACTTGAGTTTTGACCATGAAGTTTTTCCTTTTTCTGTACTAGGCATGCGGATGGAAGATGTGTTCGCATCCCCTTCTTTCAACCATCGACTCGAGATCTCAAGCGAGCAATTGTGCGTTCCAGAGACCTAAAGCCAAGACAGTGGCGCTTCAATTGGAAGCTTAGCCAATCCTCACTAGCTGAGAGCGTACGAGGATCCCGAGCGACCTCTAATCTATGCAATATTTCATTTGCAAGACGCAACTGACGCTTGATATTGCCCACCACCCTTCTCTGACTCTAGGACTGCAAGTCACGAGCTAACCTTTTTAGCTTGATAAACACTGCAGGGGGCAGAACGCAACAACTGGGCCAGTCTAGGAGCGCTCCACTTCCTCAATAAAATGTTCCATCTTTGGCCAAAAACTCTCAAAGTGAAAACGATGTTTGCCTTGAACATTAATCTTCAGTCCCAGAATGCGAGGACAGTGACCAGAAATCAATGAGGCTGAGCTTTGTAGGATACAATTGGGAAAAGTGTCCGCCCAATCAGCTGTACAGAATACTCGATCCAAACGAACTAAGGTTGGTGCTTGCCTCTCATTGGACCATATGTACTTGCACCCAAGCAACGCTATCTCCTTAAGCTCACATCATTTAAGAAGCGGCAGAAACAACCATCATAGCCCGATTAACATTCGAGTTATTCTTTCCTTCTGACATATATATGAGATTGAAATCTCCCACTACTGCCCACGTGCCTTGACAGGAAGCCCGGAAATCCCAAAAATGTACCTTCTACCTATCCAATTACGGGCCGTAGACGCCAGTGAACCACCACTGCAGCCCGTCCAAGGAATTAAACTGAACTGAGACCGAGAACATGTCTACCCTCGACACAATCGCTCGGAAGTTGCAACTTTTCCAAGCCACTAAGATCCCACCTATGGTTTCATCTGCTGGCAACACAACATATTGGTCAAAATCCACGCCAAGCATTGACATTACCATGTGACGAGAAATAGCAGGCCGTTTTCTCCTGAAGACATACAATGTCCGGCCGGGTAGAACCCACAACCTCTCGAAATGAGTCGCGCCTCGCGGAGAAGTTGAGGCCGCGCACGTTCCAAACAAGTATGCTTGAAATATTCTTGGTTAACAGTTTACACATGACCCATATCACAATGGCTAATTCCAAAATACCAAAGCACTGCACTACCACTCGTCGAGCGGAGCCCAACCGAAGAGTGCAGCCAAAGCGACAATATGTGCATGGGACAACAGCTTGTTGAAGAGTCGACCATAAGAATCATGTGCTTGCACATCAAATTCTTCACATCCTGTAGAAGGTCTAAACGCCACATGAGGTCCTCTTGGGTCTAACAGACTGCTGACGACGTTGTGCCATGTCCAGCTTTGGTTCGGTTGACTAGCCTGCTGTTGCGCCTTGGCACATAGTCAGGCGGTAGACGCTCGATTTGCCGTTTTGGAATAACAGGCATGTGCAAGAGCCCATCAAGTCGTCAAGTGACCCAATCGAGGAAGGCCCGAACCAAAGTCATAAGCACAGGTGCATCATTTTGCTGTTGGGCTCAGCCTTTGGGCCGCCTCCTATCGACGTTTTTGCATTCCCTGGGCTAGTAACGGCTGACGTCAAGAGCATGGCAAGGAACTAGACTAGTCGTCACAACTTGCACATTACCCATGGGCCGAGCTGGTTCCGCCAAATCCTCTCACGCCTGAGCCTGGGAAGCGCTACTGCAGCCGTTGAACACCATATCTTCGTGGTGCCTCGAGACCTCATCCTCAGCGCACGTCGGCCCAAGCAAGAATGACGGAGCCGCCTCTAGGTCCGTATCAGACGTAATGAGCAACGACAACTTTATTCCCGAGTTCCCGAGTAATAGCTCGGGCCCACCTGCTGGAGGTTCCTTGTTGACCTTGGACTCCGTACACAGATGCTGTAGAGCCTGGACATCCGACAACACCGAGAAGATCTTTTGCCGCGGAGCTTGGTCGTCAGTCAACACTGGTGGGACATCATTAAGGTTGAAGGAGGCCACCATTGAGTTTGGTGATTCCCCCTCCCCACCCCAAGCAACGCCGAGGATGGAATTGGATGAGAGCCCAGGCTCACCGCATTAACTAGTCGAGGCACAAGAGGCGTCTTGCACCCCCCCTTGCAGCTGACACCTGGCTGAATGGCTATGGCACAATCGCCGGAGCGGATGACGGCCCACCGCCACTGTGTATAGCGTCCACCCCATGAGAGCGATCGGCCAAGCCAAGTCAGTGCTCCAGCGACTCCAGTGGTCACTGCAGCCATCATTGGAGGGAGGAGGCTGAGAGTTCGGCGCCGGCGCATAATCATTAATTTTGTTGACTTGAACATCAATCATGTACTATAGCATCTTTAACGATGAGCCCTTGTCCATGGTGACTGTCGGTGACATGGGAACCAGGGGTCCCCGAGTCCCGAGACCAGGACCGCAGAATACCACGTGGCGCCATCCCTCGGAGACCATCTCCCGGAGGACCGAGAAGAGCCAGTTCCGAGAGGGGTGCTCGGGACCATGAACAGTGGTCCCCGAGTACCCAGAGTTCCCCGACGACCCGAGAAGAGGCAGTTCCGGGAGGGGTGCTCGGGGCCATGAACAATGGTCCCCGAGTACCCGTAGTTCCCCGAGGACCCGAGAAGAGCCAGTTCCGGGAAGGGTGCTCATGGCCATGAAAAGTGGTCCCCGAGTACCCGAAGTTCCCCGAGGACCCGAGAAGAGACATATCCAGGAGAGGGCGCTCGGGGCTATGAACAGTGGTCCCCGAGCACCCAGAGTTCCCCGAGAACCTGAGAAGCCCCTTGCCGGTGAACCCCACAAGGGCTCAACGGTGAGGTGTCAATTGGTGAGAGGCCCGGTGCTGCATTTAAGAGGAAGCGTGTCCTGTCACTTCCAACCACTCCCCCCCCCACGCCTGTCGTACTGAGTACGTCAGTCCCTGCCACCGCCTGGCAGGAAGGCGTGGGTACATTTAATGCGACGGATCCCATCGCACGTCACCCTGCAGGGCCCATAAGGGAAACGGCTCGGAGATATCGTCGCTGGGCTCGAGGCATATCGCCTGCCCCCTGCTGTGTCAGATCTGCTCTGACCGAGAGGGCATGCGGGGTAGTTCGGTGGCTGCCCGGTGGGCCCCCCTGCATCTGCTAAAGATTGGCGTAATGGGCGACAGGACCGGCCTAAGGCGCATTTTTTCAACCCCTGTAACATCAAACTGCAGCCCCATTATGGTTGCTTTCCATTTATGGCTCATGGGAACTCGTGCCCCCGTTTCTGGGCACGTCGAGCCTCCCCCGACAGGATAAAAGGGGGGGTGCACTTCGTAGACGGGCGGACTGAGAAAAGCAAGACGACTGATAGAAGTCGAAGACGACTGATAGAGGTCTGGGAAGTCCAAGCCAAGCAAGGAGCAAGACCGAAGCTCTAGACTTAGACAAAAAACCTTGTAACACAAGAAATCCAGAAAAAGGCATTCCAAGAGCATTAATAACATGTCATACACACAAGAGTATGGTATTACGCTCCGTACGGCCCGAACCTGTCTAAAATCCCTTGAGCATTTACTCTCACTAGCAAACGATCATCCGTCCCGCCTAGATCTCACATATTCGCATTAAATCCACGTACGAGGTAGATCCAGAATCAACCCTCCGGCCGAATCTCAAAGGGGGTCCCTCAGGATCCCCGCTTGCGGTGTTCACCCACCGACAGTGACCTCCATTGATTCGTCAATGAGGAGACCCAGTCTTAGCAGAAAGGAACCAGGATGGAAGGTCCAAGCCATGAGCTTAAACTCAAACAAATCAAATCAATCTGCCGTTGAGAGGTGAAGACTATCAATCCAGTTGAACGAGCCTAGAAGCTGCTTGGTCGTTGACATCTCCCAAGCGTGAACAGGGACCCCAAACATGGATAGCTCAACCTGAAACAGCAGGGAGCGGCCAACAGCATGGGCAAGCCTCATCCATGGCTTGAGCAGTAGACTGAAACGTGACGTGTGAACCAGGTGCCCACCATTGACCATATGCCCTGCCATCGTCGCGTCCGGAAGTAGTAGAAAATCCTTCGACATGGATCAATGAATGGTGAGGGAATCGACCACAATGTCGAATTGCTCCGCAATGGCCTCGGCTGCCGCCTGCGGGGAAACTAGCGGCCTAGAGCCAATGATCGTCGCAAACACTACACACCTCAAATCCAGCTCCGCACGAGAAATACTTGTCGAACGGTGAAGAAAACACCAGCTCACCGATGAACTCTGGAACAAGGACTCTTCGAAGGAGACCCCCAAGTCCATCACCAGCATCGGCTGACGTGCAACGTCTTCAGAAGCAGACGCCTCTTCCATAGTTGAGCGAGTGGGGCGTCCACGCAAGCAACGTCTTCTACGGCGTCGGCGTGATGGTGTAGCCTGATCACCCTGGCTGCGGCTCTGCATCAACACACTAGCCGTAGCATTCACTGTCATCGCCGACTGATCCGGGACACCATCTTCTGAAGCAGGCGGGACACCTGCGATCAACCGAGCCGAGCGCTCTCTTGAACGACGATTACAGCGGTAGCGCGACATTGCAAGCAGGCCCTCACGGTCCTCGCCCCGTGTGTTGACCCTAGCTTCCGCCCTTCCTCGCCCTGGAGAGGTGCTGAAGGATCAGAACGTGGCCCCAGCCACTGTCTCCAGTGGAGGTCGCACCCGCGCACAATCGTACGAACGATGACCCAACACCAAGCAACGAAAGCAGCGTGCGCGGAGGCAGCACTGAGCTGCCCAGTAATCCGTCGCGAAACAATTGAAATATTTTCTTCGAATCAGTAGGCACCGATCGCCGCGAGGAATGAAAGTGCCGACGGTGGGAACGCCTCGAAATGACATGCTGCCACCCATCTTCATCAAGTTCGTGTTCCACCACCGGAACACGATGAATCTCCGAACGGGCGAAATGACCGTTGCGCTCCGGCTCCTCAAACGGTGCATTTTTCAGGGGAGCCTAAACATCCGCTGCCACCACGGTGGAGACAGGCCTCAACACTGCCGCCATGGTGGAGGCCCGCTTCAACAAAAGGCGAATGTATAGCAAAGCGATAAAATCAATAGATTAATATTTAGTTCTAATGAAAACAAAGTTACGTTACAAGTTGGAGTGTAAAGCACAATATGGAAAGAGCAGTGTTTTGCTTAAACTACAGGTCATGACAATAAAAAATGCCACAAAAAACGAGAGAAGTTGTATTGACTATGAAGCATACAAATCCCTATGGGTACACAAGCTGAGCTCACTACACAGATTTGGGAGCTTATAAAGAAATCTAGTTTATCCAGCTTCTGGAAAGAATTCTGGATTTTTTTACGCGTTAAAACAAGATGCTACTATTGTTTTCCCTATGGACTTTTGTAAGCTCGTGTTGTTTTCCTACAACTTCAATAATCACTTATATTTGATCAAGACAGCATACAAAGAAACCCCTGGCAGATAATCTACTGGCTTAAACCAAGAAATGGTAAATTGGCAGCTAGCTCCATTATTTGTAATCGTTTGCAATTTACATCCCCAAAAATTAGACTGTGCATGGATGAATCCTAAGTTAGGTCAAGCCCCAAAAATGTTTTCTTTTAAAAGCATGTTTCACAACTTTAATAAATACAAAGCTTGCAATCGGGTGGAAGTGTCAATCAAATATTATCATCCATTCAATTTCATCATTAACAAAGCATACCTAAAGGACTACAAGCCTTCTCAGCAGGGGAAAAAACTACAGGTCCACACTATACCGTGAGACAAGCTACAGAAGAAAACTCAATATTTCTGTGTCACAAGTGCACCGGAGTCTGTAAATGACATTATAGTTAAACTTAATTAGGCCAGTGCATCTAACACCCGCTAGCTACTATCTTACAAGAATGCCTTTATACGTTAAGGTTACATACATGCTCTTGCTCAAGCGGTCAAGCCATCCCGTACTGCATTCTATATACTATGCCATCAATATTTTCGACATGGCCATTATAATATTTGGCTTTCATATCAAAAAAGAAATAACAAGCCATACAGTGCTCAAAACTAACATAGTTTGTGTGGAGAGAGCTAAAATTAGTGACAGTAATGGCATACCCCAGATTCTTCCTTCTTTCTCTTAATATACATCCATGCATAGGGCTGCAAATACTCCGAGAAATCATCCGGGTGTGGTTCCAGTGGCTGAAAAGAGGAACCAGGTGCAATCAAACTTGAAATTCTAACAGAACCGAAAAACAGAAGGAATGAACAAACCTCAAATAGTACATCCTCTTCTGCTGAAGCTAATTGACAAGCTATTGTTGTCAGTAAATCCTTGTGACTCTGGAAAATGGGACGATTAATTAACTTGCAGCATAGAAACACATAAATGCAACAAAGTAAAACATAGAGAACACAGCAAAACTTGAATATTCATGATAACCTCACGTATCAAAGGGTGAAACTGAGGCTCCCAGTAAGACAGTATTGAATCAAAGAAAATCTGCAAGAAAAAATATATTAAGACTGATCTGCGTATTTTTAACTACAATGAGGTACTAGAGAACACCAATACTCACTGTAACTGCGCTTGCTGGATCACATTGCAAAGGATCAAACTGCGATTCACAGTTTTCATGAAGACGCTCCATAACACTTTCCCAAGAATCAGTGAACTACAAATGAAAAAGGTAAGGTTACATGTGTTCCAGTTACTGAAAATTATGGATCATGACAGATACCTTAATATAAGGTTTTAGTGTAATAAGTCGGGACAAAAGTTGAGAGAGCCATTTCGTACGACTCTGGTAATATACAGCAGACCTCTTTCGCTTCAGAAAGAACAAAACAAACTAACATCAGACAATAGGACTCACCCATGTGTGTGTGAAAATTGAAGAATATGAAGATACTCACCCTTAACATACGAGACATGGTCCGCAAATAAGGATGCGCATAGTTGATAATGCCATACCTCGACTTAAATTCAGGTTTCAATTTCTCAAGAATCTCACAGCCCAAATAAGTATCCTGCAAGCGAAGAGGTCATTAGTGAAAGCACAGTTTCATTTGCAAAATGCATCTTTTGGGAAACTATAGTATCTCCTGCTTCCTCACATCCACAAAACTTATAGTACAAAAAAAGATGTTTGTAGACAACTCTATAAGCATGAATCAACGAGGGCTTTTCTGGCTTGTATATTTTGAACATAGTCCAAGCTGGCAACTCAAAAGTCACATATTGTTAAGAGAGAAAGGGAATATCTAAAAAGTTGTATATTTTATTGATCAGCATTTAGGTATATGCCCTATCAAGCATGGTTATATGCATCGCCTAAGCGACGCTTAAGTGTCAAGGTGCTTCAGTGCCAACACCGCTGTGGACGCCTTGCCTTACCAGAGATATAGTATGGGAGGAGATCGGAGCCAACCCTAGATAGTGAGCTAATTGCCTAGGCATGCTATATTACACGTAATATATAGCACCAATGTTGTCACGGAGAAGAGATGTGGAATCATCACATACACCGAACTCAAGGAAATAGAGAATAGTGGAGGTGGAGCTGAGAAAGAAGAGGATTAACCTAGAGATGAAGTTGGAGCTGAAGACTCTGTTGTAAAGACAAGTCAAAAGCGAGAATAGGAGGAAGAAAAAGAAAGGAGGCAGACTCAGTGAACGCTGGAAGCCGAGTAGCAAAAGAGTACGAACAAGGAGCTGAGAACAGCACTTCATACAGCACCAATAGATTGCAAAACAAGGGTAAGGGGTGGAGCCGTTACTAGGCTCTGGCGACCCGGAGCCCCCGCCCGCCGAAACCCGCTCTCCCCCAGAGATCCAGCCAAAATCTCCATCCAAACTTAAATCCTCTCCACCCAAATCCCGCCATGTGTGCCCACAATCACACTCGTCAAGTCTGTCGCAGGTTGTCGCAATCGATTTCGTTCCACAGGCCCCAGCCTCCCAGCAAGCTTCTGCTGCAGCAACGCCAAATCCACCAAATCTACAGCTAGATCTAGTCGGCCTCCTTGATCCTACAGTGGCGCAAGTGATTGACAGGAATTGCACCATCCACTATGCAGAGGCGTACTCAAGGAGGCAGGAGCGCACCCACAGGCGTGGTGCATTAATCCTAGTGAGGTCCCCTAGGTTGTATGACTCTCGGTGGCAGAGCTTGATATAGAGCTGTCACCAACTTCAATCCCTCTGCCGCAACTCGCCATTCACCACGAGATGCCTTCCGGCGACAAAAGAGTCCTCGTGTATCAAGTGCTCATCCACATGGTTGCGATACAGGACCTCACTGACCCATCCCGCTGTGCAGTTCGCGAGCTCGACTGGAGCTATGGTCTGCCCGATGGCGGGCAAGCGGTCACCAGACCCCCGGCTACCTAATTCTGCAGAGATTGGCCTACGCGTCGGGGACGTGATGAAGACGGCGATCATGACCGCTGTCGCCGGGGCGCGCGGCGGCACAGTAGCAGGTCATTTTGGTCCCAGGAATCCATGCTTTGTCAACACATCAGAGACCATGTCGCGCCAACCTCAGTGGAGAGATGGAGGAGCTCCTACAGAGACTATGACTGTCGCCGTCAACAATCCAGCCCATCAACAGACACGAGTCCAAGGGCAAGAAGGCCAAGAGACCTGCCACCATCCCCTTGCAAAAAGAAGAAGCCACCGTGTTCATCACCTCTACCACCAGCAAGGGGAAAGAAGGTGCAATTCGCCTCACCGGCCGCGTCGCTTCTCTACTTCAAGAGCACCAACCTAAGTAACTTGAAGCAACAACAGTCATTATGCCCCAAGCGCAAGGAAAAGAAAATCCTGCAAGACCCAAGCGCAACAGTCATCATGCCTCAAGATCCAGGCACTGATGTCCTTGCTGAGCTTTCACAACTTGCAAACCCCATGATGTACAAAGCTGTCTCTAACCAGTTCTCTGCAGGTCACGGCTGGCCCATGCAGCTTTCGCTGGGGGGCCCTTTGGACATCTCCATCTCGTAGGGGCTCGCTCTGCTCTCGGCGTCAGTGCAGTGCCTGCAAGAAGAGTAGGAAAAGGCAGCCCATGCTGCGATTATGGAGCACGAGGTGCAAGACACAACGATGCTAGCCGATGGGGAGTCCAGGCCGTGGTCCTCGTACGCCTGCCTACTTCGACCGCAGACAAGGAAAACAACTACAACAACGTCATGGGCGCCGCCAGGGCAATCACCGCCATGCCATCCCCGGCAGTTTCTACCCACGATGTGCAACCAATTCAAGCCTTGGCAGAACCCACCATCTCGCCGGATCCCCCCCCCCCCTCTGGAGACGATGTCACAATGGTTGCGGGAGGAGCAAGCAGCCCAGGAGAACGCTGTCATCACAAGCCTGGGGGGCACCGCACATGCACAGCTTTCTCCCGCCTCCTCAGTTCGCCCACCAATCGTCTCTTCTTCGGTTAGCACCGTCCGTGAGGTCCCCATCCCGTGTGACGCGCGCGAGCCTAGGGTCCGCCCGGTCATTGGGCCTGGGCAATCGGAGGAACCGATGAATGACGCTCTGGCAGCTCTGAATCAGAGCCTGGTGGCCCGCTTTGGCTCCAAGGACAGCTTGCGCTACTACGTGCGAAAGGGTTGTCAACAGGCTGTGACATCGTCTTCACCAATTGCGCATGAGCCCTCAACACCGGTGATTGTTGCCTCCAGAATGGTCAAGCCCATCAACGCACTCCAGCCAGCTCTTGCGATACAGAAGCGCAAAACCAAAACCCTCCCACCGGACTATGTCCCTCGGCGGAGTTGGAGAATTGCTGGGCTGCCGGCTGCACCTGCTGCTAACCATCAGGCTGCTACTTGTGTCATAAGGTCTTTGGGCTTCCTCAACGAACGCAAGCAGCCCAGCCCCGCCGTCTTAGAGTATGTGCGCCTATTTGCAAACCCACTCAGTCGAGCGCACCTGGATGCACTTGCAGCGCTCTTCAACTGGTCCATGTCACCTGTTGACCGAGCTCCATCTACAGAGCTTGTCACAGTGGTGTGTTGACCGAGCTCTGAGCCTAACTTTTGGTCGCTTAATCATCGTTTGAATGGAGGCGTCTAATATTTTGATCTGGAATGTTAGGGGACTAATCATAAAACAAGAGATTCGGTCAGGGTGATGATAGATTCTTGTAAACCGGATATCGTGTCTTCAAGAAACGAAATTGGCGCCTGTCTCTCCGTTTCTTCTAGCGGCCTTGTTGGGTTCAGAGTTTAACAAGCATGTCTGCCTCCCAGCTAATGGCACTTGTGGGGGTATTCTGCTGCCTTGGAGAGGAAGTGTTTGTAGGGCGATCTCGACTAGGATCGACACATTCTCAATCTCAGTCCTTTTCGCCGGTGATGGTCGCTCGGATTGGTGGCTTACAGGAGTGTATGGGCCCTCTCGGGACAATGAGAAGATTGGTTTCCTTCAAGAGCTAAGAGATGCGCGTGCTTGCTACCCTGGCCCTTGGGTTGTCATGGGGGATTTTAACCTCATTTATCAACCCGAGGATAAGAACAACTCCAACCTGGATGGAGCAATGATGGGTCGTTTTCGTCGATTGCTGAATGATTTGGAGCTCAAGGAGCTCAACTTACTCGGTCAGTGCTACACTTGGTCGAACGAATGAGCCTCTCCTACTTTGGTTCGTCTTGACCGTGTTTTCTGCACGGTGGACTGGGAGCTTTCATACCCCGACTGCCTACTGTACAGTTTGGCATTGGCAGGCTCTGACCATTGCCCGTTGATGATTGGTCTCAAGGAGAATGTACACGGGAAGCGCCGTTTTCATTTCGAAAATTTTTGGCCAAAGATGGATGGCTTCCAGGAAGTGGTGGCAGCTTCCTGGGAGCAGCCGGTCAGTGCTAGATGTCCATTGGAGAGAAGTTCGGTTAAGATGAAGCGCCTAGCGAAAGCTTTTCAATCTTGGGGGCAACAAAAAGTGGGTAATATCAAGCAACAGCTGCAGCTTGCAAATGAGATTCTTCATAGGTTGGACATTGCTCAAGAAGGTCGTATCCTCTCGGATGATGAGACATGGTTGTGGAAAAAGCTAAAGCTCCACTGTCTGGCTTTGGCATCTCTTGAACGCACCATTGCCTGTGCAAGGTCTTGTATTAGTTAGCTAAAACAGGGAGATGCCAACACTGCTCTTTTTCATCTTCACGCTCGTTACCGCAAGCGAAAGAATTTTATTGCAAAGCTGCAAGTCGGGGATCGGATTGTCACTTCCCAGGAGGAGAAACATCAGGCGGTTTATGATTATTATGATGGGTTACTTGGCACCGCGGAACATCGTTCACACACTCTGAATCTTGATGATTTCTACCAACCCGCCATGGACTTCTCAACGCTGGATGCACCATTTTCTAAGGATGAGGTACGGGCAACTATACAACAGCTTTCACCGGACAAGGCGCTGGGGTCTGATGGATACACCGGTAGATTCTATTGGGTGTATTAGCCAATCATCAAGACAGACTTTCTTGAGGATTTATTCATCTTGCAGCAGGGTGATGCACGCAGGATGGGTCTTTTGAACTCTGTGCTCCTCACATTGCTGCCAAAAAGAGCTGATGCCATCCTAGTGAAAGACTTCCGGCCGATAAGCCTCATCCGTAGTTTCACGAAGCTTGTGGCTAAATTGATGGCGAATCGTCTGGCTCCAAGGCTCAGCATGATAGTTTCTCCCAATCAGAGTGCTTTTGTTAAGGGGCGCACCATCCATGACAATTTCTTGCTTGTCCAGCAGATTGCAAAATTTTTGCATTGGCAAAAGGCGCCATGGATCTTAATGAAGTTGGATATCTCTAAGGCTTTCGACTCCGTTTCTTGGCCTTTCCTGCTTGAAGTGCTCTCTCATCTTAGCTTTGGTCGCATATGGTGCAACCTTTTATGTGCTCTTCTCTCAACTTCGAGCACTCAAGTTCTTGTCAATGGAGAGCCTAGAGAGGTGATTGAGCACCGCCGAGGTCTTAGGCAAGGTGATCTATTGTCTCCGATGATTTTCATCATTGTCGTGGATGTCCTAAATGCTATGTTTACGAAGGCTTGCGAGGAAGGTCTTTTGCAGCCTCTAGCAACAAGGCCTCTCAGCCACCATGTGTCCTTGTGCGGACGATGTGGCACTGTTTCTCAGACTTGATGCGAATGAGCTTGGCCTTGTCATGAGCATTCTTAATTTGTTTGGAGAAGCATCTGGTTTGAGTACAAACGTACAAAAGTGTTCAGTTCTTCCCATCCAGTGTCAAGAACAAGATATTGTGGAAGTGACGGCTGCCGTGTTGTGTGCAGTTTCGTCCTTTCCCTGCCGCTACCTGGGCCTCCCTCTCTTTGAAGAAATTGACTAAGGCTGACATCCTTCCCTTGTTGGACAGAAATGCGGAGTGTATACCCGAGTGGAAAGTCGATCTTATGACAAAGGCAAGTCGTGCAACGTTGGTTAGTGCGGTGCTCACCGCCATTCCCATCTATCACATCATTGCTCTGGGTATTCCGAAGTGGGCTATTAAAGCAATAGATAAGCTACGACGTTTTCTATGGAAAGGGAGGAAACAGGCTAATGGAGGTAATTGTGTCGTTGCTTGGCGGAAAGTGTCGCCCACTAGGCGGTCTGGGAATTCATGATTTACATGTTCTTGGTTGGGCCTTGCGCATGCGGTGGCTTTTTTTTAGGAAGACTGGGCCTTGCGCATGCCTTGCTGTTTTATTCGAGCGCAGATGCGTTTGTTTGTTCCCCACAGCCTGGATGTGGATTTGAGCTACTCTCCTTGAGATTATTGAGGCATGGATTTGTCGTGGTCTATGTAATCCTAAATGGAATCTTCATTGTAGATATTGATGCTGTACTAACTCTGGTCACAAACACTTGATGTTTAGGACATCCATATGGTCAAACTTTCTAAATTTGGCAATTAATATCATTTTCAATATTTAGTTTGGAAACATGAAAATCGCACGTGTAGATTTGTTGGGTTTTATACATGTATTTGCACTATACAAATTGGTGGTCAAAGTTGTATTTTGAAGACCGTGTTGATATCAGTTTCATGTGGCTTTAGTATTTAGCATATTTAGTCCTCAAGAATAGTGAAACAGGCTTCCTTTTGGTGGAGGGATGTTGTAAAGCTACTGGTATAGTTCAAGGCAATAGTTAATAACGAGTTACTTTTAGATCTGAACAGCTATGAGTTCAGTATATCAAAAGGACTTTAGCAATCATTTTAAGACAAGCAACAAGTTACCTTCAAGCAGTCATTCATTGCATCCACTTCATCCAGCATATTCATATAGGCAGGAAGGTATCTTTCAAATTCTTCATTAAACTGGGCAGGAGCACAAAAGGAACAAAATGTGAAGGAAAACTAAGCACTTAAAGTCAAATAATGGTTCAAAATTTGAGGTACTAAAGGCGAAACAAGAAAACAAACCTCCCATTTCCAGATGGCATCTTCTGGAAAATACTCTGGCGCAGAACAAGAAGAACGTGTACGAAGATCTTCCACTTCCTTTGCTAACCAATCTTCGAAGCGACCAGACATGTTTTCACTGTCCGCCCCTTCACCCACAATAACCTGATAAAAGTACATACGTATATGTGAGGGATAGAGATACAACATTTAACCGAGCTAGACTACACTTGGAAAAGGAAAATGGAAAAGCTATTACATTGTAACACATATTGATCAACTGCAACTTCCACGTAAGAACCCCTCGTCATTCACTGTATTATAGCTATTACACCCTTGATTTATGTTAACATTTCAAAATTATCCTTATAGCTCCTCAAGGCCAATCAAACTATAAGAAAATAAATCAAGCATCTGGCAGGGGCACCACACAGATTGCTTAGATTACTATAGTATCACATCTTTTCCTGGTCTTTTTTTCCCAAAATATAGATCAAATTTCTATCATGTATCACTGTCCTCTAATTGGTAACATTTTTAGATGCGTCTCATGCCAAGCATACTATAATACATGTCAGGCTTGCAAACATTGGACCTTGCAACCACCAAATCCTAAATAGAAACTTTAGAGATGTATCTTATCGTAAACTACTTAGAACACAGGATTCAGAACTGCTAGTAATAAGTATAAAACGCAACATAGAAGTAGCAGTTTTCAGATTAATTTGAGTGTGTGGTTATCACCCCTGAAATCACAACTAATTACAAGTACAGAATAGAAACTTGATGAAAAGTGAATGATGATGCATATCTTCATGTAACAGAATTGTATGATAGGGTAGGCGGATGGCGGGCGTTTCCCCTCCCCTACCCCTCCCCTCACCGGTGCGCAACCTTCCTCCGTCGGCGCCCACCTACACCCTAGCCCCACGCCGGTTCCTCTCCGATCCCGACGTCCACCTCCCTAGCTGTGTCCTCCTCGCCGAGGGCCGGCTCGAAGCTCTCACCTCTAGCCCCGTCGTTCACCCCGGTGGGTCGCCCTAAGGAGCTGAGATGGCGTGATGATAGCCTCTCCCCTGCCTTGTCGAGTGCCCGGGGTTCGGCGCAGCGTGTTCCTGCGTCGCCGGCGGCGGACGCGGCCACCCCGCTGGATGTCTCTATGAAAGCGGCGGCCACCTATCGTGATGTCGTCATGAAGCCTTCTCACACTGGCGCGGCTATGTGCATCCCGCTCCCCCGGCGTGCTCTGCCTCACTTTCTTCCCCCACCCATACGCTTTAAGTTACATCGAGCTCCTGTCCAGGGGCTTAGTCCAGATGCGGATGGCTGGCGGCCGATGGTTTGCAGGAAGGCTCGGCGACGGCTTCTCCGGCCAACGCGGCATCAGCGCAGGCCAATCCCTAAGGACCTTCGGGGAAAGTGCTTCAACTGCTTCACAACTGATCAAAAGGTTGCGGTGTGCCGGAGACATGCCCGCTACTTTCGCTGCCTCGCTCTGGGACATAAGGCCTACGATTGCGCAAGGACGCTCCCTCCCCGACCCCAAGTGACGTGGCGGTCTGTTTGGCGTCGCATCTCTCCACAGTTCGTGGTGAGGCCACAGAGGTGGTGTCCCGACTCCGGATGAGCCAACGCGGAGGAGTGGCCAGACGCGTCGCAAGATTGTTGGCCCGTCCGACCACTCCTCCGCGGATGACGGCCATGGCGCGGGCGACGACGTCGCCGGCGGCACTGACGGTGCCTCCTCTCGTTCGCCGGCGGCCCACGCAGGGAACGGGGCCACTAAGGAGGGACCTGTCCACGAGGCGACAAATGGGACTGGATGTTTGACCGTTGGTCGTCAGCAGCACGCGCGCCGGCCTGGCTTTGATTTCCCATGGGCCAAGGAGGACGCCTCGTTCATGGGGAGACGTGATGACGGTGTCCTGCGGCCGGCAGTGTCTTCGACATTTGTGAAGGATGACGGCGTGATGGCCACCGTGGCCTCTGATTCCCTAGTTCTAACGAGATCATTGATGGTCGTGGATGCTCATCTGCCACTCCTGGATCTTCACGAGCCAACCACATCGGATGACTGCGTTTCAAATCTGTTGGAGTCTGCTGATATGCCAGCTCTTGGGACAATGGATGTTGGGCTTGTTTGTTCCGAGCCTTTTCCTGGGCCTACGTTTTTAGCTAAGCACTCCCTTGTCCCTGAGCTTGTTTCTCCAGCAGAGTTTGATCCACCCATCGAGCCTTCAGCTGTGGTATTGCTTCGTCGACTGCGATCTCTATGCCTTTGGCTGGGTCATAACATTTGGCCGCCGAGCTAAGTTCCCTTTCAACTGATGGGCTTATCGTTTACACTTGAAACCGGCGTCGAACAGGAGGAATCACGACGCCACGACCTGTGCTTGCGTCGTCGCCGGCTCAGCATCTCTCTTCGCCACCAGCCTCGACAAGCCGCTCTGCCTTCATCTCCAGTGTTTCTAGGACGGTGGACGACTTGCTTCATATTCCAAAAATCCAGAAATGACGATTGAAATCTCTCCCGCCCGACTCCTCGCCGCGGAGGAGCAGACGCATTGCGGGACTGGGTGCCGTGTCTCCGAGCTCCTTCACTTCAAGGCCTAAGTGGCAAGTGATGCGCACGCTCGAAATCATTAAGGAGCACGAGCAAGTTGGTTAACAAGCACAAGACAACTATGCTACTCTGTTCACCCAGTCCCTCACCAGGACACACATCCAAGCTTTGGCTGTGCTCTTTGGCTGGACACCTCCTGAGGAATACTGTGACCTCCCGCCGGCCAACGTGGCCGACGCGCTGGGAATTTGCTGAGCTCGCTTCTCTTTGGTCCTGTTTTCCTGAGTTACCTATGAATCCCGCATATATATTGGTTTGGAACATCCGCAGGTTAAACTCGACCGCGAGGCGTGATGTTGTTCAAGTTTTGGTCGACTCCTCACGTATTGATGTGATTTGCTTACAAGAGACGAAGCTTGCAGTCATACCCCGCCATCTGGTGCTATCCATGCTCGGCAGTGACTTCTACCATTTTGTGTTCCTGCCGACGGACAACACCAGAGGGGGTGTGTTAATTGCATGGAGAGATGGACGGTGCCGAGTCTCGTCCTCACAGGTGAACATCTACTCAGCCTCGGTCCGGTTTGAGATGGATGATGGTCAAGGGTGGTGGCTGACTGGCGTTTATGGTCCCCAACCCGACGAGGAGAAGCTCCTCTTTCTCCAAGAGTTGCGTGACATTCGGGCCCAATGCCTGGGCCCCTGGGTCGCAGCGGGAGATTTCAACCTCATTTATCGTTCTGAAGACAAGAACAACCTGAATATCGATCGCGCCATGATGGGCCGTTTCCGGCGGCTACTTGACGATACCGAACTCAAAGAAATCCCTCTCATTGGTCAAAAATATACTTGGTCTAATGAGCGTCACTCTCCCACGTTGGTCAAGCTGGATCGGGTATTTTGCTCTGCGGATTGGGAGTTGATGTTTCCGAATTGTCTGCTCCAAAGTGCTGCTACTGAGGCATCAGATCACTGTCCTTTGCTCCTTGGTCTCCAGGATGTAATCACTGGGAAGCCGAGGTTCCATTTTGAGGCTTTTTGGCCCAAGCTTGATGGATTCATGGGCGAGGTCCTACGAGCTTGGAATGATGTGACGACTTCTCGGCGTTGCCCAATTGAGACGCTCTCTTTTAAGTTCAAAGCCCTTTCTAAGGCTCTGCAAGGATGGAGCCAGAAAAAGGTTGGTCATATCCGATCCCAACTTCTTTTGGCCAAGGAGATTGTACACCAACTTGAAATCGCGCAAGACGCTAGGCATCTATATGATGATGAGGCTTGGATGCGCCGATCTCTGAAAAAGCATTGTCTTGTGCTGGCTTCTCTAGAGCGATCAATAGCTCGGCTTCAGTCCAGGTTGGGTTGGCTCAAGGAGGGTGATGCTAACACGATATTCTTTCATCTTCATGCCAAACACCGCAAGAGGAAAAAATTTATTCCTAAGCTCATGGAAAGTGACCGTGTCCTTACTAGCCATGATGAAAAAGCGCAGGCCATCTATGATTTCTATATGAATCTGATTGGTACTTCGGAACAGCGTGATTTCTCACTTAATCTTGATGAGTTGCAGCTGCAGTCCCATGATCTAGATGCCCTTGATGCACAATTCAGTGAGGATGAAGTCTGGGCCACGATCAGAGATTTGCCGGCTGACAAGGCCCCTGGCCCCGATGGTTACACCGACAGATTTTATAAGGTGTGTTGGCCTATCATAAAAAATGACATTGTGGCAGCGGTGAGAGCAGTGCAGCGGGGAAATGTTAGAAACCCGTGGCTGCTCAATTCGGCTTTCTTAACTTTGATTCCAAAAAAAGAGGAGGCAATGCATGTGAAGGACTATAGGCCAATTAGTCTTATCCACAGCTTTGCCAAGCTTGTTGCAAAATTGATGGCAAATCGCCTCGTGAGCAGGCTGCAGCAGATGGTATCCCCAAACCAGAGTGCATTTGTGAAGGGCCGTTGTAGTTAGGACAATTTCTTGTTGGTCCAACAGACAGCACGCTTCTTGAACAGACAAAAGCAGCCCCCCATCCTCCTGAAGCTCGATATATCTAAAGCCTTCGACTATGTGTCTTGGCCATTTCTCCTGGATGTTCTCCGAGCTCTTGGATTTGGCCCGGTTTGGTGTGTGGGCTGTTGGCTACTTCATCTACCAAAGTTCTGCTTAACGGGGTCCCCGACGATGAACTCCAACACCGGCGAGGTTTGCGACAGGGCGATCCCCTCTCCCCTATGTTATTTATCATTGTGATGGATGTGTTCAATGCTCTCATTCACAAGGCTAGTAGGGAGGGACTGCTGCAACCTTTGGCTTCTCGGAATATTCAACACAGGGTGTCCCTCTATGCGGATGACGTGGTTCTCTTCCTACGTCCATCTATCGAAGACATGTCCTTGATCCAAGACATCCTGCACTTGTTTGGGGCCGCCTCAAGGCTGATAACAAACATCCAAAAGAGTTGTGTTACTCCCATACAGTGCACCGAGAATGAGCTTGCATTGGTCCAGGATACTCTTCCTTGTGAGCTCCAGGAATTTCAATGCAAATATCTTGGCCTCCCACTTTCTATCAGGAAGCCAACCAAGGCACAGTTACAGCCTTTAATTGACAAGATTGCGAATCATCTACTGGGTTGGAAAGCTGGTCTCCTAGCCCATTCTGGTCGCATGATCCTGGTTCAGGCGGTCTTGACTTCAATGTCAGTCTACCATACCATTGCTCTAGACCTTCTGAGATGGGCAATCAGCGCTATTGATAAATTCGTCGAGGATTTCTTTGGAAGGGAAAGGAGCATGCCAATGGAGGGAATTGCATGATTGCTTGGTCCAAGGTGTGCCGGCCAAGGGAGCTGGGGGGTCTTAGAATCCATAACCTCCAAACCCTCGGTTGAGCTTTGCGTTCGTGCTGGTTGTGGCTTTAGAAAACGCAGCCAGACAAACCATGGGTGGAATTTGATTTGCCGATGCACCCCTCGGTCAAAGCTCTTTTTGATGTTGCTATGGTCTCTTCAGTGGGCAATGGCGCCACCACCTTGTTCTGGCGGGACAAATGGTTACAGGGGCAGGCGATCTCTGATCTTGCTCCTCACTTGTCCGGTCTTGTGCCGAAGCGGATTGCCAACAAGCGTACTGTCTAGGAGGCGTTGATTGATCATCGCTGGATTCATGATCTATGAGGAGTTCCCTCTCTTCTAGCTCTCTTGGAATACCTAGAAGTCTAGGACATCATGGCTGCGCGCACTCTCCAGCCGAAGGTTCAAGATGATCATCGTTGGCGTTTTTCGGAGTCAGGTCAGTACTCGGCCAAGTCAGCGTATCATATCTACTTTCTGGGTGCAGTTCGGTTTGAGCCTTGAAGCATATTTGGAAAACCTAGGCTCCGACAAACTGCCAATTTTTTATATGGTTAGCTGTCCATAATCACTATTGGACGGCGGATCGCTTGTCCCGAAGGGGTTTGCTGCATCCTGCGCAATGTCCTTTATGCGATCAGGCGGAGGAATCAATTCAACATATCTTGACGACATGTGTGTTTGCAAGGCAAGTTTGGTTCTTCCTCTTTAGGCGTTTTGGCCTGCCTGATCTGACGCCACAAGATGATGAGGCCTTCAGCGAATGGTGGCTGCGGGTTAGCAGCAGGATAGTTATACCAGCGAGACGGGGATTCAATTCCTTGGTGATTCTTGGAGCATGGCTGATTTGGAGACACCGGAATGATTGTGTGTTTAATGGTGTTGCGCCTAACATCCAAACGGTCCTGCGATGGGCTAGGGAGGAGGCCCAACTTTGGTGTGATGCAAGAGCGGTTGGATTATCACAGTTACCTGTGCTTTGAGCTCGGTTCGTTGTAGCTGTTGGGGTCGTGTTTATAGCATGTGGCGTGCATGTATTCTTTAGCTGGTTCGGTGATGTGTGTGTGAGGGTGTGGGTGTTGTGTTTTCATGTTGTGTACTTGTTTTATTCCTCTCTTAATGCAATGATATGCAGCTCTCCTGCGTATTCGAGAAAAAGAAACTTGATGACTTACCTGATTATCTATGTAAACTTTGTAGATTTGCTGACAAAGATGAATAACATCATTCCTAGCATCTTCTTTTGTGGTTGAATTTAATGAGGAACTAAGCTCTGAGATTGGACACCGGAGACCACCAAGAAGTAGGATAACAGTTGGAAGCATTTCATTAAGAATAAACTGGTTCAGCCACTCAAGATTAGTAGCGATTGCTAGACAGATCAAAGCATAGCAAAATGGCAATGCTTTCTTTGCTGCTTGATGATCCACCAAACACCCAAATAGGTACATACTCAACCTCCCAAAGCAATTATGGTGTAAAAGGAACCTACAAGTAATCATAAAGAAGAGGTAAGTAAATGTCTAGAAACCACACAGAAAATACAACTCTATTTTCGTACCCAATAAGGGAGTTGGAAGATATGGACTTCAAGTCTTGAAAATCAGCTTTCGTGCTATCTTTTGGTCGAAAAGGTAACAATGACAGCCCACTATTCAATCTTTCTGATGCTAAAACCCCGAGAAGATCAGATACAGAACGAGTAAATTTAAGCAATAGCTCCTTTTCAAATTGGTTGACTATTTCTTCTGATCCATTGAGATTACCAAAATAAGCTGGAACTTTAGCTTGGCCCTCATGAAGAAAAGTGAACCATGCATAATAAAAAATATC
This sequence comes from Phragmites australis, assembly GCF_958298935.1. Classification (NCBI taxonomy): domain Eukaryota; kingdom Viridiplantae; phylum Streptophyta; class Magnoliopsida; order Poales; family Poaceae; genus Phragmites; species Phragmites australis. Next base: position 4,444,469 of record NC_084927.1, read on the forward strand.
TTCACAGTAGCTAAATATAGGTTCCAACAACTCGACCATCCATTCATCCCAACATTCTTGAGGGCAATATTTAACCAATGGAATGAGGACAAGTAGTATGAGCTTTCCCAAATGATTAAATTCCATGGATCTCAATTTTTCCATGAGAACATTGACGATACTTGAACGGTCTAATAGTCCATAGAATGCTCCGTCAACTGAGGCGCACAAACCAATGACATTGTACCTGCATCATTATAAAAAATAGCATGTGATCAAATACACAAACAACTAAACCAGTTCCCAACCATCTGGACTAGGACTAAGTGCACTGTTCTTTTAAAACTTCTGCTCTAGGGCATTTAACAGTTTTTGGACGAAACTGCACTGCTTAATGTTATCAAGAATAATTAAACACATGTTTTAAAGACTTTCATGGAAAAATTATTAGAGAGTTTTTAATTGAAAAGGCACCAAGAATCAGCCAATTCCCCTCCCGTGTAAGGTTCCAAATTTTAAAAAAAAAAGGTTATCTGGTAGAAAATTAAAAAGTAGAAAACAATTTCCCGATAGCTATAAAGAGCACACTTACCCAGCCTCTCGAATTCCCTGTAACCAGGTTCCTGCGTTTTTCAGCAGTTTAGCTTCATCAATCTCAGGGTGTTCACCATCCTCCAGTAGAAAACTTATGTCTTTAGCTATTACTCCTGACAGATCATAAGTAATTGGTTCCTTCCAAAGTGTTTGTATACAATTAAGCACCTGATAAAAAGGTTATAAAATGCATAGTCACATTCAAAGATCAAAGACAAAAACAAATACTTAGGTAATTTTCACAAAAAGAACCAGAAAAGTTCTAGGGTAATTTTCACAAAAAGAACCAGAAAAGTTCCAGGGCTCAGGCCCATAAATCAGTATGACAATTGTGGGCTTTCTTCTCCTGCATGTTTATGATTCGTTCGTACTATGAATGTTAGCTGGTAACAAACTGATCTCACTGCATTACGCCATTATTACCAGCTAACAGAACAAAGTGTTTGTGATAGCCATTTACCCGTAAGATTAGGGAAAGCATCAACTTTGGAAGGGTACATGAGTCAAGAGCAAATGCTGAAGAATATCCTTCCTGAGCTCCTGCAGACTCTACAACTCTGTTACCTGTAAACTCCTCCTCAAATGATTTTACCAACGAATGAACAATCCTCGTAAATTGATCGTTGGCAAAAAGACCAGACAAACGATATTTATAACGGATATATGTGTCTTCCCAGTCTGGCTGCGTCCAAATTTTGTTTAAAGTGTGCAAAAGATCTGCAAGCAAATGGTTCCTATCTTGAATCCTGAAAGAGAACAAAAGGTCAAAGTTCCTTTCCAATATGAGCTGCAATGGTAAACACCATAACTTACTTCGCTTAGCATTACGATAAGAAAACGTTAAAGGTGTAATTGTCAATGTACCTAGGAAAGGATGCCACAGTGACAAATGTTTCAGATAAGATATTATGCTCCATAAGAAGTAGCTGGTCCTTTTCTTGATGGCATGACATTGTTCCCACAATACCCTGCACCATCAAAAATACTTTCACCTCAACAACAATCGAGGAGATCGTATATTTGTAGAGGTACAGTTGGTGATTTGAGTCTTAAAAGAAAAATGGAGAGCGTTGATGGCTAATGAATAAAAAGGTATTGCCCTTGCCCTGAACTCTGCACTAATGTAGTGAGTGTTCAAATCCCCAAATCTATCAGTTTGGGGTTCCTTCAATCCTTTTCCTATGTTACCCTAAGTGGAGGGGGGCCCTACATGCAGTCCTTGCACAGTTCCACCTCTCCGCTGCTGGTGCCCCTCCACTGCTGTAGTTGGCCCATCATCCGCTCATCGGGTCATGCCATGATGGTAAATACTGTTCCAAATATCAAGATCGCTTCTTTATGGTTGTGTGGTTGGGTGGCTAGACCCCCAACCAGACTCGTGCAATGCAGTTTCCTAGTGATTGTTTGCCTGTACAGGGTCTAAGCCAGGCCAGCCTGATGCAAAAGTGGCCTCTAAGCCACGCTTGCTACCACACAGAAATCAGCAGTTTCCGCTTGGCTAGGCTCAGCTCGGCACATGCAGGCATGGGCGCAGGGGTTGGAATCCGCTCACCTCCTCCCCTCCATTTGGACCTTCTCCCTACCTACCTACCTACCTACTTGTTCTATGATAGGCAAGAACAACTAGCAATATGTTGTTGTTTGTACAATGTGAAAAATTGAACTATTGATATTTGGTGTTTATGAAGTATGCATGACTACATTGCATTGATTCGTCACCGCGGTGATGGAAAAGTTGATAACTGTGGTAATGCGTTCATGTGTTCTCTGTTTCTTCAATTTCTATCTACCCTGATGCTACTCTTACATTGTTCTTCAATTCATGGTGAATTGTTAATACCATTTCATCACTCTGCTCATCCGTGAAGAGGCGAGAACAAATCGGTAATTTCTTTCTTATTGTTTCCTGAGAGATCAACTTAGCAGAAAGTCCTAATACTTGCATAGAGAAAGTGTTCTCTTTCAAAAGAGCTTGCATTCCTGTTTTGGGTTTGTTCAAAGTGCCCTTTTCCTACGACAAGGTGTTTGAGGTAATGTTTGACAAGCACAAAAGAAAGCATGCAATGGGTAACAAAACTTGGGAGTTGCCTACGATTCATTATTATCAAGGGAAGCAAAGGAGTGTTGATGCAAATGCTTGCTAATGTATTTCTCCTTGATCGATTCTTCTAGGTTATGGCCGTTTTGGATGCTAGTTCAAAAATAATAGATGTTCTTTTTCACAACTGAGAAAGAGGTAATGGAGTTGAACTCATCACAGCAAAGACGAGGTGATCACACTCAAGGCTAGCCAGGCAACCAAACAAGCAGAAACAAGATCAGACTTACCTTGTACAGGCAAACCAAACACCATGCTATTGCACTATGAATCCTGGGTTGGGCTGGCCTAGGTTAGGGCCTAGCCTGGCTTGGGGGCTGCCCAGGCAACCAATCACAACCTATGGTTCAAGTCCCATGCCAGAACTGCCACGGCTGCTGCCAAAGCCTCCTTGATGCAAGAAGACATACCCTGGCCGGTCAATTCTGCAGTGAGTAAAAAGCTCACCACAAACTAAAGTTCAAGTACTAAGGCCCCAAATGTGAAGTTGTATCTTCCCAGGAGATCTTATATCTGTGAAGATGATTATACTAATATTTTTGTACTGTTAATACATGGATCAAGAGTTACGGCTTACAAGGGCCCAAATAATTCTAAAATGAACACTGCAAGCGCTGTAATAAACACTACATTGAAAAAGTAAAACATGAGAGCTACTGTTCAAAGCAAAGTACTCCTGTTGCTTGGTTGAAAATACTCATGCAAAGAGAACTAAGGAAAAACGCACGAGATAACATTATTTGTTGTTCATTTATTTCCCATAAAATCTACTGACAGCAATGCAGGTGTTATGGTATTCAGTATTCAAATGCAAAGAAGAGACAATTAGAAAGAAGTTGCTCCATTTGGAACAGAGGAATTGTGAAGGAGTTTCACGGGAATAGTTCAATTCCTACCAAAGAAAGGGGCGGTTTCGAGAAAAGGTGGGCGTACGGTAGACAATAAAATTGTAGAGAACCATAATAATAGCACAAAGATGCGTCGTTGTAAGCATATGCCTTGAGCCTTGCCCTCTTAATGCCAAGGTTCCTATTTAGTTGCAAGTTAGATTTGGGCCCCAGCCCATGGCTCGTAAGCTGGTTAAACTATATCCACGGGAAACATAAATGGAGTGGGTATATGATGAGCTTGGGTCAACATATGGAACTTGGGAGCAACATACCCATCTATAGATTTCATACATCTCATTGGTTATTTAGGCCAAATAGTCTCACTTTCACCAAATACTTAAGACAGCACATTCAAATAAAAGAATACAGCCACAATACATACCCTCAGCCTAACTACCTCGACTTGGTTAACTTTTATAGGCCAGGCTGCAGTACGTAAACCTAATCGAATGCCCTTCATTAATGATGGTGCACCTTGATCATGCAACTTCTTGAACAAGGTAGGTCAGGTTAGTGGTCACAAATTCACAATCATTTCAGAATTTTATAGTTTCATAGGGCAAAGTTGACAAAATCAACCTATCTTGCTGAAAATAAACAAATTAAGAACCACTTGCTTTCTTTAAGAGGTAATTTAGAAACCATGACATCAAAATTGAAGGCATATCTAGACTGGAAAAAAAGAATATATATGCTTACCAACTTTTTTTCATCAACAGACTCGGTGGATCCTTCAAAATCACCAGTAACAATACCCTGAACAGTATTTTGTTCTTGATCATTCCCTTGACCGCAGTCTTCAAATATGTTGATTGGTTGGCTCTGATAGAAGGCAATGAGTAATATGGTCAACCGATGGATAGGTATATACTTCCTCTGTTCAAATTTATAAGGCATGCGCCATGCATGTACCAAGATCCAAACTCGTAAGTTTTGACCAACAATTATATTAATTATATATAGGTTTAGTGATACATAAGTGGCACCACTACATTTCTATTTCAATATATAAATTCACGTGGACATGATTTTATATTTAGTAAAACTATTTTGCAAGAGGAAAGTTTGGTCAAAGTTCAACTCAAAAGGCCATGCCAAGTCAAATTGTGCCTTACAAAGATGGACGGAGAGAGTATTACATGCTATATTAGTTCAGCCAATATTTTTACAAAAGGAAAAAAGAAACCCACCTCACCAACTTGCGTCGAAGGGGAAACATGAGTAAGAAGTTCCCCATTGGCATGCAACTGTTGTCTTTGTTTAACAAGAGCCAAACAAGCAGAACTGGAACAGGGTAGAGAACTGCTGCTACAATTTTCAGTACTCATTTGAGATGCTGGACTAAGGTTCAAACTCGTGCCTTTATTTCTACTCTGGGATTTTGTACCCAACCTCAACCAAGAGATAGGCACTGAACCAAGGATGAGATTGTGGTCTAATTTCTTTTGGCTCAAGGTACAAGCAATACCATTAGATTCGGGAAATGAATGAACAGAACAGGAAACGAGAGAAGGTTGTGTAGTGGACAGATAATGAAAAGAGGGAAGAGCAACGGATAAGCCTGGATTTTCACCATTCAGAGCCCAAGGACGCAGTCCTAATGTCAGATACGAACTTGGAGGAGATGGCATTGTGTAAGAGGCAGAGGAGGGTTGTGTAGCATCTCCATCCTGATTTCCTTCACCCCTTACTGAAGGACGAAAAAAGGTATATAAGCACATGTATTTCACAATGATACCATATTCTCTACAAATATTAAATGTGTATATCATTGTTAATTATATAATAGACATTAAGGAAAAACAAGCACCACACTCTATTTACCAGATACATAAGCCCCTCAAAAACAAAACCATACCTAAAAGTTCAGGTATACGTCCAACAAAGCAAAAGTATCCCTAATCTAACTTTATTCTAGTGCTCGATTACAAGCTGCAGGAACAAACACATAGGTATCAATGATAACAAATCTCAAGTGGATGCCAATTCCACTAGTATCCAATGGTAGAAAGAAAGGAAGACAGATGTTTTAGGGCATTTCAGTTCCCTTGCCCTTTCTTGTCTAGCCTCGCTCTTGGGCAAGGAAATCTAAATTTGAGCAAGAATTCCCTTGCTTTTGCGCGAGAGCTTCATTGGCTCTGCCCCACTAGCAAATATTTTCTTTTCTATTAACAACGGTGGACAAAGGTGGACAAGGAAACTAAATACACCCCTCATAAGTTTCATACTAATCACGGGAACAATGGAACTAATTGCTTTAGCAACTAAAATAATGCTGTGATCCAATTCTGCGAGGTACGTTGTAAGGCTGGTACACCAGGGGACGTGATCACCTGATCAGCACCGGTGATTTGGTTCATGACGGCAGACAAGGGTAGCAGGGGTAGGAATAGAAAAACTAGAATGGCATGGATAGCAAACTAGAAGGAGGAAGTCCATTTCTTTGTTTTATTCAGTCTGTGATAGTCAACTCATATATTTAGCACTAGATGGCTGAAATATCTTACGAATAGACTAACACTTCTAAGAAAAGGACTCTTCCAAAATCTTGACTTGAACTCACTTTCCCAACTCAAATCTCTTTCCTAATCTTCCCCTTCCTGGATTGTTGCTGTGCCTCTTTGTGCCACAACACCTACTCAACTGAAAAAACTATGCAGATACTCTCAGATGTATGTTCACCAAAGTGAGCCTGTTATTTTGGATAGCACATTTGCATGTGAAGGTTTCAACCTTCTAAATAGAGGTTCGGTGATTATATATATCCCTTTCTCTACACCGAGAGCTTTCAGGAGGTTTCATGTATGTAGTAGCTTAATGCAAAATGATGCATCTTACCATGCTTCTGTTCCACAGAATAAGCAGTTCTGTTAATTGCGACAAAGGCTAGCACATCTTCTTCAGTAACGTGTGGAACAGAGAATAAACCCTGCACAACAATCACTTTATTCTCTCAGCGTAACAGACAATTCAATTTTCTTATAATATTGCCAAAATTGTGTGATTAAAAATATTATAGAAAAGGATACTCAACAGCACGGTGAATACTCATACACCAGAACACAAAAATACCGCTTAATCAGATAACCTTATTATCAAGTTAGCAAACACAGAAATATCACTTATATAGCAAATTAGGAAACTCGTTTCTGCACAACATGTACCAGCAATCAAGTAAACCGTGGGGGAGGGGATTAATATCATGCTATGTGATCTAGCTTGTAAGCGGTATGCAGCAAATAGTGATATCTAGTTTGTGCTTTTTGGTCAAAGATTATGTTAACTTTTCATAAATGAAAAACGAGTCAACATGTGGAAGTGAATCCAAACCTAACCTTCATATCTGAAGGAAGAGAAGTTCCATCAACAGCTTGACATATGTGAATGACGCATGTGCAGATTTGCAATCTGGCATACTGAGCTTTTGAAGGATCCTGAAACTCAAAATTATAAGTTAAAACAAACCTGTAGGGAACTAAGACAATATAACACGGAGTATCTAGACCTAGAATGAAACCGACATTTAATTAATGAGGAAAAAGTTGAAATTAATGAATTACAAGATTCCTTCTAGACCACACTGTCAACAAATTCAAGATCTAGCCAGAATATATTAAGCGTTCTTTCCATTTTGACTGAACAAAAGAGAATCAAGCTTACATGAGAATCGACATTGATTGATGACAATAGTTCTAAAAGCTTAGACACAACCATGGCAACTGAAGCTGGAAAGTGTATTAGAAAGGGACATAACGCATTCAAATAGTGCCCCAGGATCACCACAAGCCTTGGTTCGGTCCATTTCAAGGATAGAAGCTGCATAAGTAGACCTGATTTACAAGCAGACCGTAAGATAAGCAATGTAGAAGAACCAAAAATAACAAAAGGATGCGGAAGTTTTACTCAAACGATTTTCAGACCTTCAAATATCTTGTATATTTCCAGCAAAGGAAATTTTGTATCCAGAATGATCATAACCGAATCATCAAATATTGCATTGACAACCATTTCAAGCCCTAGCTGAGCGCTTTCAATAGCTGCCAAATCCTAGTATACACAAGCAGTAACCAAGATTTCACAGATATATAAGTAAATTCCTAAGAACAAAACAATATGAGAAATCGAATCAGTAGCATTTTGGCTATATACATGAATGATCCAACCTTAGGGTATTTTGATAATGCACTTGCATCTTCAATAATACAGTTAATTCTCTGTACAGCTCTGCTGGCGGCAATGATCGGTCTTTTATAAGCAATAAATCTGATGAGATCCAACTGGATAAAGGAAGTGAACAATTATATAGAGCAAATAGAAGACAAAAGAACCACCATAAGCATCTCTTCTATCTTATTATTATGGCCAAACTATTGATAAGGATCAATAGATAAGGAACACACAACATGTGGCAACAGTGAATTGCTGGATTGCAGGGCGTTTGAAATGGTTTGTGTTACATTACGATAGGAAATAAGAAACACACCAGTATAGAGCGGTACTGTATGAAGCCATTCTTTCCATGAAGTTCATCACTCCAAAGCTCCAACAACTCTAGAGATGTGGCAGCAGATTTCTTGAGTATTCTTCTGAGTGAAAAGTCCATAATTCCTTTGCATATATAGTCGCTAACAAAAACAAATGCTCCATTATTTCCCTTCTCAGTTGAATTGGCAACAGATGCAGGATTGACAGCAGAAGCAACAACCCCAGGATCAGAGGCAACAAAATTTTCTTTGGACAGTTCTTTTAGCACCATCTGTGCAAGCAGAATCTCATCAGAGTAATGTCACATCAATTTTGGTAAAGTAATGTGAAAGTAGAATTATACCAGCCAAAATTGCATAGACCGAAAATGAAGTGCAAACTTAGAATGTTGGAAATATTCCAGCATCTGCAATCCCAAAAATGAGAAAAAGATTAAGGCCACGCAGGACTATAACACCATCAGTCCATCAAACTCACAGAATGATGGACAAATTGGGCAAGTTACCAACAAACATGCGGGCAACAAGGTACCATGTTAGTCAAAGTATTGTTTGTACTATGGTAACCTGAGCAAGCTGAAAAGTAAGGCAATGCATACTCATCTGGTAAGCACTAACCTGTCGAAAGAAATGGGTGGCCCTATTTCCATCTGTAATAATAAACTGCATGTTTGAGGAACCCAGAGCAATCAAACACTCACAAATCCGCCCGGCAAAGTTAAGCTGGCTTTCACTGAGAAAACCAGAATGGGTTTTAAATTTGGTCAAAGAATCTTTTGAAATGCTCATCAAGATCCAGAAGACCAGGCTCATTGCAGTGTCATAATCCTCTGTAGCACAAAGTGGTCTTATTCTGGAGAAACACTCAAAAACACAAGCATTTTAGAAGAAAAAAAAAGTGGATAAGTATTATCTTAGAGAAAAACAACATCCAATACTATACAAACCTCTGACAGATGACTTTAAAAAACTGCAAAGCAAGAACACGGGTATTACTGAAATTAAGGAAGGACTTGCATCTACAAAATTAAACAATCATGTGGTTATAATTAAGATAGGATATCACTAAACAAATTCAAAAGTTAGAATGCGGACCGTTCAATTAAACCATATTTTGCAAGATATACCACAGGAACCCACTTTGCATATGCATTTGCAGCAAGCAAGCAAGCTGTTACTGTCAACGCATGTTTTTTACTTGATACAATTAGCTGGTCTGGCTGTTTAGCAACAACTGCTCCACCATGGTTCTCGAGCAACTACAATACGACATTAGATGATGATTCACATCAAGAAACTGTATCTGACTAAACAAACTTGAAACTACCAAGACTGAAGATGTAATAAGAAAAGCAACTTACTGAAGAAAGGATCAGCATAATATTTGGCAGAGCCTCATCTAGACCACTTAAAACTGCCTCAAATTGAGCACCTAAAATCAGAAGCATTGGTTTACTTTAGTAATTGAAATAATTGTTAACTAAGAAAAAACACCAAAATGATCAGTTACCATCTGGATCTACTCCACAATCAATCCTAGAATCCGAAATCGACTTCAAAATGAAGGCAGCCAACTCAGCCTAACAATTTGTAAAAAAACTGTTTAGAATACCATCAATGCTAGGCACAAAAGGATTTCGAACTTCATTTGTTGATAAAATTACCTCAGTGGGACCTCTCTTTGATAGAGAAATAATTGAAGGGAGCAAATCATTCAATAAAGAAATTCCACCATTCAAAGTTACCTGCAAAATAATACTGACATGAACGAAGTAACCAGTAAAAAAAAAGCACAGAACAAGCAAGAAAAAAAATCAGAACCTCCGCCATTAAAGCAGCTACATCACTCTTTGAAGGTAATATATCAGTGGTGCCATATAACCCTGCTATCAAATCAGCATCATCACCGAATGTACTCCTACTCCACTCCTCGATGCGAAGCTCATCCCACCTAAATCTCAACAGGTGCTGCCAATAAAAACGCCACATGTAACAGCTACGTAGTACGATCAAAGGAACAAGCGATGTATGTCGAAGCAAGAATGATGCAATCTCGAAGGCAAAGTTCGTAATGAAGGGAACTTAAGAATTTGAAACAGTGTTAGTTGACGTTTTAGAATTTGCTACTCCACATTTTGCCTTTGATGACATGCCTCTCAAAAAATAGTCACGATTTGCCAAGTGCTGGCCTCAGAGGATGGGGGTGTTTGAGCGGAGGAGCATGCATGGCGTCGATGTGCCACAGAACAATAACACTCCTCGGAGGGAGGACTTGCTCTAAGCGCTACCCATGTTGGGTCGAGAAAATGATGGTTGTCAAGGAAGAGGACAGTAATGAAGAAGGGCCAAGTTATCTTGAATGCCAATATTGGCAGATAAATAATGAAAAAAAAATGCTAGAATATGCAAGGTGTGACGTATGGTGACTATTCCCATGAATGGAGTGGCAAATCATCAACATCAATTTCAGGAGAGTCAATTGTTAAAACGCCCGCAAATTCTTAATCTGCCCACATAATTACTATACTATCAACATCGTGCAGCAGTATATCATGGTGACGAGTACTCTCTTGTGTGGCCAACGACAATACAAGGTAGCACAGTCATACGAAACAAAGGAAGCTGGAACATGTATCAGGTAGCGACTTGCATATGTAGTCAGCAATTTATATAAGCAAAGCGACAATGAACTAACGGGTGACAGCAAATAAGGGAAACGCCTTTCAAAAAGACTGTCAAGTTTTAGTGAATATTGACGTATATCTTGTCCTAGCAAAAAATGTATCTTCAATCAAGTAGACCTCAAAGCTAAGTAATAAAAATGATGCCTTTCCAAGCACACCTGAGGGAGTGATACAGTGTTGAAAACCAGCTCCCTATTTAGTGCAATCTGAGCAGAAAGGCATAAAAAAACGCAGAAGATACCAATTTTTCGGACTATATGACACAGACATATAATTCACTAATTCTAGCAACGACTCAGCAAGAGGGCACAAGCACTTAGAAACGTAATCATCGCGAGAGAGAGAGAGAGAAGGTGGGCATGCAGTGAAGGAATAACCAGCATCAGCTTCAGGCCTTGGCGCTGGACTTCAGGAACAAAACCATTCCGGAGCAGATGAAGCGATACCCTCAGTAGCGAATCCACGTACCCTTGCCCCTTCTCCTCCTTGTCCTCCTCCTACGGCACAGCCCACGAACACCATCCAGTTATTAATCGCAATAAAACACTAATTATCGCACGAGATCTAGCTCAACCAAGGGAAGGGGAGGAGGGGGCTGACAGGCACGATCATCGCGGCGGCGGCGGCGGCGGGTGGGCGGCGGGGGTCCGGGTCCACTGCGCCGCTGGAGGGTTCCTCCTCCGCCGACGCCGGCGGAGAGGCGGCGCCGTCCATGGGAATCGCCGCCCTCCAAGGACGCTTCTAGATGGTTCTGGAACTGGGGGGGGGGGGGGGGGGGGTTGGGAGGGCGTTAGGGTTTCGGCTCGGCTTCGTGGAGAAGCTTTGGTTGGGGAGGTGGGGGAAGTGTCGCTTTGTTGTGGTACTGGTCATTAGAGAATTTTAAACAGAGTATTTATACACGACAGTAAGCAGAAGAAACACGCGCAGGTCAGATTAATAAGTGTATCTGTGCCCGAGAAGAGACGCATGGGGTAGCAAATATTTAGAAATTCATCTACTATAATATTATTATAGTATCTCTTAATACTATTATAGTATTTTTTATTTTTTTATCTCCAACAGCTACCTTATTTTCTACTTTTTATTACTCTCCTCCTTCCTTCGGACTCACACGCATACTCTAGCTACAGTATTACGGGATCTCGTTCTTAGTTGTAAATTTGCCGATCCCTATTTTCATCACGCTTTACTGTAGCAGCGAAAAAGCAGATTTATAGTAGCTGTTGGAGAGGAATACAGAAACTATAATCGGCAAAAGTACCAAGTACAGTGTTTTGCCAATCGTTTGCTAGACTCCATTGGAGTTGGCCTAATATTTTAGTACTACCTCCGCTCTTTTAATTCCTATCGTTTTAAACGTAATCTCATGTATCAAGGAGAGATTAATTAGGGTGTTTTAGTGTGTTTGTTTTTCTATTGTACCCGTATTAAATAGCTCAGAGTGCTACCTCTAGTCAATTAGTGATTACAGCACAGATGGTTAGAATCATACTCCCAAAGCTAAGAGATGCGGGTTCAATTTCTGATACTCATGGGTGTATTTCTTTTTCTACTCCAGTGTGGTTGCTGCCAAAATTTGAAAGGACGTACGCGCCAACTGTGAGTTCTAGTTTAATCGACACTCGTTGCCGCATGCAGCTCGTGCGGTCGATTTTTTTGCCACTAAACAGGCTAGTGCTAGTGATCTCTCATCTTCATATATGATGGTCATGTTGTTGAAGGAGACTTGCTACTGCTAGTGCCGCAGATGTATGTGCTCTGTCACGCTGGATGCATGCGTATATGAAGAGGCAGGTTTGGAGAGCTAGTTATTCCGATAATCAATATGCATGCAGCACTAGGTGGCGTACACGAAGTGACAGCATTAGAATACATTATAGCATTAACTACAACCAAAGGTAATAGAGTCCAAAACCTACATTAAGACTATCTTCAGTAGCTATCTCAAATTTTCATCTTCAAAAACACTATTACAGCATCCCCTATCACTATTACAGCATCTCTTATTTTTTTATCTATAGTAGCTATCCTATTTCCTACCTTCCACTCCTCTTTTTCTCTCTCCGGTCCCGCTGTCAGTCTCTATAAACAGTACTGCTTTCCGTGTTGCTACAGTGCATGTACTTTAAATCTCCAGTAACTACTTTAAAATTCTATACTCTAAAATACTATTACAGCATTTCCTATCACTATTACAATATCCCTCATTCCTTTCATCTACAGCAGTAACTTTATATCTCATCTACTATTTTCTCTCCCCTATATTAAATGGTTTTTTCTCCAACCGCCAAAGAAGCATTGTTTTTTACATGTTCCCGTTGCAAAGACGATTGAATGGTACGATAAAATTCGGTTGGACGTTTATTAATTTTATTTATTCGGAAATAAATATATGTTTTTCCGAAGAGATTGTTGCATTACAAAGTTGGGCAGTCATTTAATTCAACGGGACAAAATTTGTTGTCATGTTTTTTTGCGAGCTTGTAAAGTAAGGTCACTCGACTTGCAGCAGAAGCCTCACGACTAGTGGCTTCCAGGGGAAAGAAGTGCGGTGGCTTCCGTCACAAAGCTCAGCATGTCACTATATATATGAGGCAGGGGTAGTCTCACATATGCAAGCCACACAAATGGATCCTCGTTTAGTCTGGAAGCAGTACTTGAGAGAGCTGTGTTTCTCCTTCAACGACTCTTCCGATGAGGAAGATGATATATTCGTAGAGACTATGAGAGTCTGGCAAGCCGAGTCGGAGGCATCGGAGAGGCGACCTTGGGGTGGTTCAGTGCCTGGTCGGAAGCGCATCCACCATTATCGGTTGAAGGGCCATATTAGGTTGTACAACGACTACTTTGTCGATCCCCCTGTGTACCCCGACTACATTTTTCGTTGCCGGTATTGTTACAAACAGAAATTCTCCACATTCGTAAGTGTTATGTGTTGATGTATGTGTGCTATGCGTAATGATGTATGTTGTTGCAGGTTCAGGATGAAACGTAACCTTTTCCTCAAGATTGTGGGGGCGGTTGAGGAGAATGACCCGTGGTTTAAACAGAGGAGGAACGCTGCAGGCGAGCTAGGGTTGTCTGCGTTGCAAAAAGTGACTGCGGTGTTTCGTATGATAGCATACGATGCGCCGGTCGATTCTCTAGATGAGTGCCTCCGTCTAGGGGAGAACACCATCATTAAGAGCATGAGACGGTTTGTTCATGTCATCGTCGATGTGTTCGGCGATGAGTACCTCCGTTCTCCGAATGATGAGGACATTGCTTGTTTGCTTGCTATCAACGAACGCAGAGGGTTTCCAGGGATGCTGGGAAGCATTGATTGTATGCATTAGAGGTGGAAGAACTGTCCGACGGCGTGGTCGGGTTCTTTTTATCGGCCATGTGAACGCACCGACGATCATTCTCTAGGCGATGGCATCGCAGGACCTGTGAATATAGCACGCCTTTTTCGGCATGCCAGGTTCGCTGAACGACATTAACGTTCTGCACTGGTCACATCTCCTCGACGACCTTGCCGCAGGCGAGGCCCCAAAGGTACAATACTCCATTAATGGGCACCATTACACCATGGGCTACTACCTTGCAGACGGCATATATTCGGAATGGGCCACGTTCGTGAAGCCCATACAATCTCCAGTTGGCAGGAAGCGACAACACTTCGTGCTTCAACAAGTGGCAACACGCAAGGATGTGGAGCATGCCTTCGGAGTCCTGCAGTCCCGGTTTCCCATAGTCCGGGGGGCAACGAGGTTATGGGATGAGGAAACCCTTAGCAACATCATGACCGCCTGCATTATCATGCACAACATGATAATCGAAGATGAGAGACTAGATAACGAAGTCGAATACGTGTACGAGGGTGCTGGTGAGGATGTGCAGCCGTCGCACGACCTAACCCCTCCATTGGTAGCATTGAGCCAACGGTACAATGCTATAAGAAGCAGGTAGGGGCATCAGCACCTCCGTGACAACCTAGTTGAACACCTTTGGCAGATCCACCGGTGGGGAGTAGCAGTCTCCTCTAGTTCTATGTTACTAAGTTTAGCTATGACATAAGCAAGTGCATATTTTGTGGAGTGCGTTTCGGAGTATAACATTGTAGTAAGCTCGGTTTGTATCATGTAACCTTGGCGACGTATGCAAAAACAATGAACTGGTCGAGCTCGGTTTGCTGGAAAAATGTCCCCATGACTGAAATGAGGGCTCAACAGCCCAAATTGTCAAACCAACGTACAACATAACATAATATAGGTTTCGCTCAACCAATTCACAATCAACATCACATATTAGACTGATGGACCAGAAGAAGCATGCCTAGATGCAATAATACTCTGCCTGAGGCTTTTGTAGTATTCCTTCTGGTCGTCATCCATTTGTGAAAGATCCATATTCATTATGAGCATCTCCTCCTTTACCTTTTCCAGTTGCATTCGCTCCTCCTCGAGCCTGAGCCTCTGACGCTCCACATTCATCATCTCAGTAAACCTCTCGGTCCTATCCTTCTCAATCCTTTCTTTCAAGGAGAACTGTCGATCAAATATCTCCTTCATGAGGGCAGAAAGCTGAGTTTGACGAGGTTGAACCGCGGGCAACCTCCTTGGAGCGAGCCCGCCCAGCTGGCCGTTTCGGTCATGGACTGGCATTGGAAGCAGGGGCATCCGCAGCTTCTGCTCCGGGAGATGACTCAACGTTCTGCGTGAACGCAGGGCTCCCAGCGCCAGAGGTCTTCTGCTTCTTGCGCGAGGACTCTGATTGCCACTTCGAATGATGTCTCAACTCCTGCCAACAAGGCAGCAACGTGAACTCTTGCAAGCCTCCACGACCTGCCACCAGTTAACCACAATTATCATGACAATATCACAAAGCAAGTTCGCTTATACATCAAAACCATAAAAACAGCAACACGTATACGTCAAGTAGGGAGCATACCGTCTCGCCCTCGGTTGTCCCACTCCTCCTAGAATGCATGGCCCTAGCATAGTGGCCGCAGAACTTCTGCACCATACCGTTGATGAATGTCCACCTCCCCTGCAGCGACTTCTTATTGCGGGTAGATGGGAAGTCTTTGTTGTCATGGAAGTATGACTCGATCCTCTGCCAAAAAGCTCATAAACTCCGGTTCGACCCCACCACGGGATCCATGCTCACGTTCAGCCATGACGCCACAAGTAGTAGGTCTTCCTTCATGGTATAGCTTTGTCCACGGCCACCGCCAGTTGCTATCTCTGTCGGTGCCTCTTGGGACTGCAGGTCTGCCAAAGGAGGCTGTGTGCCGATGATGCCTTCTTGGGTGTTCGGCACAACGTCGTCCCAAGGGATTGCATCGTCATCACCACGAAGGAAGTTGGCATACTCCATAGAGTCCTTGCACACTAGCAAATAAGCACTGAAATACAAAATGTAATGAATAACTTCAACATGGTTTCCTTCCTGTTCAATAAAACGGCTTCCACCACATGTCTTATCCAACATTATTGAAAAACCCATAGATAGTTCAAACAAGTAGAGGATAGCCGTGAACATATAGGGTCCGGCTAAGTCGACTCGATAATTCACAAACAACTAAGTATTAACCCTACCCGACTACAGCCTCCATGAACGATCCGATTCAATGGAGATGACATCATCCGAATCAGCACACAATACGGTTTCGGAACTCCAGTCAACGAGAAGGACATCATCGTCGTCAATGTCCTTTAATCCCGACGCTTCCTCATCCACTGCAACGCTTATATTGTCGGCGTCACCAACCTGGTTGAGCACGCCACCGCTCAACAAAGCATCTTCAACTTGGAACACAAGCTGCTCCAAGTTCGCCGCTATGTTGTCGACCTCCAGAAGCGCTCGGTTGAGATCGATGGCAGCATGGCTGCTGTCCGTACTCAAATTGTCGTTGGTAACCTTCTTCAACGCCGCAGCTGCCTCCTGCACATGGTCTGGAGCATCAACACAAAGAGCGCCAAGCGCTATGGCGTCCATCTAGAACCACGAAAAAAGCGCTTCGATGACCTCAAACTCTGCCAATGAACATAGATACTGAAACTAGGCGCTGACAAATGCACGAATGAGCATAGTTTCCAAAATCAGGGGCAATGGAGTGTACCAATATGGCAACAAGTACAGACAATGTCAAATTCAGACATGACCAAATAAGAACTACAGACAATGTGAACTTCGGACATGAGCAAATATCTACTTCAAACATGAGCAAATTTGGTGAACATGAGACAGACATTTCTGAACCACAATTGTATAAGCTACAAACAACCTAATAGTCGATTCATACTCCACAATGCATAACCTAAAATTCATACCGTTCAACAGATGCAAGAGAGCAAATTTGCTTAATTTCTGAACAAAACCTAGCAGGTATGATCTATGAACTTTGAAAACTCCAAAATTAATTAAAGACCATGACCGACATTGTGTTCTTCTGGATTGTAGATTGCCATGACACTAGGCACATCACTATGCATACAAGAATAAACCAGCATCGACCTAGATAATAATTTTAAGGAAATCCCTGAACCTAGGTATTCATTATAAGCAAGATTCACACTAGAACATGAGTTCAAGCAATAGATCGAAGCAATTGATCCACGCCAGTAACAAGCCTGCAAACGCTCCTCTCCACTTTCACCCTAAAATTTGTCAACCTCACAGAACGAGATAAATTGCTTCAACTATGGCACAACGATGCCATCTCCTGCTACACCACGCATCAAAGCTATCAATTCCTCAACTAAATTCGCCCATCTATGCACATGCAATGGGAATAGCAACATACGAAATCGGCACAACCCCAGCAAGGACGAGCAGTGGAGCGAGGCAAGACGAAGAAGAAAAGAAGAAGCACCCCGATTCACTGACCAAGAAGAAGACATCCTCCCCCGGCCTCTCTCTCTCTCTCTCTCTCTCTCTCTCCCATCCTCTCTACGGCAGCGACCAAACGCAAATCAGGCCGACCCCCCCCCCGCAAACCGAATGATATGTGAACGCAGGACTTACCAGAGGCTTGGCAATGACCAAGGACCTGCTATTGCGGCAGAGCAAACCGACCGGGGGGGGGGGGGAACCTGGGAGCGTGACCGCTAGATCTGCGGCGGCCTAGTCCGCCGGGGACGATGTGTCTTCTGCCCGGTCGCCGGATGCTGCTCGCTTCCGCCGGTCACCGAGGCCGCCCGCGGGAGGCACGACCCGTTCGGGAGTCCTGTCGCCAACAGGGAAGCGGACGCCGCATCCCTCCGCAAAAATACAATCGCCGCAGCCCTCTCCACATCCCTGTTCGCCTCGATACCGCATCCGCTAGAGACCGCATCCGGCCTCACGCCGACCGGCATCCGACGTGGATGCGGTTCGTGGGTCGGATACAGCCTCCGTTGGAGATGGTCTAATTGCTCAAATGACAGGAATTTGCATCCACTTTCTAATTCACTCCAACGACAGGAATTAGAAGACCGAAGGGAGTAATACTAACCCTGTCCCAAATTTTGAAATAAAAATTCATGGGAAATTTTGATTTTGCAAATTTGACATCTACATGTCACTTTATGAAGCTTTTGAACTCCTAATTCATGCAATGGATGACGAAAACAGGTCGATAGGTAGACGCCATACCTCGGTGGAGGAGAAGGCAACAAAATGAGTTGGTCCAATGGCTACTATAGCTTTCCAGCGATATTGTAAATGTTATCACTCTCTTAGAAATTGTTAGATTTTGTGGATGAAGCGAATCGAGATTATGGGAGAAAAGTTGATTGGAAAAGGAATATAATAGAAAAAATGGGGAACCAGAAAGGAATGCGAAAAGAAGAGCGGCATAAGTTACCTGGTCATCTTTGGTAGAGCTCCAGCTTCAAGATACATACAAAATTTGAAGTTTGTAGAGTAGAATAAAGTGGTTTATATCTATATTTTAAGTCAAAAATAAGAACAAGATGACTCAATCAAAGATCCTCAATCTATTAATAGCTCCAGCTTTGAGAATTTTTAGAGACGGGAATTTAGAGCTATGCCAAATAGTATTTTCACTTGCTAAATTATTCTTCCTTAGTAATGAATATACCCATAATTTTAATAACAGTAAATGAGTATAAACAATTAGCAAACTAGTAAGGACGCTGAACCAAACGGCGTCCGGATTGGGACGTTAACGAAAAGAGCGTCCATCGGTGGTCCGGCTCGCGCCGTGCCCATCTGACCTAAATAACACGTCCAGCTTACCGGTCATACTCGAGCCGGGCCACCCCTGGTTCATGGTCCACAACCTAGGGCCGAGGTTCCCCGACGCCGCCCACCTCGCTTGGAAAGCCTCCGCCGCCGCTCGTTCTCATCGGAAGGCCGCCGCTCATCCCTACGCGAGGCGGCGCCACCCATCCCTACACGAGGTGGCTGCCGCTGCTGGCATACCTCATCGCCTGGAAACCACCGCCGCCCACATCCTCACCTGGACGGCCGCCTCGCCTCCTAGTTCATCGCCTAGGGCCGCTGTCGCACCCGCTCCTCCCCCCCCCCCCCAACCTGGTTGCCGCCGCTGCCGTCCCCCTCTTGCTGCCTTGGTGACTGGGATCCTAGCCGAGGTATACCAATCTCATGAATTGCAACTGCGTTCAAAAATTACCTTTTGATTTGATACTAGCATTTTCTGAACCTATACTACCTGAAAGGCAGGTGTTTTCTTTGCATTAGAGATAGACAGTTCGGTCCTGATATTGAGGAATCGTTGCAGGTTGGGAAATGGGTATGAATGATCGGTTCAGTGATTTGTTATGGATGCCTCACAGCCAGCACAAAGTATCAAAAATTCAGAAAACGTAAGCTAAATGTTTAGTTTGCTTTGTTCAATAATCTCGCTCATTTTCACTTCTGATTAATTGCGATATTCTGTGGTACAGCCCAGTAACTTTATGAATATCCGACATCATCATGTTGGCATTCCTTATCACCCACTATGCCGGTCAGGTCTTGAGAATCTTGGGTTCTATCAAATAGCAAGAATGAAGAAAATAAATGTTGATAAATATTTGATATCGGCATTGGTGGAGCGTTGGTGGCCTGAGACAAATAGTTTTCACCTAGCAGTAGTTGAGATGACAGTAATGCTGCAAGATGTGAGTTGCTTATGGGGTTTGCCGATCCATGATGAACCGCTTATCGACCAATCTGATAAGAAATGGGCTGAATCAATTGAGAGGTTTCTTGGAATTCCAATGGACGAACAGCATATGAAGAAGAAGAAGAAAAGAAAAAAAGAGGATGACGGGGATGTCGTGATCTACTCACAATACTCTATTAGTTTGAGCAAACTGCGTGATCGTTTTTGTGAGATGCCACAGGAACCAATACAATGAGAGGTTCATTGGCATACTCGAGCAGTAGTTTTAGAGATTATTGGTTCCATAGCTTTTACTGACACATCTGGAGATGGAGTGCCAGCAGTGTATCTCCAATTCATGGAAAATTTAGGGCAGCCAACTGCATACAATTGGGGAGCAGTTGTACTTGCCATGAGGTATAGGTAATTGAGCATGGGTGCTGAGAGGGCGAGATCAGAAATAACTGGTCCTTTATTGCTACTACAACTGTGGTCTTGGTCACGTTTGCCACTTGGTCGTCCGGTAAATATAGTCGAGAAGACTAATGAAAGCAAGGAGGAACAAGAAGAACATGACGATTGATGAGGTAGGCTTGGATTATTCCCCTGTTTTTGGAGAAAAATGGTGTGGTGCACCACGTTTCCCAGCTCCTCATAACTTAGGCATGCATTTTAGTCTATTGGATTGTATACTTTATTTGTCTAACCACTTATTTGTAGTTTAATATGCAAAATAGTACGTTTAACCTGTGAACACTTTTCTACACCAACAACATGCAGGTAGTGAATATTATCTAAAGCAAATTGATTTGATTCGAGAAGGCACAGTGAACTGGCAGCCATATGATGATCTTATGGAGCAAATGCCTACCCAAGTTCATAATTATCGTGCTTGGTGGTTTGCTAGAGTACCGCTCTTCCATTTCTGGATTGTTGAGTTCTACTATCCTGACGTAATGCGTCAATTTAGGCTACCACAGACCATTCCACCTTGTCTACCACACAGCGAGGACGAGTTCTCAAACTACACAAAATAAAGCACACAGGTGGGAAATCCGTAACTGGGAGAGAGTGCATGCCAAGTACATACAACAATACAATGATGCCGAAGCTACAACAGTTCAAGAGGATCTCCCTTTTGATCAAACTAGTTTGGCGGAGTATAGACAATGGTTCCAGCAAAATGGTATGTACACTGTGTTCTTCGACTCGCAGTGCTTGGGAGGCCTTGAGAACCCCATCCCATATCCCCAAGACAATATGGAATGGACTGGCTACATGCCTAGTGGTCGACCACTAGCCCATATTGTAAGTTAATATTGTTTCTCATTACATTGTGTATTCCTATTTCTTAACTTGTGCTGATCGCTGTTTTGACAAATGCAGGGTCTACGTGACATTAAAAATGCAGCATGGGGAATCAAATATGTTGTTACTAGTGGATACAAGAAGTTTGGCAGATATATACTAAATGCATCTGTAGGAAATCTGAGGGATCTTAACCTAGAGCCTCAGCTGCATAATATGCTCCGTGAGGCTGGACTGCCTACCCAGGTTGAAGGTATTTCATCAGATGATTGAAGTTTCTTGCATCGCTCACCCACCAAGCCCTCCTAGAGATTCCAGCTTAGAATTGATAGATGATTGGATCAACACGGGAAGAGGTTTTACCAGATACCTCGATGGTACTGCAGCTACTGGGAGCGAAGCACCAACAACGCAAGATGCAAGTCAAGTGACGCAAGGGACCATCAATGAGGAGCCAGTAGTACTTTCAAATGATGTGTTATGACCTAGTGACAAGGCTGCTGTCTAGGCTAATACACTTTTAGGACTCGTGGTTTATAGAGCTTTTGAAACCTGAGCGAAATTTTTTGTTTATAAACCATCGTAAACTCTGGTTACTGGCAGCATACTAGCTAGCTCTGTCACGTGCTGGTCTGGTGTAACGTGTGTGATCGGATGCTGCTGGCTTGCGTTTCTTATGTTATAACTGGTAGTTGCGCTCTGAATTTCTGGCGCATGGTTTGCTTAATTAATTCATTGTACTATAAGTGAACAAGCAAGATGCTTATATATTATGTTCAGAACTAGTCCATCTTGGCTTATTCAATAGAGTGAGATACACGATCTGAGTTGTTTTTGTGTGTGTGCTTATTTGACCTCAAATTGAAAAGCATCTGGACCTGTATATAGTAAACCATTTGATAGATGTTCCTGGAAAGCTTATTGACTTGAAACTGTATGTCTGTATCTGAACAAATACAAAATTGTTTGCAGGTCAAGGAACATGGTTTCAGAAAGAAAATATATGACATAGCAAATTCTCAGCACTAGCTAAAATGATGCCAAGTGCCATCTATTTGAATCACCCGTCTTTGGCTCGACGCCGCACCTGGCAAGAAGAAATGAAGTTAGACTGAATCTATATGATTTAAATATGTACTTGCACAACTAAAACTGAAATATTGTTGCTGCACCTATTTGTTCATTGTCCCGTGTGGAACAGCATGCTTGGTGCCCAAGCCGTCTGTCTTGCATTTCATCCATGTACATAGGAATCCTATTGTCTTTCCTATGACAACGGTTTATTAGTCGACGCTGAGGGACAATAATCGGACCGCTATAGGGTGGCCACTCAATTTGGTTTCCATAAAGATGGAACCGACCAGCCCATGTCCTGGCAAGCACTTGTGAACCATGGATGGACTAACTGATTTTCATCCAGATTTTTATGCTTGCAAACAGCTAGAACGTGAGCACAAGGCACCCCGGTGAGTTTTGGTTTCAGGCAATCGCAAGACGGAACATTATTTGGTTGCAAGGTGACCTTATACTTGAAATCTTTTCGACGTAAACCACATGATTTCCTTGGGGAATGGGGATAAGCTCATTCTCAACCTTCACCTCGCAAACTCCACCTTCATCACCATAGGAAATCATATGCATATGACCAGCCTTGTTCCATCACTTCATTAACAAATTTTCCACCCGTTGAGACCAAAACTTGCCGGCTTCAACTGACTGAAGAGCACTTCTTCTTTCAACTACTATGTAAGAAACCATCAAAGAAGACATATTATTAGTGACGATTTCTCAGTACGTGTCACTAATATACTATTAATGACGGGTCCAGTGACAACCCGTCACTAATGTATTGCTGTGGCTTAGATCCGGTCAAGACCCGTCACTAATGACCCCTCATTAGTGACGGCGAGGAAACGATCTGTCACTAAATGTAGTAATGACGGGTCATTTTAAAGCCTATCACTAATGATGAAGTATTAGTGACAGGTATATAGGGAACACGTCACTAAATATAGCCTCCTCATTAGTGACGAGTTGTTAGGAGACCCATCACTAATATTAAAGTCATTAGTGACGGGTCGTAGTTGTCACCCGTCACTAATATGACAGGTGTCCTTATAACTCTCACGCGCCCTCAACCACTTCACTTACCCCTCCCATGCCCTCAACCGCTTCACTTACTCTACTCACTCTCGCCCTAGCCATGGACGCTCTGACTCCACCACCATCTCCGGCCACTCCACGGTCTCCATCGCCACCGCTGACTCCGCTTACCCCTCCCATGTCGCCTTCGTTCAACGACGAGGTAGCGGCGACACTGGAGTTGTTGGATGATGGGGCATTGTCCACCAGCTCCGGCAGATCGGAGGCCTCTGATATTGACTGGGAGCACTTCCTCGACGAGCCGGCTCCAAAGAGGATGCGCTTGGAGGAGGGGAAGGGGTGAAAGTGCATCTAAGCCCACTATGTGGGTTTTGATGATTAATGACAAACGATTAAGGGATTAATATGTTCTATGAGTATTTGAATAGGTACAAGTCCTAATGATGAAAGCTAAATGACGTTGGCGATCCCCAAAAATGAAGAAAAAAGACAGCGCTTGGTTACTCCTATGGTTATAGCATTTTATTTTGATTTTAGTATAGTAATGTTGTATTATTAAGAGGGATACAACATTGAAGGCTTTGTTATGATCTTAGTGCTCAAAGTTTATCCTTAGAATGAGAGACACATTTCACAATACGGACACTTGGGTTGAAAAAGTTTCTGAGTGATCAGAAGTTCCGATCTGGGTATCGGAAGTTCCGATGTTGATCAAAATATCTAGGGTGTTAAAATTTTCAAGCGCTCGGGAAGTTCTCATTTGAATCGAAAGTTCTGATGTTTTGGTCGAAAGTTCTGATGTTGATCGGAATGTCCGGGGTGTTAAATTTTCAAGCGCTCGGGAAGTTTTTGTTTAAATTGGAAGTTCCGATGTGTGTATTTCTTCAGTTTTAGTTTGAGTCGAGTAAGTCAATGCTGTTATTTTGCACTAATCGGAAGTTTCGATCTGGATATCAGAAGTTCCGATGTGGACTTGAAAAGTGCGTAACGGCTAGTTTTTGGGGTACCCTATAAATACTCCCTCTCCCTCACCTCTTCGTGCTGCTAGTTCTTTGACAAATAAATACCCTTCTAGAGTCCCAAAGAGCACCTCTCCTCTCCCTTGCTTTGTGATTCACCTTGAGAAAGGGATTTGAGTGAGAGATCCAGTGAAAGTGACTTTGAGTTCATCTTTGAGCATTAGGTTTCATCTCCAAGCTTTGCTTCGTGTGCATTTGTTACTCTTAGAGATTGAGGTCTCCTAGACAGCTAGGAGTCACTCATGAGTCCCAATCGATTTGTGGCGTGTTGTGAGAAGTTTGTGAAGGCCGGATTCCGCCTTCGAAAGGGAAGGAATACCAAGTGGAACCGATGAGTGCTCTGTGCAACCTCGCGAGGAAAAGGGTTGAAAGGGACCCAGCTCAAGTGCGATCAAGCTTCTCAACGGAGACGTAGGATCCCCTCAAGGATCTGAACTTTAGGAACAAATTAGTTGTTTCTCCCCTCGTTGGTTATTTCTCACCTCCTACGTGATTTTGAGCAATTATCATATTATCTTGAGTTATACTTCGTGCTTGCTAATTTTATCTTAAATTGAATAGCTTTATACCCTGCCACATCTTACATTTTGCAGTTTAACTCATCCTTGTGCGTAGATCTATCTGAGTTCATTTTCAGGCAGATCAGAAGTTCCGATCGTATACATCAGAACTTCCGATGTAAGTCGAAACATCCGATATTTATATCGGAATATCCAATATCTGTTTTCCGTTGTGCTGTTCTGTTTTAATATTTGAAAAAGCGCCTATCCACCCCCCTCTAGGCCGGTATCTTGATCCTTCAAGGGGGAGGAGGATACGGAGGAGGACGAGGAGGAGGAGGAGCAAGAGGAGGATGACGACGGCGGGTGGGACGCGTGGGAAGACTTCGACAACGACTACGATGATATAGGTCCCGACGATGACTTCTAGACGTCGATGAATTAGGCACGACTGGCGACGACGATGGCATGCATGACGTTAGTTAGGGTTATTTTGTTGACATAGGTGTAGGACGTTCTTTTGGGATGTTCTTTTGCGATGCCGTGGCGAGAAGAATTTTGCGCGCGTGCGGCGAGAAGTTGGAAGTAACTAGGGTTATTTTTTGTATAGTTAGGGTTAAATACTCTAGTTTAATTTGATAAGTACTCTAGTTTGTCCAATGCGATCTGTTGAATGGGATCAAAGTTCAGTTCAGTTCTGTTGAATACGATCGGTGTAGTACTCTCTGTTTGCATGTCTCTGTTTTGAAAGTCGATCTCTTCTGGAAATGTGAAAGTCATTAATGATAGGTCGTAGTTGTCACCCGTCACTAATGTGAAAGTTATTAGTGCTCTCATCCGCTGCTCAACCACTCTTATCCACACCTTCGCTCACGTCTGTGCCGCCCGATGTTGCCGCCATCCTCCCCCTTCCATCGCAGCCTGACGCCGCTGCCCCCCTCCACCCGCTAGGGTTAGGGTGATGGATCAAGATAGCGACCGTGACCGTGGCAGCCTTAGATGGATTCTGATGACTCCTCCATCGACTCGCACACCAAACATCCAGTACCCTCCAGGCCAAACCATGCCAAACACTTTGAAAATGTCTCCTCTACAATGGCTGCCACTGGTAGCCTTCGTGAGTACTTGAACACATCGTTCAAGGACTCGGAAGCATTGCTTGTCATTGTCCTCCACCGAAATCCCCCGTCCATGCATTGAAATACCTTCTCAGGCTTTTCTCTCACATTTTTGTCTTCTACTAGATATTTACCAACCTTTTTAAGGTATGTTATTGCATTTGGGCAAGTTTCAGCAATTGAAGACATTCTTTCCTGAAATTTACGAGGTTTCTTTTTCTTGACCATCCACTTGAAGATCTTGAGCACCATTTCATCCCGACACGTTTTCCATAGGTTCTCGGCAACATGTTGCGAGCAAAGGCAATGCACACACTCACCAGCACTCTCATTCCAACCAATGTGTGGCCGCTTAAACAATCATTTTATGGCTTTATGACGATCTGAAATAACACATATGAACTTAATTTCCAATACCAAGACTTCTGCACCCATCTCATGCATCAACCCAGTTTTTTTTTAACGGCGCTTCCCCATGGCGCGGTCTTCGTTGAAAACCTAGGGTGCGGTGCAGGGCTCGAACCCCATTGGCTCGGCTCCAT
This sequence comes from Phragmites australis, assembly GCF_958298935.1. Taxonomy (NCBI): domain Eukaryota; kingdom Viridiplantae; phylum Streptophyta; class Magnoliopsida; order Poales; family Poaceae; genus Phragmites; species Phragmites australis. The sequence goes on from NC_084927.1 coordinate 4,470,885, forward strand.
CTGGGAGCATTGCCACCGAGCTCCATGCTCGTCCGAATCAGCCCCAGTTCTTAGCGTCTTCTTTCTCCACAATGGCAAATGCAAGGGGAAGTAGTTGGCTGTTTGCATCATATCCACAATGTTATTTTTTATTTCTCTTGTTTTCTTCATGATGAAGCGATGTAATAATGAATACAGGTTGTATGCATCGGAGGATACAACAAGCCGGAACTCTTTCCATTATCTAAAAAAACCTCCCCGGCAGAAAACATACATCAACACTCATTACTGGGTGAAGTTGGGGAACTGCTTCAATGCATGGACCAAATGTCCAAGCCACACACTGAAATGCTTGGCACCTTTCCTGTGCCATTGAGTTTGCTACAACAACATACTTTGTACCTGGATTTTTTTTTTACCTTTATAGCCTCAAGGAAGGGGGTGAGGAGTGCATATGATTCTAAAGCTGGCAACTGGGCGAGCTGGGTCGGGTCCCTGCGGATTTTACATCCGGTGGGGGCGGGACGGGGGCAAATTTTGCCCTGCGAGGGTCCTAGGCCGAGGCCCCGACTTAGGTTCGGGTCGGGGCCGGGGGCTCATATTTACCCGTGGGAACCTGCGGGCGCCCGAAAAGTCAGCCCGCCCGCCCGACTGCCTGCCAGCACTGAGCGAGACAAGGAAGCTTCGCGGAAGATTTGTGGTGGGCAAATTGAGGACCATGAGCCAGCAGGTGCAGCAGCAGCACGCCACCACTGCCGTTCCGCGTCGCCGTCCGAGCCCGCCGTGGTCCCGCCAACGCTCTCGAGCCACTCGTGCCGCCGCACGCTCCCGCCCGCCCCCACCAACGCTCTTGCCTGCCCCCGCCGCCACTCACTCTCCCGTAGGCCCCAACCGCCCCCCGCCCTTGCCACCGCGCGCTCCTGCCGCCCGCGGGGACCCTGTCGGGTTTCGGGTCCCCGCCGGATTCAGGGCCGATGCTGGGTTTTCACCCGTTAGGCGTTTTAGGGGTGGGTCAGGTTTTTTGGTTCGGGTTCCAAGTCAGATACGTTCTTGGCACACCCAGCCCCAACCCGCCCCGCCCTGTTGCCAGACATATATGATTCTTCCCAACTACCAAAGATTTAGTGCTATTGCTTTCTCTCTTCCACGCCACTAGTTGTAAGATGGTTTCACACTTTGGTAGCGCTGTCGAACATTTTTAATGCTCAAATCCTGTATCACGTATCACATTAGCAATCATAGCAGCTGACAGTTGGGAATGGTCAAACCTATCAGAAGGTGCACGAGTAGTGTGATAATATGGGCATTTCTTTATTTTCCAAGATGAACCAATTTTGGTCGGTGTTACGTAGAGCCTCCACTTGCACTTGTTATCAATACACTGGGCTACAAGTTTGGATCGACTGCTGGTGCTGTACCTGACTTCTCTATTGGCATTGACGTGAAACTCATCTATGGCAATCTGCTGGTGCTCCTTTGTGTAACAGCCGGTGTTTTTAGCTCTTGTCATATTGGTAAAAATCACTAAAAATTAAAACTTTTTGAATAAACATAGATGCAATTGGCCTAGGTTAAATATGTGTTGATTGTTTAATTCCGGTCCAATTTGAAAGCTTCCAAAATTCAAACCAAGTCTAGATAGGATCATATGCATTTTGTTTGCTTGGCTCTTATTTGTTTCTCCTGTGCTTACCCAATTTGAATCTAATTCAATTTCTGGGTCTGCTTGAACCCTAGATTAATATCTATCCATCTCTAGTTTAACCTATCTCTATATTCCTTGGTAAAACCCTAAAATCCTTATCTCGATCTCCTCTTTTGCCGAACCTAGTTCCTTCAACCAACCTTTCGTGCCTCAAATAAAATCCTATCCGATTCAAACTTCCATCCCATCTCTAACCTTTTACCTAAACCTATATAAACCCTAGGTTTAAATCCCAAATCAATTCCTAAAACCTAAATCCGGTCGGGCCTAATCTCCCTCCTCCTTGTTTTAGACCCAGTGGCGGCCCGGCCCAACTCCCACCTTCCCTCCACTTTCCTCCCCCGCAACAGCCCAACAGCCACACGGGTCAGCCTGTGTCACACCACAATGCACTAGCCCATCTCTGACCCATGGAGGCATGTCTCGGCGTCCCCTCTCTCCAGTCTGCTCAGGCCTGGCTCAGCTCGGCCACACGCTGCCCATCAACGCCAAGGAGTAAAACATCGGGCCGCTTTCTCTCTTCTCCCACTTACACGTGGGCTTGGGGCACTGTAGCCCTGCCGACTACCTTCCGACGCGCCGCCCTGCTCCTCTTTCTCTCTCTGACGCTGCACCACACGTGCTACACTCTCCCTGTCGCCTATGTAGCACCGATATGGATACGTGTATCAGTATCGGACCGATATGGATATGAGGATACGCCATTTTCCTAAAAACTCCCATTCCCTAATACGTTTGACTTTTTTTAAAAATAATTAATACGGTGCATATAATAATAGCAGGAACAAATTACCTTGTTCTTGCGTCATTTCTTCTCTCTTTTCCAACAACCATTCCAATGATCCAAGTAGCCAACAACCAATGCTAAAAAAGAATGTAGAAGAGGGTTACAATTATAAACCACAAGTGCATAGTGTATAGAAGTGTGGGAAAACAGATTGAATATCATCACCTTTGAGGATGAGGAGCCTTCCACTTCAGCTGACCTTTCTTCTCTCATAGAATCAGTCAATCAAATAGCATAACACATAGCTACGACATACTGGAGTTCACAACATAGCACAATATATTGAGATTGACATAGCACATAGCAGTTCACAAATCACAACAATAAGCCATAGAGTTCAGGTTCTACTTTAAGTTCTATTACATTACAATAATATAACAGTCTCAAATTTAGGAAATGATAATTTATAAAGGAGATAACAGGCTTCAACTCCAAGTTCATCCTCCACCAGTCCAACTAGGCTTCTTCATCCTCATTGACTTCATCTTCATTCTCCTTAACTTGTTGTACCTGGCATTTTATAACCCTTCAAGTCATTGCTGCAAGCACAGGTAAATGCTTCTTGAATGTATGGATTTCTTGCAAAATTGAAACAGATCCCTGAAAATAAAAAAAAAGAATTAGCACAAGCAATGGTCTTGCAAAATTGCAGTTGTAGTTGAACAATAAATATGTGTTGCATTGCAATTGCATATCTCCTGAATAAAATGCTCTTGCAATTAAAGCATCCATGTGCTTGTGCTGGTCCATTTTCCAAGCTTTGTCTAGTGCAGAAGGAGGTCCACTCCGCCTTTTCTTATTGCTATTGAATGAAGAAGTAGGCAAGGACTCAGTTATTTGTTTTGATCTTTCTAATGGTTCTTTAGCAGCTGCAACTTCTCTCCTCATCTAGCTAAGCTCATCTATTGTCACCTTCAAACACAAACTGATTCCCTTGTTGGACTTTTTCAGCAAGTGAGCTTCCACTCTAGTGTAGCTAAATTTTTTTAAGTGAATAGTAATTGCATCTCCATCTAGCATTGGCTCCACCTGTAGCCAATTTCTCTAAAATTGTGACATGATCCCACAATGGAGCCTTGAGGTCGGTGATGGATCGAGCACTTGAGGTTGCACCACCACCACTACTAGAACTTGTCATCTGAATGTAAATAAAGAAAAGCACTAATTGAGTACGGTGTACAGACTATAAAGTGTATAAAATACACTACAAATTGAAGTTGAAGCATTGAACCTAGAGTACACTAGTACAAATTGAAGCATTAAACTTGAACTTATAGAGTACAGACTATAAATTGAAGCATTGAACTTGAACCTATAGATCTAATAAACGGAGTCAATCAGGAGGGGGAAAGGGGGAGAAGATCTAACCGGTCAGGCGATCATCGCTGGCCGCCGGCTCGCGGTCGTGGCTGCAGGAGGTGAGGAGGGGTGCTCGTAGCTGCTTCCCCATTGCCCCTGCAGGCAGGTCAGGCGGCAGTGCGTGACTGCGTGGTCCAGTCGAGGCAAAGAATGAAAGCCCTTGTGATAGTCCTTGTTGGTGGAGGTCGTCGCCAGCACTTGGTCGCGCGGCGTTGTTGCGGCTGTGGAGAGAGGCGACTAGGTGTCGAGTGTTGAGAGATGGAGAGAGACCGAGAGGGTCATGCATTAAGTCACAGAAGGGACCCTGTCAACTTGGGCTGGGCCATAACGGAGATGTATCGCCCAAGTATCCAGCACGTATCCGATTTTTGTTTTTTTGTTTTTTTCCCGATATGCGATAGATACGTATCCTAGTCGTATCAGAGCCGTATCCATATCGGATGTCGTATCAGATACGGATATGCTCGATCAGGGGCATATCAGTGTTTTGTAGCCTGTCACGCAGCGACCTTGTCGCTTCGCACTACCGCACCGTTGGCGCTCTACCGCTTTGCCCTTTCTGCCCTAGCAATCGATGGCCGGGCTAGTTCTAGTCAGGCACTAGAGTGTCGAGCCGCACCTCAGCTTTCTCTCTCTCTCTCTCTCTCTCTCTCTCCTGTTTTCGACCCGCCAGCCGAGCGCACACAATGTAGAACAAAAGGCAAGCCCCAAACTCTTCTCTCTCCCATCCCCATTCCCTTTCCTCTCCTCTCTATCGCGCACATCTCCCCACTGAAATCACCACCTTTTCCCCCTCTTCCTCCTCTCTGACAAGCGCCGCCAGTCACGGCCCTTGTCCCGGGTGCAGAGGAGGGGATACACCGAGCGCCATGGGTCACCTCCCGTGACTTCGACAAGCTCAAATCTCTACCATTGAAGCTGACGACCATGGACACCATTTCACCGACAAGTTTGAGCCACCGCCACCAAGCTCGCCTTCGTCTTCTTCTTCGGCCATCTCTTCTTCCCCGTCGAGCAGCGATAGTGCTCCAACACCTCCTCTTTTCTAGGGTTGTCAACGAGCCAAGCTCGAGCGAGCTTGTCGCTTCAAGCTTAAGCTTGATAGAAACTCGAGTCAGGCTCTATTCAAGCAAAATATCTGGCTGAGCCTACGACCAGGCTTGAGCTTGGCTTGTTAGGGTCTTGAGCCAAGCTCAAATCGAGCCTAGAGCGAGTCGAGTTCGGGTAGCTCACCAACCTCGAACTTTTTTGATAGCCCTATCTGTGAGCCACATGTGTATATAGCCATGTGGCCTTGAGGCTAGGAGATTGGAGTTTAGGTTGGATGGTGAGGTTAAAAAAATGAACTCAGCTAAAGTGAATGGACACTGGCTTTGTCTCAACGGACAATAGTTGGAGTTAGCCGAGCTTTTGATAAGCTATTCGAGCTCGAGCTCTACAGGCTTGTGAGCTTGTGGCTAGGTTTGAGCTTGGGTTGTTAGGCTCTTGAGTTGAGATCAAATCGAGCCTATAGTTGAGTCGAATTTGAGTAGCTCGCGAGCCTCGAGCTTTTTTTTTTGATAGCTCTACTCTTTTCCCTTTCTGTGTGGCAACGTGCTCGCTTGTGCATCTGTCCCACACCCCGCACATAAGCCGACGCCACAAAATCTTGTCGTTGGCCATCTCAGGTGGCTAATGCGGCCAAGGTTAGGCCCAGTGAGCTCACCGCATCATGTAGATGCTCTTTCGCTAGGGCCTTGGGTCAAATTGGGGATGTCTCTATGCTTTCTTCCTTCGCCACCGTCGGCAGCATCTTCGACGTTGTTCTAATATGGCTTCGGCGAACTTCGGTCGATGTAGGACCCACCAACAAACTCACCATGACATGTAGACTCATGGCAGTAGCTCCTTTGTCGAGGTCCGGAGCTTGTAGCTGGATTTTGGCCAGTTTTCGACAAGCACACTATCATTAGGGAGGACGGCAGCCTCTGCTGCAATCATCTCTGGTGAGGCCGACATGGCCATGGGTGGCCCAGTTGACTCCAGTCAACTTGGTAGCTGGCCACATGGGCCTTTGGCTCAGGCCTTTACCAGATCGGTCATTTGGGCATTGGCCACTTGATTTAAGGCCTGTGGACCTTATCCTCTTTGGGCCATGTCCGCATTATACATGCCGCTCTTTAAAGTGGACCAAAATCCTTCTTCGGGCTAGATATTTAATCTTTTGGGTTGGGCCTGAAATCGAATGCGGCTTGGTTGGAATTGAGGCCTTTCAACAGACCTTTTGTTAGATGTCGGCCCAATGAAAATCCCACCGCTATTTTGGCCCATAGGCTCATTTATTAAGCCTTCGACCTTTTTAAAATAAGATATAGTGGCCCATGCGATTCCACAACCAGAGCCTGCTTAAGACCCAGTCCAGTCAGCAGGTTGATTGGGTCAATGCTGGCATGGCACTGCTGACGTGGTAGTGTACTGTTGACCAGGCGCACCTATCAGTCAATGTTGACCTGTTGACTTGGTCAATGCGGACCAAGCCAAGTTGGCTTTGACTTGGTTAAGTGGGGCTCACCTGTTAGTGACTTAATCTTTTTCCGAATATACAGAATTAATTTAAATCAGAGAGGAATATTCCAAGAATATTTCTTTTTCTTTTCTGGAATTTCTATTCCAGAAATTATTTCGAAGCCCGTAACTTCTCTGTTTCAACTCCGATTTTGGTGATTCCTTCGTCTAAATTCATGGTCTATCTCTTCATACCACTCCCACAATTCCTGGAGTTCAATTGAATCCTTTTCAAATGGATTTATCTCGAATTCAGTTGCTTTTGGAGTAAGTCGTATCTAACACGTAGTTTAACCTAATTAATTCTGAGGTAACTAAAATTTGGTTAATTAACACTAGGCTATATATATAACCATAATAGTTAGTCCTAATCAACCATAATAATTAAATTGCCTAATGTTAACCCTAACCCCTAGATAATTAAGGTAGTTAATCCCTATTAGGAGTTAACCTTAGATCTTAATGACATACTAGCACACTCGCACACGTCATTAGTTAGCAAACCTTAATAGCACCGTAGCCACCCCAGATCTGGTAGGATCATTATAAGATAATTATAATGATTTGACCAGGTTTCTTCTAAGATAACTAGTTAAACTAAGATAATAACTTGATCTGGTTTTCGTCATATAACCTCACCTAGTTTTCATATCTCAGATCCGAGAAGTTAGTGGTTGGTTTACCCTCTAATGCCCGTTGTCTACCGTTTGGTTGTTCCTCGTTGTTCTTCCTTTATTTGGTGTTCTTGGATCTTGTTTCTTAGTTAGGCAAACTATTAATTAGTGTTCAATACGTAACATAGAGGATCAAGACTTCAAGAGGATTTCAAAGATTGGATTACAAGGAAGACCAAGAGGACCTTGAAGAAGGCAAGTCCTAATCTCCTTAATCATATTGGACCCATGTTTCATAAATAAAATGTCGAACTTAAAACATGTTATATTGATGCATGCTATGTTCCAACGGTATATTAAATGTTGTTTAGCTATCCTATCTTGTTAAGCCATACCTTTATGATTATATGACATGTCCTTAGTAAACCTAGATGATTCACCATTAACTACATTAATATTGAATACTACTTTGCTACTAGTATGCTTAGGACTTGTTACTTTGCTCTTTTTGGAGATGCCTAGCTTCTCTTCGGAGAATGCTTCACATTACTCTTTATCAATATGTGTAGCATGCTTTTGCAAATGAGTAAATGTTTGGTGTACTTGGTGGTGTGTGTGCAAATGTGTATGGTGGTGTTAGTGAATTGAGAACAACTTTGGTGGGGGTGAGCAAGGTAGTCCTAAAAAGGATGCCTCAGGGAAGCAAGTCTAGATCGGGGAGATAGCAGTTGCTTAGAAGATGCTTGCCTTGGCCCTATAAGGACCGAATCATTGTGTCATCATGCTAGCCAACTCTGCGCAAACACACATCCCAATAACGGCAAGGGCTTGACCCACACCTTCCTAACCTAACCGGAGGACCACCTGGAGGCAAGTGCAACAGAGAACTAGGAGAAGACTCAGGGAGTCCGACCGGAGACTATGGTACCTTGTTGAGCCTAGGGTGGCCAACCTTTAGCCCTGAGCGGCCAGCCAAAAGAGGCAAAAAATTTAAAGTCATGGGCCCCTGGGTGTGCCCCGTAGGTGGCAGTTTGGTGAAGAAGGGTATGTGCTGGTCTCGTTATGCCTGCTCCAACCACGATGGTGTGAGGTGTTAGTGTATCTTGGGTAAAGTTATACACCTATGCAGAGTGTAAAATCTATTCGAATAGCCGTGCTTGCGATCATGAACATACGAAGCCATGGTCACACTTTGGTTAGATTTTCAATGAGTTATCCTTGATGTGTGAGTGGGTAGGGTGAATGCCGATGATTTGGAGAATACAGGTTTGGTGCCGAGAGCTGGTGTTGGCCAGCATAAAACTTGGGACCTGGTGGGATGGATATATCCTCAGAGCCAGCAAACCCCCATATTTAACAATGAACTTGGGTTGTTTACCCAATGTCTTGTAAACGTGTACTACACCTAATCAATTTCTCAACTTCGCCGTATGGCCCTATCCCTTGATTAAACTCCTATAAATCTATACAACCCCTTGAGTAGTATTAGGACTTGCCGAGTACATTCCATACTCATTCTTGCTTACTGTTCGGGTGAGAAGACTAAATCCGACTTCGTGGATTTGGATGAAGAATTAAAGACTAAGGCTGCATCCGTGCCCTAGTTGCTTATGACTTTGGGTTTGTACCTTAGGCTTCATGTTGTGTAATGTAGCTCTGTTTGGCCGGTCGGTCGTGGATGTAATGAATCTTTTGGATTTAAGACCTTTGTAATATATATCAAATCTGTATGTCGTAACCATATGTGTTGTATGACTATGGTACTATTCTGTGAAATCTGTGTGTATCAGCTATTATTTTAGGGACTGATATAAAGACGTAGGGGAACTCGAAGATTAGGGTCTTACACTTCGAATAAAAAATTTTATGCTCATATAGTGGACTATCAAATACCTTCTTAGGCCCAAAGAAACTCTCATCTGCTACTGTATCCCTCAGCACAGATATACCATGGAAAGCTTTCACAGGGTTTTGCCCAGATCCACGCATGAATGGAAATGCGTTGATAGAATGGACAACCCTTGGGCTCCGCAACCTCCTCCTTCGAATCAGAGTCAAAGGCACAATCTGAATTATGCTCTTCGTCGCCATCTGGTCAAATCATATCCTTTGTATGGTCTGTGTCCTCTTCAACATATATACTCTTCCGTTCAAAAATAATAGATGTATTTTTTATTTAATATTTGAAATTAAATTTTGATTAAATATTTCTCACAAAATATATCATTTATAGTTACAAAACCTATATAATATGAAATTATTTTGAATTGTGAATCTAATTGTATAATTTTTATACATTAAATATTCTTATAATTAAATTAAATGCTAGTTAAAGTACATAAAGTTTGATTTTTTTTAAAAAAATACATATACTATTTCTGAATGAAAGAAGTATCTTCTTGCATTGCAACTGTTTTGTGAGCATGGTTGTTGGTACGTGGAGAGCATGTTTTTGTTGGGGAATGGGCAGTCTATGCTAGTCTAAAATAAATTTTTTTTACCGTATTCATCTAGAAAATTATGCTAGTAGAAGATCATAGATCGTTACTGCTCGACGCGCAGTGCAGCGGAGGAAGAGTTGGAGTAGACCAATCCAACATCGTGCGTGTCAAACTCCTTGAGCAGCTTCTCGATCACTTCCTCGACCAGCTCCGAGCAGGTGGTCGTGCTCCTCGACCAACTCCGAGTAACCTGCGACAAGCTCCGAGTGGTCGCCGTGTGATCCTCGACCACGTAGAGGAAGCAGCGACCAGGACAGGGAGGCCTCGATTACGTCCCCGATCACGAAGAGGAAGTAGTCGATCACTTGATCGACCACAGAGCATGTACAGCGATGCGATCTTCACGCCGAGAAGATTAACACCGCAATAGCAGCACCGTCTCTACAGTATCCACACGTACAGAGATAGAATGCCGTGCGCCGGTGTGCTAGCACCGCGCGCCCGGCTAAGGATTCGCAGGGAGTTTGAGAAGAGGTGGCGGCCAGGGTTTTGTGGTGGGATCCACTCTTGTATAAAGTACGCTAATAGATTTTTAATCACATTAAAGTCCATTATAACTCTAAACGCTATTGAACTTTTAATTATATTAAATTTCACTCGCAGATCCAATCCACATATATAATCGCCTCTAGGGCATATCACTACAGCTTCTACTAAAGGATTCTCAGATACATGTGGTAGAATTTGGAAGAATAACACGAGAGGCATCGTGCACCGCCGAATGGAGCGCACTTGGCTCCAAAGCATCACTAGGTGTTGAATGATTGTTCTCAGATACATGTTGACTTACTGATACTGGCATGCTGCTTGGGCCACTAACTTTTTTTAGGCCTTTTAGTCTGAGTACAAGTATCAGTACTACACCTACACATAGAAAAGAACACATCCTTTACAGAAATCGACGTTATAGCTTCACACGAGCAAGCGAGACTGGTGCAACATCCATGGACACCCAATATCGAACCCAGGTGGATGGGCTGCACAACGGCAGCACTCACTACCGTGCTACAAGCGCGTTTGCCTTGCGCCACTAACTTGACTCAACCTGATTTGAGTTGGTGTGCGTTCTAAGTACAGCTCCACTACTTTCCAAGTTGTCCGTTCCTGTGTCTTCTGAAATACCATTTGCCATCCTCTATCCTCATCTAAAGCAATGAGCTGAAAATACTGAGGCCCAGGAGACCCGGTGTCAAAGATCATTGACGTATCCGAGTTCTCGATAAATTTCATTCTTCACGTCTTCGAATGTGGTATCCTCAGATGCCGGGAAAGTAATTTTAATTTGGATGGGATGTTGTACTCGGCACCTGTAGCACCATAATGGATTTTTCCCTCCACGTACGCAAGAACAATTATCATTTTGAATTATTCAGTTATGGTAGCCAAAGTTAAGAAAACAAGACCAGAACTAGCTAGTCAATGATGGTACATGTGCTATATGTGCGCGTGCTACTTAACTAAGTACACAGTGATTTATTCACGTAATCTAGTTTACCATTACTAGTTCACGTAATTGTCAATGAAAACTCAGAAATTCTGATCCACGGGCGCGCGCTCGCGCGTTCGCTCGCGCGATCAAGCCGGCCCACACGACAGCCCAAGTTGGGAAGGAAAAGTTTGTTTATTTTAAATTAATTTTTTCTCAAAAATTTGAGCTAAATTTTTTATCAAAAGTTTTGACAAAAAAATTTATTTACAAAAGTTTCCAAAATTTGTAGAGGGAAATTTTTTTCAAAAAAAAGTTAGGGGTTGGCCGGGAAGGTGCGCAAGTTCCCATCCCGTGGCCACGCGAATTAGAATTGTCCATGAAAACTATGTATATGCAACTATTACCTATATGAACTGTTAGAGCCCGCTTGGTTATCCGTATAGCTCACTCTGCTTCGTATTTAATGAGACATGCTGAGTTAAGTTAGGCTAGTAAGATGTAATATGATCTGTTTGTTTGGCTGTATATGCTTAATCTGACTGAGGAGAGATTATGTTTGGTTGCCCGTATAAGTATATGTTGTATTACAAAGTAACTCACTTTTTCACCAAATAACATAGGGTTGAAAATATTTTTATAAATTATTACATCACATGATAAGAATATTAGTGATTTTTTTCTAATTTTTAGGAATTTATTTGAGACATAAAAATTACTAGAAGTTATAAAAGTATACTTCTTTGAAGAATTTTAATTAAATATTCGCTTAGGCTTTTTAAATCGAACTAATTAAAATAGGTTGCTAGTTAGCTCTAGTTACTCATAAAAACATTTAGAATTTTTAAACTACTCTTATACCTCTAAATAAAATTAAAAGTTAAATTAAAAAAATATAATCTACACCACGTACACGAGCTCGCACCGAGCGAGCAAGTCTGGTGGAAACAGATTCCGTTTCTGCGGTGCCTGACCGATACAATGGTTTTGTATGAACAGGGCCTAGCCAGCGCATGCCCCCAGGCAACCAAACGCCGGTTGCATGCACGCGTAGGGCCTGGCCAAGTCACGCCCAGTTAACCAAACAGGGCATTAGACCGACCCCAACGGCTTCCCGTCCCGGCCCTCATTCTCATCGCGATGGGAAAACGTCCGCGACGGGAACGAGAAACGTCGCCTAACGCCTTCCCTTCCCGGCGCGACGCGGGACGGGAAAGGAGAGAGGTTCCCTCGACCGTGGGAACCTCTCTCCGTTCCCTTCGCGCGGAAGGCGAGCGGGGAAGGCTGAGGCCGTTGGCTTCGCGCGCTGGGGCGGAAGACGCGGAGAGGAGGGGCGGAGGTGGTGGGAGCAGGGACGAGGGCGGCGCAAGGGTGGGCGCGCGGTGCTGTCGAGCCAGGTGGAAAGATCGAGAGCGCGGGGAGGGAAGCGGCGACGTCCCCGGAGGCGACGAGGACTCCAATCAACGAAAGGTACCACCGTTTCCCCATCTTCTTGCTCTGGATCCGGGGTTGGGGAGGTTGAAGAAGGGATCTGTTGGAAGGTTCGGGGTAGGGGGTGGATTAGGTTAGTAGGGGCAGACGTCCTGCGGCGGCGGACGGAGGGGCTGGGGGCACAGGGTACCGGCCCAGGGGTGCCCTAGCGGTGCTGTCGGTGGATTTGGTTAGTAGGGGCAGACGTCCTGCGGCGGCGGACGGAGGGGCTCGGGGCACGGGGTACCGGACCAGGGGTGCGTTGGCAGTGCCGTCGGTGATGGTTTGGCCTCCGGCTCATAGGATTCCCGTGGTGGATGTTGTAGATGGACATGGCAGCTCTGGCGGCCCTAGTCTCCATGATGCAAGACCATGTGCAGGAGGCCGCCGACGCATTGAAAAAGTTAGCGAACGACAACTTGAGCCCAGAGAGCACCCTGGCGGCAGTGGATCTTAACATGGTGCTGCTAGAGGTGGACGCCATTGACACTGATTTGGGTCAGCTCGTATTCCAAGTGGAGGATGCGCTTCGCGGCTCCTCTGTGTCGATGGCTGCTGAATTGGCGGACACCAGTAGCGTGGGGGAGGAAGAAGACCCATAGCCGTCCAGGAACAACGACAGAGATGACATCGTGGTGTCGGAATGGAGCACGGATGAGGTGCTTTGTTCCAGTACGGAGGATGGCGTCTCATTGAATCGGATAGATCCTAGCGGCTTTAATCGGGTCTCCTGTTTGGTTTTCGAGTAGTGAGTTTGTTGTACTCGATTAGTGCTTCATCCCTCTCCTGCAGCATAGCTACTGTTAGCTTTGAACTTGTTCTTGTTGTCGGCTTCCTCTATGTAAGGCCACTTAATTGGATTCATGTATGAATGCATAAGCTTGTGTGCCCATTTCAATGTTCATGTGCCATTTGTTTAGGTATCTGGTTGTGGTTCATACCCCATGTGGATATTGGTATGTATGTGTGCTTCACCTGGAAAGATTATATTGGCATTTGGTACATATGTTTTCATACTTGTCATGTCCTGCTCACATGGGTAATAAGTTGAAATGATCTGCAAGAATAATATGGACATTTGGGATGTCTAGTATACAGATGCTTTTGGGGGTTCAATGGCACCTGTGTTGACAAAAAATGGCCGTGGTAGAACACATTGGTTTTGGTTACAATTGCCAACTGTGTTCCAAATGTGAAGTGCTGGCGCTATGAAATGTCCTTTTTGGTTTAATGTGAGGCAGGATGATTATATGATGTATGCAAGTACATATTGGTAATGGGTCATGCTATGAGTATATGATGCATGTGTGGTTGACCTGGAAAGGTTATATTGGCATTTGGTACATATGTTTTCATACATGTCATGTCCTGCTCACATGGGTAATAAAATGAAATGATCTGCAAGCATAATATGGGCATTTGGGATGTGTAGTATACAGATGCTTTTTGGGGTTCAATGGCACCTGTGTTTACAAAAAATGGCCGTGGTTGAACACATTGGTTTTGGTTACAATTGCCAACTGTGTTCCAAATGTGAAGTGCTGGCGCTATGAAATGTCCTTTTTGGTTTAATGTGAGGCAGGATGATTATATGATGCATGCAAGTACATGTTGGTAATGGGTCATGCTATGAGTATATGATGTATGTGTGGTTGACCTGGAAAGGTTATATTGGCATTTGGTACATATGTTTTCATACATGACATGTCCTGCTCACATGGGTAATAAAATGAAATGATCTGCAAGCATAAAATGGGCATTTGGGATGTGTAGTATACAAATGCTTTTGGGGTTCAATGGCAGCCGTGTTTATAAATAATGTCCATTTTGGTTTAATTCTTGCAGTATGTTTGTATGATGTATGCAAGTACATATTGTTAATGGGTGTTGCTAAGATTATATGATGTATGCAAGTACAAATTTCCTTCAATGATGGTGTACATATTCTGCTCTTTGCCTTCACATATAATCCCTGCTATAACTGAATTGAAGGGGCGGTATGGATCCTTTTTATGAGAGTATACTTCAGGACAGTTTCGACCGTATGACTTGGCCGGGGCAGGAGATGGGGACCCAGGGTGGGTCATCAGACGTACCAGACCCTGACCTGTCACAGTTTGGTGTATCCGGGAATCCTGTTGGAAATTCGGAGGTAGGTCAGTTCAGCTTGGGCAGCGACGACAAGGGTCGGAAGAAGGTTACCTCGAAGAAGAAGAAGAAGGTGGAGCCACAAACTGATCGAACCAAGTGGACAGACGAGGAAGATGAGTTGTTGGTGTCGGCTTGGCTAAATGTGAGCCAGGATCCGGTTGTTGGGACTGATCAGTCGAAAGAGACCTATTGCGGACGAATCGCCAAGTACTTCAACACATATAGGAAGCCAAGCATGATGACAAGGTCCGACAAAGCTCTGATCAACCACATGAAGCTCATCACTGATGCGGTTACGAAATTCATCTTTCATTACAGGAAGGTAGAGCAGTTGAATCCTAGCGGCACCAACGAGCGTGACAAGGTAACCATGGTTGCGGCTATATTTTTTCATGTTCATGTACCATGATTGGGACGGACACAGTGAATATTATTTTTTTGTGCAGATGGCTTGAGCATGCATGACATATAAGGCAATTGAGGGCAAACCGTTTGCCTACACTCACTGTTGGGTGATGCTTGCCGACCACCCTAAATGGCATGCACACGAATCGGCTAAGGCACAGAAGCTCTAGGATGTTGTGGACGCACAATGCAGCCAAGCTGCTTGCAACGATGTGCCGAATGATGCGGCGTCCAACGCGTCCACGGAGCTTCCCCGACCTATTGGCCGTGACCAAGACAAAGTTGCCTGTGCGCGCAAGTCACCGTCCACCTCCTCACTTCCAACCGTTTCCGGAGCTATGTATGAACGTCACCTTGCTGACCTCACCGAAACAAAGAAGGTTATGGTCGAGTTGAAGAAGGAACAGATCGAGGTGATGCAGCTGCAAGCGTCGGTCCGAGTGAATGATCAAGACAAACGGATTATGAAGGTGGACTTGGACACTGTTAGCGGGCCTCTACGTGAGTACTACAGGAAGAGACAAGAAGACATTTTGGCACGGTGGAAGCTCGTAGATGATAAGCCGTAGGCCACTTCTTTCCTGTTGGTATGGATGTGCTTGTCAGTCACACCAACATCGTCCTCATTTGTTTCTTGCGTATGTCGTATTCCAAACTTGTTTTCCATTGTGAGGTTGTTCACCTTGAACTCTGCATTGTAATATTTGTGTGAGACAATTAGTGGTTCCTTCCTTGTTGAAACATGGAACATTGGATGGAAGGTACTACATGGATTTATGCATAAACCTTACTACATGGACTGATGCATGACCGATAATACATGGGCTGAATAGCTCGGGTGATAATACAAACATGGATGCATGATACATACTACGTGTAGGACCTTTGAAACAATAGGTACCTTAGGGGATACAACCCATCATACATGCTGCAAACTAAATGATACAATACTTCATTGGTACGCAGCTACTGTGCTCCATGTAGACTCCAGAGGTGCTCAACAAGGTCGTCACGTAATTGGTGGTGCATTGCACGGTTCCTGATAGCTTGAGTGGCTTCGACATAATGCAGGACTCCTTGGTCTGGATCTCGATGCACTGTCGTTGTTTCCCCCATAAAGTTGAACACCTGCTCCGTTGAAGCGTTTCCATGTTCGTCCTCAATTATCATGTTGTGCATAATGACACATGCAGTCATTATATTCTGCAGTGTGCTTTGATCCCAAACTCTAGCAGGTCCGCGGACTATGGCAAACCTCGACTGTAAGACACCAAATGCACGTTCAACATCCTTACGGACAGATGCTTGCATGGCGGAGAAATGGACGCTCTTGTTGCCTCTTGGTGCTGGAATTGCCTTCACTATGGTCGTCCATTCGGGGTAAATGCCGTCGCCGAGGTAGTACCTCATGTCGTACCTGTTACCATTAACGGTGTACGACACGTTTGGTGCAGTCCCATCGGTGAGCCTGGTAAATAAGTTAGACCGGTGCAAAACATTTATATCGTTCAGACTACCAGGCATCCCAAAGAAAGCATGCCAAATCCATAAATCGTATGACACAACCGCCTCCAAAACTACGGAAGGCTTGCGAGTATGGCCCATATAAGCACCATGCCACGCTTTCAGACAGTTCTTCCATACCCAATGCATGCAGTCGATGCTCCCCAGCATCCCGGGGAACCCTCGCCGCTCGCCTTCGGCCAAGAGGCGAGCGGTATCCGCTGTGGTGGGAGCACGGAGATATTCATTAGAGAAAAGCACGACAATAGCCTGGACAAACTTCTGCAATGCCAGCATCGCCGTGCTGGCCCCGATCCGCACATACTCGTCAACTGCGTCGGAACTGACTCCGTACGCTAGTTAACGGATCGCCGCAGTCATTTTTTGTAAGGGGCTTAGGCCGAGCTTCCCGGTTGCATCCCTTCTCTGCCGGAACCATGGGTCATGCTGTTCCACAGCGACCGCAATTCTCAAGAACAATCGGCGAGTCATGCGAAACCTGGTACAATAAACATTCGTTATTACGGGCCGGTTCATGCATATGTCGTGCATTACGAATATGATGTTACCTCCGTCGGAACAGTGCATCACCATACACAGTGTTGTCAGCGAAGTAGTCGTTGTGGAGCCTAGCAGCACCTTCATGGTGGCCACGGTCTATGACCGCATGGCCCGGCACGGACCCACGCTGACGGCTCCGACCCTCGGATGCTGCTTGTTCCTCCTCGATGGCGAGAAGCAAAAGCAGTTCATCCTCTTTGTCACTCGAATCCGAGGAGAACATTAGCATTCCCTCCGAATCTGAAGAGTTCATTGTCTATATGCAGTATGCGGAAGAAGTGTGCCTCCCACATAAGGAGGCCGACCCCTTTTATAGTGAGTCGAATCTTCCCTTCCAAGCCACCCGTGAGTAGCTTCCCCGGCAAGGAAGAATATTGGACCACAATTCCTTCCACAGGAAAGCCTTGTACGGAGGAACCAATCTCTCATGTACTGCATAGGACCCATGACAACATTCATGTACTCGACGGTACGACCAATACGGTATCGGTATTGACACGTCTTTCATATGCGAAACTAGAGTTCGTGCTGCTCGATGCACAAATGTAATATACGCCATACAAGTACCATATATACGCACCACATGTTAAAAAAAGGTTGGGGTTAAAAGAATTATAGAATATTGAAAGTCTGTTGGGGAAGGGAACGGGGAAGGGAATGCTGTTGGAGTGCAGGATCCTGAAGGGAACGAATATGGGAAGGGAATCCTGCCGTGAAGGGATTTTGGAGTGGGAAAGGAAGGAAACCGTTGGGGTTGGTCTTAAGAGCAGCACCAACAAGAGCATTAAAATCGTCATACTGTTTTTGTTGACGTCCCGATCCGGAGCATCCAAACTAGTTTGCTAATTATTTGTAATTATTTACTATTATTAAAATTGCGGATACATTCATTATTAAGAAAATAAACAGCAAATTAAGACACTATTTGATAGAGCTCTAAATCTCTAGCTCTATAAATTTTTGGAGTGAAGCTGTTTACAGATTTTTTTATTCTCTAAATCAAACTGGATTGGAATGGTGGTATATACTAGCAGTAACCTCCATATGTCAACAGCTCTAACTCCGAGAATTCCAGGAGCTAGGATAATTTATGATCCATTTGGTTGCCTGCATAGCCATAGCTTGGCTTGTATTACTGAGCCAGGCTCTTTTGTGTCAGGCTGTGTGCATATAATACCATATATTTGGTTGGCTGCATGTGCTCAGCCTGGTTGAGAAGAGATTGTGTTTGGTTGCCCCCGTATGAATATATGTTGCATGAGGTTGAAATAAAAAAGCAAGTGTTAAAATGATGTTTATTTTGCATAAATACACTCTATAGTACTTAATTTATCATATTAAAGCTTAATCTAATTTGTAATATACTAATATAATTTAATACTCACTAATTATATGCTAATACCATCATTAGCTGAGCCCATCCCACGAGCGTGGCTCTAGAGAAATAGTCTCCATCTGTGTTTCCACTCAGCCAGGTTGAGAAGCTCTTTTTGCATCCGTGAGCTAGGCCAAGAAGTATATGTAGGCAACCAAACAACCACTCCCTAGATCCTATTGGTCAGACTGAACCAGATGCAGGCAACCAAACGAACCTAATGCTCTGCCAAAGAGCTCTCTACTCGATGTGCGAGTGATTAGACATAAAGTTCACAAATAGTTCATAACATAGTACGTTAATATAAGACAGTAACCATATAATCATCGAACTAAACTAATGAAATGGAAATGTAAACAAAAGAAATACTCATGGCTGGTATTTGAATAGTTCTTAGTGGATAGATGTTGAATACCTAGATCATATCAAGACGGCGTAAGAAAGTGACGACGCAAATTAGTGGAAGAATGCCAGCTTGCCAGTCAATGCTATCAGGGTAAGGTGGTTGTCATCTCCAAGGTGGTGATGCGAAGTTGTAAAGATGGGTACCAGTAAATCCACCATCACTTTCAGGTCATCAGTGTCCTCCAGAGACGGAGACATCGGAGGGAGGGATCGTTGTGGCATGAAATCGTCATTGTCGTCGTTATCTTGAGCTATCATGGTAGTAGCACATCCTATTTCCTTGTCGGTTGTACGACATCTCGATGTGGCACGTGAACGTCCTCTTGCAGTGTTCCTTGAACCTTCTCCTATATTACCGCTGGAACGTTGAGACATTGGGGGCATGAAATCATCGTCCTCGTCACTTTATGGGTGAGTAGTAGAGGGCACTCCTGTACCCTTTAGGTTCGCTGAACGTCGTTGTCTTCTACACGAACAGGGCATCACACCCCCACCGAAGAGCATATACATCACCAAAAAGTTTGTGATTTATTTGTTAATCAACTGTGTGTCTTTTGGGAACACCTAACACAAAAAAGGAGCATTCAAATCAATGAAAAAAAGATAAGTAGTATGATCAAATAGAAAATGACGAATGTGTTATGCATACTGGTCGAACAACATCACTATTGTTCTTTGCCTCTTAGAGAAACCTAGCACAGAAGGATGGTCGGCCAGTTCGCATGTCCTGAGATATGTTTGAAGCTGCTCGTGCAAGAGGGCCCTAAGGTCCTCGGTGGTTACATGTTGGAGCGGAGTGGTTAACGCAGAACAGAAGGGTCTTGCATGCAATTTAGCCACGGCTTGGATTAGGTTGTTCTCCTTGAAGGGATCATCCTTCCCTTCACGCACAACCTGCAAGAAGGCATTAAGTGTTATATGGATCATTATAGGTGTCCATGGAAAGCCTGTACTCGAAGATCCCGTTATAGATTTATTGATCCTTCACTGCAACGTCATGGCTCTGCACCAAAGCGCGAGTCCCCAATTATTTAAGAAATATTAAACAAATATTAAATATCAAAATTAATATGTAAAAAAGCTTAATAAATAACTAACAAATAAATTAAAAATAATTCATCCCTAAAGGTTCAGAATTTATTGTAATTGGCTATGACTGCATGATTTTGGATGCCCCTTTGCTTGGAGAATAGACTTTGCATGGGTGTAGAAGTAACATCTATCCCTTTGATCTTAATCCAAAGTGAAAGCCTGCTTTAAGCATTCATCTTAAAGTAAGCAATCCTTGTGTGTTGAACGGTTCATACAATCACATGGTTGATGCTAGAGCTGCAATTAATGTTAGTCCCAGATGTACTGGTGATACAACCCCAGTCTATGCCAGTCCCCAAGGTGCTCGTGCTACAACATTAGCTCGTGCTACCACATTAATCGTAAGAGGACACTACCACAAGCATTGGCATGTTTAAATCCTGAGTGAGAACAGAGGTGTTGTTATTTCATCGTTTGGTCTAAAGCCTGCCCCAAACTTCGTCATCAAAGCCGAGGACAAGGAATGGTTCAACCTGTTGAAGAAATGCAACTAGCATGCGGTCACGTGGGATTAAGAAATGCAATAATGACATGGTAAGTAGTATATAAAAAGTAGACACGTCCAAAAATGTAAGACTAGTTCGCGAATCAAAGATGCATCAGGAAACAAACATGTAAGTTACAATAGCAAAGGTAAAATCCTACCACTGTCTCCCCCGCTGCCATCGGCTATTCCCACCATCATGGTCCCATAGTCACTGCCATTTGTTCGCCCTCACGTGGCCCCTAGAGTAGGTCAGGGTGTCCAGTGGACCAACCTGCCTGATAGGCCTAGTAGCGATCATAGGTGTCAAGGCCTCCTCCTGGGTCTGCTATGTCGGTAGTGGAGCACTGGGCAATTGGGACCGCGTGACGATGTCGTAGTCCGGTGTGGCCCCGAAGAAGTCCCTCACGAGGTCAAACGGGGGTCTGGCCCAGGCTCAGCCTCCTGACTCGGGTATGCCGATTGCGATGGTGCCACCGTCGTCCATGTATAATCACTCGAGTGGCCTGTGAACGGATGAATTTATTAGATACAGTAAGTGTGCAAATGAATGTATTAGTATAAAATGCAATGTTATAACTGTATAGTATGCAAGTGCAGCAGTAAACGATCAGGCGTGAGTGCCGAAGTAGGGTGCGAACGGTGGAGGTCCGAACCGTTCATGAGAGCATTCATGAGCACATGATATCTTTCCTCACAAATTTTTCTAGACCCCTCATGAATTTCACAAAGAGCGGTCCATATCTCATTAGCATATTCCTTGCTACGAATTCTAAAGAAAACTTATTCACTAATTCCCTCAAAAATAGCATTCTTAGCCTTAGCATTCCATCTAACTTGTTGGTTGGTAAAAGGGTGATCAAACCCAATAGAAGCGGCTAGCCAAACTTCGGCGGAAATAGCCTCAAGATAGCTCGCCATGCGAACTTTCCAATAGACGAAGTTCTTTCCATCGAACCTTGGCACACTACTTCCATTCCCCGGGGCCATTGCTTTAGGATTTAAAGCCTAACAAGAGCACGGGGCTCTGATACCAATTGAAAGGTTCTAATAGCCCTAGAGGGGGTGAATAGGGTACTAATTTAAAACTAAACCAACTACTGATTTCTAGAACAAAAAGCAACCTTAGCCTAGAAAGCAACTAGACGACCTAGCAAGCTAGAGAGGTAAGAACACACATGCAAGCATATATAACATATGTAAAATGCGGAATTGAAACTTGCATGAAAGAAATGCAGAAGCAAAATGCGGAATGTAACAAGAGTAGGGAAAGAGGACATCGAGTTTTTCCCGAGGTATCGAAGAGTTGACACTCTCCACTAATCCTTGTTGGAGCATTCACACAAGGATGTCGCTCCCCCTTGAGTCACCAAGACTCAAGTGCTCACTAGTGATTGCCACTTCCCCATCTCTGGATTAGCGGGCATCAAACCAAGTACACGAGCTTCCCAAGGCTCCTACAAGACCTCCAAGAGCTCACCAAGAACACCTCCAATCTCCACAACCGGCTAGGTGTTGCCAACCACCAAGAGTAACAAGCTAATTGGTTCACTTGATTCCAATCAAGCCTAAAACAACAGCTAGATGCACACTCACTACTCTTGGAGCACTAATGGAGTCCTTAATCTTCAATTAAGAACATGCAAATCACTTCAAATGCTCTTCTTTGCCTCTAGATGACACACAATGTGTATGAATGTTTCTGGGTTGCAAGAGAGACGAATGAAACCAAGTGAGGAGGTATATACAGGCTAGAGGTCCAAATCTAGCCGTTGCCTAACCACTCACTTTTTCTGTGAACACCGGAGGGTCCGGTGCACACGTCTCTGTTAACACAGGACAATACGGTGAGTTAACTTTTTCCACCTGCTAATTTGACAGTTGTCAGTAGCTGTTGTAAAATGCTCCGGTATTCTTCCATATAGCATCACCGGATAATCCAGTGAGTTATATTCTATTTTCTCGGAAATACAAAGCTTCTGCTAAATAGTCCGGTGATGACTCCTTTAAGTCACCGGACAATCCGGTCAGTTCAACTCTGATTTTCTCCAAAAATACCAGGCTTCTGTTAAATGGTCCGGTGTATGAACCCTTCAGATCACCGGACAATCCGGCGCATATAACTTCATATTTCTCTGAAAAATGATTCTTTTGTTAAATGCTCCGGTGTATAGTTCCTTCCATCACCGGACAATCTGGTGGGTTCAGTTGAAGTCTTCTCAGAAAAGACAAATAGTCCGATGAGTAAAAAAACCTTCTTACACCGGACAATCTGGTGAGAACAAACTTCCTGAAACTCATCCAATTCAATCGACTTTAAGTTCTAACTTCTCAACTTCTCACCCATGGATTTCTTTGAGCTACCTAGTTCTAGATTTTTACAAGTGTGCATCCAACTATATCTAGACTCAACTAGGTCAAGCTACAACACTTAGCCCCCATTTATAGTATGATCAAAAGACAAAAGAAGACCTATAACTACTTCAAGTGTCCTTCATCATATTGTGACACTTAGAACTAGAAGATCCTTAATCTTTTCGTAAAAGTCCTTTGATCGACCAATAGAATTCCATGAGGGACCAAGAAAACCATTCAATCATTGTGAATTAAATAAATTGAATTCCTTCAAAATCATACGCATTAGTCACAATGATATGGTTGTCATTAATCACCGAAACACTTACACTTACCTAGATGCCTAGATGCTACAATCTTCCCCTTTTTGGTGATTGATGACAGCACAAAGAAAATAAGGATATGAGAATGAAGAACACCCTTTCAAACTAGGCATAGAACGGCATATAGCAAATAAGCAAGAGAAAGCCTAGTATAAGACCAACCTATCATGCTAGTAGAATAAGAATTAAAACAGAGCACAAAAAGAAGCACAATGCGATGACAAGCAAAACACATCGATTAAGAAACAAATAGCTTGTCATTACATCAAAATCCATGAAAATCCAACACTCCGACCCTATACTACCCAAGCTCCCCCTAAGTCTATGAACTAGAAAACTCACTAGTCACTCATCTACCTCTCTCCAAAAGATTCCCCCTATCACTTAGACTCTCTCCCCATTTGGCATCTAAGCACAAAAAAGAGCACACTCATAAACGTCCAGAGGAGAGGAGGAAGTCGGCGCTGCTGGCGACGGTCGCACCTCGAACTCGTGAGCCTGAGTCTGTATCTGAATCAGATAGCTCAATAGTTGCAGGGCCAACAGCTAGCTGAGGAGGCTATATTTCATACGTACCCGACGTCGACACCACAACAAGCCCATGGTGGGCATATCCTCCTCGGGTTCCCCGTACCATTCCTCAAGTTACGGGGACCGGTCCACAATGAGCCAGCCAATCGCCAACAGCCAGTACGACCACAACTGCAGCAGGAGTGGGCACCTAGCAAATATGGGTTGTGACTCCTTTTTCGTGCACGCGTCGCACAAGGCCCGATACGTCGCCGCTAGGATAGCGTAGGCCCAGCTCAACTGGGGGACATCATCGGGCTCCACATCTGCGATCTGCCTCGCGTACGGAACAAGGGTCCTCCACACGAGGTGGTCTTAGCTGCTAGTGAACATAACCCAACCGAACAACCAAAGCAGGTATGACTCCAAGTGCCTCAAGACCGAGTACACACCGGCGTACGGGTGGATGTATGCAGGCTTGAAGTAATGCAAATGATGATGAGTAAAATATCTTTGAAATCGTAAAGTAAATAGGAAGGTAAATTACAAGGTACCTAGAACTGGAGGATCTATTTCTTCATGGGTCCTCGCGGATCCGACAGAAACTAGGGCATGTAGGCGGGTGCATTATCCGTCTGCTGAACAGGGGCAAACCGTTGGTGCATGACGTTCATCCAGTCTGCATCCACATCGACAACTTCAATGGCGGCTTCGGCGCAAGGTAAGCCTAACAGGTAGGCTACATCCTGCAATGTCGGAGCCATCTCGCCGCAGGGGAGGTGAAAAGTGTGGGTCTCAAGCCTCCACCGATCGACCAGTGCAGCGATCAGCGAGCAGTCAAAATAGAATTGTCTTGCCGTTGCCTCAGGGTTCTCTGTCGCTCGGGCCTCCATCAAACGACACATCGGTAGGAGTCTAGATGCTGCCAACCTGTACCATTTGGAATATTAAGTGAATGTAGAGAACGAAATAAATAAATAATCAGGCACATACGTAGCTAATTCGCGACATACCGGTGCTTCCAACGATCGTCGATCGTGAGTAGCTCCCCGGGGCCACGTGGTCGGAAAACTCCTAACTCTGTCTGGTGAACGGCAGATAAGAAGCTACGGTGCTTCTTGTCCACTGCAGGGTTAAGAAGCTCGAGGGTCGGTGAGTGCATCATATCTGTATTGAAACCAAATATAAACAGTCTGTTATATGAAAATATACACAAAGTTATGTGAACAACATATAATATACAGATACACAAAGTTATATGAATATATTACAACATATAGGTACACAATCAAATACAATTGTAAGGTTCAAATATAAAGCACATATGTAAGGTGAAAACCTTACAAATATAATATCGAGATACGCTAAATACATTCCACTGTCATGCCATCATCTACACACCAGGTGCATTTTTCTAACAGTACTTGTATGTGTGACCTGTTTCACCCACCTCAGATTCATCCATATCGTTTCGAATCCACCGAGTTTATCGACATCCCGGTGTGTACTTCATCCTCTCAAAGTCTGGCACATAGATTTGTGAGCGACCTGGATTACCTGTAAACATATCAACAATGTTGTAGCTATAAAGCTCATGGTTCCATATGTTTAGTATCTGATCCGTCATAAAGTAGTGGGGAACATATTGTCTAGGTAGCATATTATGCTCCCCACATGCAGCTATAACGTGTGTACACGGCCTGTGTAGCAATTGTGGCTTCTGGCACATATAGATGCATGTTCCAATCCTAAGCACATACTCTTGCACATGGCACTCATGTCTGTCACCCCTACGACCCTTATCACGGCATAAGACATTGAACATATGCTCCACAGTTCCCTCCTGATTGGCGCGATGCATATGTGCCTTCTTTGTGGTCTTCTCCATATACTCACATAACATCGATCCATACAACATACAGTTATTTGCCATTACCTTTGAAGCAGTTGTGTAGCGATCAATGAAATATCTGCAGGTCTCATGCACATTACCTTCAACAATTCCAACGAGTGGGAGGGACCTCATACCCCGCATAGCCTAGTTGTAGATCTCAGCAATATTAGTTGTCATTATCCCATACCTTACCCCTCTAGTGTCATACATCAGTGCCCATTTCTCTTTTGGCTCATTTTGTATCTGGTGCGAAAAGTTCCTAACAGGTGACCTTGATCTCCTTACTATCTGGGGGAGTACCTGTTAGGATGGGTCCAAGAGCAATCGGGTCATCTCCTGTGTTTGCTAGCTCAGCTGTCTGCTTCGTGGTTAGTTCGTCTAGTCTTGCCCATAGTGCGTTGAACTTCCTCTGGTGGTTTTAGCTGCACAATTTCTTGAAAAGATTCATCAAATCCTTGTTTTTTAATTGTCTATAAAAGTTTGCACCCATATGCCTCATGTACCACATACTCTTCAAGTCGGGCTACTTTGCTTCTACACACCATCAAACACTGCCGTATTGCATATCCAGCAAAGCCTGCAACAGCCCTGCATGTCTACCATGAATCAAACATACATCAGGCCGGTCCAGAACAATAGTATGCTTGACCCGCTCAAGAAACAAATACCAGCTCTCCCTGTTCTCACTCTCCACGAAGGTAAACCCCAGCGACTTGGTTGTTCCCGTTTATCCCAATTGCAGACAATATTAGTCCTTTATACTTCCCAGTGAGGAACGTTCCATCCAAGAAAATGATGGATCGACAGTGCCTAAATGCCTTGATGGTTGCCGCAAATGCAAAGAAATAACGTTGCAATACTTGCTTCCCTCTATACTTCACATCAGTCGATGTGTAATGCTTAATGTCAAAGTAACTTCTAAGGTTTCTCGCACATATTGTGGCTAGTTGACATGGTAAGTTGTCATATGAATCTTCGTATGTCCCAAACCTCATCTCAATAGCCTTCTGTTTCGCTCTTCAAGTCTTGGCGTCGTTTGTTGTGTATTGGAACATTTCCTTAATAGCACGAATTATTGATCATGTCTCATACTTTAGGTTGTCCATAATCTCTCCGTATATAACATTGGTAACAAAAGCAGATGACAGGTTCCGGTGGGAGAACTCTATTTCCTCAATGTGACAGTTATGCTCTCTAACTATTCAGCGCTCCCAGTAGTCAACTCACTTCCTCCTAAATGCGTGCACCCGCCATGGACAATCAGGCACCAAACACTTAACGCCGTACTCCCTTTTGCTCGACTTCACAACCTTGAACTACCTCCGAAAAAACAGCGATCATAATTTTACTGTATCAATAACAACCTCTTTACTAGGGTACATAGCAACCTGAAACACCTTATTCTTATGATATTTTCAAGGTGTCTGATGACCCTCACTCACCACTAGCTTTAAAAATTCCTGATTCCTCCACTCTGCAGGAACAGGAGCATTTCTCTCCTCGTCGAATGAATCCTCATCGGCAATGGCTTCCTACAGCTCTTGATCCTCCATCTCCATCTCTTCAATTATGCTAGGGATGTGCTCCCCTCATCGGCTACACCCCTCGGTTGCATATCCTGCACATGTCCAACGTCTTGCTCGCCCCCCACAGTTGCTGGGTCTGCTTCATCCACTACTACCTGACTTGTTCCTGCTACTGCTTCCGCAACGTTTATCTCTGTTGGATCCTTCTGGTATGCCTCAACTAGCAGCACAAGAGGAAGACCACGTTCACATGATATATTTACATACTGCCTCCAAGTAGATGTCGCATTAATCGGGACGAGCTTCCACAAGTACCCCTGAGTAGCACGGCTTAGTATAGCTCTCAACTTAAGCTCATGTTACCGGGGATCCAGTTTAAAATGGCGCATCAGCCACTTACACACGCCCACTATGATCCTCTCATTGGCTCTACTAAGTCCCTTGACGGCATACTGAAATCCTGAAAGATCTACACCGTTAGGACCATAACCAATTTGACATTCACCATAATATATCTGAAAATATAATCTATTGAACATCCCTGAAAACATCCGAAAGTATATCCAATGTTAATACCGAAAAACTATACTCCTAATTATCGATGATCACCTAAGAATACATTTATTTTACTACAATCAATATTGCTCCTAAGCAAACTAACCAATTTAAACTAATTAACCATCCGTCTATTTAATAAAGTTTCTAATTATCTATAATTATTACTTATACCATTATTCTGTAAAATATAATCGAAACTACAGTACTCTAAATACTACTATACATCTGATGACTACCCTACCATATTGAAATTGATCTGTACAATATACTACAAAAGGCAACATATCTTACCTTTCTAAACCGTAGGTCTCATATAATATAACTACTGTTATGTCGCTAAACCCTAGATCTAGTGGTACTTTAATTACTAATAAAAACATAAGTCTAAAAAAATTACCGGAAACCAAGATCCAAAATCCCCAGATAAAAAATAATAGGTCTTCACCGCGCTACCTCCCTCTCATCTCTTTCTTTTTTTCTAGATTTAAATAACTATTTTGACTGATTTTCAATCTTTTTATATTATGAAATAGGGCAATAAAGGGAGGTGGGAGGAAGGGGCTAACCGCCCTGAGAGGGAAGGTGCGGGGGGCTAATCGCCCCTTTAAAGGGCAACAAGGGGGCTACCACCCTCGCAGTGGACGGTAAGGTCAGCGGGCGCGAGGTAGGCCCTACCTGCCCTCTGAGAGGACGTTAAGGATGGTGTTGCCAGCAGCTTTTTCAGAGGGCAGTAGACGTCTATTTGTGCAAATATTACCATCAGAGGTCTATTTATTTAAATATTAATAATAAAAAATATAAAAATAAAAAACTCATCCACTAAGCGTAGTGCGGCTACCCTACACGCCCGCATAGATGTCCGCTTGTTTGCTTGGTTTCACCAAGCCCACCAAGATGCCCACATAACTGCAAGCTACTATGGCTGGCGAGGTGCACACCCATGGCGTTCTCGACGATATCCATCAGAAATCATGGGCTCAAGGTAGCAGTGGAAGATGGAGAAGATAGATTTCTTGTAGTTTGTCTTACGATTTTGGTTTCAATATATGAGATCAGATTCCGTACTGGCCGCATCGCATAATAACCTCATCCACCTCCACACACGAGCCGCCACCATGGATGCATCCTGCGGCATGGCCGGACCCGCTCAAGCTCGCTAGGTGGGAGGTGGCTGAGTTTAGACGCTGCAGCTAGCTGGGGAATAAGTCAACCAAGCCGACCAGCGGTGCCAAATGAGCATCAATGAGGGCAGCCATCAAGAGCGGAGTGGTGAAACCTGTCGAGGCCGGCGACGAGGGGACAAGGGGCGGCGATGCAGCCTGCGTCCATGTCCTCTTCTTCGAGTCTGTCCCGCATCTATTGCGAGGTGGGCTGATTTGCAGGTACCCATACTCTCTACGCGGTGGGGTCCTTGAACATTTGAATTTCCACCTACAACATACAGTATGATTTGCAACCTGCCTTAATCCCACCTCCACCTCACAAAGTTTTCAAACGGGACCTTCTTGAGTAGAGAGGATACAAGGAAAACTGAAAACAAACCCCAGACAAATGCAAGAGCAACTACTTTCATCCAAACAGGTGCAAAAAGAAACCAATATCAAGATTTTTTTTTCTAATCCAACAATTACCAGACTGAATCAAGACAGAAAAAAATAAGTGAAGCCACTCTTCAATCAGGCTCCAGAATTTGTCAGTCTCCTGATCGCACACACTGACCGATCAACATGCAACCTGAAAGAAAGAGATGAAGCAGATGACACCAAGAGTACACCAAGCTAATTCAGAAAGCTCAGCAAACAAAGGTCTCACCCGAAACCCATAATCCAGCACACAAGCATCAAAATATCCCCTATCCGTAAATCCCAACATGCACATTGGACTTCGTCTTGCAATAATACACAACTCGGTCCGTTCAATGACGAACAGATAGTAAGGAACCACCTGCGTTAATCACTTCTCTTAAAGCACAACAAATCTAGAGATCCCATAACCTATTTCCTATTCTGAAATGTCTAGCCTTCATTAACTGAAAGCAACAAAAGGATCAAAACAATATTTCCAGTGAACCTTCTTCCAGTCCTCTCTAATATCTGTTGAATCACAAACAATCCAAAATTGTCAGTCATTAGTAGCAGACAAGGCAATTTACAATTGTGAATATGTGATCCTACAAGTATGCTCACCATTACTTTTTTAGAAGGAATTTATATTATCCTAGCCTCTGCATCAATAGATGCATAGCTTGAGAACCCTTGCGAACAAGCTTTGAGCTGGAGCACTTCATCCAAAAAAATTATCCTTTTCTTGTTTAACTGGCTAACAAACAACTACCCGTTGCCAATTGAAGGCTACATCTTCCTTCTCAGAATTATACCCAGACTATAAACCCCACATGAACATGTTTCGATTATAGAATCACAGAGCATCTCGCCAAAGGCTCCTTTGGAAGAGACCCATTCCCATCTAAATTCCTTTTCTTTTTTTGTGAACCCATCTAACTTCTGATGCGAACTAAATTTGATAATTGTAACACAATCTCACTTAACCATGTTTATCCTGGAGCAATAAAAAATGTTTTATTCATTATTGCTGATGACTTTTAGAGCACAACTTGTAAAGGTGACTACTGTTGGTTCTAGACTTAATAGTGCATGTATCTGTGAAGTGGCTCTGCTCAATGGTTACAAAATGTGATTCTTGAGCATTGCAAAAGTAGAAATTACTCACAGAAACCTTTTGCATCAAGGTGTACTTGTCTCATGAATCATCATATATATTGAGCAATGTGTGCAGCTGATCCGAGTCTTATCCCTCGGTGGATGGACCTTTTGATTACTAAACAGGGAGAATTAGATTAGAAACGGAAGTCGCACCATTTGGGAAGAGGACTCTAGCTTACCATATTGAGATTGTGCAATCTAAAGTCATTGATTTTTTTCACACCCACTACGTGACAAACAGACAAAGGAGGCACGAATTAGTGATAGGTCATTATACTACCTGTCACTTATATAGTCTTGGGTTGGGACCGGACATAAACCCGTCACTGATTGTAGGTCATAGGTGACGGGTTATAATACTACTTGTCACTTATGATATAAATGATGGATTATAACTACACCTGTCACTTATAACTGGGTTATAGATGACGGGTCTACCCGCACCAGTCATAAGTGACAAGTTATGTTACGACCCGTCACTTATGACTTGACATAGGTGGCGGGTCTTTCTGAGCCAGTCATAAGTGACGGACTGTAATATGACCCGTCACTTATGACAAGTTATAAATGACGGGTAATATTATCACCTATTACTTATGACTTAGCTCTGTTATAAGAGCTGGCCCGCTACTGTACGCGGCCAAAAGTACTGAAAGTACTGCGCACACAGTAGCGAACGATTTTCAGGCGATTTTCTCCGGTTCCACTAGATACTCTCTAATATCTTGTTGATTTGAAGTTTGAATTGGTGCTAGATCTTTGAAGGTTTGCATCTCCCCCTTTCCTTCTCCTCTAATTCCTATTTAGTAAATTTGTTGTGCTTTGAGTTGTAATCGGTCATTTTGCATCTTTATCCAATATCTTAGTACAAGTAAGTTGTATTTATGTTAGATTTGATACTAGGTTTGCCGATCTACCGCGAGATGCAACAGATCTAGTATAATTGTATGGAATTTTTAATCGTATGCTTAACCACGAAATTAAGGTAATTGTTAATGAAGAATATAATGAATGTTTTTACATTAATTGTAAACGACGGACAGAAGTTGGATGTAACTTGAGACCCGAACTTGTTCGGAGTACCTGAGCGGGATGAAGTATTTCATGTGTTGCATTGGCGGATATGAAAAATCGTGGTAAAACGGCAATATATTGTTCATGCCGCGATTGCAGGAATGATAAGAAGTTTCCGAAACCAGACAATGTCCATGCACACTTGGTCATTCGTTGATTTAAAGATAATTATATATGTTAGAACAAACATGGCGAGGAAGGTCTTAACGAGGGAGAGATGGAGCGAGGTCTCCATACCGACAGTGTGAATCAAGGACTTACAACCGGTGAAATGAATCAAGATCTAAGGGACAAGGACATATTGGGGTTCAATGATAATGATCTCGAGGATTTTGTGGAGAATATGGACCAGATGGTGCGGGATGTCGAGCGACACGACGAGTATAACAATGATGAGTTTGCTAAATTCCAGGAATTTGTGCAGGATTCCAAGACGCCCCTTTTCCCCAAAGTATTCGCGGATATTTGGGAACCTAAAGTTTCTACAGCTGAAGACAACTCATGGTTTAACTGACAAGAGTTTCGAAGCATTGCTGGATCCTAAGGAACATGTTACTAGAGGGGAACTTGGTGCCCGAGGGTGTCTACGACACGAAGAAGATATTTTGTCTTTTAGGACTGGAAATAGAAAAAAATACATGCATGTAAGTAGGATTATATCTTATTTCGTGGAGAGTATGCAGAGCTGGATCAATGTCCTGTTTGCGGAACCCATCAATATAAGCGTAGAAATGACGATGGTGACGGGGACGAAGGCAAGAAAAGTAAATGTGGTCCTAGGAAAGTGGTGTGGTATTTTCCTGTAATTCCCCATCTGAAGCATCTGCTTGCCAACAGAAAGGAGACTCAATTGGTGCATTGGCATAAGGAGGGTCGTAAGAATGACGCAATGATACGGCACCCGGCGGATTCCACTCGGTGGCAAATCGTTGATTCTACATTTGATTGGTTCGCTGAAGAATTGAGAAATATTAGATCTGCTATGAGTATAAAAATCATGAATCCATTCGGTAACATGAGTTACTCACATAGCACCTAGCCTGTTGTATTGTCGATCTACAACGTTCCACCCTGGCTTTGTAACAAGCGAAAATACATTATGTTGCCGATATGTACCTCATGCATTTAGTCGATGATCTTAAGAAACTCTAGTCGGAAGGCGCCGAGATTTGGGATAAGTACAAGCAAGAGTACTTTACCTTGCACGCTATGTTGTTCGTCACCATCAATGATCTCCTAGCACTTCGTAACTTGTCATGTCAGAGCAAAAGAAAAGGTGAAGCTTGCTCACATTGCTTAGATGACACATGCAGTTTGAGGTTAAATAACTCAAAGGAAATAGTGTACATGCGGCATCGACGTTTCCTTCCCAGGAAGCACCCGTATCGAAACATGGACAAACAATTCGATGGCATAAGAAAGAACGCATTACCTCTAAGGCATTTCAGCGGGAAAGATATCCACAATCATGTTAAGAATATCAATATTGCCCTTGGCAAGCGAAAACAATCCTCCAAGAATGACGAACAAAAATAAATATGAAACAAGAAATCAATACTATTCGAGCTAAAGTATCGTGAAAATTAAGATGTTCGCCACTCTATCGACAACATACATACAAAGAAGAATATATACGAGAGTCTGATCGGTATATTACTCCAAATGAAGGGAAAAGGAAAGGATCATGAGAACGCACGAGCTGATCTTGAAGAAATGAGTTTAAGGCCAGAGCTCTATACACATGATACAAACAAAGGAAAACACCTACCCAGCAGCTATCACTCTCTCCAAGGAGAAAAAAGAATTCTGCGAGTTCTTTCACAGTGTGGAAGTTCCCTCTGGTTACTCGTCCAACATCGCAAGACTTGTTTCCGTGAAATAGCTGAAAATGAATTTTACCTTGATGAAGTCTCATGATTGCTATATGATGATGACATCACTACTTGCGGTAGCTATTAGGAACATCCTCCCAATAAAAGTTCACGAGACTATCCTGAGCCAATGCTTTTTTTTTCAATGCAATTGAACAAAAGGTGCTCGATCTAGACTCGCTGGAGGAGCTAGAAAGAAGACACTTTGAGACTATGTATTCTTGAGGTATATTTCGCACCATCCTTTTTTGATATCATGATACATCTCACTGTTCACCTTATGAAGGAGATACACTACCTTAGCCTCGTGTTCCTGCATCACATATTTCCATATGAGAGATATATGAGTGTTCTCAAGTCGTACGTAAGGAATCGAGCCTTTCCTGAGGGATGCATCGTGCAGAGTTACGCTACAGAGGAGGCATTAGAGTGATTTGTTAATTACAGTGACCCAAATAACCCAATTGACGTGCCTAAGTCTCGCCATGAGGGGAGGCTCGCAGGTGTGTGGTTATGGGGGAAGATGGTAATAACTCCTGATCTAAAAGCATACGGCAAGCTCATTTCCTCGTGCTGCAACAAATGAGCGAAGTGTGCCTATATGTCAATGAGCACAAGCAGATGCTACATATGCGAAGGTTCACGACTTGGTTCCGATATCGAATCAGACAATCGAGTACTCCTACAAGTGCTCTGATAAAAAAATTGGCATCAGGCCCTATATACACAATTATGACATATCAAAGGTACGATATAAACGGATACACATTTTACACGATTGTCCAAGATGAGAAGAGCATATACCAAAACTGTGGTATCCGTATAGATGCTTATGATAACGACATGTAAAGAGATACATACTACGGTCAAATAGAGGTCTGAGAGCTGAACTACTTGGGATTCAAGGTAGTCCTGTTTCGGTACCGTTAAGTACATAAGGCAAAGGGCGTCACTAATGACAAGTTTGAATTCACTAGCGATGATCTCAAACATGTCGGATACAAGTCTGAACTCGCTAAAGATGTTCTTCAAGTTTTTTATGTGACTGACACAACAAAGAAGAAACGCCATGTGATTCTCGCTAGGAAAAGACGCATCATTGGAGTTACAAACATTGTTGATGAGAAGGAGTTTAATCAATTCGATGAAATTCCCCCTTTTACTACTGTAATCGTTGCATACCTTTCGCCGACCGAGAAAACTCCATACCTGCGCTCCGATCATAACGAAGGGGTCCATGTCAAAAAAACATGAAAATGGCGAATTTGAATTTCAGTGTCAACTTTGTAATATTAATGTCAAATTTGAATTTTAGATTTCAAGTTATTTGAATTTATAATATTAATGTCAAATTTGAATTTATAATATTAATGTCAAATTTGTAATATTAACGTCAAATTTGAATTTGTAGTATTAATGTCAAATTTTTAATATTAATGTTGAATTTGAATTTGTAGTATTAATTTCAAATTTGTAACATTATGTCAAAT
Source organism: Phragmites australis (assembly GCF_958298935.1). Classification (NCBI taxonomy): domain Eukaryota; kingdom Viridiplantae; phylum Streptophyta; class Magnoliopsida; order Poales; family Poaceae; genus Phragmites; species Phragmites australis. Next base: position 4,505,570 of record NC_084927.1, read on the forward strand.
TTTAATTTTAGGTTCCAAGTTATTTGAATTTGTAATATTAATATCAAATTAGTTATAGGTGACGAGTGATACAATACACCCGTCACTTATTACTAATTATAGGTGACGGGTGATACTGTGAACCCGTCACCTATGACTTTCATCACAGGTACTGAGTACAAGTAATAAGTGACAGGTCAATAGCATAGGTGACAGGTGATGGTGTTTACCTGTCACCTATGATCATTTAACTATATATAGGCTATCTCCCCGTGTCATTTTTTCTAAGTCCTAGCCCTAACTCCTCGAGCCGCGCCTCCAGCCTCCTCGTCCCTGCCAAGCCTACGCCGCCGCCGTCGACGCCCTCTCCTCCGTGCACCACTGCCATCGACGCCCTATCCTTCGCACTCTGCTGCCGTCGAGTCCCCGAGCCCGTCGCCAGCCCCAACGACGACGCCCTCTCCACCACTTCCCCAGCGGAGGAGGAGGCCGCCTGTGCCACTGCCACTTGCTCCATCCAGCCGCCACCGTCCTCGTCGGGTGCGAGTGGAGTAGGTCCAGACGATCGCCCCTATCTCCGTCGAGCCCGTCGTCCACCTCCCATCTCTGTCAAGTACGCCCCCCTCCTCCCCATCCATCTCCATCTCCTCCCCCATCTTTGGTTTCAAATGTGCAATAAGTGGTTACCTTTAGCTGCTGCTAGACTAGTGCAGATATCGAGTTTAAGTGCAAAAATGTCTGCTTTCTCTCTTAACCTGCTATATGTTTTATGGACTATGTTTTCATATTCAAAACAAGAACCAATTTGAATATCTGAAAAATTTATATTTTGAACATGGGACAGTTTTATTACTAACACTGGTCTATGTAAAATTAGCAAAAAAGTCTTGTATATTCCACGATATTTGGAACTTGTACACATACGTTTGCGTAATTGAAGTTGGCACTTTCTAAATATACAATCTATAGCCTATAAATGTCGTTCCTTGGAGTAGTATTTTCTTTGATACAATCTATAGCCTATAAATGTCGTTCCTTGGAGTAGTATTTTCTTTGATACAATCTATAGCCTATAAATGTCGTTCCTTGGAGTAGTATTTTCTTTGGTGTAATATCGCACCATATATGTATGGGCACTTTCTAAATAGTTGAGGGAAACACATGTTTCCTAGTGCTTAACCTTGATTCCTTTTCTTTCCTCTAAGAAACCATAGGAGCAGAAAAGGACTATCACCCCTCAGAAACCAAAAGCATAAAGGATGCTAGCACTAGAGACCGCCCCAGCACAAGATGAGGCGGATAGGAGCCCAAGCCCGCACCCGACGTCCTCCTCCGGCAGCAGTGAAAGCTAGTATCACTGCCCAGCTCTGTTCCGTACGAGCCTCCGAGCTGACATCGGGCAAGTGACAAAGAATACAATCCCGCCGAAGAGATATTGATATGAGTCAATGTATTTTATACTTGTTGAATACAGGAATACTTTTTGTTTATGTTAAATTCCCTTGTTTTCTCTCTAGATGGCGGAAGCATAGTCTCCAAGCCAGACACAGTCTCCAAGCCAGACAGCTGGTAGTGGTGCACGAGCCCGAAAGCCAAGGTCACAAACAAAGTGGCCGATAAACAAAATTACCATCACGGGAATTGATACTGACGGGCTACCTACGGATGAAAAGGCCCTGAATAGATTCCAGACGGTCACAGGGCTCATTGCTCGGGAGAGGGTGCAGATAACGACTAAGTTCGATGACCTCAGTGACGAAGCGAAGAGGGACTTGTTCGATAATATCGTCAAGGAGTATCTGGAGTACCCTGGAAACATGAGCGAGCGTCAAACGATCGCCGCGGTCAATGCAGCAATGAAATCGATCGCGAAACTTCACCGAAGCTTTAAGAGCAAGCTTGTGAATCGGTACTTGCTAAAGGAGTGACGCCCTTCGAGAGCTACAAGCACTTGAATAAGGAAGATTGGGATGCTTTTGTGCAGATGAAGAACTCAGAGCAATTCAAAAAAGAGTGAGGAGAAGAAACAGCTTCGGACTAGGAACAAGCACACCCATAGGATCAGTGCAACCGGATACGCTGGGAAAAGGGCAAAATGGCAGGCAGAGGATGATAAGTTAGCCAGAGAAGGCCGCGAGAGTCCTGGGTGCAATTCCTAGAACGATCGCAGTTGTATTTGCGTGCAAGGGGTGAACTGTCCGAAAGCGAAAAAATCACATTCAGAAACAACGAAACCCAGTCAGTCGCAGAAAAAGTAAAAGAAAAGGCAACCGAAACTAACCAAGGTTCTTTCACCAGGGTCAGGGAGCATGACGTTCTCTCAGCGGCGCTGGGAAACCCGGAGCACCCAGGTGTATATCAAGTTCCCAAAGCTGAAAATACGGCTTTCCCGAAGATCTCAGAATGTACAAGAAGAGGAAGGTCGGGTGCAGTAGATGTCGATACAATTACACGAGACATCACCCGAAAAGTTTATGCAAGCATCATGAGATAGCTTGCATCACAGGGAATAGAGATTTTCATGCAACAGGAAGCTAGCCCCGGAGTTGCAGGGAAGAGTAGATGCGCCTCCAAGGAGGTCGATCAACAATTAGCTGTTGTTGTGACTGAGCCAAATACGATTGACCTGCTAGAAGGGCCCACACCCTGCAGCCTTGTAATCAGGCCTGACGGGTATCTCATCGAGGTTGCAAGAGGCCAGGTGCTTCCAGACGTCCGTATCTTACACACGATCTCAATCCGTGATGGCTACGCTGTGATTACGGTGGACATGATACATAGCAATGCCACCGATCACGTGTTGGAGCTCCCCCCATGATGAAGTTACAACTCTGGGTGAAACTCTTCGTCAAAGGATCCAGTGGAAGACGGGTGACATCATGGTCTCCAGTGCATCCCAGTCTGGATGAGCTTCTAGTGCACCGCCGCCGCGCCCCACTTCCAGAGAAGGCATCCTCCAGAGAAGCTGGCTTCACTGCCCTCTCCTCCGCATCCAGCAGCCACGCTTCCAGATCCAATTCTGTCTCCCCTAAAGAGCCTAAAGAAGAAGGAAAAGGAAGCCGAGAAGAAAGACTATAAGAAGCAACTGCCAAAGATGTCGAAAGCCATTGTACCGATGAAGAAATCCACGAACATTGGAGCAGCATGGACTAGTACCAACAAGAAATTCCAATATGGGAAGCCCTTAATGAAGGTAGATGACCTAGCAAGGAAGGGACAAGCATGTGTCGACATGCATAATTACTACATGCAAACTGCCAGAGAAAGCAATGCTCAATCCATAGTCGTACAATACAAACGACGCCACCTCTTAACTAATGACAACAACTACTTCATTGTGGATTTCAATGACTTATACGACCTCTTTAACCTTGATGCCCTGGATGTAATGTTATTACAGATCTTCATATTGTAAATCCTTTGAAACTGGATATTCATTAATTAATACCATTAAGTCTTGAATCTAACTATGTCCTTATTTGTAGACACTTGATAAAAGAAACAAAGAAGAACAAAGAGCCCATCGCAATTCTTGACCCTGAGACCATTACAATATCGATCATCCAACTTCACCGCGACTACGCTGTGGACCATGTGGTTAGGACAATGCAACAATATTCCAAAATGCACTATCTACCGGACACCCACAACACAGGTGGCCATTGGATCTTACTAGTTATTTGCCTCAAGTGAATCTTAGTGTGGTACCTCGACTCGTCAAGATCAGTAGCACCAAAAGACAAACTTAGACAGCGTGATTACAACGCTATAAAAGGACTCCTCGACGCTTAAGTTTTGCCTGACTTAGTTTAAATATTTAACTTTTCTAACATTCAAATACTCCCTAGCTAATCGGTCCCTCTTTATACAGGGCTTTTAACAAGTACCTTCGAGCTCAACCTGACTACAACACGAAAGACGGCCGCAGACTGACACACAAGACCGGGTTCGCTGTAAATGCTACCAAACAAATTACCAAATGCTCTCTTTTGCTGTTTTTTTTTTCTTTTGATTCAATAATAAATTTTCTTTTTAGCAGTGTCACCAACAACCACCGGACAACGCCTGTAGATTCTATGTTGCGTGGAACATGCTCCTCACACTCCGCATAAAGGATATCAAATCCCCCGATGTAAGTTCAATACGAGATTATTCGTAGCTAATTTCAGTAATTAGTTTAACGCCATGATAACATGACATTGGTTACGCGTCAAATTATGCAAGAATTTTCAGCTTCTTTTTTCGACGACAGTGCACTCCCAGAGATTCGGCGACGGATCGCCGAGTTCATGGTGTCTGAAGTCATCAGCCCACACGGCGAGTTCCACTATAGAATCCCTAGGTTGTGAGGTCTTAATATGAGTTGATCGGAACTTTATAATATTTGTGATTCTGTAATGAATTGATTGGAACTTCATAACCGTTGTGATTCTGTGATGAAGAGTTCTTATATAAGTGTGCTTGTCCATATGGATTTGGATATGTTGCTATTGTTTGCAGGGAGAAAACGGCCACCAAATCCTGGCTATGCTCCAGGATGCAGCCAGAAAACAATACAATCATACCGGGTAAGCTACACATAAGTGACGGCTAATCTTGTTACCAGTCACTTATGTTATGACATAAGTGACATAAGTGACGGGTGAATAGGTTACCCATCACTTATATCTTTCTCCCCAATACATGGGAGACGATGATAGGTGACGGGTCACGGTTACAACCCATCACCTATGATCTCATTGGTGACGGGTAACCCGTCACCTATGATCTCATTGGTGACGAGTCCTTATCCGTCACCAATAACTAGTCATTGGTCATCAGTGACGCGTTCAAGGTGTTGGGTGCGTGACCCGTCACCCATATCCATTATGACCCGTCACCCTTAGCCTTTCTTCATGTAGTGACCTCCATAGCCATCGTCCCCTCCTGCCTCGGACGGATAAGGCTGCCACCGTCCCAGGCGACGCCTTTACCCTCATGTTGGCCAAGGCAATCCTGTTGAAGATCAGAATGCTGGTTCAGGCGCAAATATTCAGAATGACAACCATAACAGCACGGGTGGCGAGCATCAACAGGCGCAAGGGTCAGCAACTCCTGTTGGTGATGGGGCCCTACTTGGTGAATAGTGTGTTTAACAACATCTGTGTGACTGGCCGATCAAACATGTTAACTCAAGTGGTAGATTATCTCGACCGGGTTGACGCCGCTTCTAACATCTTGGTTGCAGAGAATTCTGGGACAGTGCCACGAGACAATGAGCAGCAGCTATTAGAGGTCATCTTGGACTCGATTGTTGCCCGGCTGGATCACAACACACCAACTTGCGTGCTCGTCCCCGATGTCCAGGCTTTGGGTTCGGCCCATGGGTCCCCTGAGTGCAACGGTCGACCCTTAACAGAACAGGTGTCCACCGCCCTTCCGGCACTCGACCATGACTTGGCACTTCAAGCCCTCCCTTCAAACACGACTGATGAGGATGCAAAGTCAGTTTCTGATGTACCGTCGACCACAGACTCTTTGCTCCTTGCCCCTCGGTGTGATGTGTCTTACATCCCAGGTCATGGGCTTGAGCAAATCTGCAGAGCGGGAGTAGAGCCATTCTGCACCTTCTGTAGTGCGCCGTTTTGCTCCCAAGACGTGTTCTATTGTGTACACAAGAAGAAAAGCTGATGCTTCCAAGCAATCTCATAGCAGCAACCAAGTTGCAGCTCCCAGCCAGAACGAGCCATCTACTCTGACATCGTTCATAGCCAAACTCTCAAAGCCGGTGGATGCTCTACTCCTTATGCCGGTCATACGCAAGAGAAGAAACAAGACTATTCCGAAGGATTACGTGCCTAGGCGGAGTGAGAAGCTTGCACAACGTTATTCCACTCTGGCGGCCAATCAGCAGGCTGCCATACATATTATGCGCCAGCTAGGATTTATTGATGCAGAGGAACACATTAGTCAAGAGACTCAGGTCAGATATGCAAGCCTGTTTTGCAATACCCAGAGCAGAACACACATATCAGCTTTGGCTGCAATTTTTGCATGTACAACACCAGACAATCTGCAAACCAGGTCGGCAGACCTCATCACCGCCACGTAGAGCATAGCTGTTGAGCACTTTTCTTTTTTAGGTTGGTTTTTCTCCTGGGATCATAATGACAACCTCAAACATTCTTATTTGGAACGCCCGTGGGTTAAACTCTAGAGCAAGGAGGGATGATAGTTAATTCTTATCGGCCGGATATCATCTGTATTCAAGAAACGAAATTGGCTTATATTTCGGTTCATACCATTCTCTCTTCGCTGGGCACGCCCTATGATAAATTCGTCTTCCGTCCGGCTGATGAGACGAGGGGCGGCATTCTAGTGGCTTGGAAGGGAGTCTGTTTTTAGGAAGAGGCTCATCAGGTTCATAGTCGTTTTGTCTCGGTTAAACTCAAGTCGGCTGACGGACCGACATGGCGGTTCACTGGTGTGTACAGCCCCCAACTTGATGCCGAGAAAATTATTTTTATGCAGGAACTCACAGAGACCAAGGAGGTTTGTGCTGGTCAGCGGTTAGTGGCCGGGGACTTCAACTTGATCTATTGATCTGAGGACAAAAATCATACTAATAACAACAGAACTATGATGGGATGGTTCCAACGGCTTGTTGATGACTTGGAGCTGAAGGAAAATCCCCCTCTTGGGATGTCGTTACACATGGTCCAACGAGCAGGAGGCCATTACGTTGGTCAAGCTTGACCGTGTTCTATGCACGGCTAATTGGGAACTGATGTTCCCAGGTTGTTTGCTGCACAGCCTTGCTACGAAGATATCTTATCATTGTCCACTTCTCCTCAGGTTGTGTGATGGCACAAGAGGCAAGAGGAGATTCCATTTTGAAAGTTTTTGGACAAAGACTGCAGCTGTTCCAAAGAGGATTACGAAGCAATGAACGGTGGCCCAAGCCCTAGAAGATCGCCTTTGGGTTAGTGACATCCAAGGTCCTCTCACAATGGTGGTTTTGACTAAATACTTGCAAGTGTGGGAAATCTTGGAGGAGTTTGAGCTGCGCCTAGAGGTACCTGATGTTCATACTTGGAAGCATTCTTATTCGGGCCTTTTCTCCACAAGATCGGCATATAAAACATATATCATGGGAACCGTTGGATTTGAACCATGGAAGAGACTATGGAAGTCTTAGGCTCCTTTGAAATGCAAATTCTTTTTATGGCTAGCCATTCACAACTGTTGCTGGACAGCTGATCGTTTAGAGCACCGAGGGCTTGATCATCCCGAACATTGTCCTCTTTGTGCTCAAGAAGATGAGAACGTCCAGCATATCCTTACCAATTGTGTGTTTGCAAGAAGTGTTTGGCATCAGCTATTTCAGCACATTGGCCTTCAAATGCTTACCCCTAATCAGATGGATTCCAACTTCTCTTATTGGTGGAGGCACACCCATAAGAGAGTAGAAAAGCATCATCGCAAGGGTTTCAACACATTGGTTATTTTAGCTACGTGGTGTTTGTGGAAACATCGCAATGATTGTGTCTTCAACGGTGCTGCTCCGGATGCACACAAGGTGCTGAATGCCATCAAGGATGAGGGTCATCTCTGGTGTATGGCAGGGGCTAGAGATCTTAGGGAAACTTGGCCGGGTTGAGGATGTTATTGTTTTCTGGTCATGTGTTTAGGTCGTTTTGTTGCTGCCTGTAGTGTTATACAAGTTTCAGGGTGTAGTGTGAGTGTGTTTTTGGCACCCCTAGTTGGGAGCCTTTCCGATGTATTCGAACTCTATCTCCTTTTCTTTTAATATAAAGATACGTAACTCTCCTGCGTGTTAAGAGAGAGAAAAAATGTGTATCCTATTTTTCTTCTGCTACAGAACTTGGATGATATTTGGTGAAAGTTTGGATTACGGTCAATATCCAGAAAACACAAAAAAAAAATGCATGTATACATTGCATACATTTTTATCATTGCTTTATGTAACAATGGTTTTACTTGTGATAAAGAATAATAGTTCATACATCATCCAAAAGACAGAGAACGTGAGACAAGGTTGGAGATATCTTACCATGCCCATCTTCAGGAATTCAGGTTCAGTTCTGCCACCAGCATCTGCACAGCCCAAAAGATCTTTCCACAGGAATCTTGAAGATGGTGTTCAAGATCCTTCACCTTTTTACCATCCGCTTTCTCTTTGAAAGTCAATTCACGGGTCATCTGCAAAATAATATTAAAGTTTGTAAGCATGTGGCAAAAAATAGTACTTAAACCTCAGTACATGTAGAAGGAACTGGAACTAGTCATGGTGATGCTTCAAATTCATACCTCATCAGGTATATATCCAACCTCATGCTCAATAATATTCCTCAGCTGAGTTATAAACCCTCTTAATGTTTTCAGTGGATGTGTTGAACATCGTTTAGATACCCAACTGGGAATTTCCCAATACAACCTCTTATCCAAATCATTCTTCAGATTAGCTGCACATATGTCAGAAACTTTGAACTCCTTCTGGTTTTGACTCTGATTTGGCTCGCTCTGATAATTTAGTGACAGATGGAAGTATAAAGCGAGAACATTTTTAAACTTTTTCCTTACAGTTAATAAGGCACTGTGTTTCAGAATAGATTTTCTGCAAAGTTGACCAAAACAAAATGTAGTACTTCAGTTCACATCTACTAGTTATCTATATCAATCATTCATATTGTAAAAATTATGCGTGAAGGGAACACTAGGTACATAATTCATTTTTAAGCAAACTCCCCCAACAAGTACGCCATGTTTTGAGAAGCCCCCTTCTGTTAGTCCCTTCATTCTGCCTAAAAAACTGGATGACATGGCACTGCTCAATGATAACTGGGACTGAGTATTGTCCCTGTATGGCCTATTGATTTGAGCGCACACCTTAAGATCATAGTGATATGAATAAACTGTTCGATCTGCACACATTTTCAAATTTTATTCGTTGCACCAAGTCAGTCATAAAGCACAAACTCGACCCATTAGGCCATGGGTATGATGGATTATGTCTCGTTCAGCATGTAATGGCATCACATCTTCCAATTCCATCACATGGAGTCACAAGATTAACAGTAGTGGGTGGGGGGTGGAATTTCAGACCATAACATACTTCTGGTCGGGAGTTTGCTCACAAATAAAGAAAGAGTTATAGGGAGAAACTCAAATGTCAAGCAACTTTAAGGTATTTTTACAACTTTCCCAATCAAATCTTACATGATGCATGAATTGAGAAGTATGCTGCGTCATGGTCAAGTCATGCACATGTGTTCTACAAGTAGAGCATAAAGTAGCATGCATTTAACTTATAATGACAATGTAAAAATGGTAGGCGGTACAAACTACATATATACCCCTTCAAAAGCAAATGCAGCCCGAGCATGTGAGTAACACAAACATAGTATTCAGTCCACGATACAACTCAATACACAAGAAGCACTTGAATCAATAAGAGAAACAACTTTTTTTTGCTTACCCTTTTAGTTGGCCACTTTTTATCCTTTTAAAAAGATCTGTTGCCTCATCACCGAAATCTGCTGCTTTGAGAATCAGGTACCCCAGCCTAAGCCAATCTCCACTTTTTTCTTTGTCTTGATCTTCAGATTGTATGATAGTAATGAAACAAGTAATTAATGCAGGAAATCATAATTCAACTTGTATCAGCTATGGATTTTTTTTTACCTGAACTGCAACTACGGAATTCCCATAGTTTTGCACTTATCGAATCAGATTGTCTGATAACTGCAATGTTATCCCCAGCAAGATCAGGACAGTAGTAGCCCAAACTGTGCAACTCTTCTATGCCATAGGTGACATTACTAGCAAAATGAAACATAACCATATTATTCGGTGCAAAAGTAACAAAAATAAAATAATTCGCCTAGTGCATATATTTACATTATTTGTTTTGCATATCAATGTTCAAATCCCTAGGTGTACTGCTCTACTATACAGCCAGAAGGCTCTCCTCTTCTGATTTTTCAATCCATTCATTATTTTTTGCCCACCAAGCAAACTCCTTAAGTCAGCTACCAATGGAACCTCTACCGTTCACAAATCACAATTCTGTCAATCATAAAACAGTTGAAGCGACATACCCGATGGTAGAGTTTCAAGAGAAAGTTATTTCATTAATCACAAGTACGATAGTGAAGCTTATGTTTCTGCATACAACAAGTTCACCATCTAGTTTCGTGTAAGAAATAATTTTGATGTAATTAAGTTTACATTCTGATCAATCAAATAAAACAATGAAAATGAGCAAGGAAATCAATCTAGCTCTCAAGGATGGCGCCTGAACTTGCTTAAGAAAATGGGGAAAGAAATATGATGGTGGAAGGGTAATTGTACAGAAGGTATTCATTTTTTAGGATAGTCAGTCTAATCCGATAGCCATCTAGACCTAACCTTAATCCCTATGTCACCTAAAACAATTCAAGATCTCCATTCTTTCTCTTTCTGTCATGGATAGCAGCAGATGGAAGGCAATGTTAGGATTTTAGCGGAAGCATCACCAGGATCATCAAGCCAAGCACAAGATCAACACACAAGACACGATGTTTTTTAACGAGGTTCGGCCAAATTGCCTACATCCTCGGGGCATGACTACGGAGGCTCCTCCCCAACTGTTTCAGTCTTGCCTTTTGGTTACAACGGTGGTGCCTTCTATTTAAAGGCCCGGAATTAGGAGTTCGACTACAACTCTAATCCTAGTCCCATCTAATTACAACTCAAATCTATCTGTAACCTACCATGTACACATATTCGACATATATTCCAATAAGCAAGCTTGATTAGCACCATGCCATGTCTATGCCACAGCGGGCAGATATTTGGGAGCGCCAGGTGGCATACATCCCCACCATGTATGGCATCTACGACATAGAGTGACAGACAAGCACATGCTGCACCATCGGGTGGGATTTTTGGTACAGTCCACTTGCTTATAAAAAGTTATGTTGATCTACATTCTACGGTTGGATTTACGCACAAATTTGGGGGCGATTTGACCATCAACACCAGTTTCACCTAAAGGAATGATGGTGATTCAGCTCTAAAGTTTGATTCCTGGGGGAAATCAGTTGGTAGCTCCTTGTGGATTAGGTACTTGCCGAGTACAAAACATTACTCCCGTGTGGTGGAATAAAGAACACAAGAATGCAAAGGCCAACATGGTGACATCAAGCCATGGACCAGGAGTGCATACATCCCGTTGTGCTAGTAATTGGCAAGTTAATGGTGCTCAGATGGCCAATCAACAGTTCAACACAACATGAAGGTGGATTTCTGTCTCCATCATGTGCACATTTGTTTATATAGCTGTTTATATTTGTTTTAATTCCCTTCATTAGTCTCCTAAGTTGCACAGTTTATCTTTTTTTCAGCATATCCAAAATAATTGATATTTAGCTGATGAGGGTTATATATTTATATTTGATTGAAGAATGAAGTAATCACAAGAAGAAGCATACTAAGAGTATGAGTGTAATAGGAACGTTCGCATGTTCTTCCGTGATCAATTATTATCGAATGGAATTATGTCACAAAGGGATTAGCTAAGATACAGTACTGTAGACTGAACTATAATACTCTTCTTTGAACTGCCTTAGCATTTGTAATGATTGATAATCGCTGATTGTAGGCAGTGTACGATGCAGATTTGACAAATGAAAGGCTTGGAAGACATCGCTGGTGAAATCCGTATCTGTGATACTGTCTGCAATATTGCTTCTTTCATACAGAAATGAACTTGATGTATTTATCTCAGCCTACGAGGCCAATTTTCTATCCAAGTTTCAGATGCAGTAGTGTCTCAAAATTGTCACTGCATATTCCTTTCGATAGATATATCTAGAAAGTACCTTTGATTTAGGCATATACTTCATGGTAAATACTCTATTTGGTTGAACTACTAACATACTGACTTTCAATTTTGGAATATACTTCTTTTCCTTGTCACCGACCAAGTGGCTCTGTCACAAAATATTGAATGTGGCGTAGCAGTACGCCGGTATATACTTCTTTGATCTTTCTAATGAATACTACAAGTTCTGGCTGCATCCATGAGTCCCTCCACTAGGAGGAGGATTATTTTAGGTGGCAAGCAGTGGTAAACCACTGAGTTGAGTCGCATTTTAAATGGTAATAAACCTCAGATAATACGGGAGTATGTACTCCCAGGTGTACAAAACACGCTTCCATTTCCAGTATAGGTGTTTCCACCTTTTGACTCTAACCACTAACCCAGGATACACCAACAATAATTGTTGTTCCTACCTCTACTACAAAATGGTCGGTATTATTGCGGTCATTGAACAACCCTATCCCCCTCTGTCGACCAACAAAGCATTAATATATTCACTAAATCAATTACGATATATCTTGAAATAAACTCCCAAAAATAAATCAATAGAGAAAAGTTGTACCTGATCAATTTAATAAAGTCTTCAGTGAATCTGCCATTTTGATCAACACCAGGGCCATTCTTTTCAACATATACTTGAAATGTGGTCTCAAATGGTTTAAGTGCAAAAAAAGTGTGATAGCGGTGCTCCCCGATTCCCCTCCCATATCCAAGAGATTTGAGAATACATGGGTGGTCAACAGCAGCAAGTCGATCATACTTAATTTGACCAATTGACCCCTTAAATCTTAAAATGATGGCATCACATGCTTTTATTTCATCACTCTGATTCCCAGATCTAACAGATCCTCTGTAGTAAGACAACTTTGATGGCTTACTCATCTTCAAGGGACTAGAGTCTGGAATATGTATAGATCTAACTCCCTGACAGAACAATTTTCAACCCTAATTAATATAACAGTACTAATATATAGATGGATAGTACGAACGAAAATAAATAAACATTGTACATAAAGATTATTATTCCCTCTGTTCGTATATGTTTAATGTTTTAGGCCTTTGCACTTGGATTAGAAGCTGGCCAAAATGACACCACTGACCTATGTTAATTACTTCAGCAACACTACCTTCTATGCTTTTCTTCTCGGCAAACAATGCATGTGTGCATGCACAATAAAGCAGAGCTCTCAACTATCAGACAATGTGGTCTCAGCTACTTGGCATATTAATCCATTGGGTGGAAGTATGCGCAGTTGTAAGGGTAGATAAGGTGATTAATTCCTTTATGGAAAGTAAGGGCATAATTGAAAATGTAACACAAAATCTCCTCGAAACATCATACATTCTTGAACAAAAGAGGCCTAAACGTAGGGAGACACTAGTTTGATTAAAATAAAATTATTACCTCAATATAAATAGGATTGGTGGATGATCCTCCATGCTGATCTTGAGGAGGGTCCATACGTAGCAGTACGAAAACCTGTAAGCAACAAATGAGTTACAGACAGATAAATCTGTTCCTGTAAAAATCATTTGGTAACTATAGTACAGCTACAATTTATCTCAACAAGAGATGAAGACTTGCCTAACACAGTCTAATGTCTAATTAACCACTTATAAACCATTCAAAAAAAGAACTTTCAATGTATATACTGAGCAATTGCATGAGCATCCAGAGATATTTTGAGCACAATCATCATTATCACCCAAAACTCTACTATATCGAGGAAATATAGAACGAGCTAGAGCTAAACAGGAAATAGTAAAACGGAATGGTAGGAGGGCTAGTGAGAGGTGACTTCGCGTTCCCGACCAGCGCTGGGTGGCCGTCGCAGTATGCAGGTTGAGTCACTTGTCAGGCCATGGAGCTTGTTCTTCATCAGCCTCATCTCCGGCATGGTAGGTGTCCTGCAAGGCATTACCAAGGTGCCAAGCGAGCCCATTGTCACAGCCCTTTTATCCTCGCCAAGGCTCGCACTAACCAGACCCCCTCACTGAAATCTTAGATTACATCCTAGGCTGCGCTCCCCATCATCCCAACCATGTGCCTCTAGTTATTTAGACATTGATAATCGACCCACAACTACTTCAAAAATTCGAGATGGATGTCACATAAAAAAGACAATTTTTCTTCAGATTAGCATACACCAAATGTATGGAGGATGAAGTACGAGGAGCTGAGGAGGAAACAGAGCCCACCCAAAAGTCAGAGCTTGGTGAAGACGATCAATCCCCTGCTGCTCCTCCCTCCGTCCCAACTCCCTCGAATGCAGTCCGATCACCACAACACCCCGTGGCCTTCCCTCGCCTCCCCTTACCCGCCCCAACCTCTCCTGGACTGAAGAGAAGCGAGGCAGCAAGAAGCACCCCGCCCGCCCTGACTCTCAACGCGGGAGGAGCACTCCACCACACTGCTGCCGGCTGAGGGAGGCGGGGCGGACGGCGGCGGCTTCTTGCGTTCGGTTTCTTGGTTTCTCAGTTCTGCGTCCCTCCCTCCATCTCCTTTTCGTTCGAAGCAGCGGAAAAGGGAGCGGCGCGCGCGGAGGCCTCGTGGGATTCTGCTCCTCTCGCTGGCAGGTGGGGTCAGAAGCCACGGGTCCACCTGACATAGGGACAGGGGGCGAGGGGCTGGGAGAAGCTTACCTTTTTCACTCCGTGCAGGCTTTTCGTTCTCTCTTTTTCTGCACCGCTCCCTTGCCGGCTTGCGCCCTCGCCTCACCACCTCGGTCCGGCGCACGCTCGCTCACACGGTCACAACAAAATCCGAGTCCTCTCCGGTCTCCAGTCCATGTGGCGTGCTTGTCTTCTCTTTTTTGAAAACTAGTTTGCGCCGTGCTTGTGGCAGCATGGTTTTGAAATAGCCAGGCAACCATGCAACTATATCGCCAGACAGACTAGAAAAAAGAAAAAGCATATGGTTTATTATATCCTGAATTGAAATATTTGCATTCAAGAAAAATATGAACACACTTGGATGTTTTAATCTTTAACTTTTGCGCTAGGCAACCCAACCTTAGAAACCTGACTGTTCAGCATAAGCCTCCACATCCTGACTTATGGATAGTTGGACACTTCTAATTGTGTTTTTGAAATATCATATTACTACAAGAATTTGTGGTAAACAAGGCATCACACAATCACCTGACGATATGCAGGACAACAGTCGTGTGGTTTTGTTATTATAATTTAATATATATTACCCAAAAATTTTAATGGGGTGTCTTTACGGTGATCCATGTCTCTATCATCGTCAGAGGTGTCACCTCACCACCACTTACACTTTTATATGATATAGTTCATATTATTTATAGCTTTTGATAAGTTGTCTGCGACGATATTGAGAGATAGTAGATGACATATCATTATTGGCTTCATAGCACGATTTGAATTCATGAGTATCTAAGATGGTTACATCCTAGTTTAACGACGACATTCCATTTTCAAGTCCTCTTACTGCTTCCATTTAGCCGTTTAAGTTAGAATCAAGTTGCCAAAGGTGAATGTTCCAACATGTTCCTAGCCAGCAAGGTGCCAAGGCTGGCAGCAGGCTCCCCAAAACCCCTTTCCTCTTTTAGGGAGGCAGAGAAGATGAGACAGGGATGGAAGTCTCGAACGGTTACCTGGTACACCCACATGGGGCCTACTTTTGCTATTTGACAAACACCTACCACCTCTTGTCTTGTCATGGTACAAACGACCGGTACAACACTGCATCGTGCCAACGACTCATACAACTTTATCCAAAACCAAATTTATTTGGTCGACTAGTCAAGTTACTATTGGTTCAATATTTTTTCTTTTTTTGGTAGGAACTACTGGTTCATCAGTTGGTCAGACATTAGCCTAAAAGAAAATCTACAGCAACATCGCAGATGTCAAATGAAACTAATAATTGCGAATTTGCCACTCTAGCTTCTTATTATTGCCATACTTGCCACTCCATAACGGTCGTTTCTGCTCATGCATGCAACTTTGAGACCCGCTAGAGGCTGTCGTTGTTGCGCCCATGCGTGCACGTGCGAAAATCAGCCTCTTCCAGCTGCACAAACCGATGAAACCATTCGCAGGCAGCCCCTGAGATTTCGATGGCCCGTAAGGAAACTAAAATAGGGATCTTTATTAATCATAAACATCAAAATATTTATATATCAATTGTAAATATAATACTCTGGACATTAATTTTTTTTTAAGATCTTCTTTCTGTGACTCTATCAATTCGGTTTTTTTTTCTACTAGATACATGTTTTCTAGATGCCATATTATCACACAATTGAGTACAAACAATTTTTGAAAATTGAAATAAAAAAGTCATTAACAGTTGACAACTAGTGCAAAGATGTAAAAGAATTGAATCAAATAAACGAAATCATCCGGTTGGGGATTAGTCCTTGATTCGATTGAGCATGGGGACCATGCCTGCTGGCGATCAGGAGAAGAAGGGGGGAGGGGAACGGACGAACAATAGCTTACCGCGATAGAGGTTGGGGATTAGACTTTCGTCAATTTTGAACGATCGATCTTGAGCTTCGGGAGGAGGAGGATCAGGTGAGCTGATGCAAACACATCGTTTTGGACAGAGACACGGAGAGGTTGAGAGGAGGGGAGGGGAATGGGCGAAGATCATGATCGTTGTTGTTGCTGGGAATTAGGATCAGTTTGACTGGGGTCGACGATGGAATGACTGGGGTACCGCACGATCAGGCCTGCACACGATGCTTCGTTAATTTGGAAACGATCCATCATCTATGGTTTAACTGGGTTAGGTTACTAAGTAACGTAACATTAGGCCTTAAGCTATTTGTAGATTTGGAGATTCACTTGGGCTTGGTTGCTACTTGCTAGCAGACCGTGCAGCGTACAGATTTAGACTGAATTGGTAGGTAACATGACAGATCAATATATATACATATTTGGTTTAGAGGCCTTTGAATTTCAGAGGCCTGGGGTGGTCACCCCGCCCACCCTGCCCTAGGGCCGGCCCTGACCATACGCCCCCTGGACACAATCATTATTGGTCTTAAAAAACGAAGGGTTTCTACACAGTTTGGACGATGAGGTAAGTTGACGCTGACTCAGCAGGCTACATACATGTCACGATGACTTGTCAGCTGAGGACCTTGTTTTGTCTGAGGTTGAAACTTCAAGGAGTAGATTAATTGTTTTGAAACTCCGTGGGATCGGACAAAGCATTTGGGGAAAGCTAAGAACCAAAGAGGTCATTACGGGGCCGTTTGGTAGAGCTCTGATTCTGTGTGAGAGTGATTCTGTGATGGAAGTGATTCTGTTTGTAAAATCGTTTGGTATGCTAGTGGTGGAAGTGATTCCTGAGAGGATATTGTGTTGAAATCGAGGGGAATCAGGTGGAAGCTAGTTTTTTCAGCTCCCACCTCGCTATACAAAATGGGAAGTGATTCCCGCGCGGAATCACTCCCCGATCAGACCGTTTGGCAGCGCTGGGAGCGATTCCGGAGCGGAATCAACTCCCAGAGCTCTACTAAACGGAGCCTAAATTGTCAAAAAAAGAAGGGAAAATACAAATCACAATTATATGCATTTTTTTTTATAAAAGGGCATTTTATTAGGCCCTGACTTCTGCTGAAGTCAGACAAAACGGAGTATTATAGTCATGTACAAATAAAAGAAATTAAAAAACCCAAGCAATCAACCATAGTATAGAAAAAATAAATCTACTCCTACACCTTCACCAGATACAATGAAATTGTACATCTGTCGAACTACATTGTAACAGCCCAAAAGACTTAATCATGTCATTAAGCATCATAACCATCATTGACATCATGCTTAATTGTTTTCGTGATTTATGAGCTTGCATTTTCAGTTAAACATAATTGTAAAAATCAATGTTAATTGGTGCATTGTTAAGAAACTCACAATATTGCTATACAACATAGAGCTGGAAATAATTTTAGAAATTAGCTCATGTCATGTGAAGAATATAAATGAATTTTTCCAAAATTTTGGAGATGGTTTTGAAGGCATGAAAATTACCACAAGTTAGAAAAGCTAGCATGTTTGGGGAATTTTAGTTTGAAATTGGCTCAGGTATTATGGATCAAACAAGTTAAAATGGGTTGCACATGAATTATAAAATCCAGCAAAATAGATCCTCAAATTTTATGATGAC
Organism: Phragmites australis; assembly: GCF_958298935.1. Classification (NCBI taxonomy): domain Eukaryota; kingdom Viridiplantae; phylum Streptophyta; class Magnoliopsida; order Poales; family Poaceae; genus Phragmites; species Phragmites australis. The sequence goes on from NC_084927.1 coordinate 4,523,560, forward strand.
TTTGAAACCATTAGAGAAATTCGAGAAAACAAATGAGAAAATGGATGCACTAGTACAAACCAACACCAAAAACTAACTAGCTTTCTCATGTCGTGATGCCTGAACTCAGAACCATCTGGAGCGCAGCAGCATAGTAAGCATGCCGCCGTCTTCCTTGACTTCAAGCCGGCCAACTGCAGGCTATCTCTCTCTCTGATCCTTGTCACTGGCCAAAAGCAAATTGCTCTCCTCTCGGTGGCTTCACCTGCAAGGCATGCTCCACACAGGCAGATATATGCACACAGCACACACTCGAGCAGGCAGCCATAGCAGCCACCCTCTCGCTCCCTGCTCTCTCTCTCCACTGCTTGTTCTTCACCGAGCGCAAGCAACAGCAGCAGCAGCCCATCTCTTCTGCTGTCTCGGCCACGCGCAAGCAACGGAGCAGCAGCACGCCAAGGTAAACCGGTTCCCCGCGACCGCTGGAAGCTTTCGTGCGTGCTTGTTGGCCCTCGGCCCGACGCCGGCACGACCGCTCGCATGCGCGTTGCGCTATCGTGCCTCTCCGCTCGCCGCCGATCGTCTTCCAGCCGAGCCCGCTGGTCGAGTGCCGTCTAGACGAGTTCCCAGTGGTGGACTGTTGCCGCTGCCACTTTCCACCGATCGTTTGGCGCCGCCGTTCACTGGCGGCAACATCGCGCCGTCCCTTCTTCATCAACTCCGGCGCAGAGATCCAAGATTCCACCGCTAACCCAGTGCTCTAAGCCGCCTCCGTCCAAGCCGAACCACTGGTGAGCTCCCGCACGCCGTTTCCTTGCTTTTGCACGCGGTCGTTTTAAGTTTGCCCATCGCCGGCCCGGGTTTCCACGGCGACCGAGCGCCGCCGCCCATGGCCGCCCGTCGCTAGCCTAGCTCCGGTCGGGCTCACCGGCCGTGATTACCTTGAATGGACTCCCCACTTCACGCTGGTGTCGCCGGTGCTCTCCGCTGGCCGTGCTGCGCCGCCGGCGACGTCGCCCGAGCCGCCGGCGCACTGTGTTCTGGGCGTGGGTCAATTTTGACCTGGGTCAAAATACGCCGACCCCACTGTCAGTCGCAGCGGCTGGCCGAACCCGAGTAGGAAAAGGTTTTAGGGTGTTTAAGTATTCGGAAAAATCGGAAAATACGAAATTGGATGTTTGTTTAACTAATAAATCGGCTGAAACATTGTAAAATGCATAAGAAATGGAATATGGCTCCAAAATTTGTGAAGCAAATTTTGTTAGCTTTATATGCTCATGCTCTACATGTTAAAATTATTAGTGACCATGAAATATGTGCTGGAATTTCCTTAATTAATGTAATGTGCTTAAAGCCTCATTAATTCATAACTAAATATTGGTAACTACAAAATTGATGAAATCAATTTGGTAAATCTTATTAATTGATTCCCTGATAATTAAAAATAATCACCCTCGTGTTAGACATGATTAAATACCTATTTAGGGTTAAGCTTTGTGTTAAACTTAATTAACCCAGGAAATGAGTAGATGCTTAACATTAATCCAAGTGAAGAAAATCTTTAGGCTTTGAACTCATGTCATGATGCATTTCATCTTCACTTGTCATGCACTATGGAGCATCCATCATTGCATATCATTCGTGCTCATCATTGCATGTGTTCTTCAGTAGTGAACGAAGAATCGGAACGTGACGTGAGTGTGATCGAAGGTGGCACAGAGGCACACCACTTCTGCGAGTTCTGTTCGGGAAGTATCAGGCAAACCCCAGAGCAGAAAGGCAAGCATCTAAGCATACTGCACCTTTTGTTCAAATTAAATGGAGTCTAAAATTGATAAATTATGCTTTATGTATGTTTGCATGTGTTGAGTCCAGTGTCGGGCTAATATGGGTAAAACCTATGTTGATGCATTATCTCTACCTTGACTTTTTGATAAATTATTATCCTTGTAGCCTTGATGATATAGTTGGTGTCTAGCTTCAAGATTTATTCGAAATGCTTAGCAATGCTTAGGTCCTCGGTAGAAGTCGAGCGACGGTGTTGCCGTTGTTCGCGAGCTTAGGGCTTAATCACTATTTACAGATATGAAGATAAGGTTGAGATAAATGGTTGAGATGTGAGATTGAGACGAGATGTGGGCGGTGTTAGGGGTATCTTCTGCCCAGGAGGAGTCCTCTAGGTAGTTCGGGAGAGGAACCCGGATGCCATAGACCGCTTGTATCGTTTAAGGCCGTCCGTCGGTACAGTTGGCTCTAGCACTTACCGTACTCACCACATGCTGATCTAATGGTAAGGTAAGCCGATTATCTTATGCCGTGCCGACACTTGCCTTGCGGCTCTATGACGCGTAAGAGAAAAAGAAAAGGAGAAGCAAGGTGGCGGGGAGCTGGAGGTGTCCGGGACACGCTCGCGATAACCCCGGTGCCATAGGGGCATTGCAAGTGGGTGGTTCCGGGTATGAGAAAGGTTGACTCGAGTACCCCTTGTGTGTGCTTTCGTGAGTAGCACAAGCCGAATGGTCCTCAAGTCGTGTGGGTAAAGTTGTACCCCCTGCAGGGTGTAAGAACAATTCGAATTGCCGCGCTCTCGGTCATGAGCATGCTATTGTTTCATTTGTATCGGTCGTAAAGTTTACGAATGTGGGATAAAGTTATGGTATGATGGTTTTGGTTGGTGGTTTGTCGATGAGGTACCATGGTTACTATACATACATGTTCAAGTTGTGGTCTACAGAGTAGACAGGTAGTTGTTCTTGGAGTTAAGTATAGCTGCTCACACATATGTGTCTAGGTTGCTTATCGCATATGTTTTACTTAACCTTGTGGCCTACTCTTGCTAACAGCTCAATGCATAATCCTTGGAGTCGAGCTAAGTATATGTGCTCTATATGGTTTAAGTCTTGCGAGTACCTTCGTACTCATGCCTGCGCTTTCAGGTTCTGCTGGTGAGGGTGATGCGTTGTTTGGCTACTTCGTGCCCGCCGATGCAGGTGGTGGGCAAGAGTAGTGCATCCTACTCTGGTGAGACGTAGCTTTTGAGGTGGAGCCTAAGGGCATATGGTTCCACTCTCCTTTTGCTGTTGTTAAGGTTTCTTTTTCCGCTGCGTAGTTTCCATTTATGTAAACTGTTGCAAATGGTTGCATGCTTAAGAACTTGTAATATAACTTTAATTACTCACTCTTTCTTAAGCTATGTTGTGATATGCATGTTGGAAAGGCATGTGTTCCGATCTTGGATATAAAACACGTGCCGGGACTACCGGAACGGTATTCTGGTTAATCACTGAGGTTGTGATTATGAATAATGACCCTCCTAATGATTAATTAGAATACTGTTTGGACGGTTCCTCACATACATCCTGTTGAAATATGTGCGATATAAATAGCATATATATACATATTCCTCTAAAGAGATAACAAAAGCAGTAGATGAAATATAACAAAAACATGAATATGAGATACATGTCGGTCATACCATGAGCACTGAGAAAGTAAACCATATATAAAAATCTGAATTGAACTAGATGATATATTCAAATGGCTCTCAGAGTATTCTTATCAGCTGGCTCCAGATTAATAAAGATCTGCTCCCAGGCTGAACTATAAATCATATCACAAATTAAACTAGGACATGAGATCACACCTAGATGACAACCTTGATATACAATTCTCTGAATTCTACAGATTCCTGGACAGAATAACAAAGATATCTTTTACTGGAAATCAGAATTCAGCACATAGCCAGCATCTTGCCTTCACAGGACAAACAAACAGAACACTAAAACCTTTCTGCACAAGAGGCAGAAAGGAATACAGAAACTATTCCAAGCTGCAGATTGCAGAGCAATCTTCACAATGTGCTGAATTCAGAAATATATGCTACTCAAGTCCAGGAATATAAGCTAACAGGCAGTGACAGATGACTAAAGCAAAATTCAGCTAACAGGAGATCAGAATCCTTATAATCAAAACTGAAAGATCATATCACTGCTCATGGCAAATTGCAAACAGAGAATCAAGGTTGTATCTATTGTACTCAACATCCTAATTCAATTTCAATGAAATTCATCATCACAGAGCAATTATACCATGCATCCAACAGTTCAGATCAGGGGAATAGAGAGAGCTCACAGTGAATATGCTGGAATAAGCTGGAGAGTGAGGCAAGGCACAGCACAGATGCCGCAGTCCCAGAAATCCAATCAACCGACGTTGCCGCCGGATGGAGGGATGACGTAGATACAATACCTCAACCGCACAGCCTCTGCAGTGCGGGCGAACCTCGGCAGCGCAGCTCTGAGCACCAACAAGATGCCTCCCAGTGCTACAAGAGCTTCGGCCAAAACCTCAGTTGGAGTCCAAGCTCTCAACACCAAAGCTCAAATCACAGAGAGAAAATGAGGGGAAAACCGAAAACTGTGAGATGCCCTGGTTTACTCATGTGCTAAATCAAAGCCCAGCCTCTCTAGAAAAAGGGGAGATGGCGGCAACAAACTCACGGCGCAGAGGAGCCCCCCTCCGAACCCTACGCGCGCACCTCCCTATCCGGTTCCATCAGACGGCTAGAACACGCCAGGAGAGTCCCAGCGAAGCTCCATCGCGAGAAGCCCGGAGAGGCTGTTGCAGCCGCCGCCACCGCCTCCCCCGAAGGGGATTTTTTCTTTTTCTTTTTCTCCCACATCTGGTCAGCCGGAACCCTTTTTAGGGTACACCAGCTTCGGGCTTGGGCCAAACCAGATGAAGGCCCAGAGGCAGTTGAGATTTGGCCCAGAGAAGCAAAATCACATTAAAATTTCTAAAATAAATACAACACATCCTTGGCACTCTTTGCGCTCCTTGCATCTGGTGTTTGCTCCATACCTCCTCCTTCCTGCTTGCACCATAACGTACGCCCTCTTTATAATTCTCACTTCACAGCGAAAACTCCTCAGATATTGTACATGCAAGAGATCAAACCAGAAGCAACATGCAACCCAAACTTCGTTCTTGTGCACACCAACATAGTAAGTTTTGTTCTTTCATTGCAGCAACATACCAATCTGATATCTCCCATATTACATATGTCGGAGGATGAACTCCTGTCGCAGGGATCCCGAGAGACCCCTTTTTAGAGATTCGGCCGGGGGGATGATCCTGGATAAGCTTGTTGGGAAATAAGCGGGGACGGAAACAAATGCAATGGCTGGTGGGAGATGATCGCCCTGACGGGAGAAAAATGGGTGCACTGGGGTTTAGACAGGTTCGGGCCGCACGGAGGCGTAACACCCTACTCCTGTGCGAGTGTTATATCTGCCCTTGAAGGGAATTCTTCAAGGATGTATCTGATTACAAGAGAGAGATCCCTACTGAGAGCTTGAGGCTCTCGTATTCTAGCTTGGCTTGAGCGAGTTTGAGCGTCTGCGTCCTCTTCTTCACACACCACACTTTTTTGGGGTCTCCCATTCTTTCCTTTTATAGGCGCGCCGACCTCGACATATCCTGAATGGGAAAGAGGGGATGCGAATGCCAAGGTGCCACGGAGAAAGGCGTCATCATTTCGTCTTGGCGAAGTGACAGGGGCGGTGGAGAAATGCGGCGCGCATCCGACCACCCGCCATTATGGAAGCCTCCGGGCGCCATAAAGGGAGGCCCACCGGGCAGCCTCAGAGGTGCCCGGTGCGCCCACCCTGTCTTGCCTTTCTACTAGGGTAGGGTGGCCGGCGGAGCGCTTCGATTCTGGCAACGTTATCCCGAGGCACCCGGATGAAACGGGACGGGACCCGTGCATTTAATGGACCCACGCCCCCCTACCAGTGCATGGCAGGGTCTAACACTGGGGCGTAGGCAGCTGAGAATGTCAGGATGTCAGGATGTCAGGCCGCGCATGCCTATTAAATGCGGCATTGGGCCTTTGACTGGATGACACCCTGACGACGGGGCCCTTCGGGTCGTCGAATGATCTTGCGCGAACCTTCGGGGAACCGAGTCCTCGGGGGCTGCCACGTGCAGCCCCGAGCACTCTCTCCCGAGCACTTCGGTGGGACCTTCGGGGCACCGAGTCCTCGGGGGCTGCCACGTGCAGCCCCGAGCACTCTCTCCCGAGCACTTGGTGGGACCTTCGGGGAACCGAGTCCTCGGGGGCTGCCATGTGCAGCCCCAAGCACTCTCTCCCGAGCACTTGGTGGGACCTTCGGGGAACCGAGTCCTCGGGGGCTGCCACGTGCAGCCCCGAGCACTCTCTCCCGAGCACTTCGGTGGGACCTTCGGGGCACCGAGTCCTCAGGGGCTGCCACGTGCAGCCCCGAGCACTCTCTCCCGAGCACTTCGGTGGGACCTTCGGGGCACCGAGTCCTCGGGGGCTGCCACGTGCAGCCCCGAGCACTCTCTCCCGAGCACTTCCTTCCCGGTAGGCGGCGGATCATCGGGGAACTAGGGTGCTCGGGAACCAGAGGCGGCGGCCCCGAGCACCTTCTCCCGGGACTTAGCTTCTTCTTACCTTGCAGGGTGGTGACATGTGGCGGATGGCCGGCCGGGTCTCGGGACTTAGGGACCCCTGGTTCTGAATACACCGATAGTAGCCCCCGGGCCCGTTGGTAGCCGATGGGACGGAGACTGCGAATGGGCCCTTCGTCGCGACCGAGGCCGAGGCTGGCGCGGACGCCATGTGGCAAGCTTTCGAGAGGTGGCTCTTGCGGACCTAGACCTCAAGTACGCCCCAACGGGAAAATGAGTGGACGCGTGCCCACACAACTTCCGAAGGGTATGATGACTATACGGGCGACACGCGCGGTCGCTGCGCAGATCGAGGAAAATACGCCTGGCAACCGCTGACATCGCGCGATCGGCGGGAGATTCGCCTGGCGGTGGCGTCGATCGAGGCGACGCTTCGCCGAGCGAACCGTTTGGGCGGCAGTTTTTGAACTTTGAGATATAAAAGGGGGAATGGATCGGTCCGTTCCCCTTTTTACGCTCTCTCGCACTTGTGCTCTTGCCTTCTTCGTGCTCCGAAGCCTTTAGGGAATTTTCAGGCGACCGGAGCATTCTTCCTTCTCTCTCTCTTTTCACCACCAAAATACCTTTCATTCTTGCCGAGATGACGAGGGTTGGAGGAGGACGCCGTGACAAGGCTTCGGACAGCATCTTGACAGAGTTTCGTCTGAGAAACGAGGAGGCGGCGGACAAGATCAGGAAACTGCTGGTGCCGGAGGGGCAAGCAGGTGCTGTGGTGGTGACGCCGGCGAGCCTGACGCCAGCGACGACCGTCCCAGGGCGGACCGTCCTCTTCACTTCCTTTGTGGCGGCGGGGTTGGTGCCGCCGTTCTCCGCCTTCTTCCTGCAAGTGCTGGAGACGTACGGCATTCAAATGGTGCACCTGAGCCCCAATTCCGTCGTGGCGTTGGCGGTCTTCGCGCATCTCTGTGAAATGTTCGTGGGGGTGATGCCGTCAGCGACGCTGCTTCGCCATTTCTTCGTCCTTCGGCCGGTGGGGAAGAAAAGGGGGCACTCCACGGCGGACGTCGCGGGGTGCTGCAACCTTCGGCTCCGGGAAGGCCTGGGGGACCATTACATTCCCCAGGTGCTGCGCAGCAAATGGGAGGAATGGCGACGGGACTGGTTCTTCGTCGACATCGATCCCCACGAGCGCCTCGAATTGCCAGAGAAGGCGGCGGAACCTCGGCGATCGACGTGGGAGGCGCCGCCGCCAGAAGACGCGAGGCTGAAGCCGGTGCTGGAGCGCATCCTGGAGCTGCGCGAGTCCGGGCTGACCTCCGTCATGGTGGTTGTGGACTTCCTACGCCGTCGGCTGGCGCCTTTGCGAGAGCGGGCCCGGCCGAGCTGGTTCTACACCGGGCCGGAGGACATCACCAGGACCCAGATTGGCGCGAGCTGGGATCTGGGGCCGGCGGAACTTCGGGGGATGACAAGGGTAATCACCGGAACGGAGGACATGGGCCGGGCGGAACTCCCGTGGCCGGAGATGGCGCTCTGCGCCAACCCCAACCGGGTGGCCATTATGGCGGGGCTGCCGGAGTTCGACGCCCAGGGGCCTGTGGACCGGCCACGAAGCCGGAGTCCCGAGGCCTCCGAACTCCCCGGGCTGGAAGAGCTACTTGGTGAAGAGGTCGCTGGCGGCTCGGCACGGGCTGAAGCGGTACCGGTGAGTCTCTTTTCTTGCTTCTCCATGGGCATTTCTGGCCCGAACTAAGCTTCGGCATTTTTCATTTGTCTCCCGTAGGCCGGCCGCAGGCGCTGCTGCGACGGAGAGAGAACAGGCGCCGGGACCAGAGCCGAGCCCGCCTGCCGTTCCGACAGAGGCGGGCACCAGAACGGCGGAGGCGCCAACCGTCGTGGCGGCCAGCGGGAGAGAGAGGGAGGCGGCGGCCGAGAGGAGGACGGAGCAAACGTCCGGATCCTTGGCGCCGGCGGAACCTACCCCGGGCGCGGAAAGCCCGGGGCGGATGATGGTGGAGGAGGATGCTTTGCCGGGGCCGGCAGACAGGGCGGCCGATGCTGAAATGCGGCCGCCGTCCGAGTCTTCGGCGCCGGCGGAGCCTACCTCGGGCAGGCAGAGCCCGGGGTGGATGGCAGCGCAGGGCCCTGCAGAGAGCTCGGCCCCCCTGGAGGCACTCTGCGGAGAAGTCGGGGCCCCACCGGCGCCCGGCCAGCCCAGCGACCCTTTCCTGGCCGCCATTGAAGGCGTCCAAGTAGCGGTCGGGTGGCTGGGCGCAGCGGTGAACGCCAAGGAGGGGGAGCTCGAGGCCGAGCGCGCCCGCCTGGCGTTGGAGAAGGCGCAGCTGGCGGGCGCTCAAGAGGAGGCCTGTGCGGCGGCCGCGCGGGAGCAGAAGCTCCTAGAAGACATCCGCGCAGAAGTCGCGCGGGAACAGGAAGTTTTGAACACCGCGCGGGCAGAAGCCGCGCGGGAACGAGAAGACGCCGCCCGCTTGGCTGAGGCGTCGAGGCAGCAAGCTGCCGAGGCCCTTGCCAGGATGGGGCAGGCGCAGGAGAGGGAGGTGGCAGTCGCAGCCCGGGAGCAGGCGGCGGAGGAGCGGCAAGCCGAGCTGGCCTGCCGGGAGGGCGCGGCCGAGAAGACGGGCACCGACCTCCAGCGCAGGGAAGACGACCTTCGGAAGATCAGGGAAGAGATTCACCGTTGGGAGGAGGACGTTTCCTTGCGGGAGGTAAACAACGAGCTATTAGCGTCGGAGCTCGATGTTCGGGAGGATTCGGTGACTCAGCAGGAGGACGTGCTGGCCCGGCGGGAGGGCGAGATGAGGCGCCGAGAAGACGAGCTGAGTCGTCGAGAGGGCGAGGCTGCTGCTGCGGCGGCCGCCGCGGCTACCAGGGTGGAGGAGAATGCGAAGCACGAGGCGGAATTGGCCGCCCGTGAGCGCGCCTTGTCCGAGATGGTGGCCAAGATGAAGCAGGCTGCCGCCCCCGCCGCAGCTGGCGGTTCTTCCGGTTCGGTCGGGAACCAGGGACTCGCGGCACAGCTGCGGGCCGCCAAGGAGAAAATCGAGACCGCCTTTGTCTCGCGGGTCAACCTCGAGCATATGCTGGACGACATACTCCGGCAGATGCGACGGGCCGTGGAGAAGGGTGGTCTCGGACGGCTCGTTGAAGGCGAGAAGGGCGACGGCCCCGCACGACAAGTGTTGGGGCTACAGCAGGTCTGCGAGCGCCTTGAGGCCCTGCCTTGGGCGGTCCAGGAACTCGCCGCCCGGGAGGGACGTGGCTTGGCGCACGCAGTGGCCGAGCACGTCCTGGCCTGCTACCGGAGCAGGGACCCAAACTTCCCGCTGGAGCCAGCGCGAGAGGGAGTGGTCGAGGCTGAGGGAGAGGCCGCCCGGGCAGCGGTCCGGAGTACCGCCGCCGAGGTGGCGGCCGGCTTCAGGCGAGAGGTGCCGGGGACGACTCGGAGGATTCAGCCGACGCCTCTGCTGCCGACTAGACCTTTTGTACCCTTTTTTCTTTTGCTTTTGTTGTTGATGTAGGAGTGAACCCTTAGAAAAATGCCTTGTATATATCCTGTGAATATTAATGGCAATTTTTCCTTGGGCTCGCAACTCCAATTTCTCTGAGTGTTTGATGCTTCTTCTGGTGTTTTACTTTGAAGTCCCGGGGAGTACTCAGTCGGGCCGTTCCCGACCTTCCCGTCCCTGGGGGTGAAGTTGTCTTGATCGCTGTTGCTGGCACAGTCGGCCTTCAAGCTCTCGCGAGTCCGCATTGCCTAAGTTAAGAACAAAGACACAGACTTCCTTGCCCGGGAGATGGATCGATCCTGCTCGGAACACGCCGTGCCCAGTGAACACTTTTTTCACCTTGCGACCACTCAGTTAGTAGAAGGGAGACGCGTATGGGCGAGAATGTGACCAAGAGTCCTCGCGGTCTGGTGGTGCCCGGGCTTAAAACGGGCCGGACCGAGCACTGACAGCCCGCCCCCGAGACCTGAGCTCCGGACTACCCGAGTGGCTCGAGCGATAGGATTACCCAGGGTACCCGAGGACTCGGTAGTGCTCGGGGTCCTTAAAAGCGGACCGAACACCACGATCACCACGTAGGGCTTTGGTCAGACATTATCGCACGCCCTCTACTCTTTTCTGCAAACCGCTCTGTCGTTCTGGAAAAAAAGTAGGCACGCGGCAGGGTTTTTGCGTGCGAGGAGACCACCTCACCGAACAGATTAAGGCGCGAGAGCCCCCGAGAATGACTCGGGAACATAAATTTACTGAAAGCAGACTTGTCTGAATATAACCACTCACCGGACAGCTGTCGGCCTTCCGGCCCACCGATCCAGGAGGGATGTGCTTCCGAGCTCGGGTGCCCGGGAACTTAATTCTTTCAACGGGGCGCCCGAGCGCCCGGAAGGCGCACGAGGCTCCCAGGGTCGAGTGATCTCGACCACCCAAGCCTAAGTGGTAGGACCACCCGAGGACCCTTGAGGCCGACCAGAGACCGGGGCATTGAAGCCCTCGCGGCCGAGCTGCTCGCGATCGCCAGCCTGTGACTTAAGAGAAAAATAGGATTTCTTTGTCTGGTGCGTTCTGTTAGTGCGGTACTTGCTATAGACTGCTCTCGTTTTCAACCCGAGACCTCTCGAATACCCGAACCGGCGGACAAGGGCGGGCAAAGGCGTAACCCAGAGGTCCTACGGTTCGGTGGCGCCCGGGTATGACAGACCAGACCGAGCACCGACAGCCCGCTCCGGGGGCCTGAGCTCCGGCCTACTCGAGCAGCTCGAGTGATGGGATTACCCAGAGCACCCCGAAACTCGGTTAGTGCCCGGGAGCCTGCCACGACACCGAATACCACAGCCTACCATGTCGGACATAAGTCAGCGGCGACTGCTCGCATGTATACCGATTGGGATTCTTTTATCAACGGGGAAAAATGAGAGAGCGAACTTTTTCTCGCACAACCGAGCACCTCACCAGACAGATTAAACATTGGGAATCCAGAAAAATAATTCGACATAGCGATTGCTTATTGAAATACTGAATGTGCAATATTTACAAGGTTGGGTGACAGCGACTTACCCCACGGGGCGAAGCCTTCAGATTGCTCGGGCGGGGAGAAGCCCCCGGCCTTGCTGACCTGAGCCGCGAGCACGACCATCTACGGGTAGAAGCGTCGGAGATGCTCAATGTTCCACGGATTCGGGAGTGGCTGTCCTTCCTCCGTCGCCAACCTGAAAGAACCTGCCCGGGGGACCGCGATCACGGTGAAGGGACCTTCCCACACAGGGGACAGCTTATTCATTCCTTCGCGCGACTGGACGCGTCGGAGAACTAGGTCCCCCACCTCGAGAGACCGGGCCCGGACATGGCGCAGATGATAACGCCGCAGACTCTGCTGGTACCGAGCCGCCCGGACAGCGGCACGCCGCCGGCGCTCTTCCAGGTAATCCATGTCGTCGCGTCTTTGCCGCTCCTGCTCACCCTCAGAGTATGCATGCACTCGAGGGGAGCCCAGAGTGAGCTCGGAGGGGAGGACTGCTTCGGCGCCATAGACGAGGAAGAAAGGAGTCTCCCCGGTGGCGCGGCTTGGCGTAGTCCGATTGGCCCACAGCACGGCTGGCAGCTCGTCTACCCATCCTTTCCCATGCTTAGCGAGCACGTTATAGGTCCGGGTTTTGAGGCCCTTCAGTATCTCCGCGTTGGCGCGCTCGACCTGCCCGTTACTCCGAGGATGAGCGACGGAAGCGAAGCAAAGCTTGATGCCGAGATCTTCGCAATAGTCCCCGAACAAGGCACTAGTGAACTGGGTGCCGTTGTCGGTGATGATCCGGTTCGGGACGCCGAAGCGGCTGGTGATGCCGCGGATAAACTGGAGCGCCGTGTTTTTGGTCACCTTGACGACTGGGACCGCCTCCGGCCACTTGGTGAATTTGTCGATAGTGACATATAGGTATGCATAGCCCCCGACTGCTCGGGGGAATGGACCCAGAATGTCCAAACCCCAGACCGCGAAAGGCCATGACAGGGGAATGGTATGGAGAGCCTGAGCTGGCTGGTGAATCTGCTTTGCATGGAACTGGCATGCCCTGCAGCGCCGAACCAGCTCGAAAGCGTCCTGGAGAGCTGTAGGCCAGTAGAAACCTTGCCGGAAGGCCTTCCCGACCAGTGTGCGGAACGATGAATGGCCACCGCACTCGCCCTCGTGGACCTCAGCGAGAAGATCGCCGCCTTCTGCCCGAGAGATGCATTTCAGGAGGACACCTCCTGCGCCACGCCGGTAGAGATCCCCATCTACTATGGCATAGCGCCTGGACTGCCGAGCAACCCTTTCGGCAGACGCCTCATCCTCGGGTAGGAACTTTTCTTTCAAGTACCCTCGGATGTCAGACATCCACGAGGCATCTTGAGAACATTCGGCGAGCACAGCGCACTCGCCGGACGGCGGCGCCCTGACGGGGCTTCCCACTGAGGGCACCACCGGGGTCCCCTGAATTGAGTTCGAGGTTTCCCCTTCATCCTGTTCGGCAGGCAGGACGGAAGGCCGTGCGAGTCTTTCTTCAAAGACTCCAGCAGGGACGCGCGCACGTGAGGAGGCCAGGCGAAAGAGCTCGTCGGCCAGAGCGTTGTCGCGGCGAGGGATGTACCGCAACTCGAGGCCATCGAAGCGTCTTTTGAGCTTCCTGACCGTAGCCATGTACGCCGCCATTTGAGGATCCGTGCACTGGTACTCCTTGGATTCCTGGTTGACGACCAGTTGGGAGTCCCCCTTGACCAGGAGGCGACGAATCCCGAGCCCCACTGCAGCCCGGAGGTCGGCGATGAGACCTTCATATTCCGCCATGTTGTTGGATGCGCGGAACTGCAACTGTACGACGTACCGGAGCTCTTCACCTGTTGGGGAGGTGAGAACCACTCCGGCCCCTGCGCCTTTAAGCGAGAGGGAACCGTCGAAGTGCATGACCCAGTATCCGGGCGCGTCGCGCCCGGGATAGGCGGAGATCTCTTCTGGGACGACGCAGGGGACGGGCGTCCATTCTGCCAAGAAGTCGGAGAGTGCCTGGCTTTTGATTGCCTGGCGACAGACGAAGTGTAGGTCGAACTCCGCCAGCTCGACCGCCCATTTGACAACGCGCCCGGTGCCTTCCCGGTTCCGGAGAATGGGTCCCAGTGGATAAGTGGTAACCACCGAGACCTTGTGCGCCTGAAAGTAGTGGCGCAGCTTCCGGGAGGCGATGAGCACGGCATAGAGTAGCTTCTGCGCCTGGGGATACCTTGTCTTGGCTTCCCGGAGGACTTCGCTGACGAAGTATACCGGTCGCTGCATCCGGCAGGCCCGGACGGTGGCCCTACTCGGGAGGCTGCCGCAGCCCCCAGGGTCGGCGGCATGGTCGGGGCTGGCCGGGTACTCGGGCTCGATTCCTTGGCTGGGAAGAGCAGTGTGCTCGGGTTCGACCCCTTGCCCAGGGGGAGCCACGAGGACAAATGAGTGGTCGGAGGCCTCTGGGAGCTGGGACCCAGCACCCGGCCCCGAACATTCGTCGCGCTCCACCACCAGCACTATGCTCACGACCTGTGGAGTGGCCAAAACATAAAGTAGTAGGGGCTCACCTTGGGAGGGAGCCACCAACACGGGTGGCGAAGTAAGGTACTTCTTTAAGTCGCGGAAGGCCTGCTCGGCCTCCGGCGTCCAGTCAAAACGTCCGGATTTCTTCAGAAGCTTGAAGAGGGGGAGCCCTCACTCCCCGAGCTTGGAGATGAAGCGCCCGAGGGCTGCCATGCAGCCGGCGAGGCGCTGGACCTCCTTGAGTCGAACCGGGGGTCGCATCTGCTCGATGGCCCGGATCTTCTCTGGATTGACCTCGATCCCTCGGCCAGAGACCAAGAAACCAAGGAGCTTGCCCGCCGGCACCCCGAAGACACATTTCTCCGGGTTGAGCTTGAGGCGGGTAGAGCGGAGACTGTTGAAAGTCTCGGCAAGGTCCTCGAGCAGGGTGGCGCGGTCTCGGGTTTTGACCACGAGATCGTCGATGTAAGCCTCGACGTTGCGGCCAACCTGCGAGTTAAGAGTGATACGAATAGCACGCTGGAAAGAGGATCCAGCGTTGCGCAGGCCGAAAGGCATTGACATGTAGCAATAAGTCCCCACCGGGGTAGTAAAAGCAGTTTTTTCCTCGTCCCCTATGGCCATGCGAATCTGGTGATACCCAGAGTTTGCATCTAGGAAGCATAAAAGATCACATCCCGCAGTTGAATCTACAATTTGATCAATGCGAGGTAAGGGGAAGGGATCTTTAGGGCAAGCCTTGTTAAGGTCGGTGTAGTCCACGCACATGCGAAGCTTGCCGTTGGCCTTCGGGACGATGACTGGGTTTGCTAGCCAGTCGGGGTGGAGGACTTCTCGGATGAATCCGGCGTCGAGGAGCCTGCTGACCTGCTCGCGGATAAACTCCTGGCGCTCTGGCGCCTGCCGCCGGACCTTCTGCTTCACCGGGCGGGCGTCCGGACGCACGGCCAAGTGATGCTCGATCACCTCCCTAGGGATCCCGGGCATGTTGGACGGTTGCCAGGCAAAGACGTCTATGCTGGCCCGGAGGAAGGCGACGATCGCGCTTTCCTATTTACTGCCCAGGTCGCTGCCGATACGGACAACCTGGGTAGCGTCTTCGCACACCACGACCTCCTTCGTTGGAACAGAGGTGTCGGCGGCGAGTCGGGGTTTGGATGAAGAGGGTCCCGGGCCCCCTGTAGAGCCATCGACCTCGGCCTGTGCTGAGACCAGAGCCATGTATGATTGTTCAGCGCAGGAGACGGCGCCGCCGGAGTCGGTGATCACAGAGATAGGGCCTGCGGGGCCGGGCATCTTAACCGTAAGGTATGCATAATGCACGGCCATCATAAACTTTGCAAGCGCCGGACGCCCGAGGATGGCGTTGTAGGGGAGAGGGAGTTCCGCGACATCGAAGAGGATGCATTCCGTGCGGAAGTTGTCCCGGCTCCCGAACGTGACAGGCAACTCAACCTGCCCGAGGGGCAGGGAGTGCCCAGGGGTCACTCCACAGAAGGGGAGCGACAGCTTTAGGCGTCGGGAGGACACCTGCAGCTTCTCAAAAGCCTCTTTGGAAAGGAGGTTGAGGCCGGCACCACCGTCGATCAGCACTCTGCCGACCTTAACATTGCAGATAGTGGGAGACACTACCAGAGGTAGCCGTCCCACGGCTGCAGTACTGGCGAGGTGATCAGCCATGCTGAACGTGATCGGAGCATCCGACCACCTCAGGGGTCTTGTGGCCTCCTCGCTCAGGGTTGCCGAGCACACCTCGCGTCGCATGATCTTGATGCCACGACGCGAGCAGGGTGTGTAAGCGCCCCCGTCGATAAAGGCAACAGCATGCTCGGGCTCCTGGAAGCCGAGCTCGGCGTTGTTGGGGGCGACCTCAATATCGCCTCCTCCGCGGGACTCGTCGCGCTCCCTCTGGCGCTGCTCCATGAGTCCTTTGACCGTACGACACTCCGTGAGGTCGTGCCATCTGGTCTGGTGTATAGGACACCATTTACCTGGCTCGGGCCCCGCGGGAACGGGGGCCCTCGCTGGAACAGGAAGTCGGCCGGGGGCCGGGGCTCTTGCTGGAGCCGGGGCCCTTGCTGGAGCCGAGGCTCTGGTGGGTATGGAGGCCCGAGGAGGAGCCCGAGCAGGGGCCCTGGCGGGGCGTCGATCGACACTCGGCCGGCGCTCTTGCCGGTGGTCGGGCTCTTGCGGCACCCTATGAGCAGGGACCTGGGCTGGCTCAATGGGAGCGGCCTCACGCTTCCTCCTCTTCTTCTTTTCCCGCTTGTCGGAGCGGGAAGAACTTGGCTGGTCGGAGGTGGGGCGAGGAGCATGCCACGCCCTGGCCTCCGCAGCCTTGGCGCACTTATCGGCCAGTGCGAAGAGTTCCGCAGGGGTCTCGATCTCGTGCGTACCTAGCTTTTCGAGCATCCGCTCATCGCGGACGCCCTGCCGGAAAGCAACAATAACAGCATGGGGGGCCACTCGAGGAATGGTGTTGCGAACCTGGCTGAAGCGCTGTATAAAGCGCCGTAGCGTTTCCCCCTCCTGCTGTTGGACGGCATGAAGGTCGCACTCCAAACCGGGGCGCGTAAACGTGCCCTGAAAGTTGGCCACGAACTGGTGGCACAGGTCATCCCAAGAGCCGATAGACCCTGGGGGTAAGTTCATAAGCCAAGAGCGGGCGGACCCCCTCAGGGCAACATGAAAGTAGTTTACCATCACCTTTTCGCTGCCTCCGGCCGCTTGGACGGCCGTCGTGTAGATTTGGAGGAACTCGACGGGGTCGATGGACCCGTCGTACTTCTCCGGCAGCTCGGGGCGGAACTTGGAAGGCCACCTGACCCAGCGGAGCTCGGTGGTGAAGGCACGGCAGCCGGTGCCGTATCCCGCAGCGCGAGCGGTGGTCCTTGGTGACGAGTGGCGGTGAACCGGGGATCCCCGGTGGCCTTGGGTAGGGAGAGAGGAAGCCTGGTCCTCTGCCCCGACCCCCTGCCGGGTCTCCCGCTGACGCTCGAGAGTAACTCGGGCATCCTCGTGGCCCCTCCGCTCGTCAAGGCGCAAGCGGAGGTCTCGGGCTTCAGACACGGCCAGGGGGACGGCACTCCGCCTGGAGACCCCTCGGCCCGTGCGGGTGTTGCCCGTTGAGGAGCCGGCTCTGGCGGCACCATGCTGAGAAGTGGTGCGAGGACTCCCGGCCTGCACCTGGCGACGAGCAGTGCCGACCAAAGCAACGACATCTTGGATCCACCGACCTTCCGGAGTGTTCGGCGTGGCCTGAACGGGCGGGTGCCTAAGGAGAGCATGTGCTGCAAGCAGCGCGCTCCCTGGGCTAGCCTCGCTGAAAGCGAGCCCGCGTCGTGGTGGCACCCGACGCGGTCCAGAGGCGGACCGGGCGGCCGGGGTCCCGACCACCTGCTGGGGGTCGGAGAGTGCGTCGGCAGCGGCGGCGGCGGCCCTGATGGGCCCAGCGCCTTGATCCCCTTGAGCGGGAAAAACCGCGCACGTGGATGGCGGCTGCTGCTGGCATGCAGCAGCGACTGGGCTCCTTCTCCCGTTGGGCAGCGCTCCGTTACTGGAAGTGGAGCCGGAACGCTGGAGACAGTGCCCACCGGCCATCTTTTCCTGTGGAAAAAAGTGAAACAAACAATCCAGGGATATTCCCCCCTACCTGGCGCGCCAGCTGTCGGAGGATGAACTCCTGTCGCAGGGATCCCGAGAGACCCCTTTTTAGAGATTCGGCCGGGGGGATGATCCTGGATAAGTTTGTTGGGAAATAAGCGGGGACGGAAACAAATGCAATGGCTGGTGGGAGATGATCGCCCTGACGGGAGAAAAATGGGTGCACTGGGGTTTAGACAGGTTCGGGCCGCACGGAGGCGTAACACCCTACTCCTGTGCGAGTGTTATATCTGCCCTTGAAGGGAATTCTTCAAGGATGTATCTGATTACAAGAGAGAGATCCCTACTGAGAGCTTGAGGCTCTCGTATTCTAGCTTGGCTTGAGCGAGTTTGAGCGTCTGCGTCCTCTTCTTCACACACCACACTTTTTTGGGGTCTCCCATTCTTTCCTTTTATAGGCGCGCCGACCTCGACATATCCTGAATGGGAAAGAGGGGATGCGAATGCCAAGGTGCCACGGAGAAAGGCGTCATCATTTCGTCTTGGCGAAGTGACAGGGGCGGTGGAGAAATGCGGCGCGCATCCGACCACCCGCCATTATGGAAGCCTCCGGGCGCCATAAAGGGAGGCCCACCGGGCAGCCTCAGAGGTGCCCGGTGCGCCCACCCTGTCTTGCCTTTCTACTAGGGTAGGGTGGCCGGCGGAGCGCTTCGATTCTGGCAACGTTATCCCGAGGCACCCGGATGAAACGGGACGGGACCCGTGCATTTAATGGACCCACGCCCCCCTGCCAGTGCATGGCAGGGTCTAACACTGGGGCGTAGGCAGCTGAGAATGTCAGGATGTCAGGATGTCAGGCCGCGCGTGCCTATTAAATGCGGCATTGGGTCTTTGACTGGATGACACCCTGACGACGGGGCCCTTCGGGTCGTCGAATGATCTTGCGCGAACCTTCGGGGAACCGAGTCCTCGGGGGCTGCCACGTGCAGCCCCGAGCACTCTCTCCCGAGCACTTCGGTGGGACCTTCGGGGCACCGAGTCCTCGGGGGCTGCCACGTGCAGCCCCGAGCACTCTCTCCCGAGCACTTCGGTGGGACCTTCGGGGCACCGAGTCCTCGGGGGCTGCCACGTGCAGCCCCGAGCACTCTCTCCCGAGCACTTGGTGGGACCTTCGGGGAACCGAGTCCTCGGGGGCTGCCACGTGCAGCCCCGAGCACTCTCTCCCGAGCACTTGGTGGGACCTTCGGGGAACCGAGTCCTCGGGGGCTGCCACGTGCAGCCCCGAGCACTCTCTCCCGAGCACTTCGGTGGGACCTTCGGGGAACCGAGTCCTCGGGGGCTGCCACGTGCAGCCCCGAGCACTCTCTACCGAGCACTTCGGTGGGACCTTCGGGGCACCGAGTCCTCGGGGGCTGCCACGTGCAGCCCCGAGCACTCTCTCCCGAGCACTTCGGTGGGACCTTCGGGGCACCGAGTCCTCGGGGGCTGCCACGTGCAGCCCCGAGCACTCTCTCCCGAGCACTTCCTTCCCGGTATTTGGGCTCTGCGGATCATCGAGGAACTAGGGTGCTCGGGAACCAGAGGCGGCAGCCCCGAGCACCTTCTCCCGGGACTTAGCTTCTTCTTACCTTGCTGGGTGGTGACATGTGGCGGATGGCCGGCCGGGTCTCGGGACTTAGGGACCCCTGGTTCTGAATACACCGACAACATACCATTTCCATGAGCAGCACATTTTCAGCACATCAAAATACGGTAACTGAAAATATGCAAAGACCGACAACAGAAAGATGAAACACAGTCTGATTCGGATGCTAGCCAGCATATGCTTCCTCACTGCTAACTGTTTACATAAACTATCCATTAGTCATCGGTAAGAAAAGAGCATCCGCCTTGTGCACCTGAATACAGTTCTTGAGTTTAGCACCGAACTGCTCCAACTCCTGCTTCTCTCCTGCATTGAGTAAAATCGCCCATACATTCATATATCCCATTATCGACAACACAACCTCAAGGGAAACACTAATTATTGCTTTCTTCAAAAGCAGTGTTATTCCTCCATTTCTGTATTGTCCACATTAATACCTATGCAACAAATTCTCCCTACATAACCATTCTTCGCCATATCACCCTGTAACCATTCATTCAGTTTGGCAGGAATGTATGAATACTGTAACGCCCCAGGTAATTAGATTACCCGAAACTCCGTGTTTTTATTGTACTTGTCCCATGATCAGTAGCAAGTACACACGGTTATAACAGTGATATCACATCCATACATTTTACAAGATGAATATGTTTAATTGAATTAAATTTACAACATTAAAACCAACCGGTCTACAATATAAAAGAACATGCATTGGAAGAATACAACAAAATAGATTCAAATATCCAACGGGTGTGCCTCAAACCCGCCCACAGGCAACCGACTGGGAGTTGAATCCTAGAAAGACCCAATATCATCGCTTCCATGATTTCCTGGAATTATTTCTGAATAAACGACTTTATGAGGCAAGCTATATATATTGCAATGATACAATAATGCAGGTTGAATTGAAGGATGGCCAACATATCTAGTTTTGCATAAATGCATTAACAATTTGGAAAGTACACAATATAATAGATTCGCAACGTAATTTAAAGAGAGCAAAAAGTAAATGATAGTGCAAATAAATAAACAACAACAACTTCATGTCTACCACAGACCATGAAGATCGATTCTCCATCTAGACATACACAATACTTACACTAGTGCCTACAAGTGAAACCCGACATCCCAAAACAAATAATCTAAACCATGGAGCCTTTCCTAAGGGGCTCTTGATTGCGAGCTCGGCTATTCGAATAGATTTATTTTTCTGCAGAGTTTGTACACTTTACCCACACGATATGAGCTTTCCTTTGGTGGTACCCGTCGATATCATACACTCTACACATTGGGTGTACATAGGGCATCATGACAAAGCCGTTATACTATTTAATCCTAACCCTTGCTCCTCCCGATTAATATTATTTCCTCCTTTACTATTTAAACTAAGTACCCTAAAGACGATCCCACTAGTCCATAAGGTATTAATTGTTGTGTCAGCAAACTTTGATCCCACGCATATAGCCATAGGAGTCCCTTCGGATACACCCACCTCGTGGATTACCCGCACATACACACCAAACTCCCAAGAAGCAAGGGTAGAATTATTCGGGTTAATAAGCTAGGGTCGTTATCCATACCGGCACATATGGTTGTACTGTTTCTCTTAGTTCCAGGTACAAGGTACCGGTCCTCATACAACATGAGCAGGTCTCCACCTATACACTCTTTTGTGAGACGACGCTCACCTTTTGACATGCATTGACATAAACCTACCCGAATCTGAACAACAACTCAAGTTTTTCAAACCAACAACTTAACTATTTTTAACAAATCTTTTCATATCCCAAGTGATAGTGTGACAACTAAATAAATTACGGTAGACAGTAGAGCTAAGCATTTCTATCGCACCTTAGTCTGGTTCTACCCAAGTGACATTATCATGTCAACCCAAAGCCTAGGTTAATCCTTGATAAACACCTAAAGATGCAAATAAATCCATCCAAAAAAATCCACAGCAATGAACACAAAATATTTCTATATGAAAATAAAGAACATGATTTTAGATGAATTTTGCAATAAGAATCGTGTTAATCGGAGTATGAGTGAAATGTATTTTTCTTGTGTAAAGTTACACCAACAAAGATTTTTAGAAGTTAACAATGTGAGACCAAAACATGTGCTAAAATAATGGAAAAACTCATCTAACATATTGGACAACATTTTTCTTATAAAGTACCCTATTTATATATATCATTACAAATGGATTCACAGACTTTAGAAATTCCATGATTAAATGGTGAATTAAACAAGATTGATCACATTTAAATCATTACAAAACTTAATCTGAAATTTTCATGAAAACTTGAATTTTTATACTTTAGTTATTGGAAAGATAAAGCTAATAAAAGTGGTTTCATATTTTTAGAATATTGCATTAATTAACTGTGATTTAAATAATCTGAAACACATTCAATTAATTAATTAATTGTCAGAAAGTATTGCATGAGTTCTATCATTTTTAACATGTAGAGTACGACGAAACTAAACTAACAAACTTGGTTTTATATTTTTCTGAGTTATATTTATTTTACTACGAATTATACAAGTGTTAGTCATTTTGAGCGAAGAATGAACAGTAGCATAGAAGTTAGACTGGACTATTAGCTAGCTACTGGAATGCAATTGAAGCTCACCACTGGGCTAAGAAAGATGAGGCTGCGTGCAGGTGCAGTGATTAGGCCACAGGGATGAGCGGCGTCGGAGTTGGTGGTTGCAGCTGGAGAAGGGCCTAGCGGCGTTGGCGCGTCGGTGCTGGTCGGCAGCAAGAAGTTCGGCGATGAACCACGCTGGATGGCTCCGAGTTGCACGGTTGCCCAGGCCGGCAGCGCACCACGCTGGTGCTCACAGCGCAGGGTGGCCACGGTGTTAACGATGATGGCACCGGGCCGCTGGACAGTAGCTTCTCACAGCGCCGCGCGGGAGGCGAATGGTTTCCTGGATGCACACCGGGTGATGGAGACAGCAGACGACAGTAGCAACAGCCGCTGCTTCCCCAAATCGGCGTGGCTCCGCTTGTTGCTAGGGGATGGCCAAGGCTAGCGCGGTCCGTCCGCGACGAGCGGCGCCGCGCAGGAGGCCGGGGAGGGCAGCGACGGCTTTAGCTTAGCGAGGCAGTCCCGTTTGGGCGCTCCTTGACCGGTGGTGAACTCCAAAGCAGGGCCGATGGCGGAGAACAGAGGCGGTGGTTGCACCGGCGCGGTCTCACCCGACGCAGGTGGGCTCTAGCGCGGCTAAGGTCATCACACGCGGCACTCAGTGAAGATGCAACGGACTCAGAGGAAGGCGGCCGCAAGCAAGCTCAGCCGTGGGAGGAGATGGTGTGCTGCTGCTCTCTGCGTGTGGGTGGAAGAGAGCGAGACAGAGAGAGCGTGGCTGCTAGCTAGTTTCTTGTGTGCTCGATTGGCTGCCGAGAAGTGGATGAGGATGAGGAGGACAAGCGTATGGGAGGCAGCGCTAGGAGGGACATCGGTGAGCATAGCTCGGCGTGGCATTCGTCCGTCCTTGGCTGATGACGGGCATATGGAGCGGCATGGCGAGAACGACGATGATGGCTGAAGCTTCTCGTGCCGTGACAGTCGATTTGAGTTGGGCAAAGGAAAGGAAATAAGCCAAGAAAGAGAATGTGGCCTGCAAAATGCGTATCTATTTTTAGCTAATAAAACTTTGATTTCCAAAAATCTGTTTAGATGCGCTCTAAGAATTCTACCAAAATTATCAAAATACTACAGACCATAAGATGCATCTGGTTAAATTTTTATAACTTTTGGCTAAGTCGATATTTCTAAAAATTTAAAACAAGATGCTATGCATATAAAACATGAATTTTGATGCACAGAAAAACTCAAGAAAAATAAAAGAAAGAAAGTCTCATAAATGCATTAATACCAACCAAATCAACCATCACAGATTGAACACACCAAACGAATTCTAAAGGAATCAAATTTATATTATAAAATTTTAAAGAAACTCAATCTCTTGGAAATTAAATCCGTAGTCTCGTATTAATAACAATTAATTATGTCAAAACTATAACCTAGAACTTTGGGATGTTTCAAACACCACAATTATATGCATTGATAATGGCAATGGCAAAATTTATTTATTGATTGGGGCAATGGCAATTACGAGTACCATAGCGAGCTTATACAATCCAATAGCACATTGAAGCGTCAGCTTTTGCTTTATATAATCGACCCGAAGAAATTTTAATTATTTAATATGAATAAATAATTTGGACTAATTAATGAATGTACTTTTATGTGTGTCGAATTCACTAATCTTTCGTGTTCACAACCAGTGGGCCATCTTTAAAGAAAAACAACAAGTGGGACGAACAGGACGGTGGATGGAAGGAGGTGAGCTGGACTAGATAAAATTTTGTTCTTTTTAACCAAATCATTTCTCCTCTAAAGAAACTAAATTACTTCTAGGGCTCATAAATATTTGGAGAAACTGAAATACCTCAAATTCTAGAGAATAATGTTAAAACAGTTTGAACCATTTAAATCATTTTAAAACCACAAAATAGGTTTAATTTACTCAAACGAATCACTCTTGATATTTTAAGGAAAATTTGTAAAAAAATAGTTACATATTTTAAGGCACTTTATTAGAGAACTACATGTTAAGTGAGAAGTTTACCACTAAACTAGAGATTTAAAGATATGTGGTCCCCTCTCTTATTTTTCTTGGGTCCGCTGGCATTGAAATACCTCACCCCTCTTAAATATGTAGAATTGTGATAAATTTCACGCAAAAGTTGTACTTGTCTGGTAAAGTCCGTTAAACATATAGCATTGTACTCCTCCGATTATAAATACTTATCATTTTTAATTTGTTACAATCTTCGACGTGCAATTTTAATTATTATTTTATATTAGAAAATATTTATAATATCTAATAAAAATATAATATTATGAAAATATTTTTCAAGACAAATCTACACGTGTAATTTTTATGTTTTTAAATAAAATATTTTGGAAGCTATTGACGGATAAAGTTTTAAAAGTTTGACCGGATCTTAATCAAAATGGTAAGTATTTATGACCGAAGAGATTAATAAATTTTCCTTAGGTATTATCCCTCAAATATGTAGTTTTACGATAATTTGATCAATCTATCATTAGTTTTGTAAAATTTACTTATCTAAATTTTGGGCATCCTTGTAGACGGCAGATGACTCATCACAGACGAAAAATATCTCCTCACCGTCACTTGTGCTAAATTACCCTTGTGTGAGGTTTGCATTACCTTATGCCTTTGAGTTGTCTATGCCGCTACGTGGCATATGCGACAATGTAGGAAGAGGTGCGATACAGCGTGGAGGTACACAGACACGCAGTAGATATCATGTAGCACGGTCGACCTTACTTTTTTTAGTCCTTCTACCCCTTCCCTTTAGCTGGTCTAGAATGCCGCAAGTTGCCAACGGTCCAACATGCCAAGGCAGCAAAGCTGCCAAGGTTGGCAGCAGGCTCCCCCACACCCCTTTCCTCTTTTGGATGGGCAGAGAGAAAGAGAGTTTTTTTTAATATAAATAATTAAATAAATAGATGTTAGATTAAAAGATTTATAAGAATATACATCTACCCCTCTTAGGGCGATTAAACCCTTACCGGATGGTAAGCACCCACCCATGCGTGAATGGCCTTTACCGCCTTTTGATTAGACGGCTAGGCCCTTACCGCCTTTTCAGGTGCCAGTACTGTTCATATCTATAATTTTCCTCATATCTTCTCTATTTAAATTAGTTGTTTTTTGTTGCTTCAAAAATTATATATTTTTTTACGTGTTTTATAATCTATGTGTAATCTATTTTAATTAGATTCACCCAAAAAATAAATTAGACTTGTTCCATGAATTTTTATGTAATTAAATAGGATCAATTTCTATATAATCTTGTAGAGATCTTCACAGGCTTTCCATAGAATTCAAGATCATCAAAATCGAAGTTCGGAGCGAAAAGTTATACCCAAAATACATAATGTTGTTCTGCTGAAATTTGTCTGACCGAATAATCTGGTGCTCACATCAAAATTAGTCCGGTGCTACATCAATCAAATCCAGTGAGAATAATGAAAAATAGTCCGGTGTTCACAGAAAGTTTGAAGTGGAGTTTTTTGTCTCATCGGATGATCCGGTGTTCACAAAATGAACACACCAGGCTATTATTTTCAGAGAGCTCCAAAATGAACATATGCACATAGGATAATCCGGTGCATTTATCCGGTGTTTAGTGAATTATCACAGGATAATTCGGTGTTCACAGATGAGTCTGAGTGGTTCCAACGGCTAGTTTCTTCTGCTATACTCACCGGATGATCTGATGTTCACAAATAAACACACTAGACTATTATTTCCAAAGAGCTCCAAAATGAACACATGCACATATGATAATTCAGTGCATTTGTTCAGTGTTCTGTGAGTCGTCATAGGATAATATGATGTTCATAGAGACTTGGGTGGGGGTTTCAACGGCTAGTTTGTGAGAGTGTACTTACCGGATCCGGTGCTATTACTATTATTCTCACCGGATCATCTAATGTTAACAACTTTTCTGAGTCGTTGGGTTAACAGCTAGTGCACGGGTTTGAGGCTATAAATACCCCTCCACTCAGTCATTTGAGGTAGCTGGAGTTCAGAGAAGTTCATATACACCTGAGAAGACATCCAAGCCACCAAAGTGCTTAAAGTGATCATCCAAGGTAATTAAGCACAAGATTAGAGAATGATTAGTTCTTATAGATTTAGAGGGTGTGTTGCTAGATGATTGCTGCCTAGAGAGTGGATTAAGAAGTGATCCAAGCTTGTACCTCTTGGTACGCTGGTGCCTTGGAGTCTTTGTGACTTGCCGGCAACTTGAGCCGGAGTTGCTCAAGCTTGTTGACCTTCTGACTAGGTGTGGAGCGGTGACGAGAAGCATATACGGGGACGCGGAGACCTTTGCCTTGGTGGCTCAAGTTCTGAAGTGATCACGATGGCAAGGAAACACAAGAGGCTAGTGGTGAGATCTTACCTTGGTAGCTTGGTGGCTCATCCGGATGGAGGCATTGTCTTCGTGACTTAGTGGCTCAAGAGCCGTGACCGGGTGTCGACCGAGAGCATATCCTTTGTGGAGCTTCAATGTGGACTAGGGGTGGTACCCGTGGCATCAATACCGCAGGAAAAAATACTTGTGTAGAGTTTGCTCTCTCTACCTTATTTATATTTTCGCATTTACTTACTTGCAATTTACCTTCTTAGATAGGTTGCAGACGCTTTGATCGATAGAGTAGACATACTAGATAAACTTATAGCATATTTAGATAGAAATTGATATAGGTTTATCTTGTGTTATTTTTGGAGCCAAAATAGTTCTAAATGTCCTAATTCACCCCCCTCTTAGGATGTCACCATTTCGTACAAGTATCCACACATACTGGGCTGGATCATTGTGCGCCGGTTGTGCGCGGCTAGGGTTTTAAGAGATCGGGTGGAAGGTTGCGGCTAGTGTTTCAGAGTGGTCACTACTTTCGCCCTACACCTTTCCTTATATAGAGCTTGCTACTGGGCTCCCACGTTGGAAGCTCTTTAAGACTCTAACTCCTCATGAATCATAATCTAATCGAACCCATATACGAATACAATCTGTATGTTTTGTTCCAACCCATTAAGTGTGTGACCCGTTAGGTTCATGTACAAACGGCTACGACTCGGAAACCTTTTTCGAATTAAAATCAATAGTGGTCCCTAGCAGGACATATTGACTTCTGAGTATACACAAATATCATATCGGTTGAACCTTGATATACACATACACCTATCCCTTTGCCTCACGATATCAGTTGGGCTTAAGACGAGATACATTTCACCCTTTGTGATAGCTCTACCATTCACTCAATCGTGTTGCGGGTTATCAAAGCCTTGATTAACTCTTTAATCACATTGACATGGTCATGCACTTTCTTATCCAACGATATTGAGGGGCTCAGAGATATCTCTCCCTTTATCAAGGAGGGGCAAATTCCATCTTGATTGCTCACACCCCATGACCTGTTGTTTCATGGTAAACCTAAAAACTATCTTTATGACTACTTAGTTATGGAGTAGCATTTGACAGCCTCTAAGTATGCTACTACATATTCTGGGAATCAATGGCGATTTCAGGTCTAAGGATCCTGCAAGTACAACATTTGAGATAATAACTTATGACACATCATAAATAACAATTCCAACAGTATCTCAAGGTAGGTTTATCCAACATCATATTCTCTAACATAAATATCAACATTATTGATTTGATATCTCTATACCTATGATCCGTGAAACGTGATCATTAATCAATACATGTGTTGGCCTTATGAATCATCATAATGATACGTGACTAGGGATCAACTTAGAATAACATCGTAATACAAACAAAGAGTTTTATGAATAAGTCATATACTAGCTAATCAATGTAAATGATAGTTATTCTTTGAATAACACATTATTCAAAAGTGTATAAACATAGACATGATACAATCATCTCTATAATTACCTCTAGGGCATATCACCATCAATCTCTATAGAGATGTGGGAGATAGAGTTGACAATCAACCTCTGTAATCGTTTATGACTGTAGTGGCATCTAGAATACAAGTACTCAATGACAAATGGTCAATTGAATAGAAGCAATTAAGGATAAACCAATATTGCTTATTTGAATCATTGCATCAAAGATGATGGGTCATCATATGGTGGAATATTGCAGTGGTTTATAGGTCTCACAAAAGACCAAATGATTCTCCCAATCATATGAGATGATGTTTAGCTACATTATATCTCTGGCAAATGATATGAAATAAAATAAAATACAGTGAACAAGAGCATCAACAGAGCTCTAAGTCATTATTCAGATAAGGATAGTGGAAAGCAACTTGGACATGTCATTGAGGATCTATGTAAACTGATCCTTGTGAGTTTGTTTGTGGGTGATGTCTACATGAAGCTGACACTCATGTTAGTAGAACCAAGGATAGTGCATAGCTAGATAATTTACCTTAAATACAGTATAATATCTACATAAGAGATTGGGTGGATCTCAAAGAAACCATTCTACATGCAAGAAATTGCAGAAGAGACTAATAAAGGTTGACCTTTAAAAGTACTGGATAGACCAATAATCAGCTAATCCTTAAGAGGATTGTAAACCATCCAGACACGAAGTATTGGACTGAAGTCCTATACTTATGTCTTGCGGAAGGCATGTCCTCAAAGAAGGGATAAACACCATATGTGCATTTCAGCACAAATGGCACCACTATGTCTCATGACATAAATCAAGAAGCATTCTTGTGTTCGTGAAATCCGGTGGTGCATCAACATACCCACAGGTATGGTGCTCGTTATATCCTACATAATCTTTGAAGGAATTAGACGTTTGTGAGCATAAGTGATATTGGCACAATAGTATAATCCCCACTATGCTAAAATCATAGACTGGTTATACTCTGAGATGGTATATCCATAGAGGAAGTCTATGGTAAAACTATCTAGAGAAAGTTATAAATTAAATCCTCATATTGAGGGACCAGATTGATTATCTAGTAATAATGAGGTATTACAACGATATCCCCTAAAGTCCTCATGGAGGAAAGTATGAGCTTGTATTGCACAAGATCAATAAGTGATATAATGATAGGGTAAATGAGAAATAGATATCGCTCATAAATTCTGCATACTCATGATTCCCATGGGGACAGTAAGGTGTGGAAGCAGAATATCTCTTGTGAAATGACATAAGTTCCATGCTTACATCTATTCAAAATGATGACTATAAAGCAATGGAATGATAAGAGACTTCAACTGTTATCGTCTTCAGGGGGAGCGAATATCTCACATGGGTTCTCATGCTAAAGACTTGGTTTTAGCACAAAAGTGAAATTTGATAATTTCAGAACTCAAGTACCCTATTTCTCCTAGGTTTAGGGGGAGTAACAAAGGTCATTTTAAATTTTGGTAAAAGTTTATATGAAAGAATATCACTTGATTGCCTTGATCCACGGGATCAAGGTATAAGAATTGTGAAGATCACAATCAAATCTGAAAATGTTAAAATGTTGTATTTTTTTTTTCCTTTGGTTGAGTTTTGCCCCACTAGGTTTTCTCAACATAAGATTTTTAATGAGCCAATATGTGCAATTGCAAGATAGGCGATCTATATACTCTTTTCTTTTTGGCCTTTTTTCTCAATGGAATTTCGGAAAGTATTTTTTGGGGACATGAGCATGACATTAGATAAGTATCATAAGGGAGTGTTATGATATAGGCCTTTAGGCCTTATGTGGACACTTATACCAAAATGGGCCTTTAGGCCTATAACCAGATGTAGCCCAAGAAGGAGTTCATGTAGGAGTAGGAAGCTTTGTTCCATATTGCTTATCAATGTAACATGGCCCTTTCCATTTTTCCATACAGAGAGAGGGGTTCTCAAGTTGTACACACAGAAATCAATAAAGTTGAGAGGCATTGGTCTACATATTGTCTTTGTGTGATTTTCTTTAATTTGTTGTTTGCGTGGTAACCTGATTTCACAGGCGAATTTGCTACACACACAAGGAAGCTACCAGGAATTTTCAGTAGAAGCTTTGCTACAAGCACACAGAAGACCTACAAGGAGGTTGCAGATTTCTGTTACGTGGACACAAGTGCCCACGGCCCTGGAAGTTTATTTTGCCTGCTTTGCTACCCGCACATTGATAGATGTACCAAGGAGAGATCAATACCCTTTGAAGCAACCTAGTCACGAAGATTCGCGTATGCCGGTTAACAACATTCATCTGGTGGTTTTCTATTGATTATGAAGGAGGATATTGCCGAGCAATGACGTCGTTCGTTTATCTGTTTGTGCCGGCTTTTGGGTAGTGATTCATGCACTACGTTATGCAGCAGTAAATTGCTGATTGATACCTTATTCTTCCACCGATGATATGTTTTATTGCCCCTTGGTGTCACAGTTATGGTGCTATTTTTCGAGCCAATTTGCATGCTTGGAAAGACATGATTAATTTCCGCTGCTGAGACACGTTAGTTTGAGGAGAAATTGGGATATTATTTTTTTAGATCTCTTTGAGCTAAGCATTATGGGTGTTTCAACAACATGGTTCATATCAGCCTGTTGGATTCTATTACTCTGCCGCCGCCGACCCCGACACAGCAGAGGACCCCGACCTTCACACGCAGCTGAGGAACACGACGCACTGATCTCTCCACAGCCGCCGACCTCCCCACACCACCGAGGAACCTGACCCCGACATCTCCGACCTGCCGAGGTATTGCAATCCTCTTTCTTCCATCTCAGTTTGCTTACAGAGCTACAATATGGTAGAGATTTGATTTGAATCCATGTACCTGGTATGGTTAGATGCAATTTTTTTTATTGTGCTTCCTGTGATCTGTGAATATGTGATTTGCGCATGCTTCAGCTTGACTGCAAGTCTGCAACACTTGAAGCCAACCTAGCTTGACTGCTTGAGTGGTGAAATACATTGATTGATTAACATGGGTGATGTTGATTTGCAATGCAAATTTCCATGTGTCATTTGGTACATGCCTTTATTTTCTTTTTTACTTTTGGTGAGCATGAGATGAGAAGCATATTTGTGTATATATATCAATATATCCATGCCAACTTGTACAGCTTGTGTGAGCTCTCATATCTCCATCAACACTGATGTCTGATGGTGCTTGCTGGAGTATATGTTTTCCTTTGTTTCTGGATTTTTTTTTTGCTCATGAAGTACTATGCATGTGAGCAGAGGAAATTGAGATAAGTGTTGTCACTGATGGTCTGGCAGCAACTGAGCTGAGCCAAGCCTGCATTTTAGCTCCATTTGCAAACCAAACCGAGCCGAGCTTAGCTGAGTCGAGCTTGCAGTTCACCGAGTTTCATGAGCCTGGTTCGGCTCATTTCCAACCCTATATCCCACCATTCCATATATGTAAGCCCTCTGTAGACTAAAGGGTAAGACAAGCCATTGTAACATCCTTGCTTGTAAACTCTCCTCGATATAGTAATTGTCTTCCGTAGTTTTCCTGCAAGGGTTTTCCACAATAAATCTGGTCTCGTGTTAATCTATTTTGCCACGTATTTTCTGACAAAGAAATGCACCGCTGCTGAAAGTTTTCTATTATTTGCTATCTAAACTTGTAGAGAACCATGCACGTCTAGCTTTGTGTTGTCTAAGGATAGTGAAAATTTTAAAGATAAATATTGAGAAACCAAGTTTTTATTTGTGATGAGTGATCGACAAGTTTATTGAGTTGGTTTGATAATCTTTGGTATTGCGTAAGTATGGTTGTGTTTGTCTATGTTTGAGACTAACCAAAGATATTGGAGTTGGAGTGTTTGTCTCTGAGTCAGGAAATTTGCAGTTGCCAGATGATCCGGCACTAGAGGATTTGTACACGGCGGATGGTCCGGCGATGACATTATGCACACTGGAGCATTCCAGGAGGTGGAGTTTAGGAGTTCTATATACCGGATGGTCCAACGATGAAGGATGTGAACGTTGGATGCCTCAACAGAGTATTTGTTCCAAAGAGGTTGCAAAATGACTTATCTAGTGGGTTGCGCTCACCGGATGGTCCGGCGATGGAGGAGTGTACACCGGATGTTTCGCCGGAGGATTTTCCAGAAAGTTTTTAGCGGAGTTAGAATTACAAGCGCCGGATGGTCCGGTGATCAGAGGGCAAATACACGCCGGATCATCCAGTGTTCACGATTTTTTATAAGTTCTTTAATAGAGCATTTTGATTTTGTCTAATTGGAGATGGAATTGGAGATACGTTTGTGCTTGTCTTATGATGTAAAGGTGGTAGGTACAACTTGGCGGTCGGCGGAATGATCGAGGCTAAGCAGGATGCTTGATATCGGACGATCAAGGTGGCCGGATGGAGTCAAAGGTGATCCTAACTGTACACGTGGTGTGCAAGCAAAGCGTAAGAAGATGGATGAAGACTGCATGTTGACAAACTCAAGCGAAAGGGATGTCGATGCAAGTGACAAGGTGGCCCAAGGGATCGGGAGCGGGAGAGACTTGCCGGCGGCCGATATCGTAAGATAAAGTACACACGTTGACATCAAGTGGCTTGCTTAAGGTGTAAGCAAGTGGCGGTGAGTCATGCTTTGAGAAGCGTACGAGGCGGTTTTGCTATTTAGCCTCAAAATCGTGGGAATGTGTGAAGTGCACATGACATCATAGCGAAGCTTGCGTCGAGACAAAGCTAAGTCATGAAGGCGCCACGGTGATTCGATGGATGAGAAAAAAGATGGACGGAAATACTCTTTGTCGGAGGATGAACTCCTGTCGCAGGGATCCCGAGAGACCCCTTTTTAAAGATTCGGCCGGGGGGATGATCCTGAACGAGCTCGTCGGGGAAATAAATGGAAACGGAAATAAATGCAACGGCTGGTGGTGGGGGGATGATTAACCTAGTGCTAAAAAGAGATAGATGCACCGGGGTTTAGACAGGTTCGGGCCGCATGGGGGCGTAACACCCTACTCCTGTGTGAGTGCAATATCTTTCCTTGAAGGGAATTCTTCAAGGATGTATCTGGTTACAAGGGTGTGTTGTCTACGGAGAGCTTGAGGCTCCCGTGTTCTAGCTCTGCTCGAGCTCGTTTGTGATGTTCTTTTTCTATCGTGTTGTATCGCCTCGTCTATGTCTTGTGCTGTATCTCGTATCGTCTCTTCTCTTTATTTTCATGTGTTCTCCATTCTTTCCTTTTATAGGCACGCGCCGACCTCGACTTATCCTGAATGGGAAAGAGGGGGCGCGAGTGCCAAGGCGCCACGGAGAAAGGCGTCATCATTCCGTCTTGGCGAAGTGACAGGGGCGGTGGAAAAATGCGGCGCGCATCCGACCACCCGCCACTGTGGACGTCCTCTGGTGCCATTAAGAGGGCCCACCGGGCAGCCATAGAGGCGTCCGGTGCGCCCACCCTGTCTTTTTCTTCTGTCAGGGCAGGGTGGCAGGCGGAGCACTTCGATCCTGGCAACGTTATCCCGAGGCACCCGGATGATACGGGACGGGACCCGTGCATTTAATGGACCCACGCCCCCCTGCCAAAGCATGGTAGGGTCTGACACTAGGGCGTGGGCAGCTGAGAATGTCAGGATGTCAAGATGTCAGGCCGCGCGTGCCTATTAAATGCGGCATTGGACCTTTGACTGGCTGACACCCCGCCGACGGGACCCTTCGGGTCGTCGGGCGATCTTGCGCGAACCTTCGGGGAACCAAGTGCTCGGGGGCTGCCACGTGCAGCCCCGAGCACTCTCTCCCGAGCACTCCTGTAAGACCTTCGGGGAGCCGAGTCCTCGGGGGCTGCCACGTGCAGCCCCGAGCACTCTCTCCCGAGCACTTCGGTAAGACCTTCGGGGAACCGAGTCCTCGGGGGCTGCCACGTGCAGCCCTGAGCACTCTCTCCCGAGCACTTGGCTGTTTGGATCATCGGGGGACTACGGTACTCGGGGGTAAGTGGGAACCCTTCCGAGCACTTTCTTCCCGGTACTTGGACTCTGCGGGTCATCGGGGGACTGGGGTGCTCGGGAACCAGAGGCTGCGGCCCCGAGCACCTTCTCCCGGAACTTAGGTTCTTCTCATCCTGCAGGGGGGACCTCGCGGGATGGTGACACGTGGCGGACGGCCGGCCTAGTCTCGGGACTCAGGGACCCCTGGTTCCTGATACACCGACACTCTCGGTGGTAGGTAGGAGTGTATTAGAAGAGAGAGGCATTTTGGGAACTCTTTAGAAAACTTAGGGATCAAGGAAACTAGACTATAAATAGAGGAGGAGGGCTGGTTGAGCCCTTTGAGCCAGCTATTTGGAATTTGTAAGCTAGGATTTTAGAAGGGTGAGAGGAGTGTTTAGCCTATGTATTAGGTGAGAGTCTTTTGTACACAAAATACTTTGTAATCCACCGAAATTAGGGTTGTCCTTTGGAAGTAATGAAGTTTATGTTTTCTCCTATGCTTGTGTTCCTCTCTTTCTAGTTTCTCTCTAGTGGCTCCCTTGCTTGGTTGCAAGTTTCTCGGTTTTCGTTGCAATTTTCGTTTTTGTTTGAAAGCTGAAATTTTTCACCATGTTGAAATTGTTTTTCTTATTGCTAGAGGGATAAGAATCACATATGAGTTAGTCTTGAACTATTCTCATCCTCTAGATCCATCAACTTGGAGAATTTCTTCATCCGGTTCTCATTTATTTGGTTCTAAGTGTTTTTCAATCAAGTTGCAAGAGTTTATGAGCGATGACACTTGGATTGGTTTCTCATGGAACCTAGTGTTCAGATCCATCCAGTAGAGCCATGGTCTTTTCATGATCATTGCGATTTTCTCTTGTTCCTCTAGGTTTCGGGCAGGGCGCCCTTCTAGTAAATAGTTCAAACCATTTTATCGATATGAGTGTTCTATATCAGAAGGGTTAAGGATTTACTTGGTGTGAGATATCGCATTATTCGAGGAACCCTAGATGCTGTCGCGGTAAAGAATCGTCAACAAGGGCGTTCTAGTGTGTTGTAGATTCTTATCCAAGACTTGTATCATTTGATGATGCCATGTGAATCACCCATTTTTATGTGTAACGGAAAAGAGTTGCGATTTCTTCTTATTCCTATAGAACGTCTACCTTTGACTCCTCCTCCTTTACTCGCCACGGCGTGCCTGCTCTCCTAATTTGGCATGAAGTGAGTTTGCTCTTCATCCTCCTCCGCCTCCCCTTCCTCTTCTTCCTCCTTCTCCCCCTCCTCCTCACACTAGGGTTCCTACCCAGTGGCAGAGCAACGCTAATTCCGTTTGCTGTAGCAGCAGCGACCAAGTCGTTGGCCTCATAAGATGTGTTGCATTATTTGTCTACCCGTCAGTGGAGAGCTGCATGACGACGGCAGAACGAACGCTTGTTCCGTCCGGATCAAACATGATCACCGGCTGCTGAATTGGGTTTGATTAGACCATGGAAAATTGTAGATAGTCCTTGTGAAATTCTTGGTTGGTTTGTATGAATCAATTTACCTATGGTTTATTTCATTGCCTAATTATTTTCTTTCTTCTTTTGTTGCTATAAGTTTCTGAACTGCTTTTGAAGTTGCTGTATACTTGCAGTGGCACTATAATATATGTTGAAAATAACTTGTTGCTGCCAGTTTTCTTTCTTTTCATTTTTTGTTTGAGTCAAAGCGTGTGTTTCCACACATGTATGGGGCGTGCGCGTAGTTATAGGACCGAGATGTGGGACAAGATGTGTGTCGTGTTAGTGCCACTTTCTTGCCCCACGTTGGCTGCGACGTGTGACGCAACGCAAGGTGTGGAGTCTAGGGTGCCTTTTGGAGTCTATGTGTAGGAGTCCGAGTCTATAAATAAGAGTAGAAGAAAACCCAAAAAGTCACAGTGGTGGAGCAGCACAAATCTCTCTCTCTCTCTCTCTCTCTCTCTCTCTCTCTCTCTCTCTCTCTCTCTCTCTCTCTCTCTCTCTCTCTCTCTCTCTCGCTTCTGTGTGCTTCCCATGTTCTAGTGACTAATGCTTGCTTGTGCTTGCGAGTGGTCGTTAGTTCCCGTTAGAGTGGTCGCTGAGTGGTCGTGAGTATTCAAGAGTGATGGCTGAGGGGTCGTGCGTCTCATTCCATGTGGTCATGAGTGCACGGAAAATAATCGATGTGCCAACAAGTGGTATCAAAGTCTAGTTCTACGCTCTTGCACCATGTCGGAATCATGGGCTCCGGGAGGCTCGAAGCATTCCAGGACCCCACCACGACGGGGACATCGTGGGTCTCCCTCTCCTCCATGCCGAGGATGGAACCGTGATGATGGTGGCCGTGCGCTCGTGGTGCAGCGGATGGTACTAGAGGTTGGAGGCTCGACAACATATCCAACTCTCACCCGGATGAACTATGGCGATTGGTCGCTGATGATGAAGATAATTCTCCAAGATCGAGGGCTATGGGATGCCATCAACATCGGCGCCGCTGAGGAACAAGAAAATCGGATGGCGCTAGAAGCCATTCTCCGTGCGGTTCCACCAGAAATGATATTTGCGCTGACTAGCAAGCCCACCACCAAGGAGGCTTGGGATAGCCTCAAGGCCATGCGCATCGGCACCGATCGTTTGTGGAAAGCGAAAGCCCAGTAGCTCCGTAAGGAGTATGAGACGATCGAGTTCCGTGATGGCGAGGCACTAGAGGATTTCAGGATGCGCCTAAGTGGTCTGGTGAACCAGATAGCAACCGTCGGCAAGGTCATCAACAACATGATAGTTGTCGAAAAGTACCTGTGCGTGGTGCCTCCCAGGTTTGCCCAGATCACTCTATCCATTGAGACCCTACTTGATTTTTCCACACTATCCATTGAAGAAGTGACTGGTCACCTGAAGGCTATAGAGGACTGTTGCATGCAAGCTGTTCCAACAAATGCGAGCAGACAACTCTTGTTCACCGAGACAGAGTGGATGGCGTGGTTGAAGTACCGGCAGTTGGGGGAGGGCTCCTCCAACTCAGGCAAGGGTGGTGGACGCAGAAGCCACCGCGGCAAGCCGAGTGGCAAGAAGGGCGATTCCAAAGTCCGCAGTGCCAAGCAGGAGTCAAGGAGCGATGTCAGCAATGACAAGTGCCGAATCTGCCACAAACTTGGTCATTGGGCCAATGATTGCAGGCAGCCAAAGCACAAGGAGCAAGCTCACCTCGCACAGGGTGACGAAGACGAGCTGGGCTTGCTGATGGCGCAGGTGTGCGCCCTCACTGACTCAGACGAGATGACACACCCAGGGTGCATCGAGCTTGATGAGACGCACGTGCAGCAAGTGAACCTTGGCTGCGAAGGCAAGAGCCAGAGCAACATGTGGTATCTGGACACTGGCGCTAGCAACCACATGACAAGCAACAGTGACGCATTCATGGAGCTTGACACCGGTATCGTCAGCTCTGTCAAGTTTGGGGACAATTCCATCATCGGCATCCGAGGCTACAACATGGTGCTGTTCAAGTGCAAGAACGATGATCACCGCGCCATCATAGATGTCTACTTCATCCCCGAGATGAAGAGCAACATCATCAGCATTGGTCAGCTCGACAAGCGAGACTGCCAAGTGCTGATTGATGGGGGAGTGTTGCGGATCCGCGATCGGGAGTGTCATCTTCTCGCCAAGGTAATGCGCTTCAGAAACCGGCTATATATGATTAAATTGAACATCATGCAGCTGGTGTGTCTCTCCGCACAGCACGATGACGAGGCATGGCTCTGGCATGCTCGTTTCAGTCATTTGCACTTTGATGCGCTAAAGAGGTTGGCACGCCATGAGATGGTGCGCGGTCTTCCGGTGATCGACCACATCGGCGAGGTTTGCGACAGCTATCTTGCTGGCAAACAATGACGTGTTGCATTCTTGAATGAGGCCAACTACCGCATTGAGGGTCATCTAGACCTCGTGCACGATGATCTATGCGGGCCCATCACTCAACCAACACCCGGTGGGCGGCGCTACTTCCTATTGCTAGTGGACGACCATAGCCATTACATGTGGCTATGTCTGCTGACCAGGAAGGACGAGGCGCCCACGACAATCAAGGAGTTTCAGGCGCGCGTCAAGATGGGGTGGTGAATTCACCTCAGTTGAGTTCGGGCAGTACTGCACCGAGTAGGGAGTCGAGCGCCATCTCACAGCACCATACTCCCCAAAGCAGAATGGTGTTGTGGAACAGCGCAACCAGACCATCGTCGGGATGGCACGCTATCTGTTCAAGGTGAAGCAGATGCTAGTGACATTTTGGGGAGAGGTAGTGACCACAGTGGTCTTCCTCCTCAACTGGTCACCGACCAAGAGTCTGAACGACATGACCCCGTTCGAGGCTTGGCGTGAGAGGAAATCCGATATCTCGTTCCTGCGCACATTTGGCTGCGTGGCACATGTCAAGGTAACCAAGCTGAACCTGCGGAAGCTGGATGACCGTAGCATTCCAATGGTGTTCCTCAGTTATGAGCCAGGGACCAAGGCGTACAGGTTGTTCGACCCACGAGCATGCCGCGTTCATGTCTCTCGTGACGTGGTATTTGACGAGAAGAGGTGTTGGGATTGGTCGACGACAGACGAGCCAACGACCATGGCTCTCGACAACAACTTCACCATCGAGTACGCAGAGTACCGAGAGTCAGAGGCAGCGCAAGAGAAGATGCAGTCGATCGAGGACAGCGAGACATGGGAGTTTGTGGACCCACCAATTGGCCGTCGACCGATCTGGTTGAAGTGGGTATTCAAGGTCAAGCAAGACAAGAACGGGTGAGCTGGTGAAGCATAAGGCGTGACTCATGGTGAAAGGCTACGTTCAGCATGAGGGTGTCGACTTTGAAGAAGTGTTCGCACCTGTCGCATGGATGGAATCGGTGCGCGCAGTTCTAGCACTGGCGGCGCACGAGGACTGGCCTGTCCACCACATGGATGTTAAGTCTGCATTCTTGAACGGGAGCTCACCAAGGAGGTCTACGTGCAGTAGCCACCGGGTTTCATCGTCGAGCATCAAGAGCACAAGGTGCTCCGGTTACGAAAGGCCATGTACGGGCTACGCCAGGCACCCCGTGCCTGGAACATCAAGCTAGATGCGAGCCTCGTCTCACTGGGCTTCGTCACATGTGCCAGCGAGCACGCCCTGTACATGCGACACGCAGGACATGGTCTGTTGTTCGTCGGTGTGTATGTTGATGATTTGATCATCACTGGGTCAAGCCATGGCGACATCGACAAGTTCAAATGCGAGATGATGTCGATGTTCCACATGAGTGACCTTGGTCTACTCACCTACTACCTTGGCATTGAGGTGAGTCAGGGTGAAGGCAGCATAATACTCTGCCAGAGCGCTTATGCTAGCAAGCTTCTGGAGAGGAGCAGAATGGAGGGGTGCAACCCCTGCCTCGCACCGATGGAAGAGCGGTTGAGGCTCTCCAAGGCGAGCAAGGCACCAACAGTTGACGCGACGCACTACCGAAGCATCATCGGTGGTCTGCGCTATCTGGTGCACACACGGCTAAACATCGCGTTCACCGTGGGGTACGTCAGCCGGTACATGGACATCCGCGAAAAGATCACTACTCGGTGGTTAAGCACCTCCTCCGTTACATGGCTGGTACTCACGGCTATGGTGTTGTTTACAAGAAGGAAAGAGGAGCCGCATTGGCGCTGATGGGGTACAGCGACAGCGACATGGCTGGCGACCTTGATGGCCGCAAGAGCATGACCGATGTTCTCTTCCTTCTTGGCCACAATCCCAACTCCTGGCAATCACAAAAGCAGAGAGTGGTTGCACTCTCCACATGTGAAGAAGAGTACATAGGCGCGGCTACGACAGCTTGCCATGGAGTTTGGCTTGCATGGTTGCTACGCAAGCTCACCGACAAAGAGCTCCGAACACCGGTATTAATGGTGGACAACAAGTCTGCCATCTCACTCATCAAGAATCCAGTCCTCCATGACAGGAGTAAGCACATTGACACTCGTTATCACTTTACATGTGATTGTGTCGCTGGAGGACAGATCGACCTCGAGTTTGCCAAAACCGAACAATAGCACGCAGACATCCTCACCAAACCGCTTAGCCGCGTTCGGTTCTAGGAACTTCGCGCAAGGATTGACGTGGTCGAGATCAAGAAGGCACAGCAAGATTAGGGGGAGTGTATTGAAAATAACTTGTTGCTGCCAGTTTTCTTTCTTTTTGCTTTGTGTTTGAGTCAAAGCGCGTGTTTCCACACATCTATGGGGCGTGCGCGTAGTTATAGGACTGAGACGTGGGACAAGACGTGCATCGTGTTAGTGTGACTTTCTTGCCCCACGTTGGTTGCAACGTGCGACACAACGCAAGTTGCGGAGCATGGGGTGCCTTTTAGAGTCTATGTGCAGGAGTCCGAGTCTATAAATAAGAGAAGAAGAAAATCCAAAAAATCGTGGTGGTTGAGCGGCACAAATATCTCTCTCTCTTGCTTCTGTGTGCTTCTCATGTTCCAGCGACAAGTGCTTGCTTGTGCTCGCGAGTGGTTGTTAGTTCCCGTTAGAGTGGTCGTGAGTATTCGCGAGTGATGGAGGAGTGGTCATGCGTCTCTTCCATGTGGTCATGAGCGCATGGAAAATAATCGTAAGTGCCAACGATATAAGCAATCGAAAGCAAGAATTTTGCTGTTCCAAAGTGAATATATCAATTTAATTGCAGAATTGTAATCGTCTATTAGTAGTCAGTGCGAATTGCAATGTAATTGATGCATCCTACTTTTTCCTTCTTGCAGTCATATTTGCATCTCTACTATTACATTCTGGTGCTACGTGCAGTTAATCGAAGCAGCCTTGTTTTTGCGGTTGGGCCAAGATGGTGGCTGAGCATGTGTATCTCTGAAACCCTCCTCTTTTATTCTCATGAGCAAGTTGGATCTTTAATCTTGCGAACAAATTGATTAGATGCAATGTTAGGCATCACCTCTGTGGTATTTTTTTTACTTGTCTGGTGGTATTTTTTGGCATTACTTCTTTATTCTTGCATTGCCTTCGTCGACATGCTTTTACTTGTCTGGTGGTATTTTTTTTTTTTGTTCTTTCATCTTGTATTCCTGTGTGAATTAAAATTAGTTTCTAGTGACCCGAGCAAGCTTCGCCAACGCAAATAAAGTAATTAGCTTGCTGGGAATATTACCACCTTTGGTGATATGAGTTCTGATGCATCTTTTTGGGGGTACATATCAAGTTTTCGAATTCAGAAGTGTATCATAGTTCAATTTGAGGTGACATCAACAAACTTGTACTTTACTTGCAGCCAGCATTTTCTTTTCTTGTTATAGATGTATCGTAATACAGAAATGAAACATGTAACAATCTGAATTGCTATAAGAGTACATGCAGAAACA
Source organism: Phragmites australis (assembly GCF_958298935.1). Lineage (NCBI taxonomy): Eukaryota > Viridiplantae > Streptophyta > Magnoliopsida > Poales > Poaceae > Phragmites > Phragmites australis. Next base: position 4,564,673 of record NC_084927.1, read on the forward strand.
ATTGTTCAGCTTTACTCTGTCTTGCTCATTGGATATCCTTTTCTTCTTACATTCTGAATACCACATGGACTGTGAGTACCTTCACTGAAGAAAATAAGACCTCGAGTGATCTACAAACTCATGCATTCATAGATGTTGAAGACAGAAGCAGTGTCACGAATTGTGTATACCACCGGTGTTATCTCCTTTCAGCCCAAGTTCAGTACTGCAGTTATGTAGGGAAAAAAAAGAGTATCAGCCTGTGGTTTCTGATACTTGCTATAAACCCATGCCTTTCAAGTTACGAACTGCTCCTGCATTCCCATCTGATCAACACTAGAATGTGCCTAGATCACTGGAGGCTGGCCACAAACCATAATGTGCGATTAACTTAGTAGCATTTCAGTTTTGCCTCACCACTACAGTCATATTTTTTGTCTGCACATCAGAATATTATTTCTTCTAATTTAATTTGATTATGTAGTTGCACATCAGTGCGAAATGCAGAATGTTTCCCATTTGAATTCGTGGTTTTTCCATGGTAGATTGCTGACCGACTCGTCTCCCTTTCAGATTCTAAATCTATAAGTGATGGATAGAAGCAGGCACTGGCGAATGGTAGGTTGATTTGGTGTCTGTTGCTAGATTGTCATGGCTGTCTAGCATCATCAGAATGTGAAAGTTCAATGGCATTTAGTTTGGCATTTAGCACGATCAAAATGTAAAAAAGGTTCAGCTGGTGTTTTCCTAATGGTTTGTGAATATTGATGTTGATCTCTCGTCCTGCCATCGCGCAACAACGTTTTGTAAATATCTGAGCCTGTGTGATCCGAACTATGAGATGCCTTCAGTTGGAAGCGTCACCAGGTACACCCCATTTTTTCAAATTATGGTTCTCTCCGTCTGTAAAAGTTTGTTAAAAATCTGCACCAACATAACAAGATCATCCATATATTACAAGAAACACTACGATATCTCACTTCCAACTGAATGCATCTCAGTTGTTAAAATAGGGGAGAGGAGTTGACAACATAAGTGGACGGTCTTGCAATGTTGGTTCAGATTATTGGATGTTTAATGCTGTTGCTATGAGTTTCTCATTTTATTAAAATTTTCTGAATTTTCTGAATTTATTTCTGATTTTTTTAGACAATGTAACACCTTGCAACCCAAAGAACAAGCCTAGCCCATCCACGGGGTGGACACGCATGCGCAGCATCTCTCTTGGGCATTCGTTCTCGCTTTTCCCAAAAAGGTTAACTCGGAATTGCTATGTCCTGGACCGATAAGGCTTATAAGCTAGTGCAACTCAAGTTAGACTGGCAATGTGGTACTAAACATGCGGAGTGTTACAGTCTCCCCCCCCCCCCCTTTAAAGGGCTAACGCCCTCGGTAGTGTATTGCCTGAGATCTCCCCTTGGTGCACAGAATGCCATGGGTAAATGTGGTGTGCCGTGAAGGTTGATGTTCTGATACCATTGTAACACCCTGTGCCCAAAACAACGCTAAAAGCCCAGTCCACCTACGGTGTGGACATGCATGTGCAGCACCTCTCTTGAGCTTTCGTTCTTGCTTCGCCCAAAAAAGGTTAACTCAGAGGTGCTACATCTTGAGCCGACAAAGCTTATAAACTAGTGTAACTCACGTTAGACCGACAATATGGTACTAAATAGGCGGGGTGTTACATTGTTCGAGATGGACATCCTACACCGCTGTATAAAGGAGGCCCTACGGATGCACCCTCTGATACCAATGTTTCTTTGAAATGTGCATAAGAACTTCACAGTACGGACTAGATAAGGTGGCGAGTATGACATAACAAGAGGGCATATAGTAGTAAGCCCTCTATTGTTCAATAAATACATCCCTTACATTTACAGAATCCTAATGTGTATGACCCAGAATGGTTTGGTCCTGGAAGGAAGATATAGTTGGTGGCAAGTTCTCTTACAGGGCGTTTAATTTAGTGGCGGAAGGCATGCTTGTCATGGTGAGGCTTATGCTTATATGACGATTAAGGTGATATGGAGTCATTTGCTAAGGAACTTTATGCTCAAGTTAGTGTCTCCTTTCCCCAAGATGGACTGAGGAAAGATTGCCCCTACCCTAAAGGAAAAGTAATGGTGAGTTATAAGAGACGATTGCTACATAAACTTATGCCTACTTATGTGTAAACTATACATATAATAGTAAGTGTGCTTGTGGTATCCATGTCTCTACATGTAATAGAGTAAAGACAAACCATATACAAGGTGATGATATGCCCTGGAGACAATAATAATATAGATGATTGTATCACCTCTATATTTTTGTACTTTTGAATAATGTGTTACTTTGTCTCAGGGATAAATATCATTTAATTTGATCAGTAAGTATGCATATGACTTGCTTATGAAGCTCAAAGTTTGATTATGACATTATTATAATATCAAATTTCATAAAACTAAAGTGAGATTAGAAAAACTAATCTTGGAGAAAATGTGCTTCAAGGGTAGAAAATGTTTATACTTGGAGAAACGATCCACCACGACTAGAATAACATCATAGCCCTTAGATTTAGGCAAACCCTCAATAAAGTCCATGAAAATATCCTGCCAAACTTCTTTTGGAATGGGCAAAGGTTGAAGAAGTCTTGGTGGATGCAACCTTTCATGTTTAGCTTGCGGGCACACATCACATCGTTTCACAAAATCTTCTACATATTATTTCGTTCCTCTCCAACAAAAAACTCCTCTTTATCCTTTGATAGGTAGCATGAATTCCAGAGTGTCCCCCCAAAGCACTGGCATGTATTGCATCTACCAATTTGGTTCTCAAGGTAGAATTATGACTAACCAAATTTGAGTACCCAATCTAATTATGCCTTGATCCAGAGAATGCCCTTGTTCATTTGTACTTTTAATTGCCAATTGAGCCAATAAATGTTGTGCATCAGGATCAGTTACATAAGAATGCAGGACTTCTTAAATCCACAAAGGTTGTACTACTGACATAGCTTGAATTGACATCAGATGGCCCACTCTTTATAATGCCATCAACAGTAACATTTTCTTTGCCTTTCTTATACATAATTCTGAATTGCAATCCCATGAACCTGGTTATATCCTTCCTCTGCATTTCAGATTGCAAACTTTGTTCTTCCAAGTAACATAAGCTCTTATGATTAGTTTTTATCACAAACTCCTGTCTTTGCTGATATGGCCGCCATTTTCCACTGCCATGATCAAGGCAAGAAATTCCTTCTCATATATTGACAAGTATTTGTGTTTTTCACTAAGAGCTTTACTAAGATATGCTACTGGTTTGTTGTGCTGCATAAGTATTGCTCCTAGGCCAGAGTCACATGCATCCGTTTCAACTTCAATAATTTTAGCAAACTTGGGAAGAGCTAGAACAGGAGTAGAAACCATAGCTTGCTTCAAAGCATTAAAAGCAACTTCAGCTTCAAAACGCCACATGCACTTTTTCTTCTTTAGTAGAGCAGTAAGAGGTTTGGCAATTGTACCCTAATTTATCACAATTTTTTTTAATACCCAGTTAATCCCAAGAATCCCCTTAATTCTGTCACATTTTGAGGTATAGGCCACTTGAGCATGACAACCAGTTTTGTAGGATCAGTAGAGACTCCTTCAACAGAAATAATCTGACCCAAATAGTGCAACTTATTCTAAGCAAAGGAACACTTGACATTTTGATATAAAATTGATGCTCTCTCAGTTTAGATAACACCTGCCTCAAATGGATCACATGGCTCTCTAGAGTAGGGCTATAAATCAATATATCATCAATAAACACCAATGCAGATTTCCTGAGGAAAGGCTCCAAAATCTCATTCATAATACACTAAAATGTAGCAGGTGCATTAGTGAGACCAAAAGGCAATACTCTAAAATGGTAGTGGCCATGATGAGCTTTGAAAGCTATTTTAGACTCATCATCTGGATGCATTCTCACTTGATGATAGCTTAGCTCTCACATATCAAGGCTTGTGAACCATTTTGCACCAGCCAACTAATCTAGAATCTCATCTATAATTGGCATGGGAGACCTATTCTTGATGGTCAAAGCATTGAGCTTTCTAAAGTTAACACAGAATTGCCAAGCCCCATCTTTCTTTTGAACTAACAACACATGAGATGCAGAAAGGCTTGTACTCGGCACAATTAACCCAGCAGCCAATAACTCTTTCACTTGACGTTCAATCATCTTTATGAGCAGGAGAATACCTGTAGCGCTTAGAATTCATAGGTGTAGAACTTGGGATTAGTGGGATAGTGTGATCATAGATCCTAGAAGGTGGCAATAACTTGGGTTCCCCAAAACCATAAGCGAATTCCATCAACAATTCATGAATTGCTTGAGGCACAGCTTCAGTACCATATATTCCAAAACAATGTACCACTGCCATTGCCCACACATCATTACCCTTGCACCACTTCAACAATTATTCAATAGAGATTCAGATACCTCTCTGTTTGCAGGCAGCACTCCTTGCAATTTCACTTGCTTCCCATCATCCACAAACTCCATAGTTTTGTTTTCCCAATGGCATACCACTTGGCTATGGGGCTTTAACCAATCCATGCCTAAAATGGCATCATAGGCTGCTAAATTCAACACTCTCATGTCAGTCCTGAATGTGTGTCCATTGGACCACCATTCCAAACCTATCACTATGTGATCACTGATCATAATCTCACCATTGGCAACTTTCACCAATGCAGGTTTTGTTGGTTGTGGGACAATATCACCTCTTTGAAGCAGAGTTGAACTGACAAAGCTGTGTGAACTCCCAGAATCCAAGAGGATCAACATCACTTGATTCTTCAATAGAGCTCTCACCCGAATGGTTTCAACTTCATCAATACTAGCTATAACATTTTGAGCAATCCGGTTACAGCTGCTGGCTTATAAAGCCAACGCAGAGACATTGGCCCGTAAGCCCAACTCACGTGGGCCCCACTCACGCTAGATACAACTCAACTTCACCAAACCATATATATGCCTTTTTCCCATATGCCTCCGATTACACCTTCTCTCTTCAAACACCTTTAGTTTCGTTGACATCGTCACTGGAGCTATTATAGATGATAAGGAAAGGGCACAGATCGGCGGCGGCCACACGCAAGGGTTTGCAGGTGCCGAGCAGCATCGCTTCGTGAGAGGGGGTATCCGGCGATTGGGAGGAGCCGGTGATTGAGGTGATGAACGATCGGGGCTGAGAACCGGAAGATGCACGTGCAATCACGTGTACCTACCGAGGATCGAGAGAGGAGCGAAGTGGGAGATGGGAACAGTGAGATTTGAGGAGGGTGGGAACGACGAGATTTGGGGAGGTGGTTGGGGTCAACATATTCAAGAGGGGAACGCGTGGGCATCCAATGGCACGCCACCAAATTGCTATTAGCCATTAGATTAATGAACCACGACCATAGCATCTTTTCAAGTAGTAGATATAGTGTGCAAAATACAATTCTCATTTCCAATACACGGTTTTATTGAACAATAATATACTGTGCAAAACGCAATCCAAATAATGCATTTTTCTGAAATAACACTGTACTTGCTGACCGAACTAATCAAACAATCAGCCCTATTCAGTTCAATGCTATTGTAGTCCAAGGAAATATACACGTACTTCCCCTCCCTGCACCATCACACCCGCACGGCCACACTCCCGCCTCAAGTTGAATTTCTTTGGTTTTGTTAAGTTGGCGACTGGTAAATACACAGAGAACAAGGCAACCACCTTAATTTGACAACTCAACGTATCTTTCAGAAATCATGCCGCAATTAGAATCACGCACCATACTGATCAGTTGAATACTTTATGTCCTATTATATCTGACAGATAAATCCATATCCGTCAAACCAAAAAGTTTCATCACGCTGTAAGCAAAGCAAAAACCGACCTCTCTTCACAATTCAACTCTCCAGTCATTTTCAGGGCCCATAGGCTATGCTTTGCACGACCAGAACGTGTATGACAAGGAAATATAGCAGGTATAGTTCAGCAGAGCCAGCATTATAACATAGTTTGAGTTTTCACCAAATAAACAAAAGGTACCAAGAGCTTGTTTGGCTGTAGTAGATAAAGACTTAGACATCACTACTTGCTGCTTCATTGACCCTTCCTCTTGGTTTCAGGCAACCAAAGCATCCAGTATTCCGGATCTGCTGCTGCAGCAAAATAAATTGGAATGAAAACATTTAACCATGTCATCAGGTGACAAGTTGTGTGAAAACCAGATACAAAAGGGCCAGGGCAACCATACATACAACAGAAGGATCAACTAAAGAAAAAGGAAAGAAACAGTGTGTATACCATTCAAACACTACAGTATTCTGTAAATCAGAAAATCATTTTATCATGCACTTATATTAAGTCATTAAAAGGTAATCAAAAGGGTTGACACATGTTTGCTACCAAACCAATATCAACTAAGAGTTGGTAAAATGCTAATAAAATTCAACCAGACAAGGACAGGAGTTACACGATGCTTAAGCTCGCAAAGACAAGCATTTATAGCTTATACCCCCGCCCCCCAGCGATAAACACTATTCTACAGTACACAAGTAACCAAAATTCCTGTTGACTTTGCTGCATTCTCATCTGCTTTTCCACTAACCTTTTTGTGCTCCGAGCGGCTCGAATTCTTTTTCTCATCATCGTCTTTGTTAGATGAATTCTTTTTATCATCGTTGTTTTCCTCAGACAAATTATTTTTCCAATCAAACCCTTCATCGTCTTCATCAGCCAAATTCTTTTCCCCGTCAAACTCTTCGTCGTCTTCATCATCGGAAATTTTCAACCACTCTTGCAGCTAACATAAAATGAGTGTTAGTGAGCAGATTCATGAGAAGAACACAAAATAGTTAACACATTTGAGCTAGCAGCGCAATTTTCTTTGAAGTTTCTACCGTGGCCTTTTGCCTCGTCTCGCTCCTTTCCCTTGGGTTGTCTTTTTTTACTCCTTCCAGCTCTGAACCAATCTTGTGATCAGATTCATCGTGATTGAATGTGTGTTAGTAACAACATCCACAAGAGAAACATAAAAGAGTAAACACAATTTCTTTGAAGTCTGTACCTTGGTATTTTGCTTGGTCTCATTCGTTTCCACAAGGCTGTCTTCTTTCACTAGATCCTTCATAGAGCAATTCTTGTAATTGGATTCATCCTAATTCATTGCACATTAGTAAGGAGTTCCACGAGTGAAATATAAAAGTTCTAAATTTTGAGCCAACGGACCAATATTCTGTCAAGTCTTTACCTTGGTATTTTGATTGATGTTGTTTCTTTCTTCCAGGTTGTCCTTTTTTACCAGTTTCTTCTCAGAACAGTTCTTGTCGTCAGATTCATCACAAATAAATTCTCCAGCAGTGCTGCCCCTGGTAGTAGAGCACAACAATACATTACTATGCTTTTCACCAAAGAAAACAGAATCTGTATAGAATACTTGTCTTGCATATAATGATAATCCAAAAATATCTGCACAATAAAAGTAATATGTTATTATGCAGATCATACCCTGTAGAATCTTCCGCAGCAGAACATTCATCATGTATGACGTACATAGCTCCCAAGGTACAATTCCGGATAAAGAAGCTCCTGAGATTATCACCATTCTTGTCCTTCAGTTCTTTCCTCAGAAACTGGCACATCACCTTGGCCTCTTTCGTGATGCCCTAAAAGTTATTTTGCAAGCAACACCAAGATGTCCATGAACATCAAAGAGTTAATACTAAACATTAAGCAGGCCACAGCTTGTTTTGGCAGAGGCAAGGCATGTACCATCATAGCGGCAGCAGCAACAACATATTCAGGCCCTTTGTAGATCATAAAGCTTAAGGCAAACCGTCGGATTTCATTGCTCATACGGATGAAGACGATGGACGTACAAGTCCCAAAAATCAGCCAGTCGCACATCAGCTCAGCCTCCTTGGCGATACACTTGAAATCAAACCATGGTTCGCAATGGGCACAATAGTGTTGATAAATAAGAATCATCGATGAACATATCTCCAAATAAATGACTTGGATTGGTTTTTTAGAGGAAGGGACGGAGACATACCTTTAATGCGACAGCAGCAGCAGGAAATTCGAATTCCAGCACATTAATCATTTCACGTGCATGCTTGGTGATCTTGTCACTCATCCGCCTGATCCTGTCACCATCAGTAGGGAATTCTCCAGCACATTGGTCCCACAGAAACAAAAGATGCTCCTCCATCTTGATACACTTTAAAACCGCCGTTTCACAAATTGTAGTGCATATATAAACTAATTAGAAGATCAAGCTAGAAATACTAGAAACCAAAAAGGACAACAAGGTGGCAGGCAGGAAGCTACCGAGTGGGCCAGAGCTGCCAGGCCATTGCCATTATCATCTGCATTGAAATTGAGGTCACCAGCAGCATTGGCTTCCTTTTGGTTGTGGATGTAATATTCCCGGAGGTATTCCTTGTATCGGGACCAAGGATTTACCGAATCGTGCGGCAGTATCATATCCCAACCCCATGCTCTCTCGAAAAGATCTACACAAGACAACGAGCGATGAATTAAGTATAAACATATATCGATGAAAACGAAATAAAGGGGGAAGCAAACCCTCATCTCCTCTTCTCCTTAGTAACAATTAACAAAACTACAAGGAAAAATGGAATTGCATCGTCACATGGTAACTAGCAATCTAACCAAACAGAACTACCTGGGTAGTCGAACATCTCCAGCGGCGGTGGATTCGGGGAACCACGCTTCTTGGCATATTCACATCTTTTCGCCCACATGGTCATCCTCTCTCTAGCAGTTCTTTGCATGGTGGCCCAATGGTCGTTTAAGATTGCCTCAATCTCCTTCCGTTCGGCGTCGTCCATCTCCTCCTCCTCCTCCTCATCCACCACCACCTCCTCCTCCTCCTCTTCCTCTCCCACCCACCAATCGTACTGCAGCCGGTAATGGGGACTTGAGCCCATTGCGCTACTCTGATCTAAGGTTTTTGGGTGGGTGGGCGATTTTAGGGTAGGGTAGGGTTGGGGTTTCGTAGATTGGGAATGGACACGACCGCCGGGCGGGATTGGAGGAGAGGGAATCCGCATTACGTTGATGAGTTGATTTAATCCCCATTCTTTCGAATTTTCGATGCGAGAAGCGCAAGGGAGCACGCTCGAGTTGCATATAGCGGCGGCGGCTCGAGACATCTATTTTTTTGGACGTTACTATGCATCGGACGTCCGATCTATGGGACACTTGTTGCAACGTTAAAAAATAATATCTGTAATATTAAAAGTTAATGTTTATAATATTAAAAAATATGTACCAAAATAGTTTTATATGCCTAGCATGAAAAAGATCGTAATCTATAAAATCAAGTTTCTCACCCCTAAATACAACATCAACCACCCTAAATAACTGCAATATCTAAAAATTTCTATTGCAACATCCTAAAGCACTTAATGCAATATCAGTCCGATAAAATCACATGTAGCAACATCTCCAATTATCCGTTACAGTATCCTTAATCACATATTGCAACATCTGAAATCATCAGTTGCATCATCCCAAATCGATCCCCGCCCAAAAAAAAATCGCAAATCACATTTGCAACATCAAAAAAACCTTAATCATAACATCTTAAATAGGCTGATGCAACATTGAAAAATACAACATCCCCAAAATCGCATGTTGCAGCTTTCACCATCCATTTCCTGTTCAGACAATGAACTCTACTTATGGCAGTGAAAGATCTGTTGTGCTCCAACCGATGAGCTTGTACCTTTGGCCACTGCGGAGTCAAATGGAGGGAGCTCCGACATCTTCACGCAACAGGGAGTATCACTCCGCGAGCATCGCCTCGTTGGAGGTCTGGATCTCATAAAATCTGACGAGCTCTAACCATAGTGACATCATATCGAGGGAGCTTTGGCCTCTCTACGCATGGGACCATCACCCCCATGTCCTACTGCTCCGTAGCCTCCCTTGAGGCCTTGCAGTGAGAGAGGGGGGGCAGGAGCAGACTGAGCAAGCCGAGCTCGGCTGGTGTGCTAGAGAAGAAAGAAACAAATGGGGACTGGTGGGCGAGGGCGTGCATGTGACGGGAAAGGGGCCAAGGATGTAGAAGATAGAACTCGCTGGAACCGAGAAGATATGGACACGTGGACGCGCGTTCGATATTTTTAGCAGCCACAGACGTCTTGGCTCAATCATTGTTATTTTTTTCATGCCTGTGCCACAAGAACGGTCCATTTTCGCTGCTGTGGGCCTTCTCGCATGTTCGCTCCGTGGTAGTCCAGGAAATTCTAGATTTTGGGGTTATTTGGTATTCTAGAGTTTGGGATGTGTTGCATGTTTGTTTTAGCTATGTATTCCATTTTTATTTTAATTATATGATAATTGAGCTGTGCGGTGTGTATGTATTTTTAACTACAGCATTTTGAACTTGTAGTAAGGTGAGAAATACGAATTTTCGTAATAAAAACCATGTAAAGTAGCAAATTCAAACCTACATGCAATTGTCCTCCCCACATACAGCAAGCATTCGATCAACAACACACTTCAGAAACACCAAAGAAGTCCACAGCAAGACAGATTCCTTTGTACACCTACATGCTTGCTGTATATACCTGTATGCTATCTTTGTACACCTACAGTGTTCGAGATTACAAGCTCATGTTATATACAAGTTCCTTTGCTCCATACAAATGGCAGATGCATAGCAGATGAGAAGTTCTAAAACAACCTGCAGATCGCAGATTTTGCTATACAAAAATTAAAAGAAAAATGAATTGTATACATCGACGTGGAATGCGCTTGTCTAGCTATTTTGGTTCAGATTGTCTTGAGGTACCATGATCTTGCAAGGTCTTAACTTCACTCAGCTTTCTGTTGTAGCTAGCTGTAAGGATGGAATCGCTCCAAGAAAGCATAAAATCTCGTGCAACAGATGGTAAATCTGCATATGATAGGTGCAAATAAATTCATGACATTTTAAACACGGAGAATGTCTCTCATGATGACATGAACAAGTGAACATAGTTTAATTGAACTTGGAGAACCTCAAGGGCAACTGAAGGCATATCTATTTGATCTTCAACCTGTAAACATCAAAAAGCTGCAAAAAGAGATAAATGAGTAACTGTAATCCATCAAGCAATATATCTTATTATCCTCTAGAGCTACATCCCCAATTTGCATGAACATCGAGCAATATATGTAGAGTACGTGCCTCTTCGACGTGCAACTTAAGAGTCTTCAGTGAAAGCCAGGATAAGTTGCTCCTGATCCCAGCATCAATAAGGAACATGCGTACGTGCTCCATCTTTTATTGTTTCAGTGAGATCTAGTTTGCTCTCCAATTGTCGACTTCTCATAGTTTTCCTGACAGTTCACAGGGTCGGAAAACTTCTAGGAAGAAGATATACAGGATGGCAAGACGGTGGTTCCAATACTCACGAGCTATTCTTTTCTAGTGCAGGATTGTTGCTCACCATGGACACATTTTCTATGGCAAGAACTATAAGATTTTCTAGTCGTTTCCACTGGAATGACCCATCTTTGAATAGTACCTGCTGAGTTTTGCTAAATGGCTTCCAGAGCTGGAATGATTGGGGATACATCTGTTCCACTAGCAAGAAAACCCAGCCTTGTGAAGTCATTTGCCATTTGATCGGCACGGGATGAATAGGTATTCAGATGCAAGCAAGATGGCTCTCTCTAGCTCCCCGCTCCGCCCCCCTCTTCGCCCTGCTCCACCTCTCCTCGCCATGGCTCCCTCTAGCTCCCTTGCTTCCAGTGTTGATGATGGCGGGTCCTCCTCAATCTAGTCTCATTAAACTCGAGCAGGATTAAGCTCTTGCTTGGCTTGTTCGAGACAGGGACTTCACTCATGGACAACACTTCCAAGCAGAGGTTTTGAGTAAGTTTCAATCTTCGGTGCATCACCCCATTTCCTCTCCAAATGGCTCTTTCTTCTTGCCCACGGTCTTCCGTCGTTACACGTTTAGGCTCACTGAGAAATCAGTTAGCCTTGCTCTGCATGCTTGCTTGGGTGGTTCACCGGCTGGTTTTCATGTGAATTATCAATGTGATCGTCATTTTCGCTTCTCGATGGCCTCTAAACAAGTTGGTTTCTTGGTTTATTCTCTCAAAAGATTCATTTCAAATCACTTTGATGTTTACTTTCATCTTTGGAGAGATGGTGGGAAAATTTGATTCTCTGAAAAAAGAAGATGGGAACATGAAGAGAGGGAAAGTTGGCAGTGGTTTCTCGTCGTAAGATCAAAAAAATATCCTATGTAGCGGGTTCTTTTAAGGAAAAGCTGATTCTTGATTCTCCGGTGAAGAAATCATCTCCACCTGAGTTGAATTCTATGATAAAGATTGGCGAATTCTTCTATCCTTTCATTGGTCATCAGTAGAATATTTTGTCAAGATGATTCTCTGGCAAATCTTTGTTAAGTCTGGTTTTTTCTCAAAGAATGGGTGAATGTTTATCGGACTCATCATTTTCTTCTTCTCGAGTTGATGTTCCTCCTTCCAACCTCAGTCCTGGTGTTCATGCTGTTCAAGTCAGTCAAAGCTCTATTCAAATTTCTATTAATGGCGTTTTTGAGAGACTAAAAAGTGACATGGACATTTATTCTTTGGTCAGGCGTGATAGTAGGCGAGCGGCAGATGCTTCGGCTCCTATGAAGTTTGATGGTAAGTGTTCAATTCCCAACTCTCTCATTCAATGTTGTAGATGTCTGGGATTGGGCCATCGTAGCAAAGATTGTTTTAATGAATACCATGCTTATTCTGCTTTAATTATGGTCATCGGGCCAAATCTTGTTTCAAACGTCGCTCTGGGCCTTATTTCAAATGGGCCCCTAAAGATAGTGCTCGAGTAGACAAATATTGCCCCACTTCCCAGCCCAACTCGGCGGCTCATCTTCCAGGTTCTAGTTTATATCTGAGCAAGGGGAGGGGAAACTCCTCATCTTCCTTGCTTCACCTTCTGGCTCCCTCGCCTGGAAACACAAAGCCATGCTCCTCATCTATTCCTCTCTCTGATCTTGCTCCTAGCAACATTGACATGGCGAACTTCGTGGTCAATCCGGTGCGCTTTCTCCCTCCTAGGCTTCTGGTAGAGGATGGCGGGCCACACCAAAAAATCAGAACCTTTGCTAGTATTGCGAGCAATCCAGTGAAGAGAAATGAAGATTTGGCGATTGCGGTCACTGAGGAAGAGCTTACTCCGGCACAAGAACTGGGACTGATGCATGATATTAGGCACTACATCGAAGAAGAGGTACAGAAACATGTCCTTTTCTATATCCCTCATCCGCATGGGATTGGGGTTTATAGGCTCCATGATTTCTATGAAAGAGATGTTCTTTTTGCTGGTAACCCACATTGGATTGGCCCTCATGAGTTCAGATTTGTCAAACATGATAATGGCAAGAATTATAAGAGATCTCCTTTTACTAGGAAGGGTTGGATTATGTTCCTAGGCTACCCTTTATATTTTAAAGAACTCTATTTCATCCAGCAAGTCTGTGCTACTTTTGGCAAGTTGTTGTACTGGCATCTAACTGACAGTAGCTTAGCTCGAATGCTGGTGAAAGTGCTGTTTGATGACCCTTTAAAGATTCCAAGAAGCATGGTGATCAAGCTTGGTAGAGAATTGGATGGGGATGGAAGGTATTGGACTTTCCCTATTTACATTCTTAACTCTGAGCTAGCTAATATTTTGCCTTCTGATGAAGATGACCCTCCTGCCAATAATGGCAACCCTCATCCCTATGAGGGGCCCATTCTACCAGGGGAACCAGAAATGGCTGCTAATATAGCTGATTAGATGGTTGGTCTTGAGGGAAATCAGAATTTAGGTGAGCAATTGCATGGGGATGAAATTTCTGAATCAGGTTGTGTTATTTAGGAATCATCTTGTGCTGCTTCCTCTTTTGTTCAAGCTGCTGGTATTGTTAGAAGTGGGGAAGCTCTGAATACCCTGGAAAGTGTAGCAGGTACTTTGGTTGCTGACAAGCACATCAGACTTCAAGGACCTGTTCTGCAACAATTTTCAAATAGTTTGACAGAGCATCAGAACTCTTTTATCCAGCTGAGTGCTAACTTGTAAGCAATCTCCAACTTCATGATAGAGAGTTTATCTGCTATGGAGAGGCACATGCAACAGCTTCAAAGTAGAGCCAAATACCTTTTTACCTTGCCAACCCCAGCATGTCTTATTCATATCATTATTGGTAAAGATAATTCCATAGAAAGTGTTCTTTTGCCTTCCTCAAACTAGCAGATTTTCTTTCTGGTTCCTTCACCGAAATACAGAGTTTGTCTCTTGGCCAAGAATACTTCCTGGACTAGTCCTCTTGCCCTAGAGCAGTCACTAGTTCTCCTTTGCTTTTGACTTGGATTGATTCTCCCAAATCCCCACTGACAGGGGATACTTCTAGTGATAATTACTCAGATAAGCCTGCAATCACTAGGGTGTACTGTAGGAAGAGATATAAAAGCAGGAAAAATAGAAATCAGAATAATATAAATTAAAAAGTCATCTTCTCAGATCCAATAGAAGAGTATATTCAGGCATAAACAACATCAAAGAGAGCTAGGCTATCTCGGGCTAGAAAGAGAATTGCAACCCCAATTTCTGACAAGAGTGTGAGAAGAAGCAAAAGAATTCAGAACAAGATGGATGGATACAAGTCATGCCAGACTGAGAACAGTTAGAGGAGGATTATAAGGAGCAGATCCAAATCTAGGAAAGCCATCAATAATAGTTTCCTTACTGGTAACTCTCTCTCTGCCAGTTTCAATTCTGTAGTTGAATTTCCTGGACTTGCTTCTTTAGATGACTATAATAAAATGGGGCTTTTCACTGGTAAACCTCACTGGTACAGAGAAAACTGCATGCTTACCACTGTCGTCCTGTTCAAGCACAACACCAGAGCTTGCAACCTCATGCAGAAGAGTCATTACCATATCAAAAGTGGCTTCATTGATATCCGTCATGGCTGAGGCTGCAAGTAGGAGCTTTTTAGCTTTTGCCCAACATTCGGCCGAGCAGCCAATCCGGCGTCAACAATGGCCGGTTCGTTCAGAGATGCATGGCTCCTCTTGCCACCATTGCCTGTGCATAACCCATGCTCATATGATTCTGTCAGGAAAGAATTAGAATGTGATCCAACTAGTAACAGACCGGTAGTAATGTTCACATGCCTCATGATTTTGTTTTGCTACAAATTCATGTGTTACTGCAGCTCCATCAGCACCTCAGCTGGCCATCGAGTATTTATCCTTGTTTCAGTGGTCGTCGTCATCCCTTGCAATAGCAGAGGTGACTTGTGGGTAGCTAGTAGACTAGCGTCATCACTCCCACCACTATCACCAACTGCCAAGACCAGAGAAGGGGCGTTCTACCCCTCCCACGAGTCAACGCATCCCCGAATGGCAGCCAACACCTCCGGGAGCCAAGCACCCGACAGAACTGGCTCATCAGCTCTTGAATGCGTCACCTGCATCGGGTGATCAGCCGGCAGTCCAGCGCCCTACCGCTCACCACTTTCAGCTGCTGCCTCCAAAGACACGCCCAAAATAGGTGTCTCAACTTCGATAAGACCCTTGTATCCTTGCATCTCCTGTAAACCCAAAAAATCACATGTGTGTGATGATGTGTCCAAAGCTTGAGGCATTTGAACAGGGTGCCTCTCATTGTCTCCCTCCATTTCTTCCTGCATAGCCCCTTCATTGGTTGCCTCATAAGAGTTGGAGGAGCCCCCCTTATCTCCATTCCCTTTTGGTCGTTTATTGTCACGATCTTCCGGTTCTTTCTCCTCTCCTTCTTGCATATTGTCAGTCCTGTTATCATTGTCATGGGCATCGACATCTCCCTCTTCGTTGTCATCCTCAGTACCCGGCTTATTAAGCGGTATTACCTCTTCCACCTTAAAGAAGATCTCGTATATCCCATCATCTACAACAATGTCCGTAGCATTCGGGATTTGATTAGCATCAGCCACTGCCACACACATTCTAACGACCCCAGTCTTTCTTAGGTAACCCATGTCCACCTTTCGAGTAGCACCAAGAATAGTGCCCATAGCTCACAGCGGCAGAAAAGATCTTATTTCATATGGAACACCATACACATTGACCCATACATGCTGTAGATATTGCCGTGGCTCGATCTTCTGGTTCCATTCTTCAACTATCATCACCCCCTCTTCATTCCGGGTCTTGATCTCCTTTATTGCTACCAATCGCTGTAACTCAACTTGGCATGAAAAAGGAACGATATAAGCACCCTTCCCATACTCTTGTACCATCCACAGCCATTTCACCGGAATGAGACGGGCCATCTCTGTCTTGACAAGTTCAGCTGGAACATTGCCTTGCTTGATTTGATTGAAAGCAGTTGCTGCTTCTTTCTTTTGTGTTTTAATAATCCCATCATAGGGGATTTGAAAAAACCAAGACCATCATTAGCAAAACCACAGAAGGTTGCAGTTGGTTTCTAAGTTTGAAGCAAAGGACACTAAGGAGTAAAATGTTCCTCCTCACAAATTGTGCAGCATATCACCATCTTCTTCTTGCCCTTGTCTGCTCTCGAGCCTTCACCCTTCTCCATGATATGTATTTTGCTTTGGTTCTCAGCAGCCTAAATTTGATTTGCAGTATCATTAGCACGATTGGGCAGTAGGTTCAGCGTAGCATTTGGAGGGGGGACCTGATTGCCCCGGCCAGTGCCCCAGCCACATCCGCCACCACCACTTCTGTTCTTCGATCGACCAGCAGCATTTTGGCGTCCCAGCGCTCGAGGGAAGGAGAAACGGGGAGGCCTCAATTTGCCACCCCATACAGGACCTGATCCTCAGCCGCCGTAGCCCCTTGCACCGCCTGCACCTTCACCTGATCCATTGCCAATACCTGCACCAGAACCTCCGCCACCTGCACCACCACAAGATCGATGTCTGTAACCACCGCCTCCTGCTCCACCGTAGCCTCCACTGGATCGTCCATTGCCAGCCATTGCACCTTCACTGAGAGCCCTAGCGAAAGATCATTGATCGCCAGAGGTAGTTCCTATCCAATTAGGTTTAGGGCGAAGGAACAGCTGAGACCATAGCAAGGATAAACCTAGATTTTGGTTGGCCCAATTGGAGGCCATGCCAGCCCACCAGAGTCTTGAAGCCCATACGGTAATTTAGTTTCGTGATTTGAAATTCGAACACGCGAAAATTGTGGATCTGCAAGCCCAGAAATCTGACCGGAGATAGGAACTTTGCTCTGGCGACCTCCCTGCAGAGGCATTGACGGCATCACATCATCCAAGGTTCGCACCGGAAAGACCCTCACCCGTGGAAGTGGACCTGACCATGGCCACATCGAGGCACTCGCACTCGTCGTCACACGAACAGCCTGGATCGTGTTTGCTGCCGTAGACGCCATAGAACCCGCGATAGGACATGTCAAGGAAGCAACATCGACCTATTGCGAAGGCAATGATGAGGTTCCCACCAGGCAATTCTTCGCCTCACACGGCTTGCACGGCATCAAAGGGATCACCGAATGCATGCGAGCCAACTCCTCCCGCGCCCTTCTAAGCTTCCCCTCCTCAGCAGCATCCCTTCCTGCAACGATCTCAGCCGCCACCTGAGCATGGTGCCGGCGGGCCGCCCGGATCGCCAGAGCCCAAGTGAATTGCCTATTCATTGCCAGAGCCCAAGTCTCGAAAATTGCCTATTCATCGTCAGAGCCCCCGTGAACTCTCATTGATGTCCTAGGTAGTGAGCTGCTGCTAACTCAGAGAGCACCAACAAAGCGTGTGTGTTGCAGAGGGATAGGAGAGGGGGGGGGGGGCGCAAGAGAGAGGTTTCTTTCGGTCCTCCCTCATTTATTCTTCTTTGATCTTCATGTCAATCTCAGCCTGGGATACAATCGGCCTGGTAATTGTGTACTCATCTGTTCAAGTCCTAGATTCGAGTATCTAATAACCTGACGAACAAAGAATATGCTATCAAGTATCATGAGACCAAAATAAACCATGTTGAAGGACTTTAGCCTAGCTCAGTAGGTTAAGGGTATAGATGTATGTCCAGACCATCAAAGTTCAAGCCCTGTTTGGTTTAAATTTGTGTACCTATTTCTTATTTGTAGCGCTACTTAGTTCCTTCTAGATCAGTTGTGTTTTTTATGGTTAAAAAAAGAAAAAAGAAACCCTGTTGAATAACATTGGGCACTTTGATGTGGCTATTAAACGCAAGGTTGAAATTATTTATCTCTGCAAAGTGCTTCTCAGGCGATGCCAAGCACCAGATGGCGCTCCTGGGCATCTTTGCAAACTGGCTGCTGCTGTGCATGGTGATATCCTGAATCAAGCAACAAACCAATCCAGTTCAGCATCGGTTCTTTTAACGAGAACTTTCGCAGATCGCTTACAGCTTTGACAAATCTATTGTGTTTGGTTGGTGTGATCAACTGTTCATGATCTCATGGTACATTGATACCTCGTCGATGTCACTGCCGTGCCCTTGTTTGTACCGCCGGAACGTGGCACTCAGCTGGGACTTGATGTGCTCAGGGAGGAGTCAATCTTCTGGGCTAGGCTCTCCAAGGCATCGCGGTACAGCTCTGGCTTCCTCTCCATGGGCTCGTATTAATTTTAGACCACCTTAAAATTTCTCTATATATCTGGATTCGAGTATCATTTGCTAATGGAAAAGCGAGAATAAGGGAAACATCTCTGAAAACTTACGTTATGCGTAACAAATACAGCAACACACGGTGCGATTTTCTCTGAATTTTCAGATTAATATTCATTCCTTTTGTTTCCAAAGCGGCGCTGTTGCACGCAGCACTCGCATAGTCGCATGCTGCGCGGCCCCCGTGACACACATGTTAAAGGGGAAAGGGCCCGTATGGAGTAGTGGCACCGGCTCCCTCACGGCACTCTGGCGCCGCTGCAGTTATTGCCGCCACCCTCTCACCTCTCCCTCCCCCGTAAAGCAACTCACACCCGTACTCCATTGATCGACCATTCGAGCTAGGCAACTAGCTACCACAGAAGCACGCACAAATACGCACATACCTACTAGTCGTCCGTACATGGCCAAGAAGCCCACCGGCGCCGGCGCCGGGTGGCTGGCTACCGTCCGGAAGGTCTTCAAGCCCTCCAAGGACCTCCTGCGCCACGCCAAGAAGGTACGCACAGTAGTCCGGACATGCATGGCGGTTTTTGACACTGTTTGATGGTAGTCGTTGGTATGCATGTGGTTTCCAGTAATTAACACTGTTGATATACGTGGATCTGCAGAGGGGAGGCGAAGCTGAGACCGCCGCGGGCGGTGGCGAGGCGGCAGAGATAGTCTCTGTGGAGCACTTCCCGGCAGCTGAGACTTCGCCGGAGGTGACGAATGAGGGCAGCGGTGCAGCGGCGTGGACGGAGCGGGAGGACCACGGGGAGGTGGCGGGCGCCAGGAGGGTGCGCCGTGGCATGGCAGCAGCGACGGCGGCGTCGAAGGTGGTGAGGATGGCCACCGCGCGCGGGAGGGCAAGCAGCAGGGAGGAGCGAGCCGCCGTGCGCATCCAGGCGTTCTACCGGGGATACTTGGTACGTAATTTTTTTTTTTTACAAAAATGCAATTGTTTCGAAGAAAAGTTTGAAAATTGAAACGAGAGCTTTGATTCCGATTTAGGCTGACATTTCAAACGTTTTGGAGACCATGTCGATGTCCAAACGTCAATAATTTACTAACAGAGGGAGTAGAAGAGATTAAAGTAATGCATCATTTTAGAGGTATTAAACAGATCAGGCCAGTGTGTTAAGATACCACGTCCAGAGACATTTTCTACCGAACATCCCCATTAATTGCTTACGGGTCATGGTTTTAAGGATATAACAATTAACCCTTTCCTTCGTCACATTTGCGTTTTCGCGATGAGTAAATTGTACTTGCTGCTAGAGTATTTTTTTGAATGATGACATCACCTTTACAGCTACCACAGGCACCAAGAACCTTAACACTCTTAAGTTTGCAGTGCCCCGTGATTTGTTAGTGTCACTGATATGAGCCCCGTGACCTTCAACGACACATTCATTGAATATACCACAAGAAACATTTAGAAATCTTGGGGCACCTACACCGTGCGTGAAAGTACAAGTTGAACCGAAAAGTTAAGCCGTGAAGAAAGAAGGAAAATTCACTTGCCCCTTACGAGTAGGTTCACAGATCGAGGCCTCAAACTGGAATAGTAGTGGGCAATAATTTTTATTTGAGTTGCGTCAGTGTGGTTTCGAACTCAAAAACTCTAGATTCGATACTATATTCAGAGGCATGCGAACACGAGACAGTATGGAAGGGAAGGTGATTGATGTTCTTTTGACTTATTAAAATATCATATTCCCCGCACCAACATGCGACTGAATTTTTTTAATATTATTATAGTCGTTGGCAGGCACTATGGTTAGCGTTGCGAGTTTTTGGGGTTTTAGGGCTTTGATACTACCAGGTTTAGAGGTGAGCCTATGGCGGAGGCCGAACAGGTGGTGGGCAGCTACCTGGTGGTGCGGCGTGACGGCAATGATGCCACCGGCACCACAGGCGGCGAGAGGATGATGCTGAGGCGGGGTAGGTAAAGAAACGGCCTTGCAACCCTAGGTTTGCACGACAGAGGATGATGGTGACGGATCCGGTGGTAGAAGCCGACGTTGGAGACAAAGTAGTGAGGAGGACGACACAAGGACATGCGATAGAAAGAAGAGGGAGTTGGGGAGGAAGAAAGCATCTGGAGGAAGGAGCATGAGGAATGCAAGCCCATGATGTTGGATCACGATCTGATGCCTTAGATGCATAATGTATTTTTCCCAGTACAGTCGCACATCACTCAAAATATTCAGTGCGTCCTCACCCTATCTCGCTTAGCACTGAGGATGCCCTTGGCGCCATTAATCTGGGTTCTTTTTCTACGGCTGCCGAGGGAAAACTTCCAGGCAACAGAGAAAGATAGTCCCTAAGTAAAATGCAGTGCCATCCCAGTTGCCTACTGAATTCGTGATTATGTCGTCCAAAGAAAGCAATATGGTTCTGGTCATTTTGCTGAGTGTTCTTGGTCTACGGTGTCGCCCATTGGTTCCTAGTTATCTCTGCGTATTGTTCTTCTGTCGTGCACTCAATATATGATACTGTTTTCTATTCTAATAATGGTAAATTCTGTATCACGAAGTGCACTTGAACAATACGTGTTGGTGGTAGAGAAGATGTTTTCCACGAACAAAGTGTGGCGAGAGTCTCTTCTAGAGAGGAGATTCAAGCTTGGAGAACAAGTGGGGATGAGGGAAAATAAAAAACGTGTTGATAGTAAAAAAGATTGGATCCCCTGGTCTGGTGACCAAGGGTCTGTATTTATAGTGTCATTTAGGGTATAAATACACAGATATACCCTTACAAAGATAGTGATACAAGCTATCACTATACCACCGGGACCTAGGGCTGGCCGAATTGCACAGTTCGGGTCTAGGTAGAATACTTTTATCCGGCTCAGAAGATATTATCTACTATGACAAATACAATAGTGTAAGTGGCCCTAGGGACACGGTACCCAACCGGTCGTTAATTATGGCGCCGCACTGTCCTGGGTATCAGAGTGGCCTCCACTTGCATCGGAAGGTCAGTGTGGTCACCACTTGCATCAGCATTAACTGTCGATCACTTCGTGTCATGCCAATTGCCTTTGGTGTTCTCCTTTTGCTGATATTCTCTCCGCAGGCCAGCTTCTTCCCCTGTCTCGAGAGGCGGTGGCCTGAGGAGTTCACGGCCTCCGAAAACCTTAGCTTCTGCAGGGAGTCCGGAGCCCGAGAGCTCCGGAGAAGCTCTTGACGGCGTCCCCTTAGTATTATCTGTGGGCTGTGATATTTCCCCCAACTATACCCCCTCATCTGCTGGCCCCAAGGTGTGGAGGGGCGAGCAGATGTAGAAGGAACTAGCTTCAGCCCAGCCTAATAGTCAGGATATCCTAATATAACTTCTAGCCATTGAAGAGCCTCTCGGTGATGACCGTAAGCAATGATGACGAAGCCAGATGGAGATGATGTAACCAAGAGGAAACTATATGGTCCAAAGCCCAATGACGAGAGTCGAAGATATTGACTTGGTTTATCTGAAGCTCGGCGGGGATGATGCAGTCCGGAGCCCAACGGGGGTCGCCTGAGGTTGAGCCGATGTCGGAGTGAAGGGCCATGAGGGTTTGCTGGGATCTACGTGCACCAGAGCCTATGTTGAGGTCGAAGGCATAGTAGATGTTGGAGACGAAAGCCGTCGGGGTTCGAACAGAAGCAATGCACTCCAGAGCCCATGCTGAGGCCATAGATGTTGGTGCCGAAGGCCATAGAGGTTCGAACAGTGGCAATGCGCTCCGGAGCCCATGCTGAGGCCAAAGACGCAGAGGCGTTGGAGTCAAAGGCTATTTGGGTTTGAATGGAGGCAACAAACTCCGGGGCCCATGCTGAGGCCGAAGGTGCAAAGGCATCGTAGCCGAAGTCCGTTGAGGTTCGTATGGAGGCAATGCACTCTGAAGCTCGTGCTAAGGCCGGAGGAGTAGAGGCATTGGAACCGAAGGCCGTCGAGGTTCGAATGGAGGCAATGCGCTCTAGAGCCCATGCAGAGGCCGGAGGCATAGAGGTGTTGGAGCCAAAGGCTGTCGAGGTTCGAATGGAGGCAATACGCTCCGGAGCCCATGCTAAGGCCGAAGGCGTAGAGGTGTTGGAGCCAAAGGCTGTTGAGGTTTGAATGGAGGCAATGCATTCCAGAGCTCATGCTGAGGCTGGATGCGTAGAGGCATTGGAGCCGAAGGCCGTCGAGGTTCTAACAGAGGCAATGCGCTCCGGAACCCATACTGAGGCTGGAGGCATAGAGGCGTTGGAACCGAAGGCCGTCGAGGTTCAAACGGAGGCAATGCACTACAGAGCCCATGTTGAAGCCGAAGGCGTAGAGGCGTTGGAGTTGAAGGCTGTTTGAAGCCCTGCGGTGGTCAGAGAAGCTATCTTTAGCTTCTCTGATGGCTAGCCTTTTCGCCATTTGAACCGTCATAATGGAGATTGTATGCAGACGCAAGATAATCTCCCCGTTTTGTGACACAAGTACTTAATGACTCGTTGTAACATCAGTGCATCTGACAGGGTTTTTTATGTGCTAGTTCTCCTGGGATCTTGTGCCGGTTGCCCTTGCATGCACCGAAAGGGATTCAAATAATAAATGCGACGGGATGTGTATGCAAAAAACTAGGATGCTGGTGCAGGGAGTTGATGCGTGCACGCGGATTTGATCGAGATGTGTCCACGGCCCCTCAGAATAATAATTGGGAAGGCTGCCGGATGACACCCGTGGTGGTTCCATTTCCTTCCCTAGGCGTACGCAAACGATTGACCTGGCTCTAAAAGCTGGGGTCTGCCCAATTGATCCTTCATTACTTAAGGGAGCGATTCTTCTTTAGCTTGATCATGGCATCCTCCTCCTCCTCATCGTCGAAGATGTCGATGATTTTGACTGGCTTGACTAGGGCGGGGTCACCTCTGGTGCCGGCGCTAGTTCCGCTTGTCGTGGTGCCTCCGGGGGCGAGCGACGCCATGGGCATGCTTGCAAGGTTGGAGCTAGCAACCATCGTGCTTCCATCCTTGCAGAGAGAGCTACCCCCTGCCACTCTGTCTCGATCTCTAGTTCGATTGGTCGCTCCAGTCGAGATTATCTATATCTCGGTCGATGGAGAGGAGGTCGACTGATATCTTTGGAGAAGGAGATCGATGAGGAAGAGAAGGCAGAAGCAAAGAAGGAAGTAGCTTAGGCGGAGAAGAAGGAGGCCAAATTGGAGGGAGAGAAGGCCGTGGAGGAGTCCTCTTCGTCCTCATCCTCGTCCTCTGATAGCGCATAAGCTGGTTACTGCATCAGCTTCCGCAGCGGTAGGATGCAGATGAGGCGTATACGCCGCTTCATGCGTTGTTGTTAGGGCTTGTAGTTTTCTTCCCCATCTTTTGTCAGTGCTTTTGGTCCTGAGTAGTCCAAATACTAGGAACTCAGGAAGGCATGTAAGCATTTTTGGATGTGAAATTTATTAATATAACTAAGTCCTTGGGTCAGTTTTCTTTTATCAAAGTGTATGGCGCTCCTCCGGGCATGCAGCTAGACATGTTTTTTTTGTGTTTGCACCTAAGCTCTAGTGCCTCACCTTCCCAGGCACCCTCACACGTAGTGGTTATTAGCGGCCGGAGAGTACGATTGTAGGTATTTTTTTTTAGTTCTTTAGGGGCGACTGGAGCGACGAAGTCTTACACAGGTTTAGACCTCAACGCAACCGAGATAAGTGTCATCGACGTGTGGAGGGTTTAGACCCCGACGCCTTTGGCAGGGGATAATGACCTTGTCGTTCCTGGCGGAGGAGGTGTAGCCGATAGTGGGGCCATGAGATGAGTTCTTTGACGAAGGTGAGGTAGTTTCAGAGCCTAGTGGCAGTGGAGGCGAAGCCGACAATTAAGGCTAAGAGAGGCAGTTTGTGACCCCCTCAGCCCTAGCCGCCACTAGGTTCCAGCATGATACAAACATTCTTCTATCCGATACCAGTACATGCTCCTCTCCAAATTTGTTCCATATTTCCAACTCAAAGCAATCTATTCGGAGCCCAACGATAGTTGGAGGAGGTGAAGCCGATGGCTAGACCAAGGGAGACAGTCTGTGACCCCCTCGGCCCTAAGCTGTGGCGAGGCTCTGGAGGCAAGGCCATCCAGAGCCCAGCGGGGGTTGCCAAAGGTGAAGCCGATGGCTAGGTCGAGAGAGGCAGTCCACGATTCCTCGGTCCTTAGCCGATGGCTAGGCGAAGGGAGGCAGTCTGCAACCCCCTTGACGCTTAGCCGTGGCGAGGCTTCGAAGGCAGGGCCATCTAGAGCCTAGCGGAAGTTGCCAGAGGTGAAGCCGATAGCTAGGTCGAGGAAAGCAATCTGCGACCCCCTCGGCCCTTAGCCGTGGCGAGGCTCCGGAGGCAGGGCCATCCGGAGCCCAATAGCTGTTGCTGGAGGTGAAGCTGAGGCTAGGCTGAGGGAGGTAGTCCGTAACCCCCTCGGCCCTTAGCCGTGACGAGGCTCTGGAGGCAGGGCTATTCGGAGCCCACCGGTGGTCACTGGAGGTGAAGCCGATGGCTATGCCGAGGGCAGTAGTTCACTACCCCCTCGGCCCTTAGCCGTGGCGATGCTCCGGAGGCAGGGCCATCCGGAGCCCAGTGGTGATTACCGGAGGTGAAGCCGATGGCTAGGCTGAGGGAGGCAATCCGCGGCCCCTCGATCCTTAGCCGTAGCAAGGCACTGGAGGGGGGCCATCCGGAGCCTGGTGGAAGTTTTGTCAGAGCTGAAGCTGATGGTATGGCTGAGGTGACCTCTTTGGTACTCGGCCAGTGCCTTTAAGTTACTAGAGGGTTTCCTGCCTTTATGACATCAATGCTATGCCTTCAACTTGCCAGAGGGTTTTCCGTACCTCTACATCATCGGGTCTTATGCCTTCGACCTGCCGAAGGGTTTCTTTGTACCTCTACAACATCGAGGTTTACGCCTACGACCTGTCCGAGGGTTTTCTACCTCTACGACATCGTGGCTTACACCAACGACCTGTCGAAGGGTTTGCAGTACCTCTTCGGTATCGGGGCTTTTGCTTATGACCTGTACGAGGGTTTTTAGTACCTCTACAACATCGGGACTTAGGCTTACGACCTGTCGGAGGGTTTCCAGTACCTCTACGGCATCGGGGCTTTCGCCTACGACCTGCCGGATGGTTTCTTTGTACCTCTACGACACTAGGGCTTACGTGTACGACCTGTTAGAGGGTTTTTGGTACCTCTAGGGCATCGGGGCTTCCGCCTACGACCTGCCGGAGGGTTTTTTTATACCTCTACAACATCAGAGTTTTCACCTATGATATGTCGGAGGGTTTTCAGTACCTCTACAGCATTGGAGCTTTCATTTATGACCTGCCGGAGGGTTTCTTTATACCTCTACGACATAGGGGCTTACATCTATGACCTGTTAGAGGGTTTTTAGTACCTCTACAGCATCGGGACTTTCGCCTATGACCTGCCGGAGGGTTTCTTTGTACCTCTACGATATTGGGGTTTACGCCTACAACCTACCGGAGGGTTCCTTTGTACGTCTACGACATCGGGGCTTACGCCTACGACCTGTCGGAGGGTTTTCAGTACCTCTACAGCATCGCGGTTTATGCCTACGATATGTCAGAGGGTTTTCTGTACCTTTACAGCATCGGGGCTTTTGCCTACGACTTGTTGGAGGGTTTTTAAGGTATCTCCGCTACTGAGGCCATGCCATTGGTGGGGGAGGTTTTTAAGATTTCCCCGCCATCGAGGCTAAGCCATCGGTGGGGAGGTTTTATAAGATGTTTCCATCACTGAGGCTAGCCCATCGATGAGGAGGTTTTTAAGATGTCACCGCCATCGAGGCTAAGCCATTGGTGGGGAGGCTTTTAAGATGTCACCGCCACTGAGGCTATGCCATTGGTGAGGAGGTTTTTAAGATGTACTCACCACCAAGGCTATGACATCAGTGAGGAGGTTTTTAAGATGTCTCTGTCACCGAGGCTAAGCCATCGGTGGGGAGGTTTTTAAGATATCTTTGTCACTGAGGCTAGGCCTTCGGTGGGAGGTTTTGAAGACGTCTCCGCCACTGAGGCTAAGCCATCGGTGGGGAGGTTTTTAAAATGTCTCCGCCACCGAGGCTAAGACATCAGTGGGGAGGTTTTTAATCGCTATGAATTATTTTCAGCGAAGGTATAAATTAAGTTTTGATTGTAGATATAACTTAGGTTTTACTATTTATTGTTGAACAGAGATATAACTTAAGTCTTAGGTATCCTGTTAATACCTAGCAGCTATCTGTCGTAGAGACTTTCAATCAGATAAGCTAGCTACTTTCAGAGTACATTGACTTTGTTGTATAATTACTAACTAGCTAGGTAAGCTATTGCTAGGTGGCCATAAGCGGGCGTACCTTTGCCGAAATGAGGCCTACACAGTAAGGTCGAAGGCGGTGGAAGGGTCGGCTTCTTTGGCCTGGGCTGCCTGCTGAAGGGTCTGGGTTGTGTGGGCACCTGGAGCACTCAGAGCCCTATTGCCAGAGCCTTGCACCTCTTCACCACGGCCAATACCATTAGTGTCGAACCCAACGGGGGTGGCAAGTCGGGGGCCCAACCACTTAGGAGGCTCAGGCGGGGGGCCCTACGTTGGAGGCTTGCTAGACTCTGTTTATGGCTAGGGATTTTTCATGACTCAGTCCTCATTGCTGGGGTATTGCACAATTGGCGGCGGAGCCAGGGCAGCATAGAGGGACGAGGGAGGCTCGGTAAGGCCCGACCGCCCATCTGGCGACCCGCTGCAGGCTTACGACCCCTGGGTCACCTGTCACCAGCTTTTTTCCCTTGTCGAGCGTCCCGTCTGCCTCTTGATGTAATCTTCCCGAAAATCTATGAGGGTTCTGCAACTATCTATATTGTGGCAACGTCTGGGTTTGTACAGGATGCATCAGTACCCTTTTGGTGGTTCCGGAGCTTGTGGTCAGCGCCAAGAATGTCGACAGGATCTGTGCCCCCCGTGCCGGTGATCTCCCCAGAGCCTGCTTCCACGCGGGGAGGCTGTCGGGGTCGTCGAGAGACTAGTCTATCAGAGGACACTAGCTCGACAAAGGTGCTCTGGGCGTCGTCAAAGGAGGCATCTAGGGGCGGGGCCCACGCAAGAGTGCCCCTGGGCTCGAGCACCCAGAACCATTGCAAGGCAGCCTATCTGGCTCTGGCCTCAGCCATAACCCCCTAGGGTGCGACGGGGTCCTTGCTGCACCACTGTTGGAACGTCTCTGCGTCGGCTTGGGCCTCCGTGCCAACCCAAGCTATTGGGTCGGCGGTGGCCAGATGGTCGCCATTCTACCTAGCTGCAAAGCCGGTGGGTGCACACAGTGTGCCCGGTCACGGTTGCCATGCATACATTTGCATGGGTGTGGTGATGGAAACGACTGCTTGGGCTAGCGCCTTGGTGGTTTTTCGTGGTGTCCTACCTCCCCTTGTACTTCTATATTCAGGTTCCCACGGACGACGCACTGTTGGCGGAACAGAAAATATCTTCCACAAATAAAGTGCGGTGAGAGTCTCTTCTAGAGAGGAGATTCAATCTTGGAGAAGAAGTACAGATGAGGGATAATGAAAAACGTGTTGATAGTAAAAAAGATTAAGTCTCCTGATCTAGTGGCCAAGTGTCTGTATTTATAGTGCCATTTAAGATGTAAATATATAGGTATATCCTTATAGAGATAGTGATACAAGCTATCACTACACCACCGAGACCTAGCACGAGCCAAATCGCACAGCCCGGATCTAGGTAGAATACTTTTACCCTGCTTAGAAGATATTATCTACTATGGTAAATACAGTAGTGTAAGTGGCCCTAGGGACGCGGTACCCAACCGGTTATTAATTGCGGCGCCGCACTGTCCTGGGTGTCAGAGTGACCTCCACTTGCATTGGGAGGTCAGGATGGCCACCACTTGCACCAATATTAACTGCCGGTCACCTCGTGTCAGGCCAATTGCCTTTGTTGTTCTTCTTTTACTAATATTCTCTCCGAATGCTAGCTTCTTCCCCTATCTTGAGAGGCAGTGGCCTGAGGGTTTCATAACCTCCGAAAGTCTTAGCTTCTGTAGGGAGTTCAGAGTTTGAGAGCTCTGAAGAAGTTCTTGACGACGTCCTCTTAGTATTATCAGTGGGCTAGAATATTTCCCTCAATGATGCATTAGAACGGGCATTTGTAAAAAAAAACGTATTATTACCCGATACTCCAGATACTATGGTTGCTAACTACAATTCTTGCCCGCAGGCGAGGCGAGCCCTGCGCGCTCTGCGTGGGTTGGTGCGGTTGCAGGCGCTGGTGCGCGGCCACCAGGTGCGGCGCCAGGTCCACCTTACCATGCGCTGCATGCAGGCCCTCGTCCGTGCGCAGGCCCGCATCCGCGCCCGACGACTCACCTCCCCCCACGTCGGCAGGCGCGGCGGCCGGCCCGACGCCCAGCGCCATCCCAGACTTCTCGTCCCCAGGCACGGCCTCCCGCTACAGCACGGCGGCAGGCGCTCTTTCGGACACGACCGCATCGGCTTGGACGAAGCCAAGACGTTGCACTTGCACGACCATGAGACGCCGACACAGGTGGAGGCTTCTCAACGGCGCAGCAACGTGAGATCTTTCGTGAAGGAAACGAGGGACGCCGTCCGGACCGATGGCATGTTGCGTCGGCACGACAACACCGAGGCGGCCTGGGGCGAGGGTGCGCATGCCCCTTCCTATGCATACGGATTCCAGCATCAGCAGCAGGTTCGACAGCATCGTTTTGTTCGAAAAATCGCCTTTTGAGATTGAAAATGTTCAACGCATTCATTTCCTAGTAGCTTCGACCGCTGTGATAACCCGTAGATTATGCAGCTTGACGAGTTGGAACAGAAGGATGAGCGCAACGCCGGCTGGCACTGGCTGGAGCTCTGCAACGCCCGCGTTCAGCCGCAGCAGCACGCTCAGGAGCAGGCCAACCAGCACGGCGCAGCCGAGACGTCCTACGTGACCGATGCCGCCACCGACGGTGTCTCAGAGAACACAGTCGAGATGGAGGGCCCGAGGAAGAGCCCCACGAGGGACCTCTACCCTGTCCGTCCTCCGGCGATCCCAGGGTACATGGCGGCAACACAGTCGGCGCGCGCCAAGGCCCGCATTACCCCGCCGGCTGCTCCGAAGGCGCACGCCCGGAGCCGGTCCGGATCGGCGGCGCCCAGTGGAGGCTCGACGTCGACAGCGAACTTGGGCTGGAGCATGAGCGGCGCCCGTGCGCCGCAGCAGAGAGCAGGGCACAGCCCAGAATCTAGCGGCAGCGGCAACCGGACGCCGCCAGCATTAGGCGCGCGGAGCATGCACGCCTTTGCTTTAGCTTGACACGAATATGATCGCGTACAAATGCTTGGTATTATCCTAAGTGTGGAAAATCTTTTCTTGTTAAATGTTTAGCAATGTATTGTGAGGAGCTTATAACTGCTTGATCTCTACATGTTGGATTTATAGGTCACCAGCTCTTGTGTAGTGCAATGGGCACATGACTCAGGAAAAGTTTGAGAATAACATAGTTGAGAACTAATCGATCCACTTGATTCATATTATAGCTTTATAAATAGATAGTTTTTAGTATTGTTTTTTAGTTCATCATCTATCTTTATAAGAAAAAATTCATTTTACTACCCAACAATGACGTTTGTCCGTCCAACCCCCAAATAAAAACATAGCTCGATTTACTACCTCCAAGTATTGAATACTATTAGAATTTGATTGCAGTTAGTGATCAATTAGCAACAAGGTGTCTTTATCAAAGGGATATGTCCCTTGGTTAAGAGACTTCATACGTTTTCATTGTGTTCATTGGAGAAAGACATGTCTCTAATGGCATTCCTTCATCATGTATATATATGTAAACATTTCACTGAATCAATACAAAATTTCATTTCTATCTACTCTACTATGTTCTACTTTCTACTGCAATATGTCATCAGCACGCTCATCCACAGATGATCGGCCAACCGAGGCAAAACAGCGAGGAATAGAGGACGCAAAGGAAGAACAAAAGAGATTGTGCCTCGGCCACATCCAAATAACATAGGGGAGAAGAGCAGAGGAAGCACACAGCCACGAGTACAATCATCGATGGACAACATCACCATGGCATTGAACACAAGATGGTAAACGCACCATGCATCCTCGCCGCCTTCTCCTTGGTTAACGGCGACTTCACGACCTACCGGTACACGGTCACGCCATCAACTCGGACACCGTCGCCTTCTCTTCTCTGCAGCAACAATGGTAGGCGTGGATCCAGTCAGTAGGTGATTGTTTGCACTCTAGCGACTTCCACACCACCCGCAGCCAACGGATATGGTGGCGGTTGGCTGTACCGCCCTCCGATGGTTGCCTCTTCCCGAGGCGGCCCGCTGCCCTGCACTCCAGTGACCCCCTCCAGGGACGGTGTTCCTTTGGGGTGCAAGGCCGGCGGTGATGGAACTACTTGAAGGCCGGTTGCCACTTCATAGCGGCGCTTCGAGCCGTAAGCCCAGCCATAGGCTGGCGGCACATCCTCATGGAAAAGGTGGCTGCTGCACCACATCTAGTGCCAGCACTACCGCCCCCATGGAGGCACATACACCGGCCGCCTCCCTCCAGTTGCAGTGTTGGCACCCGGCCACGCATCTTCCTGACAGCGCTCACTCAACAGGTGGCTGCCCGATGCTCTCCCATCCCGGCAGCGACCGGCACAACCCGAGCTGGTGACACCTTGCCCTCATGGCAACGACTGCTTGCCACACTGCCCAGATCCGGCGGCGCCGGATCCAACGGATTGCCGACGGCACCGGACTACCTGCTCCTTCTCGATCGGTGACTATTCGGCGATGCGGTCCGCCCTCCGGCAGCTTATATCTACCAATTGACAATGCCAGACACGCCCCTCCACCCTCCGGCGGCCACCTCACCATCCGCACTCCTGCGCAACCGCTCTCAGGCGGTCTCCTTCCTCGCCTCCACGATGGCGGTGACGGCCTCCCCTCATGGTAGCGCATAGAGCCGCCAACCCGGCGGCCTCCATAGCACAGCCTGGCGCCGGCCCCTTCCCCATCGCGGCGACGGCTCTCCCTGAGTGTTGGCGCGGAACCTGACCAGCGGTGGCGCACAGCCATGGCGGCGGAAAGACCCGCCCTGGCAGCGGCGGCTGCGTACTGAGAGGGGGGGGGGGGGGGGGGGGGCGGCGTGCCCTAACCGCCAACTGCCTCCTTTACACAGAGCGGGGAGGGGGGAGCCCGAATGGGCCTCATGGGCTAAAAGACTTCATGGGTTGTAGCCCAGGTTGTCTTAGCCCCTCACCGAAGCCTTGGCTATTTTGCAACAAACCCCTGGACTTCTAGTAAATGGCAAAATAGTCCAACAAAATAGTACTATGTGTCCAATACTTTTCATGTTTAGACCTCGGCATTTTCAGTAATTGTACATTGTGTTATTTATTAATGTAAAATTTAACATTCTAGACCCTATTTTCTGGAAAATTTGTAATGTTTGATGTGTTTGGTATTAAGCATTCTCTATAACATACAGTTAAATTAACGATCGTGTTAATTTTGTAATTGAGAATTTTCTTGCAAAATTACATATTAATCCACCTTAATTAAGCTCAAGGAGATCCTACGCCCAAATATGCTTAATTCAAGCAGAATTCAAATGCAAAATCAAATTAAGTGATTACCTCAATTTAATATTTGTGAAACACAAGGTGATAGAATCAAGCATCTACTGCACCTTTGCAGATTATGCTCCATCACTGTGAGGTCTACATAATATTATTTTGACATTATGACTACCTTCAAAGTATCCCTCCAAATATTCAATTTCGCATAACACAAGGTAGTGGAACTATGGCATCTACTGCATTTTGGCAGATTATCCACCACTACTGTGCAGTCTACACCATTTTTGGTAACTACCGTCAATGTGTTAAATCACTACATTAGAGGTCTACATCATTTTGATGATCACCTTCTATGTGATTACCTTCTATTCTAAATGAGCGTAATACAAGGTAATAGGAACATAGGTATCTACTGACAATTGTCAGATTATGCCTCCTACTACTAAGAGATCTACACTATATTTGGTGATTATGTTCAACGTGTTAGCTATATAATTTGAGTTCTATACTATGTAATTCAAGTCTCAACATGACTCTATAAATTTTGCATCATTATTACAATATTACCATGATAATTTTTAATTTACATACAGTAAATTAATCAAATCTATGGTCAAATCCATATAGGATACAATGACCGACAAAGAGTTCGATAAACTCGCGTTTGACGGTCACAATTATCCAACATGAACATGGATGTTAAGGTCAGTCTTGCGTCCCGTGGAATAGTAGCGGCACTCAAAACCTCCCCAAGCGGAAGATCTACCGCTACCAGATCAAATAAAATATGGAGCTTTATACATAATAAGGCACCATATTCATCTGAATCTCAAATATGAGTACCTGATGGAAGAAAATTCGACCACTTTATAGCTAGCTCTCAAAACCAGATATGAGCAGTAGTAGGCAGTCATTCTGCCCGATACAAATCATGAATTGACACATCTTCAACTCCAGGACTTTAAGTCCGTCAGAGATTATGTTTATGTTGTTCATACCAAGTTTATTCTGATTTATCCATGTATTACTTCAGACCAAAAAGCATGATGAATTCCTTCTAAGGAATCATCAGTAGCGTCCAATTGACACTGCTCCTTTACCTGAAGTACATACTAATATCCAGAATAACAACAAGTTCAATGGCACTTTTAGACGCCATCCAAAGAACTTTAGAGGTAAATGCAAACACAACAAAAAACAGAAGCCATATGCACCGGATC
Organism: Phragmites australis; assembly: GCF_958298935.1. Lineage (NCBI taxonomy): Eukaryota > Viridiplantae > Streptophyta > Magnoliopsida > Poales > Poaceae > Phragmites > Phragmites australis. The sequence continues at coordinate 4,598,160 of NC_084927.1, forward strand.
AGGAAAAAGGTATTTCTAGACCCAAACTTGACAAATCTATTATTTGTCGCAAGTGTTGATACTACAAGCACCCCACTAAGAAATGCCGCAACCTGAGACATTTAGTTGATCGATATTTACAATCCGTGGGATGTAACTGACTTGCTCAAGGGTAAAGATTTGAAGCATACTTTAATCTTCAACTTGACTCCATCAAGAAGGATAGTTGTTCACAACAAGTTCTACAAGAGCCAAGTAATAACCAGACTCTTCTACAACCAGAAGATCCCATGAACATGGAAAACATGTTTGTCAAATTTGCTTTGCGCGACATGTTTGGAGATCTTAACTAGTCTCCTAATTCCTTATATAACATATTATCTACATCCTATTAAATGTTGTAATACAATATTGTATCAACACTATGATACTATCATAAAGTATGTATGTATTCTATATATCTGATAAAGAATTTCATATCAAATTCTTCAATTATATATATAGATTTCTACGGGAGTCAATCCAATGGAGGAAATATGCCTTGTGAACAGCTATAGCACAAATTCCATACTTAGGGAAACCAAAATATTTCCAAACTCTTACTAAGAGATAAGGAAATATTTTGACAATCGCTAGACACGATGCAGTGATTGTTGAATTTGGTCATGCCATGATTACTCTCCCTTTGGGTACACAAGTCATAATTGATGATGCTCGATAGTTTCTCGATTCAACCCGTACCTTATAAGTTATTATCCGTCAGAATGGTTCCCATATCGAAACCCATGATGACAACAAAGAGGAATTTCTCCTCTTAATCAACGGATATGGCAAACTTCCGTATATACCATCTGGATTGTACTATACATACATCAAACCCATACCACATATTGCGTACAAAATAATTTTTCTATCTTGATCAAATCAAGATTTGGCATGATTGCCTTACTTACTCTACCTTATAAATGATGAGAAAAATTATTAACAATTTTATTGGTCATAGTATTCCTAAAATCTTCAGATTTATATGCACCACATCTATCACGGAGAATTTAATTTTAAGGCCCTCTTACCTTAAAATTCAAAATGTGCCACCCAATTTCTTGAACACCTTCAAGAATATATATGTGGCTCTATTCAGCAATATTATGGACCATCTAGGTACTCTACAATGCTGATTGATGTATCTACAAAATAGTCCCACATGTGTCCTTATACATCAGGCACCAAAATTATGCCAAACTCATTGCTCGCATAATTAATATTAGAGAAAATTATCTTGGACGCATAACATTTTGAGGACAATTCCCGGTATTAGGGGGAAAGTAATACCACAAAGAATGCCATGAATCAAAAGAGAACGTCATACACATTCACATTTCGTCCTCATATCCATGTACTAGAGATCTGAACCATTATTCATAGCATCTTATATTTGCAATATATTACAAATAATCTACCAGATACGTTTTACTCATTATAAAGGTGTCACCAAATCCTATATTCCTAATAGGAATGTGCTGGAAAGAGTGGACGTACCAAACAAAACTACTCAACTCCCAAATCAAAATAAGAGGGGGAGAAGTACGATCACAAAGGATAAAGCTTCTTGCAAGCTACCGAGGAAATAGAGGAATCCCTCCTCCACGACAGTAAATGAAAATCAACACCAAGTTGATAGACACCTTATGGATATTCACTATCCAAACGCCTATGGATGTTCAGCATCCAAATGCTCAGCACAAATGTGTACACAAATTCAGACGCTGGGTCATGGGAACACTCTAACTCTATTGTTTTGGGAAATACACGGAGTTAAATAGGATAATATTTCCACAAACTATATTGATTCCATAGAATCAATCAATAGCAAAGACTACAAATTGTCGACATATATTTTCTCCTCAAAATTGCCATACACCTTCAATTGAATCCTAACCAAAAGTCCTAGGCAGAGTGCTTCATCACTTAACTTAGTCATACCAAAGGTGGTAATTAAGGAGAATTGCATTCACTCAACAACACAATGTCTTCCCTATGGAGGTAAAATGGATTATCATTCCATAAGGTGATGAAATAGCGATGCATATAGCACAAGGGTTCACGCAGAGATCCAACATTAATTACGATGCTACATACCCTATGGTATGTGTGGAAATTATGTTCTCATATTCAGTATCATTGGCAGACCAAATGAATTGGATAGATTCGGACATATAAGTCCCTAATGGACTTCGTATTCTGAATCTAAATACAAATTGCAATATATATATATATATATATAAATATTGTGTATAGCTTAAAGTCACTCCATGACTTCAAGCAGTTAAGTTGATTGTAGTACAACTGATTAAATGAGTTTCTTCCACATAAGGGTTACTCCAACCATGACGATTACATATGTGTGTTCATAATGAAATCCCAATTGGATTTTGTATCATCTCCAAAACATGCACAAAAAAGTATGTAATCATCTTAAAGATGGAATTTGAGATGAATGATTTGGTTAAACCAAATTCCGCTTAAGTCTACAACTTGAGCATATTCCTTCAGGAATATTTATTTATCAGTCCACCAATATCCAAAGATACTGAACAAACATATCCATCAAAACACTTATGGTCATTCAATCCCTAAATATGAATCAAGATCAATTCATACATTGGGTTGACGATGAAAAGATATTGAACATACAGTTCTATATCTTAGTTCCATAAAAACGCTCATGTATCTTGCAAATTGCAACATACCTAATATTGTATTTGCAGATAACTTGCTAGCTTAAACAACGCAGCTCTAATAATGCCATTAGGCGGGAGTCAAAGAGGATATCCACATATATCTTTATGGCACCAAAGATCTAGTTTATCAGAAAAATCAAAATATAACCATAGTGGGATATCTAGATTCTGGCTATATTTGATCCCCATAATACCATATCAAGACTGATTTCATGGTGATATAGCCATATCATAGGAGTCATCAAACAGATTCTAATAACTACTTCCACCTATCATTTTGAAACATTACATACATGTGTGTGACTTCGTAGAATGATAAACCACATACAACAATCACATGGTATTGGTTCCATTGAATCATCAACTATTATCTATAAAGATAATTCTGCATGCATTGCTTAAATGCAAACAGGTTACATAAAGAGCAATATAACCAAACATATTGCTCCTAAATTGTTCTATCATCATAATGGAAAGATAGAAATCTTGCAAACTAAATCATGTGATAATCTCACTGATTTATTTACTAAGTCTTTACCAACTTCCATATTCCAAATATTCATGGAATATACGTGAAAAACGGACATAGGAGACACAGTTTAGTGACGGGTCATTACGCGACCCGTCACTTATATCACCTCAGATCGCACCCATTTATAGACCCATCACTGATACCAGATAATAGGTGACGGGTCATAATATTACTCATCACCAATAACATTAGTGACGGGTAATAGCTAAACCCGTCACTTATGACTTGATCATATGTGACGGATAACCCTGCAACAGTAATAAGTGACGGGTCATGTTATGACCTGTCACTTATAACTTGGTAAAGGTGACGGGTCTCCCTGGGCCAATTATAAGTGACGCTTTATAATTCAACCTGTCACTTATGACTCTTAATAGGTGACTGGTAACCTTATCACCCATCACCTATTACTCAACTCTGTTTTAAGAGCTGGCCAGCTAGTGTGCGGGCGAATAGTTACTGCATAGTGCCACCCGCACAGTAGCTGGCGATTTTCATCGGCTCCTCTAGTATTCTCCAATATCTTATTGATTTGAAGTTTGAATTGGTGCTAGGCCTTTGAAGGTTCGCATCTCCCCCTTTCCTCCTCCTTTCCCCTCCTCCTCTAAACCCTAATTGGTAGATTTGTTGTGCTTTGAGTTGTAATCGACTGGTTTGCATGTTTATCCAAAATCTTAGAACAAGTGAGTTGTATTTATGTTAGATTTGATATTAGATTTGCCCGATGTACCGCGAGATATCACAGATCTAGTGTATTTGTAGGGAATTTTTAATCCTGTGCTTAACCATGAAATTAAGGTCATTGTTAATGAAGAATGAATGTTTTTATATTAATTGTAGATGATGGACAGAAGTTGGATGTACCTCAAGACCCGGACTTGTTCGGTACCTAAGTGGGGTGAAGCATTTCATGAGTTCTGCCTTGGCGGATTTGAAAGATCGTGGTAAAACGATAATGTATTGTCTGTGTCGCGACTCCAGGAATGAAAAGAAGTTCCTGAAACCAAACAATATCCATGCACACTTGGTCATACGTGGATTTAAAGAGAATTATACATGTTGGAACAAACATGGCGTAGAAGGCCTTAACGAGGGAGAGATGGATCGGGCCCTCCATGCTGATAGTGTGGATCAAGGACTTACACCCAGTGAAATGGATCATGATCTCAGGGATGAGGATATATTAGGTTTGAATGATAATGATCTTGAGGATTTTGTGGAGAATGTGGACCAGATGGTGCGGGATGTCGAGCGGCATGACGAGTATAACAATGGTGAGTTTGCTAAATTCCAGGAATTTGTGCGGGATTCCAAGATGCCCCTTTATCCCAACTGTAAGGAGAAGTACACGCAGATATTTGGGAACCTAAAGCTTCTAAAGTTGAAGGCAACCCATGGTTGGACTGACAAGAGTTTTGAAGCATTGCTGGATCTGCTAAGGGACATGCTACCGGAGGAAAACTTGGTGCCCGAGGGCGTCTACGACATGAAGAAGATAATTTGTCCTTTAGGACTGGAAATAGAAAAAATACATGCATGTAAGCAGGATTGTATCTTGTTTCATGGAGAGTATGCAGAGCTGGATCAATGCTCCGTGTGTGAAACCCATTGATATAAGCGTAGATATGACGGTGGTGACGAGGACGAAGGCAGGTGCTCCTAGGAAGGTGGTGCGGTATTTTCCTATAATTCACCGTCTGAAGCATCTGTTTGCCAATAGAAAGGAGGCACAATTGGTGCGTTGGCATAAGGAGGGTTGTAAGAACGACGCAATGATACGGCACCCGGCAGATTCCGCTCAGTGGCGAATTGTTGATTCCATATTTGGTTGGTTCACCGAAGAATTGAGAAATATTAGGTTTGCTATGAGCACAGATGGCATGAATCCAATCGGTAACATGAGTACCTCACATAGCACCTAGCCTATTGTATTGTCGATCTACAATCTTCCACCCTAGCTTTGTACAAAGCGAAAATACATTATGTTGTCGATCTTGATATCAGGACCGAAACAACCTGGCAACAATATAGATGTGTACCTTAGGCCTTTAGTCGATTATCTTAAGAAACTCTGGTCAAAAGGCGTCGAGGTTTGGGATCAGTACAAGCAAGAGTACTTTACCTTGCACGTCATGTTGTTCGTCACCATCAATGATTTGTCAGCACTTCATAACTTGTCAGATCAGAACAAAACAAAGGTGAAGCTTGCCCCTATTTCTTAGATGACATATGCAATTTGAGGTTGAACAACTCAAAGAAAATAGTGTACATGAGGCATCGACGTTTCCTTCCCAGGAAGCATCCGTACCGAAACATGGACAAGCAGTTCGATGGCACAAGGGAGAAAGCGTTACTTCTGAGGCATTTTAGCAGGGAAGATGTCCACAATTAGGTTAAGAATATCAATGTTGTCCTTGGTAAGCGAAATCAATCCTCTAAGGATGATGAACAGTTAGGAATGTGGAACAAGAAATCAATACTATTAGATCTAGAGTATTGGGAAAATTAGATGTTCGCCACTCTATCGATAACATGCATGTAAAGAAGAATATCTGCGAGAGTCTGATCGGTACATTGCTCCAAATGAAGGGAAAAGGAAAGGATCATGAGAACGCACGAGCTGACCTTGAAGAAATGGGCTTAAGGCCAGAGCTCCATGCAGAAGATACGGACAAAGGAAAACACCTACCCCCAGTAGCTATCACTCTCTCCAGGAAGGAAAAAAAGAATTCTGCGAGTTCTTGCACAATGTGAAAGTTCCCTTTGGTTACTCGTCCAACATCGCAAGATTTGTCTCGGTGAAAGAGCTGAAAATGAATTTTGCCATGATGAAGTCCCATGATTGCCTTGTGATGATGACATCACTGCTTGCGATATCTATTAGGAACATCCTCCCAATAAAGGTTCGCGAGGCTATCCTGAGCTTGTGCTTTTTCTTCAATACAATTGAACAAAAGGTGCTCGATCCAAACTCACTGGAGGAGCTAGAAAGAAGACACGTTGAGACTATGTATTCTTGAGGTGTATTTCCCACCATCCTTTTTTGATATCATGGTACATCTCACTGCTCACCTTGTGAAGGAGATACACTACCTTGACCCCATGTTCCTGCATCACATGTTTCCATACGAGAGATATATGGGCGTTCTCAAGTTGTACGTACGGAATCGAGCCTTTCCTGAGGGATGCATCGTGCAGGGTTACGCGATGGAGGAGGCATTGGAGTGGTCTGTTAATTACATTGACCCAAATAACCCAATTGGCGTGCCTAAGTCTCGCCATGAGGGGAGGCTCGCAGGTGTGGGAGTTCTGAGGAAGATGGCAATAACTCCTGATCTAAAGGCTTACGACAAAGCTCATTTCCTCGTGCTGCAATAAATGAGCAAAGTGTACCCATATGTCGATGAGCACAAGATGCTGCTTGAAGAGAATCCAGGGTAGACCAAAGCTTGGGTTGCGAGGCAACATATGCAAAGGATCACGACTTGGTTCCGAGATCGAATCAGACAATCGAGTACTCCTACAAGTGCTCTGATAACAAAACTGGCATCGGGCCCTATATACACAATTATGACATATCAAGGGTACGATATAAACGGATACACATTTTACACGGTTGCCCAAGATGAGAAGAGCATATATTAGAACAGTGGTGTCCGTATAGATGCTTATGACAACGACATGCAGAGGGGCACATATTACGGTCAAATAGAGGAGATCTGGGAGCTGAACTACTTGGGATTCAAGGTAGCCCTGTTTCGGTGCCGTTGGGTACATGGGGCAAATTGGCATCATTAATGATAAGTATGGGTTCACTAGGGTTGATCTCAAACATGTCGGATACAAGTTTGAACCCTTCGTACTCGCTAAAGATGTTTGCCAAGTCTTTTATGTGACTAACACAACAAAGAAGAAACCCCATGTGGTTCTCACTGGGAAAAGACGCATCATCGAAGTTGCAAACGTCGTTGATGAGGAGGAGTTCAATCAATTCGATGAAATTCCCCCTTCTTCTACTGCAGTCGTGCCACGCCTTTTGCCGATCGAGGAAACTCCATACATCCACCCTGACCATAATGAAGGGATCCACGTAAAGAAAGCATAAAAACGACAAATTTGAATTTCAGTGTCAAATTTGTAATATTAATGTCACATTTGTAATATTAATGTCAAATTTGACTTTTAAGTTATTTGAATTGTTAATGTTAATGTCAAATTTGAATTTTAAGTCTCAAGTTATTTGAATTTGTAATATTAATGTTAAATTTGAATTTGTAATATTAATGTCAAAATGTGATGGGTTAGGTGACGGTGAGATTCATCACCCGTCACCTATGACTTATGCGCATGTGGCCGAGTCGAAGTAAAAGGTGACGCGTGACATTTGTCACCCATCTATGACCTAGTAAAAGGTGACGGGTGACATTTATCACCCGTCACCTTTTTACTTCAAATAAGTGACAGGTAATACTCATAGGTGACAGGTGACATTTATCACCCCATCATCTATGACTTATATGTATATATACCCTAGCTCTTCCCCGCGCATGCGCACTCTCATTTTGGCTAAATTTTTTGGTTTCACACGCTAGGGTTCGCCGCCGCCGTGACCATCGCCGTCCCAGGTCTTCTCCTCCCCGCACCTCCCCAACTCCGAGCTCTCCTCCGCACCGGCCTCCTCCTCCCCGCTCAGTGAGTTTTCCTCTTCTGTGATGATGCTCTTTACAGTGATGCTCTGTGATGATGCTCTAGAGTATTGCTCTCTTCTGTGATGATGCTCTCTTCTGTGAATTGTTTTTGGAGTATTGCTCTGTGATGATGTAGTTGAACTAAAATTGAGCTCATTATCTAAGTACAATAGCATTTAGGCCTAAGTGGTTGCTCTGGACATGTGTGTTGGTGATACATTTTGAGTTGTTTTTGGAGCGTTGCTCTGTGATGATGTAGTTGAACTGAAATTGGGCTCATATATAGGCTTGTGATGATGCTACTATTAGTTTTGTTTTTGATATATGCTACTGACAGTTTTGTCTTGGCTAAGTATGTTCAGTTCTGGGCCCTCTGTTTGATCACAACAGCACTGTCCAGACACTCTTTTGATTTTTGTCCAGGCTCTATTTGCTAGTTGAGACCTTAGGTAATAGCTCAATTGATGATGAGTTCAACAGAACAATTAGGGGGCAGGACATTTAATGTCTTGGGGCAAATTGTTATACATAGTCTGAGAGTAATTTTGTATATGTTTCATGCCTACTGTCAGATCTTTGAGCAATTTCATATATATTTCATATGCTGTTTCCATGTTATGTGTAAAGATATCCATATGGTATGCTCCTGTCATTGTTGTTTTTATGGAATATGGATATATATGCACTTATTATCGCATTTTTACAACAATCCACTATATTACTCAATGATGAATTGAGAACAGAATATACTAAACTAGATTTTTGATCTGAGTAGTATGGTTGCGAGCACTATATTACTCGATGATGAATTGTTGATCTGAGATTGGGCATGTCATGCTAAGTACAATAGTTTTGGTCTGATTACTCTCTAGGTTTTAGTTGGCTTTGGCAGCTCCTGGAGATGAACCGGTAGTGTTCACTTGTTTTGTGTCTATGCATCTGGAAATCCTGTTGAGTTCATTCTCCCATGAGCTTCCATGATGTTTTATCTCTTGAGAGCTATGTTCAGGTTTTGGAAACTAGTTGAGAACTTAGATGCATGCCTAGTTGATGATATGTCTATGTAACAGCTAGGGAGCAGGAACTCTGAGTCTTGGGGCCAGTTGTAGTGTTCTGAGAGCAATTCATTTGCAATGTCAACTTACTGCTCAATCATTATTTTAGACATTAGCCTTGATTCCTTTTCTTTCCTCTATTGAGAACAGAATATACTACACTTGATTTTCATGGGGCAGAAGAAGACTGTCACCCTTGAGAAACCAAAAGCACAGAGGACGCTAGCACTAGAGGGCCCCTCGGCACAATATAGGGCGGATAGGAGCCCAAGCCCGCACCCGGCATCCTCCTCTGGCAGCAGTGAAAGCCAGTATCACATCCCGAGCCCTGACCCATCACCGAATCGGGAGAGCCGACGTCGGGCAAGTGACGAAGAATAAAATCCCACCGAAGAGGTATTGATGCGAGCGAGTCAATACATTTTATACTTGTTGAATGGAGGAATATTCTTTGTTTATGTCAACTCCACTTTTTTCTCTCTAGATGGCGGCAGCGCAGTCTCCAAGCCAAACAGCTGGTAGTGTTGCACGAGCCCGAAAGCCAAGGACACAAACACAGTGGCTGATGGACAAGGTTACCGTCATGGGAATCGATGATGATGGGTTGCCTACGAATGAAAAGGCTCTGAATAGATTCCGGAGGGTTGCATGGCTCATTGATCGGGAGAGGGTGCCAATAACGACTAAGTTCGATGACCTCAGTGATGAAGCGAAGAGGGACTTGTTCCACAATGTCATCATGGAGTATCTGGAGTACCCTGGAAACATGAGCGAGTGTCAAAAGAATGCCGCGGTCAATGCAGCAATGAAAGCGATCGCGAAACTTCATCGAAACTTTAAGAGCAAGCTTGTGAATTGGTACTTAGCAAAAGGGGTGGCACCCTTCGAGAGCTACAAGCACTTGAAACCGAAAGATTGTGATGCTTTTGTGCAGATGAAGAGCTCAGAGCAGTTCAAGAAGGAGAGTGAGAAGAAGAAGCAGCTTCGGGCTAAGAACAAGCATGACCATAGGACCGGCGCAACCGGGCACGCTGGGAAAATGGCAAAATGGTAGGTAGAGGACGAGAAATTAGTTAGAGAAGGCCGCGAGAATCGTTGGAATCAATTCCCGGGATGATCATGGTTATATTTGCGTGCAAGGAGTGAGCTGTCCGATAGCGGGGAAATCACATTCAGAAACAGCAGAACCCAGGCAGTCACAGAAAAAGTCAAAGAAAAGCCAGCCGAAGCCAGCCAATGTTCTTTCACCGGGGTCAGGGAACATGATTTTCTCACAGCGGCACTGGGAAACCCAAAGCACCCAAGTCGAGTGCGAGGTGTATCAAGTTCCTAGGGCTGAAAATACGGCTTTTTCGAAGACATCGGGATGTACAAGAAGAGGAAGAGGTCGGGTGCAGTGGGTGTGGATGCATTGACACGGGACATCACTCAGAAAGTTTACTCAAACATTATGGGGAAGCTTGCAGCAAAGGGAATAGAGATTTCCATGCCACAGGATTTTAGCCCCGGAGCTGCAGGGAAGAGTAGCTGCGCCTCCAGGGAGGTCGAGTAGCAAGTAGTTGCTGCCAAGACTGAGCCGGATACAATTGACCTGCTAGAAGGGCCCACGCCCAGCAGCCTTGTAATCAAGCCTGGCGCGTATCACATCGAGGTTGAAAGGGGCCAGGTGCTTCCAAGCATCCGTATCTTACATACGGTCCCGATACATGCAGGATATGCCGTGGTTACGGTGGATATGGTACATAGCAATGCCACTGATCACGTGTTGGAGATCCCCCCCCCCAATGAGGAAGTCATAACTCTCGGTGAAGCTCTTCATCAAAGGATCCAGTGGAAGAGGGGTGACATCGTGGTCTCCAGTGTATCCTAGTCTGGACGAGCTCCAAGTGCACCGCTGTCGCGCCACTCAATTCCTGAGAAGGCAGCTTCTCCTCTAGAGAAGCTAGCTTCACCGCATTCTCCTCCGCACTCGGCAACCTCGCTTCCAAACCTAGTACCATCTCCCCTAGAGAGCCCAAAAAAGAAGAAGGAAAAGGAGGTCGAGAAGAAAGGCTCTAAGAAGCCCCTCTCGGAAATGTCGAAGGCCATTGTACCGGCGAAGTCGAAGTCCATTGTACCGGTAAAGAAGTCCACGGACATTGCACCAGTGTGGACTCAGGCCGACATGAAATTCAAATATGGGAACCCTTGATGACGGTAGATGAGCTAGCAAGGGCAGGAAAATCATGTATCAACCTGCATAATTACTACGTACAGTCTTGTAGAGACATCAATGATCAATCCATAGTGGTACAGTACAAACAACGACAGTTCTTACGGCTACTTCATTATGGGTTTCAATGACTTATATGACCTCTTCAACCTTGGTGGCCTAGACGTATCATTATTACGGGTCTTCACATTGTAAGTCCCTTGATACTAGATATTCATTAATTAATATCATTAAGTCTTGAATCTAACTGTGTTCTTATCTGTAGACACTTGATGAAAGAAACAATGAAGAACAAGGATCCCATCACATCTCTTGACCCTATGGCCATTACAATATCGGTCATCCAACTTCATCCCGACTATGTTGTGATCATGCGGCTAGGGCAATGCAACAATACTCAAAAGTATAGTACCTAATGGGCGCCCACAACACCGGTGGCTATTGGATCTTACTTAACATTTACCTCGAGTGAGACTTGGTGTTCTATGTCGACTCGTCAAGACCAATATCTGCAAAAGGCAAACTTAGATCGCGTGATTACAGCATTGTAAAACAACTCCTCAACACGTAAGTTTTGTCTATCTTAGTTCACATATTAAACTTTTCTAACATTCAAAGGCTCCATAATCTATCCCTCTTTATGCAGGACTTTTGACAAGTACCTTCGAGCTCAACCTGACTACGATGCGAAAGTCGGCCGCAGGCTGACACACAAGACCGGGTACGCGGTAAGTGCTAACAAACAAATTACCAAATATTCTCTATTGTTGTTTTTTTCCTTTTCATCTAACAATAAAGTTTCTTTTCAGCAATGCCACCAACAACCACTGGGCAACACCTGCGGATTCTATGCTGCGTGGAACATGCTTCTCACGCTCCGAGCAAAGAATATCAAATCCCTTGATGTAAGTTCAATACAAGATTGTTCGAAACTAATTTCGGTAATTAGTTTAATTCCATGATAACACGATGTTAGTTACGAGTTAAATTATACAGAAATACAAGTGTATGTTTCTCGACGCGAGTGCACTCCCGGATATTTGACGACGGATCGCGGAGTTCATGGTGTCTGAAGTCATCAGCCCACAGGGCGAGTTCCACTATAAAAGCCGTAGGTTGTGAAGTCTTATGTAATTATGAGTTGATTGAAACTTTGTAACATTTGTGATTCTGTAATGAATTCATTTGAACTTTGTAATATTTGCAATTCTGTGATGAAGCGAGTTCTTATACAAGTGTGTTTGTCGATATGTATTTAGATGCGTTGCTATTGTTTGCAGGGAGAAAACGGCTGCCAAATCCTGGCTACATTCCAGGATGCAGCCAGGAAACAGCTCATTCCTACGGAGCAAGAGAAACATAAGTGACGAGTAAACTGTCTACCCGTCACTTATGTTATTTATAAATGACGTCACTTATGTATTTTTTCCAGTACATTCATGAAAACCATAAGTGACGATTAACCTAGTTACCCGTCACTTATTATACGATATAAGTGACGGGTAACATTTAACTATCACCTTTGTTTATCATTGGTGATGGTCACTATCCGTTACTAATGACTAGTCATTAGTAACACGTTCGGAGTGATGGGTACGATACCCGTTAGCCGTAAATGTCATCACCCGTCACATATATTTGTTTTTCACGTAGTGGAAAACTTCCAGGTAACAGGGAAAGATAGTCCCTAAGTAAAATGCAGTGCCATCCCAGTTGCCTACGAATTCGTGATTATGTCGTCCAAAGAAAGCAATGTGGTTCTGGTCATTTTACTGAGTGTTCTTCGGCTACGGTGTCGCCCATTCATTCCTAGTTATCTCTGCGTACTGTTCTTCTGTCGTGCACTCATATGATACTGTTTTCTATTCTAATAATGGTAAACTCTGTATCATGAAGAACACTTGGACAATGCGCTAGAACGGGCATTGGTCAAAAAACGTATTATTACCAGATACTATGGTTCTTGCCCGCAGGCGAGGCGAGCCCTGCGCGCTCTGCGTGGGTTGGTGCGGTTGCAGGCGCTGGTGCTTGAACACCAGGTGCGGCGCCAGGTCCACCTCACTCTGCAGGCCCTCGTCCGTGCGCAGGCCCGCATCCGCGCCCGACGACTCACCTCCTCCCACGTCGGCAGGCGCGGCGGCCGGCCCGACTCCCAGCGCCATCCCAGACTTCTCGTCCCCAGGCACGGCCTCCCGCTGCAGCACGGCGGCAGGCGCTCTTTCGGACACGACCGCATCGGCTTGGACGGAGCCGAGACGTTGCACTTGCACGACCACGAGACGCCGACACAGGTGGAGGCTTCTCAACGGCGCAGAAACGTGAGCCCTTTCGTCAAGGAAACGAGGGACGCCGTCCGGACCGATGGCATGTTGCATCGGCAAGACATCACCGAGGCGGCCTGGGGCGAGAGTGCGCATGCCCCTTCCTATGCATACGGATTCCAGCATCAGCAGCAGATTCGACAGCATCGTTTTGTTCGAAAATTCGCCTTTTGAGATTGAAAATGTTCAACAGATTGATTTCGTAGTAGCTTCGACCGCTGTGATAACCCGTAGATTATGCAGCTTGACGAGTTGGAACAGAAGGATGAGCGCAACGCCGGCTGGCACTGGCTGGAGCTCTGCAACTCCCGCGTTCAGCCGCAGCAGCACGCGCAGGAGCAGGCCAACCAGCACGGCGCAGCCGAGACGTCCTACGTGACCGATGCCGCCACCGACGGTGTCTCAGAGAACACAGTCGAGATGGAGGGCCCGAGGAAGAGCCCCACGAGGGACCTCTACCCCGTCCGTCCTCCGGCGATCCCAGGGTACATGGCGGCAACACAGTCGGCGCGCGCCAAGGCCCGCATTACCCCGCCGGCTGCTCCGAAGGCGCACGCCCGGAGCCGGTCCGGATCGGCGGCGCCCAGTGGAGGCTCGACGTCGACAGCGAACTTGGGCTGGAGCGTGAGCGGCGCCCGTGCGCCGCAGCAGAGAGCAGGGCACAGCCCAGAATCTAGCGGCAGCTGCGACCGGACGCCGCCAACATTAGGCGCGCGGAGCATGCACGCCTTTGCTTTAGCTTGACACGAATATGATCGCGTACAAAATGCTTGGTATTATCCTAAGTGTGGAAAATCTTTTCTTGTTAAATGTTTAGCAATGTATTGTGAGGAGCTTATAACAGCTTGATCTCTACATGTTGGATTTACAGGTCACCTGCTCTTGTGTAGTGTAATGGGCACATGACTAGGGAAAAGTTTGATAATAACACAGTTGAGAACTAATCGATCCAATTGATTCATCTTATAACGTTATAAATAGATAGTTTTTAGTACTCTTTTTTAGTTCACCATCTATCTTTATAAGAAAAGGTCCATTTTACTATCCAACAATCACGTTTATCCGTCTAACCCTTAAACAAAAACATAGCTCGATTTACTACCTCTTAGTATCGAATACCAGACAATTCACCCCCCGAACCAGTTTTACACAGTGGTTTTGCCGATATGGATTTTTATTTTCCAATGTGTAGTGGTTTTGCCACGTGGGCAGTCCACCTATACAGTCCACGTCATCCTGTCTTCTTCCACTCTCTCTCCACGTGTCATCTTCCTTTCCATTCACACGACATTGCCTCTCAGCCACGGTTCACAAATGCGTCGGTAACCGCCCAAAAATCGCGGTTACCAACCTTCTCGTTCCGGTCCGGTTTCAGAAACCGAATGGTAACCGAAATTTGAATTTAAAAAATTTAAAAAAATAAAAAAATTCAAAAAAAATCTTAAAAAAAACTAGACACAATTCTAAGACCTTCTGTGAAATTGTTTTTTCAAAAATAATGTCGTTTGCATCATATTCTATAGGGAGAAAGTTTGAAAAAAATTGAAGCGTGTAAACATGTAAACACATATTTTTCTTGTGTAAAACGTATTTTAAGAGAATCTTTAAAATTGATTTCACTTTATTTAGAGTTTTATTAAATTCTCTATGATTTTTACAAAGTTCATAAGCATAAAGTGAATATATTAAGAAACAACACTGTAATTAACTTTTTCATGTCTACTATTATTTTTTCTACGTAAATCATAGTATAAATAAGCTAATGAAAGTGGTTTCACTAATTTTTGAGGTGTGATGGGTCAGTTATGAATTAATCTAGTCGCAACACATTTACACAATCATACATGTTACAATAACTAATTCATGAGTTCATGTATTTTTAAAAGACATAGGATCATGTAAGAAGACTAACAAAATTAGTTTCATGATTTTTGGATTAGCAAAGAGTAAACTATGCATTTAACTTGGTTTAACAAATACAATTTCTCACAGAAAATTTTGAACTTTTTTATGAGTATAAATACTTTTATCATGTACATGTTACAAGAAAACCAACAAAATTTGTTTCACTTGATTTGAAGCTCAGATGAATTAGTTATTGATTTTACAAGGTTGAGCCATTTTTTGGGTTTTTTGTTGAACTGCGCTGAAATTCGATAAAACCGCTCGATAAGTCGAGAAAACCGAGCGGTTACCGACTCAAACCGTTCGGTAACCGACCAATTCAAAAATGCGAGAAAACCGCTCGGTAACTGTCGGAGGATTAACTCCTGTCGCAGGGATCCCGAGAGACCCCTTTTTAGAGATTCGGCCGGGGGATGATCCTGAATAAGTTCGTCGGAGAAATGAATGAGAGCGGATGTAAATGCAACGGCCGGTGATGGGGGATGATCGACCTAGTGCAAAGGAAAGTAAATGCACCGGGGTTTAGACAGGTTCGGGCCGCTCGGGGGCGTAATACCCTACTCCTGTATGGATGCAATAACTGTCCTGAGAGAGATCCCTCAAGGATGTAACTGGTTACAAGTATATTGTGTCTAACTGAGAGCTTGAGGCTCCTTGTTCTTGGGCAGGGACTACGGTCCTGTTCTTGGTGCTTCTGTGCTCGATGCTTACGGTCTCTTCTTCGTTTTTTCTTCTTCGAAGTCCCCCTTCTCTTCTGTGCGCCGACTATTTTATGCGTTCGCCGGCTGCGACATGCCCCGAACGGGAAGGAAGGGGCACAAGTTACAAGACGCCATGACTGGGAAAGGCGTCATCATTTTCTCTGGGCGAAATGACCGGGGAGGTGGAAAACGTGGTGCACGCCCGGTCACTTGTCACCATAAACGTCCTGGCAGCGGGCGCCGTTGAGAGGGCCCACCGGGCAGCCACAGAGCTACCCGGCGTGCCCGCCCTATCTTGTTCTTCTGCCACGGCAGGGCGGCAGGCGAAATGCCTTGATCCTGGCGATGTTATCCCGAGACACACCGGATGACACGGGACGGGACCCGTGCAATTAATAGCCCCACGCCTCTCTGCCAAAACGTGGCAGGAACTGACACTGCGGCGGGAGCAGTTGGGATTGTCAGGCCGCGCATGCTCATTAAATGCGGCCTCAGACCTCTGACTGATTGACACCTCATCGGCAGGCCCCTCGGGGGCCTTTCTGGGTCGTCGAGGCACCGAGCGCTCGGGGGTACTGTTCACCTCCCCGAGCACTCTCTCCCGAGAATGCTTATCCTTGTCCTCGGGGCACCGGGTGCTCGGGGGTACCATTTACCTCCCGAAGCACTTTCTCCCGAGCACTCTTGTACGAACTTTCGGGGAACCGAGAGCCCGGGGGCTGCCACGCGCAACCCCGAGCACTCTCTCTCGAGCACTTTTTGTACAGATCTTTCGGGGAACCGAGAGCCCGGGGGCTGCCACGCGCAACCCCGAGCACTCTCTCCCGAGCACTTTCACACTGGCCCTCGGGGAACCGTGCGCTCGGGGACTGCTGCGCGCAGCCCCCGAGCACTCTCTCCCGGAACTTAGCTCTTCTGATCGTCGGGGGACTAGGGTGCTCGGGGGTGACCGGGCACCTCCCCGAGCACTTTCTTCCCGGTACTTAGACTCTGCGGGTCATCGGGGAACTGGGGCGCTCGGGGACCAGGGACCGTGGCCCCGAGCACCTTCTCCCGAAACTTGGACTTTCCTCACCTCACGGGAGGAACCTCGCGGGATGGCGACACGTGGCGAACGGCTAGCCTGGCCTCGGGACTCAGGGACCCCCGGTTCCTGATACACCGACAGTAGCCCCCGGGTCCATTGGCAGGCGAGGGCACGGAGACTGCGGATGGGCCCTTCGTCGCGAACGAGGCCGAGGCTGGTGCGAACGCCACATGGCAAGCTTTCAAGAGGTGGCCCTTTAGACCCGGGCCCCTGGTACGGCCCAACGGGGAGACGAGCGGACGCGCGTCCACAGAACTCCCGAAGGGCATGACAACGGGACGGGCGACACGCGCGGCTGCCGCGCAGATCGAGGAAAATACGCCTGGCAGCCGCTGACGCCGCACGACCAGCGGGAGATTCGCCTGGCAGTTGCGTCGACCGAGGAAACCGTCTCGCCGAGCGCACCGTTGGCAGGAGACGTTTGAATTCTGAGAGATATAAAAGGGGGAGGGGATCGATCCGCCCCCCTCTTTACGCCATCTTGCGATCTTGCTCTCGTTTCCTTCGCGCTTCGGAGCCCTTAGAACCCATTTAGGCGATCAGAGTGCTTCTCCTCCTCCCTCTCCGCCACCAGACAACCTCCCCTCCCGTCGAGATGCCGAGAGCCGGAGGAAGCTGCTGCAACAGGACCCCGGACAGCGTGCTGCTGGAGTCTCACCTGAAGAATGAGGAGGCGGTGGAGAAAATCAGGAAGCTGCTGGTCCCCGAGGGCCAGCAGGGGGCCACGGTGGTGACGCCGGTGAACTTCCCGCCGGCGACGACCATTCCCGGGCGCATCGTCTTGTTCACGTCTTTCGTGGCGGCGGGACTGGTGCCGCCGTTCTCAACGTTCTTCCTCCAAGTCCTCGACACCTACGGCATCCAGTTGGTGCACCTGAGCCCCAACTCCGTCGTAGTGCTAGCGGTGTTCGCGCATCTGTGCGAGATGTTCGTGGGAGTGGCGCCTTCAGTGACGCTTCTTCGACATTTCTTTGTCCTGCGGTCGGCCGAAAAGAAGAGGGGGTACTCCACGGTGGACGTCGCGGGGTGCTACAATCTTCGGCTGCGAGACGGCCTGGGGGAGCAGTACATCCCCCAGGTGTTGCGCAGCAAATGGGAGGAGTGGCGGCGGGACTGGTTCTTCATCGACGTCGACTCCCATGATCGTCTTGCCCTACCGGAAGTGGCGGCGGAGCTCCAGAAGTCGACGTGGGAGGTGCCGCCGCCGGAGGACGCGAGGTTGGAGCCGGTGTTCAAGCGCATCAGATTCCTGCGCGACTCCGGGCTGACCTCGGTAATGGTGGTGGCGGACTTCTTGCGCCGCCGCCTGGTGCCCCTGCGGGAGCGGGCTCGGCCGTGCTGGCTCTACACCGGGCCCGAAGATATCACCCGGACCCAAATCGGCGCAAGCTGGGATCTGGGCCCAGCGGAGCTGAGGGGCATGACCCGAGTGGTGACCTGCGTGGAGGACACGAGCCGGGCGGAGCTCCCGTGGCCGGAAATGGCGCTCTGCGCTAACCCTGAGCGCGCGGCGATCTTGGCGAAGCTGCCGGAGTTCGACGCCCAGGGACTCGTTGACTGGCCGAGGAGCCGAAGCCCCGAGGCCCCCGAGCTCCCTGGGTTGGACGAGGTGGCCAGCAAGGAGACCGCGAGCAGCCCGGTGCGGGCCGGTGGCCCGGGCGCCGCGTGCAGCGAGCCGCAGACCAGTGGTGGAGCCGTTGCGGGCAGCAGCCGCCGCACCGGAGAAGAGGGCACCACCGACAGTGCAGTGGCGGCGGCGCCGGGAGACCGGGGGAAGCGCCCCCGAGTCTACATCCCCGCGCCGGAGTCCCCGCTGTTGCCATCGGCAGCGGCGGCGTTCCCGGTCTTGGAGCCGCGCCTCGTGAGGATGGGGCCTGACTCGGCGCCTGGAGACCGCGCGGCGGCCCCGCCGAGCCCCTGGTGGAAGAGGAGACGGGAGAATTCCGGGCCGGCGCTGCCGGGCCCGGAGTTCAGGCTCCCGGCGTCCAAATGGCAGTACCGGGGGACTACGACCTCGTAAGTTCCATTCTTCGCTCTTTCTTGGGCGCTCTCCGCCCAAACTGAGCTTCGGTTTTGACCTTCGTCTGTCTCCCGCAGGCTACCCACGGGCGCCGCCGAGGTCGAAGGAGCGCCGGCGCTGGCGCTAGCGCCCGAGCCAAGCCGGCCGGTGGAGCCGAGGCAGGCAGACACGACGACCGAGGCGAGGACGATGGAAGCGGCGGACGAGGTGGGGACGCAGCCGTCGCCCAAACCTTCAGCGCCGGTGGAACCTACCCCGGGCGTGCAGAGCCCGGGGCAGATGATGGCGGAAGCAGTGGCCTTGACAGGGCCAGCGGACGCGGCGACCGAGGCGGGGACGCAGCCGTCGCCTGAGCGCCCGACGCCGGTCGAACCTACCCCGGGTGTGCCGAGCCCGGGGCGGATGATGGTGATGCAACCCTCGGGGACCCCGAACCCCCCGGAGGCGGATCGCGGGGAAGCCAGCGCTCCACCGGCGCCCGGCCGGCCTGCCGACCCCTTCCTGGCCGCGATCGAGGGCGTCCAGGTGGCGGTCGAGTGGTTGGGCGCGGCAGTGGACGCGAAGGAGGGGCTGCTTGAAGTAGAGCGCGCCAGGCTGGACTCGGAGAGGGCGCAGCTTGCAAACGCCAGGCAAGAGGCCCGCACGGCGGCTGCACGAGAGCAAAAGCTTTTGGAGGATACCCGCGCGGAGGTCGCGCGGGAGTGGGAGATTTTGAAGACCGCCTGCGCCGAAGCCGCGCGGGAGCAAGAAGACGCCGCCCGCTTGGTTGAGGCGTCACGGCGGTAGGCTGCCGAGGCCCTTGCCAGGGAGGGGCAGGTGTAGGAACGGGAGGAGGCGGTCGCGGGCCACGAGAAGGCGGCGGAGGACCTCCGGGCTGAGCTGACCTGTCGAGAGGGCGAGGCCGATCGGACGCGCGCCAGCCTCCAATGTTGGAAAGATGAGCTCCAGAAAATTGAAGGAGATATCCGACGGTGGGAGGAGGATGTCTCCATCCGGGAGGTCGACAACGAGATCACGGCGACGGATCTGGGCGCCCGGGAAGACTCGCTGACCCACCGGGAGAGGGTGGCTGCCGCGGCGGCGGTGGCCGTTGCCACCAGGGAGGAGGAGAATGCTAAACACGAGGCGGAGCTGACCGCCCGTGAGTGGGCTTTGTCCGAACTGGTGGCACAGACGAAGCAAGCCGCCGGCCCCGTCACCGATGCCGGCTCTTCTGGCGCGGCCGGGGGCCAGGGACTCGAGGAGCAGCTGCGTGCCGCGAAGGAGAAGCTCGAGGCTGCCTTTGTCTCGCGGGTCAACCTGCAGCAGATGCTGGAGGACGTACTCCGGCGGATGCAGCGGGCCATGGAGAGGGCCGGCCTTGGGCGACTCATCGCGGACGAGAAGAGCGATGCCCCCGGACGACACGTCCTGGGGCTTCAACAAGTCTGCGAGCGCCTTGAGGCGCTGCCTTGGGCCGTCCAGGAGCTTGCCGCCCGGGAAGGGCGCGGATTGGCCCACACGGTGGCCGAGCACGTCCTGGCCTGTTACCAGAGCAGAGACTCGAACTTCCCGCTGGAGCCAGCGCGGGAAGGAGTAGCCGAAGCCAAGGGAGAGGCCGCCTGGGAAGCGGTTCGGAGCACCACTGCCGAGGTGGCAGCCGGCTTCAGGCGGGAAGTGCCACCGCTGCCAGCCCCCGGGGATGGCCAAGACGACTCCGACGCCGACTCTGCCTCCGATTAGGCTTTTGTAGTAGTTTCCTTTTTATTTTTGTCTTGGCTGGATGTAAATATGGGAGTGATCCCTTAGAAATGCTTGTATTCCCCTTGTGAATATAATGGAAGCTTTTCTTTGGGCTCGCAACTCCGGTGTTCTTGAGTACTTAGCGTTTCTTCTGATGTTTTGCCTTGAAGCCCCAGGGAGTACTCAGTCGGGCCGTTCCCGACCTTTCCATCCCCGAGAACGAAGTCGTCCCGACCGTCTTTCTTGGCGCGTTCAGCCCCCGAGCCCTCGCGAGTCCGCATCGACTAAGTCAAGAGACAAAGACATGAACTTCCTTGCTCGTGAGATGGATCGATCCAGCACGAAACACGCCATGACCGGTGAACACTTTTTCACCTTGCGACCACTCAGTCGGTAGGCCGGAGACACGCGCAGGCGGAAATGTGACCAAAGGTCCCCATGGTTCGGTGGTGCCCGGGCTTAAGACGGACCGGACCGAGCACCAACAGCCCGTCCCTGAGGTCTAGGCTCCGGACTACTCGAGCGGCTCGAGCGATAGGATTACCCAAGGAACCCAGGGACTCGGTAGTGCTCGGGGCCCTTAAAAGCGGACCGAACACTACGGCCACCATGAAAGACTTCGATCGGACATTACCGCACGTACGGTACACCTTTCTACGGACCGTTCTGTCGTTCTAGGAAAAAGTAGACACACGGTAGGGTTTTGTGCGTGAGGAGACCATCTCACCGGGTAGATTAGAATGCGAGGGCCCCCGAGGACGACTCGGGAACAAAATATTATTGAATGTAAATTCGTCTGAATTTAACCACTCACCGGACAGCTGTCGGCCTTCCGGCCAACCAATCCAGGAGGGGCGCGCGTTCCGGGCTCGGGGTGGCCGGGGACTTGGTTCCCGCAGCCGGGGCGCCCAAGCATCAAGGGGCACGCTAGGAGCCCGGGGTCGGGTGATCTCGACCGCTCATGCCTAAGCGGTAGGACCACCCGAGGGCCCTTGGGGCCGAGCAGCGACCTGGGCGTCATGGCTCTCGCGGTCGAGCTGCCTTTGCTTTGATTGTTGATCTGTGACTTAAGAGGAGAAAATCCTTGTTTGGTGCGCTCTGTTAGTGCGGTACTTGTTATAGACAGCTCTCGTTTTCGAGACCTCTCGAATACCCAGACCGGCGGACAAGAGCAGGCGGAGGCATAACCCAGAGGTCCTATGGTTCGGTGGCGCCCGGGTATGACAAACCAGACCGGGCACCGACAGCCCGCCCCTGGGGCCTGAGCTCCGGACTACTCGAGCGGCTCGAGCGATAGGATTACCCAGAGCACCTAGGGACTCGGTAGTGCCCGGGGATCAGCCACGACATCGAACGTAAGTCAGTGGCAGCTGCCCGCGCACATACCGATTGGGATTCTTTTATCAACGGGGAAAAAGAGAGAGCGAAATTTTCTCGCACAATCGAGCATCTCACCAGACAAATTAAACATACGGAATCCAGAAAAGCGAAATTGACATACGATTGCACATTAATATTTACATTGAATTGACAAATTTTACAAGGTTGGGTGACTTACCCAGCTAGTGGTAGCCCCCGGTCAACTTGGGCGGGGGGGAAGCCCCCGGCCTGGTTGACCTGAGCCGCGAGCATAGCCATCTACGGGTAGAACCTGCGCAGGTGCTCAATGTTCCATGGGTTGGGAAGCGGTTGCCCGTCTTCTGCCGCCAACCTGAAAGAACCTTCTCGCGGGACCCCGATCACGGTGAAGGGACCCTCCCACATAGGGGACAGCTTATTCTTTCCTTCGCGCGACTAGACACGTCGGAGAACTAGATCCCCCACCTCAAAGGACCGTGCCCGGACGTGGCGCTGGTGGTAGCGCCGCAAGCTTTGCTAGTACCGAGCCGCGCGGACGGCGTCACGCCGCCGGCGCTCTTCCAGGTAGTCGACGTCGTCGCGTCTCTGCTGCTCTTGCTCACCCTCAGAGTATGCATGCACCCGAGGGGAGCCTAGAGTGAGCTCGGAGGGGAGGACCGCCTCAGCGCCGTATACGAGGAAGAATGGAGTCTCCCCGGTAGCGCGGCTTGGCGTGGTCCGATTGGCCCATAGCATGGCAGGCAGCTCGTCGACCCATCCCTTCCCGTGCTTTGCGAGCACGTCATAGGTCCGGGTTTTGAGGCCCTTCAGTATCTCCGCGTTGGCGTGCTCAACTTGCCCGTTACTCTGAGGATGAGCGACGGAGGCCAAGCAGAGCTTGATGCCGAGGTCTTTGCAGTAGTCCCCGAAAAGGGCACTCGTGAACTGGGTGCCATTGTCGGTGATGATCCGATTCGGGACACCAAAGCGACTGGTGATGCTGCGGATAAACTGGAGCGCCATGTTCTTGGTCACCTTGATGACTGGGACCGCCTCCGGCCACTTGGTAAACTTGTCGATAGCGACGTAGAGATATTCATAACCCCCGATTGCTCGGGGGAATGGACCCAGAATGTCCAGCCCCAGACCGTGAAAGGCCATGACAGGGGGATGGTGTGAAGAGCCTGAGCTGGCTGGTGAATCTTCTTTGCGTGGAACTGGCACGCCCTGCAGCGCCGAACCAGCTCGGAAGCATCCTGGAGGGCTGTAGGCCAGTAGAAACCTTACCGGAAGGCCTTCCCGACCAGCGTGCGGAACGATGAATGGCCACCGCACTCGCCCTTATGGATCTCAGCGAGGAGCTCGCCGCCTTCTACCCGGGAGATGCATTTCAGGAGGACACCTCTTGCGCTACGCCGGTAGAGATCCCCATCCACTATGGAATAGCGCTTGGACTGCCGAGCAACTCTTTCGCCAGACGCCTCATCCCCGGGAAGGAACTTTTCCTTCAAGTACCCTCGGATGTCGTCCATCCACGAGGCATCTTGAGAACATTCAGCAAGTGCAGCGCACTCGCCGGACGGCGGCGCCCTGACGGGGCTTCCCACTGAGGGCACCGCCGGGGTCCCCTGAATTGAGTTCGAGGTTTCCCCTTCGTCCTGTTCGGCAGGCAGGACGGAAGGCCGTGTGAGTCTTTCTTCAAAGACTCTGGCAGGGACGCGTGCACGGGAGGAGGCCAGGCGGGAGAGCTCGTCGGCCAGAGCGTTGTTGCGGCGAGGGATATACCGCAGCTCCAGGCCATCAAAGCGCCTCTCCAGCTTCCTGACTGCTGCCACGTACGCCGCCATTTGAGGATCCGTGCACTGGTATTCTTTGGACATCTGGTTGATCACCAGCTGGGAGTCCCCTTTGACTAGTAGGCGACAAATCCCGAGGCCCACCGTGGCTCGGAGGCCAGCGACGAGACCTTCATATTCCGCCATGTTGTTGGATGCGCGGAACTGCAGCTGCACGACGTACCAGAGTTCTTCACCCGTTAGGGAGGTGAGAACCACTCCGGCCCCTGCACCTTTCAGCGAGAGGGAACCGTCGAAGTGCACGACCCAGTACCCGGGCACATCGTGCCCGGGATATGCAGAGATCTCTTCTGGGACGACCTCGGGGACGGGCGTCCACTCTGCCACGAAGTCAGAGTGCGCCTGGCTTTTGATCGCTTGTCGACTGACAAAGTGCAGGTCGAATTCCGCCAGCTCCACCGCCCACTTGACAACTCGCTCGGTGCCTTCTCAGTTCCGGAGGATGGGTCCTAGTGGATACGTGGTAACCACCGAGACCTTATGCGCTTGAAAGTAGTGGCGCAGCTTCCGGGATACGATGAGCACGGCGTAGAGCAGCTTCTGAGCCTGGGGATACCTTGCTTTGGCCTCCCGGAGGACTTCACTGACGAAGTACACCAGTTGCTGGATCCGGCGGACCCGGACCGCAGCCTCACCCGAGGGGCTGTCACAGCCCCCAGGCTCGGCGGCGTGGTCGGGGCTGGCCGAGTGCTCGGGCTCGATTCCCTGGTCGGGAGGAGCAGCGTGCTCGGACTCGACCCCCTGCTCGGGGGGAGCCAAGTGCTCGGGCTTGACCCTATGCTTGGGGGGAGCCGCGAGGGCGGGGGAGTGCCCGGGGGTGGCCGGGAGCTGGGACCCAGCGCCTAGCCCTGCGCACTCGTCGCGCTCTACCACCAGCACCATGCTTACGACCTGAGGAGTGGCCGACACGTAGAGTAGCAATGGCTCGCCTTCGGATGGGGCCACCAGCATGGGCGGTGAGGTGAGGTATTTTTTCAGATCGCGGAAGGCCTGCTCGGCCTCCGACGTCCAGTCGAAACGACCGATTTTCTTCAGGAGCTTGAAGAGGGGGAGCCCCCACTCTCCAAGTTTGGAGATGAAGCGCCCGAGGGCCGCCATGCAGCCGGCGAGACGCTGGACCTCCTTGAGTCGAGCCGGGGGTCGCATCTGCTCGATGGCCCGGATCTTCTCTGGGTTGGCCTCGATTCCTCGGCTGGAAACCAAGAAACCAAGGAGCTTGCCCGCGGGTACTCCGAAGACACACTTCTCGGGGTTGAGCTTTAGGCGGGTAGTGTGGAGACTGTTGAAAGTCTCGGTAAGGTCGTCGAGCAGGGTGGCGCGGTCCCGGGACTTGACCACGAGATCGTCGATGTAGGCCTCAACGTTGTGGCCAACCTGCGAGTCAAGGGTAATGCGAATGGCGCGTTGGAAAGAAAACCCAGCATTGCGCAAACCAAAAGGCATAGACATATAACAATAAGTCCCCACTGGGGTGGAAAAAGCAGTTTTTTCTTCGTCCTCTATGGCCATGCGGATCTGGTGATACCCAGAGTTTGCGTCTAAAAAATATAAAAGATCACATCCCGCAGTTGCATCTACAATTTGATCTATGCGGGGCAAGGAAAAAGGATCTTTAGGGCAAGCCTTATTTAGGTCGGTGTAATCCACACACATGCGGAGCTTGCCGTTGGCCTTCGGGACGATAACTGGATTTGCCAGCCAGTCGGGGTGGAGGACCTCTCGGATAAATCCGGCATCAAGGAGCTTGCTGACCTGCTCCCGGATGAATTCCTGGCGCTCAGGCGCCTGCCGCCGGACCTTCTGCTTCACCGGGCGTGCGTCCGGGCGCACAGCCAAGTGGTGCTCAATCACCTCCCTAGGGATCCCGGGTATGTCGGACGGTTGCCATGCAAACATGTCAGCGTTAGCCTGGAGGAAGGTGACGAGCGCGCTTTCCTATTTACCGCCTAGGTCACCGCCGATTCGGACGACCTGGGAAGCGTCTTCACCCACCACGACCTCCTTTGTAGGAACAGAGGCGTCGGCGGCGAGTCAGGGTTTGGATGAAGAGGGTCCCGGGCCCCCTGTGCAGCCCTCGACCTCGGCCTGAGTTGAGACCAAAGCCATGTACGACTGCTCGGCGCAGGAGACGGCGCCACCGGAGTCGGCAGTCACAGAGATGGGGCCTGCTGGGCCCGGCATCTTAACCGTGAGATACGCATAATACGCGGCCATCATGAATTTGGCGAGCGCCGGACGCCCGAGGATGGCGTTGTAGGGGAGGGGGAGCTCCGCGACGTCGAAGAGGACGTTCTCCGTGCGGAAGTTGTCCCGACTCCCGAAGGTTACGGGCAGCTCGACCTGCCTGAGGGGCAGGGAGTGCCCGGGCGTCACTCCGCAGAACGGAAGCAACGGCTTTAGGCGCCTGGAGGACACCTGCAGCTTTTCAAAAGCCTCCTTGGAGAGGAGGTTGAGGCCTGCACCCCCATCAATCAGCACTCTGCCGACCTTGACATTGCAGATGGTGGGGGACACCACCAGGGGTAGTCGCCCCCCGGCTGCAGTACTGGTGGGGTGGTCGGCTATGCTGAATGTGATCGGAGCGTTCGACCACTTCAGGGGCCTGGCGGCCTCTTCGCTCGGGGTTGCCGAGCACAGGAGCGGCTTCGCGCTTTCTTCTCTTCTTCTTTTCCTGCCTGTCGGAACGGGAAGAACTTGGCTGGTCGGCGGTGGGGCGCGGAGCATGCCACGCCCGGGCCTCCGTCGCCTTGGCGCACTTGTCGGCCAGTGCGAAGAGTTCCGCAGTGGTTTCAATTTCGTGCGTACCTAGGTTTTCGAGCATCCGCTCGTCGCGGACGCCCTGCTGGAAGGCGACGATGACAGCGTGGGGGGCTATCCGCGGGATGGTATTGCGGACCTGGCTGAAACGCTGGATGAAGCGTCGCAGCGTCTCCCGCTCTTGTTGCTTGACGGCGTGGAGGTCACACTCCAAGCCGGGGTGCGTGAACGTGCCCTAAAAGTTAGCCACAAACTGGTGGCAGAGGTCATCCCAGGAGCTAATAGATCCTGGGGGTAAGTTCATGAGCCAAAAACGGGCAGAGCCCCTCAAGGCAACATGGAAATAATTTGCCATCACCTTTTCATTGCCCCCGGCCACTTGGACGGCCGTAGTATATATTTGGAGGAACTCGACGGGGTCGATGGACCCGTCGTACTTCTCCGGCAGCTCAGGGCGGAACTTGGAGGGCCATTTGACCCGTCGGAGTTCGCTAGAGAAGGCACGGCAGCCGGTGCCGTACCCCATGGCACGGGTGGCATTCCTTGGCGGTGAATGCCGGCGAGCCGGGGATTCCTAGCGATCATGGGCCAGAAAAGAGGAAGCTTGGTCCTCAGCCTCGGCCTCCTGCCGGGTCTCCCGCTGGAGCTCGAGAGTGACGCGCGCATCTTCGTGGCCCCTCCGCTCGTTGAGACGCAAGCGGAGGTCCTGGGCTTCGGACGTGGCCAGGGGGGTGGTGCTCTGCCTGGAGGCCCCCCGGCCTACGCGAACGTTGCCCGTTGATGGGCCGGTTCGGGTGGGGCCACGCTGGGTGGTGGCGCGAGAATTGCCGACCAGTACCTGGCGGCGAGCAGTGCCGACCAGGGCAGCGACTTCTTGGATCCAGCGAACCTCCGGAGTGTTCGGCGTCGCCTGGACAGGCGGATGCCTGAGGAGAGCATGCGCCACAAGCAGCGCGCTCCCCGGGCCGGCCTCGCTGATAGCGAGCCTACGCCGAAGTGGCACCCGGCGCTGTCCAGAGGCGGACCTGGCGGCCGGAGTTTCGACCACCTGATGGGGGTCGGAAGGTGCACCGACGGCGGCGCCGGCGGCCCTGCTGGGCCCAGCACCTTGGTCCCCTTAGGAGGGGAAAGCCGTACGTGCAGATTGCGGCTGCTACTGGGACACAGCAGCGGCTAGGATCTCCTGTGCGAGGGGCTGCATTTCCTCACTGGAAGTGGAGCCGGAACGCTGGAGGCGGTGTCCACCGGCCATTTTTTCCTGTGGAAGAAAACAAACAAACAGATTCAGGGATGTTCTCCCCTACCCGGCGTGCCAGCTATCGAAGGATTAACTCCTGTCGCAGGGATCCCGAGAGACCCCTTTTTAGAGATTCGGGCGGGGGGATGATCCTGAATAAGTTCGTCGGAGAAATGAATGAGAGCGGATGTAAATGCAACAGCCGGTGATGGGGGATGATCAACCTAGTGCAAAGGGAAGTAAATGCACCGGAGTTTAGACAGGTTCGGGCCGCTCGGGGGCGTAATACCCTACTCCTGTATGGATGCAATAACTGTCCTGAGAGAGATCCCTCAAGGATGTAACTGGTTACAAGTATATTGTGTCTAACTGAGAGCTTGAGGCTCCTTGTTCTTGGGCAGGGACTACGGTCCTGTTCTTGGTGCTTCTGTGCTCGATGCTTACGGTCTCTTCTTCATTTTTTCTTCTTCGAAGTCCTCCTTCTCTTCTGTGCGCCGACTCTTTTATGCGTTCGTCGGCTGCGACATGCCCCGAACAGGAAGGAAGGGGCACAAGTTCCAAGACGCCATAACTGGAAAAGGCGTCATCATTTTCTCTGGGCGAAATGACCGGGGAGGTGGAAAACGTGGCGCACGCCCGGTCACTTGTCACCATAAACGCCCTGGCAGCGGGCGCCGTTGAGAGGGCCCACCGGGCAGCCGCAGAGCTACCCGGCGTGCCCGCCCTGTCTTGTTCTTCTGCCATGGCAGGGCGGCAGGCGGAATGCCTTGATCCTGGCGATGTTATCCCGAGACACACCGGAAAATTTTATGATCCAATGATTGTCATGTGCAACTAAGAGGAAAAATAGGACACACGACATACAGAAGACAGGGTTTTTCTGTGAGACTGGATCTCATCAAATTTCCTTCCTAGAGCAGTGCCGGACGAGATCGCTGCTCGCTGGGAGGAAGAAGATAGGACGACGCGGACTGCACACGTGGCAAAAACCGCTTGTGATTAGGACAAAAATGTACACATAAACCAAAACTATGTAAAACTGGGCTACGGGTAGATTGTCGGGTATTCAATAGTTGAAGGTAGTAAGTTGAGTCAAATTTTTGTTTAGACTGATCAGTCGAACAAACGTGATTATTGGGGGAGTAAAACAGATTTTTTCCATCTTTATAAAACAATTATTTATGTTAAGCTGATATGAGCTTTTTCATAGCCAACTATACATAAGAAATATGAACATTTGTTAGCTACTGCCCCATGTATAATTTTAAACATCAAATTCCGGGACTAAGTCAATATGTTAAGCACGTCTGGGAACAAGATGCTAGAATTCTTTATGTGCTCTGATCGAAAAAGAGGGAAGATGAAATAGATCCTGAAGGTGTTCAGTATGCTAAAACTTGAGCCACTGTGATAATAAATAGTATCAGCACGGACGAAATATTGAAGTTAGAAGTATGTTCATATGCTTGGGAGTCATTTGTTCAAATCTAATGATCGAGAATGAAAGGTACCTATTAAAAGATGACTTAAATTGTAAGCCGGTACCATAAAATGGTGGACCCATACCAATTGGAAGATTAAGTGGAAGGGTGGAGATGTACTTCTGTCAAAATTAGAGGAGGGTAATTTAATTAGTACCAGCCGATGTTAATCATCTTTTATCCTTTCTTGTGTTCACAAGAGATAGATTGATCTATTACGTCATTTTTTCTGGACAAAGGTTCCAGCTTTAGGCATTGTGCGATGCTTATAGCTTTTGTTCATTATTACATCATCATAGCTAATAGTTTGTGTTGAGAGGGAATAAAGTTGTATCATATTGTAAAAGACTACATGCATTATCCATCACATAGTCTATAACTAAACTGCCACCCATTCTTGTGAAAAACTCTATGATCATCACCTTCAAAGTTTGACAGACCATGCGGATGTCCTCCCTCTCATTTTTCTTTTGAAGCGGTCTCCAAAATCTTAGCTAATATATGCCTTGAAATTTGCCTGCATAAAAATGTTACGAACTTTCTTAAAAAACGATGTTACAAACTTTTTATTAAAAATCATATCATTACAGCAAAACAAATAACCTAGAATAGGACAGCCACCCCAACTAAGATCTTTTTCTTTTGGCACTCCCCTAAATCACTTAGCCAGCCTCACGTAGTATGAGTCATATTCCTTGTGTTTTTAATTCCTAAGGTAAAGATTTGGCAAAGTGGCATAAAAAAAATTATGTGTTAAAACATCATGACCATAGGTTCATCTCCATTATTTTAAAATCTAGAGTAATTTAGCAAACAAAATTCAATTAGAAATAGATTGGAGATGAAGTTGCATACCTTGAAACACCTAGGGCATGAGGATTCCTCAAAATTTTGAAACCCTCAAGAACTAGTTGATCAAAAATAGTCACCACCAAGCAAGAACAAAGCTCATCTCTGTTGTGCTCAGGCTTGCGAAAGGAGTGGATCATTGTTTTATACTGTAAACATCACTGCTGACTCATACTACCAGTCAGCAGTGATATCTAGCTATCACTATCGGCTGATGCCCTCAGTCAGCAGTGAAGCTACAGTAAGGTATCACTGCCGGCTTGAGCCAATGGTCAGCAGTGAAGCCCCTTTTCGCTGCAGGTTCATAAGCCAAATTAGCTGATTCTTCTCGTGCAGCTTATGAACCGACAATAATGCTCCATCATTGCCAGCCCATTAGGTACAAGCTGTAATGGGCTGGTATATATGGCCGATTCTATAGCAGTATCTCCTGGTTTACCTTCGGCCTATGTGAGGATTTTAGTACCTAAGTATTTATTTCAGAGTATTTGTTGTCACACCCCATCCTCATGAAATAACTTAAATAGCCACTTTTCTTCGCCGTTTTGAAATAAAGAAAGGGGAATGGTGGAGGGAGAGAAGAAGAGTGGCTGAAAAGTGCATGCAATGGCAAGCAGAAGGAATTGCCGCGAACAGGCTGGCCGTTGTGAGAAGGAATTGATGTTCATCGAAACAGGCAGCACTGGCAAATCTCACTTCTCACATGGTGAAAGGATAGCGAACAATTACTATCTTACCCTTATTTACATTAACACTACATGAAAAAGACTAATGGTGATGGGTTATAACGGACATAGGTGATGGGTCCCACATCTGTCACCCCGAATCCTCAATGTGCTATGTTCTTTCATGAAACATCTAATCCTTTGTAAGGTAAATAGCACTCTGACTATCACATAAAATATTAATACAAGAATTATCTCCACAAAGCTCAGTGTACAAACCTCTCAGCCAAACAGTTTCTTTGCATACTTCAGAAATAGCCATATATTCAGCTTCAGTAGTTGATAAAGCAATAGTAGCCTGCAAACATACTTTCCAACTAACAGCACAACCATCAATGGTGAAAACATAACCTATGAGAGATCTCCTCTTGTCCAAATCACCAGTATAATCTGAGTCAACATAACCAACAAGTCCATCTCCAGATTTTCCAAACTGCAAACAAGCATTAGAAGTACCACGCAGATATCTAAAAATCCACTTAACAGCTTTCCAATACTCTTTGCCAAGATTAGCCATTAATCTACTAACAACACTTAGTGCATGAGATAAATCAGGACGAGAACAGACCATGGCATACATAAGTGAACTAACTGCACTTGAATATGGAACTCTAGACATTTACTCAACATCATAATTTGACTCAGGACATAATGCTGAAGATAATTTAAAATGTGCAGCTAACGGAGTACTCAATGGTTTTGCATAATGCATATTAAAACGATGAAGGACCTTCTCAATATAGCCTTGTTGACTAAGATATAACTTGCCAACTTTCCTATCTCTAATGATCTCCATGCCAAGAATTTTCTTTGCTGCATCTAAATCCTTCATCTCAAATTCACTACTCAATTGTGATTTCAATTTGGCTATTTCTAATTTATCCTTTGCAGCAATCAATATATCATCGACATAGAGAAGCAAATAAATAGCTGAACCATTAACAGTCTTCAAATAGATACAACTATCATAATCAAAACGCTTAAAGCAATTAGAGAGCATAAAGGAGTCAAACCCCTTGTACCACTATCTAGGGGATTGCTTCAAACTATAAAGAGATTTCTTTAATTTACAGACAAGGTCTTCTTTTCTAAGAATAACAAAACCTTCGTGTTGATCTATATAAATATCTTCATCTAACTCCCTATATAAAAATGCAGTTTTAACATCTAATTACTCAAGTTCATAATCACGCATAGCAACAATACTGAGTGAAGTGCGAAAAGAACTGCTTCACAACAGGGGAGAAGACATCATTATAATCAATACCTATAATCTGGCTATAGCCTTTAGCAACCAACCTTGCTTTATACATTGCTACTTCATTAGGAGAAATACCCTCATTTTTTTTGAAAATCCACTTGCAACGAACATGCTTCTTCTCTTTTGGCAATTTGACTAAACCTCAAGTACCATTCCTTTCAAGTGACTCCATTTCATCTTGCATTGCAGTCATCCAATTATTGCAATCAGAAGAAGTAATAGCCTCATTATAATTAGAAAGTTCTGCATTACCTTCAACTTCTTCTGCACAACTCAAAGCATAGGCAACAATATTACACTCCTTAATTAACCTCTTGGGTGGATTAATTTGTCTTCTAGACCTGTCAACTGCAATAGAATATTGTGTAGGCTGCACAACGAGAGAAGAAGGTGGAACACTAGACGAATCATTATCAATAAATATTTTTTTAGCAATAGGTGCATCTTGGACAGCAGCATCTAGTGTACTTTCTGTATTAATAAAATGCTCCACCTGCATGCTAGAACTCTGCTGACTCTGAAAAGGAGCATTAGGCAACATAGCAGATTTATTAAAGACAATATTCCTGCTAATCACCACCTTTTATGTTGTAAAATTCCACAATTTATAACCTTTAACACCAGATTTATAACCAAGAAAGATGCACTTAATAGCTCTAGACTCTAATTTACCATTATCAACGTGATCATAAGCAGGACAACCGAAAACTCTCAATTCTGAATAATCAACTGGAGAACCAGACCATATCTCAATTGGAGTTTTCTTATCAATGGTAATATTTGGTGATTGATTAATAAGATAGCAAGCAATGGAAACTGCTTCAGCCCAAAAACGCCTATGCATACCTGCATTAGACAATATGCAACAGGCCCTTTAGATGATATTTCTATTCATATGCTCAGCTACACTATTTTGTTGTGGAGTACCAGGAATACTGTAGTGCCTTACAATGCCTTCAGACTTACAATATGAATTAAATTCATCAAAATAAAATTTCATCCCATTATCAGTGCGAAGTTTCTTTACCTTCTTTTCAGTTTACCTTTCAACCATAACCTTCCACTCTTTAAATGTTTTAAATGCTTCTAATTTATGCTTCAAGAAATAAAGCCAAACTCTCCTAGAGTAATCATCAATAATAGTTAACATATAACGAGAACCACTCAGCGAAGGCCTACGAGATGGTCCCCATAAATCAGAATGCACATAATCAAGAATACCTTCTGTTGTATGAACCGAAGTGTTAAATTTCACCCTCTTATGCTTGACAAAAATACAATGCTCACAAAATTTTAGCTTGCCGATGCTATGTACATCAAGAAGACCTCTCTTTCTCAATTCTGCCAAACCAAGTTCACTTATATGCCCAAGACGCATATGCTATAGATTAGTAGCATCAGAATCTGATAATGAATGTGAACTTACAGCGGCATCACCTGTGATTGTAGTGCCTCAGAGATGATATAAATTGGCAGACTTTAAATCACATTTCATTACAATATAGGAACCTTTTTTCACCTTCAAAATACCATCTTTACCTGACCAATCATACCCTTTATTATAAAGAGTACTCAAAGATATAAGATTCCTTTTCATACCTGGAACGTGCCTCACATCTGTCAAGGTTCTAACAATGCCATCATGCATCTTTATCATAATTGATCCAATTCCAACAATTGGACGTGGGTTGTCATCACCCATCCTAACAGAACCAGCATCTTAAATAGAATTATAAGTGGTGAACTAATCTCTATGTATGCATATATGAAAAGACGCAGCAGAGTCAATAATCCATTCATCACCACTACTAGCACATCCAGCAAAAGCAATGAGAATCTCTCCATCAGAACTATTATCGAAAGTAGCAATAGAAAATTTACCTTCTTCATTAGATTTATCTTTCCTCTTTTCTTTATTCTTCAACTTGTAACATTCAGATATATCATGATTATCTTTCTTGCAATACTTGCAGAATTTTTCCTTGCCTCTGGACTTCGAACGACCCCTATAACCGTTCGAAATTCTACCTCTTTGGCTATTATGCGAATTCTTTTCCTTTGTCCTATCAGGCACAATTAAACCTTCTCCATTGAAAGTCGAGCTATCAGTAGATAACATATGTTTCATCTTTTCCTTGGCATGCAAGGCCTCATAGATTTCTTTCAAAGTCAGTGTATCATGACTGTATAATATGGTATCTCTGAAGTTTGCAAAAGAACTAGGTAATGAGCACAAAAGAATAAGACTCAAGTCATCATCATCATATTTTACCTTCATAGACTGTAGGTCAGCAATGATCTCCTTAAAGACCGAAAGATGATTCAACACAGAGCCACCCTCTTGTAATTTGTGCATGAACAGCTTCATCTTTAGATGCATTTTGCTGGTTAGATCCTTTGACATGCAGATTAATTCCAGCTTTAACCATAGAGCAGTAGCGGTGTTCTCCTGCAAAACCTCCTGCAAAATATTATTTGATAATTGAAGATGAATTTGTGACAAAGCCTTATAATCCTTTCTCTTTTCTTCATCAGACCAAGCCTTTTGATCTTTGTTTCCAAAATTATCAAGCGCATCATCTAGATCAGTATGCGCAAGAACAGCTCACATCTTGACTTGCCATAGAGAAAACCTTATATCTCGGTCTTGCAGCGGAATATCATACTTCAAATAAGTCATGGCAAAGAATAATCAGCAACAAAATAGGTTGTAACCCTCTGGTACAACCCTGTGTCCGCGAAGCAATAAACTACAGAAATCCTGGTACACTTCGTGTACGTGTAGCAATCAAAGTAGAAACCAATCTCCTGGTACCTTTCCTTGGGTGTACATAGCAAAATTTGATTTTTTTTCTTTCACGTGAGGGGTAGGCGGCTTCGGTCGTTGGGTGTTGGCTGAGATGAGATGCCGACTCGCCGACTCGACACGACGAAGAATCCTGAGGTGGTGGAAAAAAAAAAGAAACTGATCTATTTTTTTTCTATGTTTCTCGTGTAGATCCAATCTGGCTCTGGTACCACCTGTAAAAAATCAAGTACGATAGGATCGAATATGAAACATGATTTTTACGTGAAAAACCCTTACGGAAAAGTAATGCAGAGGATTACAATGAGCGTCTTAACTCTCCTTGCATCTTACAAGATATATTTATAGAGGTGGACACATACGACTCGAGTCTAATACAGACTGTTCCAGAACATAGGTCAAAAGCATCCCTTGTATGGCTTAACAAGAATTCGGATCACAATCCAACAGTCACTTATGTCTTTCACCCATGTGTTGGGGAGAAGACATAAGTGACGGGTTAATAAGTTACCCGTCACTTACCCTGCATGATTGTATTGTTTCCTAGCTGCATCCTGGAGCATAGCCATAATTTGGTAGCCATCTTCTCTCTGCAAACAACAGCTACACATCCAAATCCATATCGATAAATACATTTATACAAGAACTCACTTCCTCACAGACAGTGGCGGACCCAGGATTTTTTCATAAGGTAGGCATTCAAATTTTTAAGACTACAAATTCGGTAAAAGAGTATAAAATTTGATAAAAGACAATGCAAATTCGGTAATTTGGTATAATATCGTAAATTCAACAATAAATCCCAAATTTATAAAACCGTAATATAAATATGTCAAAAGAATTGAAGGGATTCAAGGCCGACATGCAAATAAGCAACTCCATATTTACCTCATCAAACCAATTGTCAAGCTCTTGCCGAATTTGAACAATGACACCAATATACACTTCATATTTCCAGAAAAACGAAGCAATATCTCCCTGCCTCTTCATCTCTGTAAAGCAACTATGATTGAAACCAATTATTCAGAAAAAGTGACAATAGCTGTGAATTGGCCTCCGCCGCTGCCACGGTAGGCCCGTCAGACGATGCCAGGGACACGCGGACACGGTCCTGCTCGGCTGCTCCTGCTAGTCTGCTACTGCAAGAAAAACCAAACAATGCGATTCGATCATATGAGGTAACGAGAAAATAGAAAACGATGGAAGTGGGGCTGCGGATGGACCGATGGTCGATGGATGTACTCACGTACTGACGTACCAGGTGCAAGCCTGCAAGGTGCTACCGGATGGATTGATGGATAATGGATTGATGCTTTGATGCTTGATGGTCTACAACTGCAAGGTGCTGCCTGCTGCGGATGCCTTGCCAGACGAATCGATGGATAATGGATTGATGCCTTGATGAAGTACCAGCCTAGAGCCTACCATACCAGGGGAGCAACCAATTGGACCGATGGTCAATGGATAGACCCTTTTTCTTGATTTCTTCTACCTTGCGCAGGTGCGCTTCCGGCGATTTCGCCTTTTTTTTTTGGGTTCGGCGATTGCGCTATAATCGAGGATGAGGAGGCAAGGAGACTCGGCAGCGGCGCGAG
The DNA here is from genome assembly GCF_958298935.1 of Phragmites australis. Taxonomy (NCBI): domain Eukaryota; kingdom Viridiplantae; phylum Streptophyta; class Magnoliopsida; order Poales; family Poaceae; genus Phragmites; species Phragmites australis. The sequence continues at coordinate 4,635,028 of NC_084927.1, forward strand.
GAGGCGAGTCGTCGCGACGATCACCGAAACTAGTCGTGGGCTTTTTCGATTTTTTTTACAACCGGGCTAACTAATTACAAATCGAACTAGGCTGGATCAGGGTAGTCCTGGGCCTACCAGGACTACCCTGTGGGTCCGCCCCTGCTCACAGAATCACAAAGGTTACAAAGTTTCCATCAATTCATTACTGAATCACAAATGTTACAAAGTTCCAATCAACTTATATTACATAAGATCTATAGGGTTTCTATAGTAACTCTCCGTATGGGTTAATGACTGTAGACATCATGAACTCAATGATCCGTTGTCAAATCCCTGGGAGTGCACCATCATCGAGAAAACAAGCTAAAAAATCCCGCATAATTTGACGTGTAAATAATGTCATGTTATCAGGGAATTAAACTAATTACTAATATTAGTATTGAATAATCTTGTATTGAACTTACATCGGGGGATTTGATATCCATTGATTGGAGCATAAGGAGCATGTTCCACGTAACATAGAATCCGCAGGCGTTGTCTGGTGGTTGTTGGTGGCATTATGGAAAAGAAAATTTACGTTTAGATCGAAAGGAAAAAAGCTCGAAGGTACATCTGTTTGGTAGCACTTACCGTGAACCTGATCTTGTGTGTCAGTCTGTGGCCGTTTGTCGTGTTTTAGTCAGGATCAGCTCGAAGATACTTGTCAAAAGCCCTGCATAAAGAAGGATCGATTATGGAACATTTGAATGTTATAAAAGTTAAATATGTAAACTAAGTCAGGCAAAACTTACGCATCGATGAGTACTTTTATAACATTGTAATCACGCTCTCTAGGTTTGCCTTTTGGTCCTACTGGTCTTGATGAGTCGAGGTACCACACTAAGCTCCACTTGAGGCAAATTACTAGTAAGATCCAATGACCAATACATTAATTCTAGTAAGGATTTGAGAGTGTGGGTTGGAAAGTGAGATTGAGTTCTAGTGAGCTTAAATCCATCTTTTGAGCACTTGAGTTCTTCGTCAAGCCGTCGACTCGCATTCATTACTCTTGGAGCTTCGAGCTCCTAGACGGTTAGAAGTCACCCAGAGAGCACCCAAGCTTGTGGAGTGCCCTGAGAAGTTTGTGAAGGTCATCCTCGCCTCCGTAAGGGAAGAGGAAGGTTGAGTAAGCCTCGATCTTGATCTTTGTGGTCACTTGGTGAGGATAAGGGTTTTGAGAAATTCGGCTCTTTGTGAGCATCTCAACGGAGACGTAGGATCATTAGATTCGAACTTCGAGAAACAAATACTTGTCTTCTTTACCTTCTTTCATACTTTCTTGTTCTAGCTAATCTTTTGGGCGATTTGCCCCAATCTACTTGTTTGTGTGTTTGTGACCGCAAGTGGTTGTTGAACAGAAGCTCATACATCAATTAGAACATGTGGTAACTTATAGACTCAACTAGATTCGCTTAAATATTCATAGTTTTTAATTTCTTGTTATTTCCGAACTATCCGGGTTCACCCGGAGTATCCGGATCCTGTACAACCCAGAGTCTTCGGATTGACCCGGAGTATCCAGACTCTGTAATCTGCTGTGAAATTTTAAATTTTAGAAAACACCTATTCACCCCCTCTAGGTGACATCATGTACATTCACTACCTCCCAAATTAAACAATGAAATAAAGATTAGAATAGTTGACTAACCTTGCAACACCCAAAGGAAGTTGTTGCACTTGATATTTTGTAATTTTGATGGTTCAAATCACCGAATTCTCAGAATTGGCTGTCGCCACCAAGAAAAATGAGTTGGGAAAAGTGTTGGCTCGGGGAGGAAGAAGGCATCTCGGGCTGAAATAATGGAGGAAAACCTATTCGAATCGGTTGGAAACAACAATTGATTAGGATAGCTAAGTATCAAAATCAGTTCGCCCATTGTGAAGGATCAGAATCGGTTCGTGCCACGAACCAATTCTGATACTCTATCATATTGGAATCAGTCTGTGGTATGAACCAATTCCAATGTATTAGAATCAGTTCGTATTACGTACCGATTATGAAAGTTTCATATCACAATGGTTCAAAACTTGCCCGACCTTACGGATCCATTCGTGGTTCTGTTCGATTCCGATACTGACACTACACCAAAACAGGTCAACAGTGCTGGTCTCAAAACCTCATTAGTGCCGGTTTTGCAACTGGCACTCCATAAGGGGCACTCATAGTCGGAGACTACCAGTGCCAGCTTAACAATCGGCACTGATGAGGTTTTCCAGAAAACAAAAAAAGAAGAAAAAGGTTAGGCAAACGAGCTGGCTCGATGCATTGAGCCGAGCCCGCTGCCGACCCCACATGATGAAGCTCATCATTGCCACTGGGCCATGCCGCTGCTGATCATGTGCATTTGCTCGCTGAGGACACCGCCATCGCGAATCCTGGGCCTTCGCTTCGCTGCTGCTGCCGCGGATCTAGCACCTCAGCTCACCGGTAGACCATTGATCTGTCTTGCACAAAGAAAACACGGGGCGCGAAGACCACCACCACAAAAATCGCGGGGCACGAAGGTCGCTGCCACAGAAACCGCGGGGCATGAAAGCCACCGCCACCACAGAAACGTGGGTCACAAAGGTCGCCGCCATAGAACAATGGGGCACGAAGGTCGTCGCCGCAACAGAATCGCGGGCCACAACGAGTGCGACACGCAGGGCTACGGTGAGACACCCTTCATAGGGACACAGCGAGCGGACATGGTGGAGACCGCCGCTCCGCTGCATAATGGTTGACAGCAATGATTGCGACAGCGTTGAGTCGGCCCCTGCCTCATATATCCGCTCACCGCTACCTGCCTCTTCTTGCTCCCCGCCGCTGTTGGTGCATGGATCTCCGACCCTAGCTAGATCCATAGCTAGATCCGCCGGATCCATCGGATCCTGCCGTGGATCTCGCAAGGGTCGGAGTTGCTGGCCGGTGGGGGAGGCTGGGAGGAGGAGGCTAATGAGGAGATGAGGGAGAGAGAGAGGCTAGTGGGGGAGGAGGAGGACAACGGCGAGGGAAGAGATAAGGTGGAGAGAGAGAAAGAGAGGAGGTGAAGGAGAGAACGCGAGGAGGAGATAAGGTGGAGAGAGTCGAGCCGTGAGCAGACGTGAGGTCAGCCAGAAACCGATTCAATGAAAATTTCGGGTTCGATCCTCTCATCAATGCCAATTCAAATTAAAAATCGGTGCTCATAATAACTTATTAGTGCCGGTTATTTTTTAAAAGCAGTACTGATATTGATTTCTTTACGAATCAACAGTGATAATCATATTAATGCCGGTTCTGACCTAACTGGTACTGATGACCCGATGCGGATGACCAATTTTATTGTAGCGTGAATTAGAATCAGCCTGTTCAGAACCGATTCTGATAGGTCGATGCTGAAGGCCCTGTTTGTGGTTATATCTAACAAAAAGCTATCAAGATATTATTGGTACTCATCTGCAGTGACATTCCAGTCCAAACATGTACACATCACATATCTAAATTACAAAATGTGGGCACATTTTTTCTAAGTTGACTATAGATTTGTATGCACTTGCCCCCCGTGTTCCAAGTCTTCGTTAGACCACAGATTCGTTCATTTCACCACCTACAACCCCCTGTATTTAACCGATCCTCCATACTTTTCCCATCTACTTCAGCTAATAGCTAAACTCGTCGAGTTTGTAAATCTTGACAGAAAGTAACTTGCCATGGCTACCAAAGCCAAAGCAAGCTCCGCCTCATGCCTGTCCTTCTTGAAGGATGCCTTGCTCCTCCCCACCCGGAACACGAAGCTCTTCGTCCCCGTCTTCATCCTGGTCGCAGTCCCCACCTTGCTTATCCAAATCACCAACGTCTTGTACATCCAACCCCTCACCGCCGACATCCTCGTCCACATCAACAAGATCAAGAACATCGACCCCTCGACACCCGAGTATGCCAAGCTGATGGAGGAGATCATAAAGGAAGCTAGGGAGCTCGTCATCATCAGCATTGCCTTCCAGATCACCGCCTTCGTACTCGGCATCGCAAAGCAGATCGTCACTTTTTTCGCCGCCTCCACCACCTACTCTGGCGACCGCTACTCACTCCCTGAGCTCCTCTCCAAGGTGATCATGAAGGGGCATCGCCTCAAGGGGCCCCTCATAACCATCGCCTTGGTGGGCGTTCTTGAGTTCGCATGCATGGCGCTCCTTACCGCTCTCATCCAGCTCGTGATGCGCCACTCCGCGGCGCTCTACATGGCGCTCCTCTTTATCTTCCCGTTCTTCGTCACCTTCCTCTACCTCAACGTTGTTTTCATGGTCACCGTGGCTGTGTCAGTGGCTGACACGGAGCGCCGCGGCATGAGCGCGCTCCGGCAGGCATGGCGTCTCATGACGCGGGTGAAGAAGAAGGAGGGCTGCGTGCTGGTGGTCGTGATCAACCTGCTGTCGCTGGCTGTGTCCCCTCTGTACGTGGTTGCTCTTGGGTACACGAAGAAGAGCATGGAGATGGGGCTGGTTCTGCTCTCCGTGTACGCGCTGATGTTCGGCGCGGTGGAGCTGTTCTACTTCACCGCGGCCATGGTGTACTACAACCAAGCCATGGAGAGCAAGGAGGTGATGGCTCATGACTACGTCAAGATCCCGACCGTGGAAGCAAATGTGTGATTGTTCAAGTAGTGGTTGGCGTTAATAAATTTCTACGTGGTGATGTATACTTTTCTCTGGCATTATATATAGTTTTGTTTGTGATTAGCGACGAATAATATAAATGCATGTATGTTTTATGCTATGATTTATGCACAAATATTGCTTCCAGGTTCGTTTAGCATAAGGGTCCATAAAAAAATTTATGTGTTTCCTATTGAGAGTGTATAAGACTATAAGCTATAACAATATAGTTCGAAATTCAATACTTATACCAATAAAGTTCAAAATTCCATACTTATAAGGTCCTGGAAATTTTGCATGGAAGGTTCATCCTTCAGTTAGTCAGATACCGTGAGCAGACGGTATTACTATCATACTCCGACTGTATTTTCAGTCATATGCATTGGTTTTCTTTTCAGATGGCAAGTTTATTTTCCAGTGTTGCCAAATAATCACTCTGGATATTAAGATAGTTTGTTTACAGCATGACGATGATTTATTTGCTAATTTATAACCATAAGTGTGAGCCTGTTTACATTACTACAGAAATGACTTAGTGAGATATTCCTGTTCACATGGTTCTAGTTTGTAATGATGACGAGACACGTTCAGAGTTGTTAGGACGCTTTTAGTACACAGCTTGTATTTGGAGCCATCTGTAATATTAATACAGATGGCTCGTATTTGGAGCCGTCTATAATAAAACGAATATTATATATGACTATAAACAAGAACCGTCTATAAAATTAATATAGATGGCTCCAAATATGAGCCGTTCAAGAAAATGATTCCATGTGTTGTCTGAGAAAACGATTCCATATGTCGTCTGAGAAAATGATTCCACACTTATAACGGGACGAGAGCACAGTCCTCAAACCACTGGACACTGACAAGCAGTCCCACACTTATAACAATTCACTGATTCGGTGACTTCCAGTTGGCACGTGCTCCCGAGCGAAAACGCCCAAACGAAAATCCACGCACGCTCCCCTACCTCTCGCCGCTTTCGGATCGAAGATTCGCAATCCCTACCACCCCACGCATCCACCGTCTGCTCGAACGCATTCGATGGTGGCCAACCCACGATCCGTGTGACCGCTTCCCATTGGCTGCAGCCTCCGCCCCGCGGCCCCTATATATCCTTCGTCCCTCGCGGCTCGCCTCCCACCTCAATCCCTTTCGTCCCTCGTGGCTCGCCTCCCATAGCCTCCTTTTTCCACTACCGCCTCCTCGAGCACAAGAGGTTTTGTGCCGTTCTGAAATTTGAGCACGGAATAGTTGTAGATTTGATTCTTGCATAGAAATCTTGGTCTAATGTTACCTGTAGATTCCTAATGTTCATGCCTGCTAGTTCTTTAGATTAACATGAGAACCAAATGACGTTGACAATGACGACCAGTGTCGATGATAATGATGACAACTGACGGCCTTTACCGCCGCCTGGATTCGGTTGTCTTGTTATTGGTTTCTTCACAGGAGTAGCATTTGGTCATCTTGGTTTCCGGAGAGAACGATGTGTTGGGAAGTAGAAGATGGTAGTGGTTTCTTGGATAGGTGCTTCGAATTGAATGGATGTGAATACGACTAAGTTTTTGGGTTATTCAACTCAGGATGTAAGCCAGGTGATGTTTAATGGTTGAGAAATGTGGAAGAGGATGAAACTTTAAGCTACCTCTGATGTCTTTTGATGATCTTGACGTCTCCTTTACAATTCTATTTTGAACTCGCGATGCTCTCTGATTTTTTCTTAGGTGAGTTGATTTGATTGGATACATGGTCAGAATTTTGCAAGTGCAAAACCACTGCTCCATTCTTACGTGCGAGACTGCATGCTATTTTCACAGATGGCTCGAAATGGGAGCCGTCTATACTATTCTAAGTTCACAGATGGCGCAAAATTTTGAGCAGTCTGTAATATTCTCCTAGTACAGATGGCTCCAGTAACGAGTCGTCTGTATAAATCTTTTGTACAGATGGTTCAAAATATGTCTGTATAAATTTGATTTGTACAATTTTTTTTTTCACAAATGGTTAAAAAATGTCCCGCACAGGGTTTCCGAACCGCCTATACAAATATTTTCTCTAGTAGTGTTCTACAACAACGATGCTACCCCGTTACCCTAGGTGTAACCAATGACATGTTCGCGGAAGGTTCCAGAATTAGGGGTGAAAGCGGGATGGATATTTTCCGATTCCGACACTGAAAAATCAAATATGGTATGACCGATATTCGTGTTCGATACTGTTTAAAACTATCCATCTGTATCTGATCCGATATCCGAATGGTAGGTGTTACGAGAAAATCTATTATGATTTCACTTAAAAACATGATAATATATAGTAATCATTATCATTAGCAAAATAATTAGTGATAATTAGCATATTGTATTGCCAAAATATGGGATGCTATCCGACCATCCGACCGCTGGAAAGGATTCAAAGTAAATATAGGATGACCGATATCCGTGTCAGAGACTGTTCAATACTATTTGTATCCGATCCGACTCCGAGAAAAAGATATAAAATAAAATATATAATCAGCAATATCCATCCGTATCCGATCCATTTTCATTAGCAAAATATGGTCGAATAGCATCCCATCTATTGTGATTTCACTTAAAAACATGATAATATATAGTAATCATTATCATTAACAAAATAATTAGTGATAATTAGCATGTTGTATTGCCAAAATATGGGATGCGATCCGACCATTCGAGCACTCGGAAAGGATTCAAAGTAAATATAGGATAACCGATATCCATGTCAGACAATGTTCAATACTTTTTTATCCGATCTGACTAAAAAAAATTATAAAATAAAATATATAATCAGCAATAACCATCTATATCCGATCCATTTTGACCTCAATCCAGTCAGTCAAGAATAATAGGAGGTCATATAACATGCTAATCACTGTAGCCACTTTGATTGTTGCACCTCGGAACTTGGTGGTGGAAATTTATCAGCCGGAATCTGTCAACAAGCGAGCGAGAGCCGTGTCCAGCACTACAACAGGGACAAATTTGACGCATTGTACTCGACTTGACCCCAAACACAACCAGAAAGTGACAACTAGTTCCAGTAGGCCAGATAATGTAAAATTTGTAAGCCGAGTCAAATGTTGATAGCTGTAGCTTCGGTTTAGCTAGACGTATAGATAACGATATCCTGGACTATAAATATGTTCTGCTGTAACAAGTTTCACCGATGCAATCTTAATTACCTTAAAAATTTCCTAGAGTAATTCCATTTTTCTAAAAAAACCATAAATAGAATCCGAAGGAGTCTAGGTAGGTCATTGGCTCCTGAAACATGCAATGAGTTATGATAGGGGTACTCCTAGTAGTTTGGTCAAACAAAAACCACAGTTCTGCTCGATGTAATGCACATTTGGCTGGAGGCTTAAATTTATCGTTTGAAGTCTCTCCACTGGTCAGTATTAGATTACTCCCAATGCATTGTATCATGCAGCTATATCAAACACTGCCATGCCATATGAGGAGTAATAAATCCTTACGAAGAAACTACTCCCAGTGCACTACTACCTCTGTTCTCGAATATATGTTATTTTAGGAATTTGATTTTATTCTCGATAGATATCATTTTAGATTTTCAAGATAATGTTTTACTGAAGTGCACATATTAAAAGCTACTAGAAAGTACTCCAGAGTTTCAATTCAATAAATATGGTGAATTGATGGTTTATGTACCATTAATTGAATGTGAGAGAAATTAAGATGGTTAACATTTAATGCATTAAAGAATTTATTATAACTTTATTCTATGTGTCGAAAGCTAAAACGATATTAAAAAAGAACGGAGTTAGTATATCATATTGTTGTATCCAAGACTGGCAAAGCCATTAATTGTTGCATGTGTGTATGATCAAATGTTCTATATGAGTTTTGTGACCACTTGTATTGTTTTTTTTATCAAGTAGTAGCTAGTTTATACTATGAGAAGTATACGAGAAACCAAGATGATTTTATATTGCAACAGAATGTTAACAAATATATGATTAAACCAACATATTTTAATTAACTTTAATATTTAAACATGATAAAATAGATTACAAATAGAATACGTTGCGAGATAATTATTTTAGCTATGCCAAAATTTTGCTAAATATACTTAACCAAGTCCCTTTTAAGTTGTATATGAGTTGGGCGAGCTTGAATATTGGAAATTTTTTTAGTACTTGTGAAAATGATGCGGGGACATCATCGCGAGAAACTTCTGGTGGTTGAACAACTGATGTGCTTGAAGCTTCATTCAAATCAAAATCATCATTAACATCCTCTTTTTCGACTTCAACTATCATATTGTGAAGAATTATGCATGCTAGCATAATTATTTCTAGGTCTCCTCGGTCTCAAGCTAGCATAATATTCCCGTCTCTACTGCACACATCTTGAGTGCCTCATCCATCACTTGATCATCTAACATCCCACTACCATGCCTTTTAACTGTTCGGCTCCAGCAGCCATTGAAATGGCTGAGCGATGCCTTAAGGCGCTGCCAATGTTGCTTGAGTTGGTTAGTTTCTCTATATGATTTACTGGGGAGTTGCTGTTGTACTCTTCAGTAATATCACCCCAAAATATATCGTTCTTCTTGTTGCTGCCACCGATTGGATCGTTTGAATTATTTAATCAAGCACTAGCGCACAGAATGGAAAAGAATTAAACTGTTAACACTGAACAGAATTTAAATGTACAGCCTTAGTCTTTGAAAAATGAGGCAAGTGAACTAATTACCAATCTAACTTCTTCGTCATGTAATCAATGCATTCTCTTCCCTTTCCTTCCGGGCTCAACATCGTTCTCATCATCAACGTCAATGGTAACCTGCTTTTCTTTCTGTTGTGATGCAGGTCCTTTGGCCAATGGCGCCGGTGGAGACGGCGTCCCCTTAGCAAACAGTGGTGGTGCTGAGTAAGCACGGGAGTTTTTGAGAAAGTCCAACGAGATGAAAATTTTCCGGTGCTGGAGGAACTTGAGTGAATGGCGGAAATTGTGGTCTTGTAAAAAAATTACAAAATAAACCACCAGGTGGATGAAGCCTGCAATATGTTGGGTTAATTTTTGTTGTTTACGTGTTTGTGTGAGTTGTAGTCGGTCTGTGCGTGTGTAGGAGAGCAGGTCAGCACATGCATGCGTAAATTAGTTTGGTTAGAGAAGGCCATCTGCATGTAAGTGGTTGCATACAGGTGTACGTTGGCTTGGATGTGTGGCCGAGTAAGTGAAGTGTGGAGTCATGGCGTGAAGAGTGGAGTCATGGCGTGAAGAGTGGATCAGATAGCTCATTGCATGTTGTGTTGGTTAATGGTGCTCTGCATGCTGGTGGTTGTGGTTTGCATGCAGGGAGGTGGTTTAGCTTGGCGAGTCGTGCGGTCAAACGAGGCTGAACTAGCGAGTGTGATTATTTAAGCATGTAATCAGTTTGTTTAAGGGAGAAGAAAAAAAGTGAAAAAGGTGTCGGTGTGCGGTGTCGTAAAACTTCTGTGTGCGTGTGTGTTCTTCTTCGTAGTGCTCAACTGTTAGCTTTTGTCTAGCTTTTCCATCGTGTGCCAAACACCATGTGGGTGTTAGTGTGTGTGATTTTGTGAGCTGGGCCAACACAATATGCCTAAAAAAAACAAGTCAAAATCTAGGTGCATCGAGCTGCTTCTTTCAGAGAATGCCCATACTGATTTTATCTAGGCAGCAGCTGCGGAACCGGTAGAGTTGGCAGAGCCAGCCGTTGATTGAGGCGACGGCACCACCGGAGCCACCGGAGTAGAGGAAACATTCCAGCGGGTACGTACCTTCTTCCCATACATTCCAACGGGTACGTACCTTCTTTCCACGGTGAGCCATTCGCTCAGAGGTGAGGGTCGACGATCCTGCGGCGGCTCTGCTTGTGAGGAGAAAAGGGGAAGGTGACACTATGTGAAAAACAGATATAGACATAGTTTAGTGACGGATCATTATACGACCCGTCACTTATATCACTTCAGATCGTGCTCATTTATAGATCTGTCACTGATACTAGATAATAGGTGACGTGTCATAATATTACTTGTCACCAATAACATGAGTGACGGGTAATAACTAAACCTGTCACTTTATGACTTGGTTATAGGTGACGGGTAACCCAGCAACAGTAATAAGTGACGGGTCATGTTATGACATGTCACTTATAACTTGGTAAATGTGACGGGTCTCTCTGGGCCAATTATAAGTAACGGGTTATAATTTAACCCGTCACTTATGATTCTTAATAGGTGACGGGTAACCTTATCACCCGTCACCTATTACTCAACTCTGTTTAAGAGCTGGCCAGTCACTGTGCGGGAGAACAGTTACTGCACAGTGCTGTCCGCATAGTAGCTGGCGATTTTCACCGGCTTCTCAAGTATTTTCCAATATCTTGTTGATTTGAAGTTTGAATTGGTGCTAGGTCTTTGAAGGTTCGCATCTTCCTCTTTCCTCTCATCATCTAAACCCTAATTGGTAGATTTGTTGTGTTTTAAGTTGTAATCGACTGTTTTGTATGTTTATCCAAAATCTTAGAACAAGTGAGTTGTATTTATATTAGATTTGATATTAGATTTGCCCGATGTATCGCGAGATGTCACAAATTTAGTTTATTTGTAGGGAAATTTTAATCGCGTGCTTAACCATGAAATTAAGGTCATTGTTAATAAAGAATGAATGTTTTTACATTAATTGTAGATGACAGACAGAAGTTGGATGTACCTCGAGACCCGGACTTGTTCGGAGTACCTGAGCGGGGTGAAGCATTTCATGAGTGCTGCTTTGGTGGATTTGAAAGATCGTGGTAAAACAGCAATGTATTGTCCGTGTCGCGACTGCAGGAATGAAAAGAAGTTTCCGAAACTAGACAATGTCCATGCACACTTGGTCATGCGTGGATTTAAAGAGAATTATACATGTTGGAACAAACATGCTGAAGAAAGCCTTAACGAGGGAGAGATGGATCGGGTCCTTCATGCCGACAGTGTAGATCAAGGACTTACACCTAGTGAAATAGATCATGATCTCAGGGATGATGACATATTAGGTTTGAATGATAATGATCTCGAGAATTTTATGAAGAATGTGGACCAGATGGTGCGGGATGTCGAGCGGCACGACGAGTATAATAATAGTGAGTTTGCTAAATTCCAGGAATTTGTGCGGGATTTCAAGACGCTCCTTTATCCTAACTGTAAGGAGAAGTACACGTAGATATTTGGGAACTTAAAGCTTCTACAGATGAAGGCAACCCATGGTTAGACTGACAAGAGTTTCGAAGCATTGCTGGATCTGCTAAGGGACATACTATCGGAGGGAAACTTGGTGCTCGAGAGCGTCTATGACGTGAAGAAGATAATTTGTCCTTTAGGACTGAAAATAGAACAAAATATATGCATGTAAGCAGGATTGTATCTTGTTTCGCGGAGAGTATGCAGAGCTGGATCAATGCCCTATGTGTGGAACCCATCGATATAAGCGTAGAAATGACAGTGGTGATGGGGACGAAGGCAAGAAAAGTAAAGGTGGTCCTAGGAAGGTGGTGTGGTATTTTCCTGTAATTCCCCGTCTGAAGCGTCTGTTTGCAAACAGAAAGGAGGCTCAATTGGTGCGTTGGCATAAGGAGGGTCATAAGAACAACACAAGGATACGGCACCCGGCAGATTCCGCTTAGTGGCGAATTGTTGATTCCACATTTGGTTGGTTCGCCGAAGAATTGAGAAATATTATGTTTGCTATGAGCACAGATGGCATGAATCCATTCGGTAATATGAGTACCTCACATAACACCTGGCCTGTTGTATTATCAATCTACAATCTTCCACCCTAGCTTTGTACCAAGCGGAAATACATTATGTCGTCGATCTTGATATTAGGACCGAAACAACCTGGCAACGATATAGATGTGTACCTCAGGCCTTTAGTTGATAATCTTAAGAAACTCTGGTCGGAAGGCGTCGAGGTTTAGGATCAGTACAAGCAAGAGTACTTTACCTTGCACACCATGTTGTTCATCACCATCAATAATCTGCCAGCACTTCATAACTTGTCAGGTCAAAGCAAAAGAAAAGGTGAAGCTTGCCCCCATTGCTTAGATGATACATGCAGTTTAAGGTTGAACAACTCAAACAAAATAGTGTACATGAGGCATCGACATTTCCTTCCCAGGAAGCACCCGTACTGAAACATGGGCAAGCAGTTCGATGGCACAAGGGAGAAAGCGTTACCTCCAAGGCATTTCAGTGGGGAAGATGTCCACAATCTGGTTAAGAATATCAATGTTGTCCTTGGCAAGCGAAATCAATCCTCTAAGGATGATGAACATTTAGGAATGTGGAACAAGAAATCAATAGTATTCGAGCTAGAGTATTGGGAAAAATTAGATGTTCGCCACTCTATCGACAACATGCATGTAAAGAAGAATATCTGCGAGAGTCTGATTGGTACATTGCTCCAAATGAAGGGAAAAGGAAAGGATCATGAGAACGCACAAGCTGACCTTAAAGAAATGGGCTTAAGGCCGGAGCTCCATGCACAAGATATGGACAAAGGAAAACACCTACCCCCAGCAGCTATCACTCTCTCCAGGAAGGAGAAAAAAGAATTCTGCGAGTTCTTGCATAGTGTGAAAGTTCCCTCTGGTTACTCGTCCAACATCGCAAGACTTGTCTCGGTGAAAGAGCTAAAAATGAATTTCGCCATGATGAAGTCCCATGATTGCCATGTGATGATGACGTCACTGCTTGCGGTAGCTATTAGGAACATCCTCCCAATAAAGGTACACGAGGCTATCCTGAGCCTGTGCTTTTTCTTCAATGCAATTGAACAAAAGGTGCTCGATCCAGACTCGCTAGAGGAGCTAGAAAGAAGACACGTTGAGACTCTATGTATTCTTGACGTGTATTTCCCACCATCCTTTTTTGATATCATGGTACATCTCACTGCTCACCTTGTGAAGGTGATACACTACCTTGGCCCCGTGTTCCTGCATCACATGTTTCCATACGAGAGATATATGGGCGTTCTCAAGTCGTACGTAAGGAATCGAGCCTTTCCTAAGGGATGGTTCGTGCAGGGTTCCACGACGGAGGAGGCATTGGAGTGGTCTGTTAATTACATTGACCCAAATAACCCAATTGACATGCCTAAGTCTCGCCATGAGGAGAGGCTCGCAGATGTGGGAGTTTTGGGGAAGATGGCAATAACTCCTGATCCGAAGGCTTACGACCAAGCTCATTTCTCGTGCTACAACAAATGAGCGAAGTGTGCCCATATGTCGATGAGCACAAACAGATGCTGCTTGAAGAGAATCCAGGGTAGACCGAAGCTTGGATTGCGAGGCAACATATGCAAAGGTTCACGACTTGGTTCTGAGATCGAATCAGATAATCGAGTACTCCTACAAGTGCTCTGATAAAAAAAACTGGCATTGAGCCCTACATACACAGTTATGACATATCAAGGGTATGATATAAACAGATACACATTTTACAGGTTGCCCAAGATGAGAAGAGCATATACCAGAATAGTGGTGTCTGTATAGATGCTTATGACAACGACATACAGAGGGGCACATATTATGGTCAAATAGAGGAGATCTGGGAGCTGAACTACTTGGGATTCAAGGTAGCCCTGTTTCGGTGCCGTTGGGTACATGGGGAAAAGGGCGTCACTAATGACAAGTATGGGTTCACTAGCGTTGATCTGAAACATGTCGGATACAAGTTTGAACCCTTCGTACTCGCTAAAGATGTTCGCCAAGTCTTTTATGTGACTGACACAACAAAGAAGAAATGACATGTGGTTCTCACTGCGAAAAGATGCATCGTCGAAGTTGCAAAACGTCGTTGATGAGGAGTTCAATCAATTTGATGAAATTCTCCCTTTTGCTACTGCAGTCGTCCCACACCTTTCGCCGATCGAGGAAACTCCATGCATCCGCCTCGACCATAACGAAGGGATCCATGTCAACAAAGCACGAAAACGGCGAATTTGAATTTCAATGTCAAATTTGTAATATTAATGTGAAATTTGACTTTTAAGTTATTTGAATTGTTAATGTTAATTTCAAATTTGAATTTTAAGTCTCAACTTATTTAAATTTGTAATATTAATGTCAAATTTAAATTTGTAATATTAATGTCAAAATGTGATGGGTCATACTCATAGGTGATGGATGACATTCGTCACTCGTCACCTATGATTTATGTGGCCGAGTCAAAGTAAAAGGTGACGGCTGACATTTATCACCCGTCACCTATGACCTAGTAAAAGGTGACGGGTGATATTTGTCACCCATCACCTTTTTACTTCAAATAAGTGACGGGTAATACTCATAGGTGACGGGTGACATTTATCACCCGTCACCTATGACCTATATGTATATATACCCTAGCTCTTCCCCGCTCGTGCGCACTCTCATTTTGGCTAAGTTTTTTGGTTTCACGCGCTAGGGTTCGTCACCGCCATGACCATCGCCATCCCCGGTCTTCTCCTCCCCGACTCCGAGCTCTCCTCCGCGCCGACCTCCTCCTCCACGGCCACCTCCTCCCTAGTCTCCGACTCCCTAACGCACTGGCCTCCTCCTCCCGGGCCACCTCCTCTCCTCCGTGCCGGCCTCCTCCTCCCCAGCCACCTCATCCCCAGTCTCTGAGCTCTCCTCCCCGGCCACCTCCTCCCCAACACGCCGGCCTCCTCCTCCCTGGTCTCCAAGCTCTCCTTCGCGCCGGCCTCCTCCCTGGCCTCCTCCTCCCCGCTCAGTGAGTTTTCCTCTTCTGTGATGATGCTCTTGATAGTGATGCTCTGTGATGATGCTCTGGAGTATTGCTCTCTTCTGTGATGATGCTCTCTTCTTTGAGTTGTTTATGGAGTATTGCTTTGTGATGATGTAGTTGAACTAAAATTGAGCTCATTATTTAAGCACAATAGCATTTAGGCCTGAGTGGTTGCTCTGGACATGTGTGTTGGTGAAACATTCTGAGTTGTTTTTGGAGTATTGCTCTGTGATGATGTAGTTGAACTAAAATTAGGCTCAGATATAGGCTTGTGATGATGCTATTGTCAGTTTTGTTTTTGATATATGCTACTGTCAGTTTTGTCTTGGCTAAGTATGTTTAGTTCTAGGCCCTCTATTTGATCATAGCAGCACTGTCCAAACACTCTTTTGATTTTTGTCCAGGCTCTGTTTGCTAGTTGAGAACTTAGGTAATAGCTCAATTGATGATGAGTTCAACAGAACAATTAGGGGGCAAGACATTTAATGTCTTGTGGCCAATTGTTATACATAGTCTTAGAGCAATTTCGTATATGTTTCATGCCTACTGTCAGATCTTTGAGAAATTTCATATATGTTTCATATGCCATTTCCATGTCATGTGTAAAGATATACATATGGTATGCTCCTGTCATTATTGTTTTTATGGAATATGGATATATATGCACTTATTATCGCATTATGGTTGCTTGATGATGAATTGAGAATAGAATATACTAAACTTGATATCCGATATGAGCAGTATGGTTGCGAGCACTATATTAATCGATGATGAATTGTTGATCTGAGATTGGGCATGTCATGCTAAGTACAATAGTTTTGGCCTGATTACTCTCTAGGTTTTAGTTGGCTTTAGCAGCTCCCGGAGATGAACTGGTAGTGTTCACTTGTTGTGTCTATGCACCTGGAAATCCTGTTGAGTTCATTCTCTCGTGGGCTTCCATGATGTTTTATCTCTAGAGAGCTATGTTCAGGTTTTGGAAACTAGTTGGGAACTTAGATGCATGCCTAGTCGATGATATGTCTATGTAACAGCTAGGGAGCAGGAACTTTGAGTCCTGGGGCCAGCTGTAGTATTCTGAGAGCAATTCATTTGCAATATCAGCCTGCTGCTCAATCATTGTTTTAGACATTAGCCTTGATTCCTTTTCTTTCCTCTATTGAGAAAAGAATATACTACACTTGATTTCCATAGGGCAGAAGAAGATTGTCACCCCTGAGAAACCGAAAGAACAGAGGACGCTAGCAATAAAGGGCCCCCCAGCACAAGATGGGGTGGATAGGAGCCCAAGCCCGCACCCGGCGTCCTCCTCTGGCAACAGCGAAAGCCAGTATCACAGCCCGAGCCCTGACCCGTTACCGAATCGGGAGAGCCGACGTCGGGCAAGTGATGAAGAATACAATCCAGCCAAAGAGGTATTGATGCGAGTGAGTCAATACATTTTATACTTATTGAATGGAGGAATATTCTTTGTTTATGTCAACTCCACTTTTTTCTCTCTAGATGGCGGCAGCGCAGTCTCCAAGCCAGAAAGCTGGTAGTGTTGCACGAGCCCGAAAGCCAAGGACACAAACACAGCGGCCGATGGACAGGGTTGCTGTCAGTGATATGGGATCCAGGGGTTCTCGAGTCCCGAGGCCAGGACAGCGCAGTGCCACATGGCGCCTTCCCTCGGGGACCACCTCCCCGAGGGCCCGAGGGAAGCAAGGTCCGGGAGTGGGTGCTCGGGGACAAGAACAGTTGGTCCCCGAGTACCCAAAGAGCCCAGAGTACCCGAGGGAAGCCAGGTCCGGGAGTGGGTACTCGGGGCCAAGAACAGTTTGTCCGCGAGTACCCAGAGAACCCCGAGGACCCGAGGGAAGCAAGGTCCGGGAGTGGGCGCTCGGGGCCAAGAACAGTTGGTCCCCGAGCACCCAGAGAGCCCTGAGCACCCGTCAAGCCCCATGCCGGTGGACCTCGCAGGGACTCCAGGATGAGGTGTCGGTCGGTGGGAGGCCCGATGCCGCATCTAATGGGGAGCGTGGACGATCACATCCAGCCAATTTCCCGCACGCCTGCCGTACTGAATACGCCAGTCCCTGCCGCCGCTTGGCAGGAAGGCGTGGACACAATTAATGCGGTGGGTCCCATCGCATGTCCCCTCACGGGGCCCATGAAGAAAGACAGTTTGAAGATATCTTTGATGGGCACGAGGCTTATCGCCCTGTCACATCAGACCGTGTCAGACCTGCTCTGCCCAAACGGGCATGAGAGAGTACTCAGAGGCTGGCCGGTGGGCGTCCCTGCCCCTGCTAAAGCTGGAACGCGAAGACCAATGGAACCGTCCGAGGGATATTTTTTCAACCCTCTGTAACATCAATTGTAGACGAATGATGGTCATTTTCCATTTATTATTTACGGGAACTTGTGCCCTCATTCTGGGCACTCCCTGAAGGGCCTCCCCCCTGGTAGATAAAAGGGGGGGAAGGAGCACCTTGTAAGAGGGATGGATAGAGGCCAAAGAAGATAGCGATCTAAAGATAGATAGAAAAGATGAAAGGAGAAAAACATTGATAACATACAGAACACACAGGAGTAGGATATTACGCCTCCGTGCAGCCTGAACCTGTCTAAATCCTTGGTGCATTCATTTATACTAGTAGACGATCCATCCCGCCTAAGTCCCATACACTCGCATTAACCCCACTTACGAGGTAGTTCCAGGACCAGCCCCACGGCCGAATCTCAAAGGGGGTCCCTCAGGATCCCTGCTCGCGGTGTTCATCCACCGACAACTGGCGCGCCAGGTAGGGGGGTTGTATCCCTGAATCTACCTCATTCTTTGCAGAAAAAAAATGGCTAGTGGACATCGTTGTCAGCGCGCTGATTCGGACTTGAACGAGGAGATGGGAAACGTGGCCCAGGGGCCCTCGGCTCCTACTGGTCCTCAGCGGCGTCAACAGCCGGCTCATACGGCACCTCCTTACGTCAGGGACAATGGCGCTGAGCCCAGTAGGGCCGCAACCACCTCGGGTGGTTCACCGAACCCGCAGCAAGCAGCGATCGTCCCTGCCGCAAGATCGGCATCCGGACAACGCCGAGCGCCGATACGGCGCAAACTCAACTTTGGAGATGCCAGCCCTGGGAGTGCCCTGCTTGCGGCGCAAGCACTCCTTAGGCACCCGCCTGTCCAGGCAGCGGGAGAAACGCTAGAGGGCCGTTGGCTATAGGAGGTAGCCGACTTGGTGGGCACGGCTCATCGGCAAGTTCTTGCCTAGAGTTCCTGTACCACCTCCCTCTACGGTACAACTAGGGTTGGAGCATCTTCGAGTGGCGGTAGAGCCTGCCGGGGGGGCTCCAAACAAAGTGCCGCCCCCTGATCACGATGGGAGCTCATGACCTCCGCCTGCACATTAATGAGCGGAGGGCTAGCGAGGATGCGCGTGTCACCCTCGAGCGCCGCCGGGAGTCCCGTCGCGAGGCTAAGATGGTGGAGGACCAAGCCTCCTCTATGCTGGCCCGCGACGGCCGGAGCTCCCCGGCGCGCCAGCGTTCACCCCCCAGGGGCACAGCCGGCGCGATGTATACGGCACGGGCAGTCGAGCGTTCACCGGTGAGCTCCGCCGGGTCAATTGGCCCACAAAGTTTCAGCTCGAACTACTAGAGAAGTACGACGGTTCCTTCGACCCCATCGAGTTCCTCCAAATCTACACTACTGCCGTCCAAACAGTGGGCGGGAACGAAAAGGTTATGGCGAATTACTTTCACGTGGCCCTGAGGGGTTCTGCCCGCTCTTGGCTCATGAACTTACCCCCAGGCTCCATTTGCTCCTGGGATGATTTGTGCCACCAGTTTGTGGCAAACTTTCAGGGCACCTTCGCGCGCCCCGGCTTGGAGTGCGACCTCCATGCCGTCAAACAGCGGGAGGGAGAGATGCTGAGGCGATTCATACAGCGCTTCAGCCAGGTCCGCAATACCATCTCGTGGATCACCCCCCATGCTATCATCGTCGCCTTCCGGCAGGGCGTCCGCGATGAGCGGATGCTCAAGAAGCTAGGCACACATGAGGTCGAGACCACTGCGAAACTTTTCGCGCTGGCCGACAAGTGCGCCAAGGCGGCGGAAGCTTGGGCGTGGCACACTCCGCGCCCTGAGCAACCTGCAGCCGACAAAACAGGTCCTTCCCGCTCCGATAAGTGGGAAAGGAAGAAGAGGAAAAAAATGCGATGCTGCCCTTATCCTGCCGGCGGAAGGCGCCACACGCAGGCTGGCACGCCAAGCGGCCGTCGAGAAAAAGCCCGCTCCTGCGAGGCCAGAGGCAGGGAAATGGTGCTAAATCTACCAGACCGACTGGCACGACCTCACCGAGTGCCGGTCGATGAAGGGTCTCACAGAGCGGCGCCAGAAGGAGCGAGAGGAGTGCCGCAAGGGTGACGACGACAAAGGCGCCCCTGGAAATGAAGAGCTCGGGTTTCAAGAGACCGAGCACACCGTTGCCTTCATTAATGGGGGCGCGTACATGCCCTCCTCTCGCCGCTGTGTCAAAACAATGCGGCGTGAGGTGTGGTCGGCAACCCTGAGCATGGCGGCCACAAAGCCCCTCAAGTGGTCGGAGACCCCGATCACCTTCAGTCAGGCGGACCACCCGTGAGTACTACGGGGGTGGGGCGACTGCCTCTCGTGGTATCCCCCACAATCTGCAATGTAAAGGTCAGCCGAGTATTGATCGATGGGGGTGCATGCCTAAACCTCCTGTCCCAAGAGGCGTTCAAAAAGCTGCAGGTGCCTCCGAAGCATTTGAAGCTGTCCCTCCCTTTCTATGGGGTGACGCCGGGGTACACCCTCCCCCTCGGGCAGGTCGAGTTGCCTGTCACCTTCGGGAGCTAGGACAACTTCCGGATGGAGAACGTGGTCTTCAATGTTGCGGAGGTCCCTCTCCCCTACAATGCGATCCTCGGGCATCTGGCGCTCGCCAGGTTTATGGTGGCAACACACTACGCCTACCTCACTGTGAAGATGCTGGGCCCGGCTGGCCCCATCTCCGTGCCCGCCGAAACCGGTAGCGCCGTCTCGTGCGCTGAGCAGCTGTACTCAGCCTTGAGGTCGAAGGACACCGAGGGGTCCGGGACCCTCTTCGTCCAAGTCACGACTTGCCGCTGACGCCTCCGTCCCCACGAAGGAGGTCGCGCTGGGCGAAGACCCGTCTAAGGTCACCAGAATCGGTGGTGACCTGGATGCCAAATAGGAAAGCGCGATCATCACCTTCCTCCGGGCTAACGCTGACGTGTTTGCATGGCAACCGTCGGATATGCCCGGGATCCCTAGGGAGGTGATCGAGCACCACCTTACTGTGCACCCAGACGCACAGCCCGTGAGGCAGAAGGTTCACCGATAGGCGCCTGAGCGCCAGGAGTTCATTCAGGAGCAAGTTAACAATCTCCTCGATGCCGGTTTTGTTCGATAAGTCCTTCACCCGAAGTGGTTGGCAAACCCCATCGTCGTCCCGAAGGCCAATGGTAGGCTGAGGATGTGCGTCGACTACACCGACCTTAATAAGGCATGCCCAAAAGACCCTTTCCCTCTGCCTCGCATAGACCAGATTGTTGACTCCACTGCAGCGTGCGATCTTTTGAGCTTTCTTGATGTAAACTCGGGCTATCACCAAATCTGCATGGCTAAGCTAGATGAATAAAAAACTTCCTTTATTTCCCCTGTGGGGACTTATTGCTATGTATCTATGCCCTTTGGCTTGCGCAACGCTGGATCTTCATTCCAGGGAGCTGTCCGCATTACCCTTAACACGCAGGTTGGTCGCAACGTCGAAGCATATATCAACGACATCATGGTCAAATCCCGGGAATGGACCACCCTGTTGGAGGACTTGGCCGAGACGTTCAACAGTCTCCGCAGCACGCGCCTGAAGCTCAATCCTGAGAAGTGTGTATTCGGAGTACCCGCAGGCAAACTCCTTGGCTTCTTGGTTTCCAGTCGCGGAATCGAGACCAATCCCGAGAAGATCCGGGCCATTGAGCAGATGCGTCCCCCAGCTCGGCTCAAAGAAGTACAGTGTCTCGCTGGATGCATGGCAGCCTTGGGGCGCTTCATCTCCAAGCTCGGGGAGCAGGGGCTCCCACTCTTCAAGCTGCTGAAGAAGACCAGTCGTTTCGACTGGCCACTGGAGGCCGAGCAGGCCTGCCAAGACTTAAAAAAGTACCACACCTCGCCACCCGTACTGGTGGCCCCTGGCGAGGATGAACCTTTATTGCTCTACGTATCGGCCACTCCTCAGGTCGTGAGCATGGTGCTGGTGGTGGAGCATGATGATTGCTCGGGGTAAGGTGCTGGGTCCGAGCTCCCAGCCGCTCCCGAGCAGCCTACAGGACGCGGGACCGGTCCTGACCAGGCAGTTGAGCTCGAGATCTCGGCAGGCTCCGAACCTTGCTTTGAGCTCGGGGGCTGTGGCATGGCCTCAGACGAGGCCGTGGTCAGGGGTCGTCGGATACAGCGACCGGTGTACTTTGTCAGTGAAGTTCTCCAGGATGCCAAGAAAAGATACCCTAGAGCACAGAAGATGCTCTACGCAGTGCTTATCGCTTCTAGGAAGCTGCGACACTACTTCCAGGTGCACAAAGTCTCGGTGGTGACCACGTACCCACTAGGACCGAGAAGGTACCGGGCGTATTGTCAAGTGGGCAGTCGAGCTCGCGGAATTTGATTTGCACTTCATCAGTCACCACGCGATCAAAAGCCAGGCGCTGTCTGACTTCATGGCGGAGTGGACGCTGGTCCCCGAGATCGACAACGAAGAATTGTCTGCGTACCCCGGGAAAGACGGACCCGAGCACTGGGTCATGCACTTTGACAGCTCCCTCACGCTGAAGGGCGCGGGGGCTGGAGTGGTGCTCACCTCCCCAATAGGTGAAGTACTCCAGTATATCGTGCAGCTGCATTTCCAAGCAACAAACAACATGGCGGAATCCAAAGGCCTCATCGCTGGACTCCGAGCAGCTGTGGGTCTCGGGATCCGGTGGCTGCTTGTCAAAGGTGACTCCCAACTGGTAGTCAACCAAGTATCAAAAGAATACCAGTGCTCGGACCCACAGATGGCGGCGTATGTGGCAGAAGTTAGGAGGCTGGAGTGGCACTTCGACAGCCTAGAGTTGCGTCATATATCCCGCCGTGACAACACTGTGGCCAATGACCTCTCCCACCTGGCTTCCGCCCGGGCGCTCGTCCCGGCCGGAACCTTCGAAGAAAGGCTCACACAGCCATCCATCCTGTCTGCCGACCAGGATGAAGGGGAACCCTCGAGCTCAACCGAGGGGACCCAGGCCGCACCTTTAGTGGGAGGTCCCGTCAAGGTGCCGCCGCCCGGCGATTGCGTTGCACTTGACGGTAGTCCTCAGGAACCCTCGTGGATCAACGAGATCCGAGGGTACTTGAAAGAAAACATCCTTCCCGAGGACGACGCCTCTGCAGAGAGGATTGCACGATAGTCCAAACGCTATGCCTTAGTAGTTGGGGATCTCTACCGGCGCGGCATGGATGGTGTCCTCCTTAAATGCATCACCCGGGAAGAAGACAGTGAGCTCCTGTCGGTGATATAGGAACCGGGGGTCCCCGAGTCCTGAGGCCTGGACAGTAGAGTGCCACGTGGTGCCCTCTCTCGGGGATTATCTTCCCAAGGTCCGAGAATACCCAGTTCCGGGAGAAGGCGCTCAGGGCCATGAACAGTGGTTCCCGAGTACCTGAGTTCCCTGAGGACCCAAGCAGACACAGTTCCGGGAGAGGGTGCTCGGGGCCATGAACAGTGGTCCCCGAGCACTCGAGTTCCCCGAGGACCCGAGAAGGCAGTTCTGGGAGATGGCGCTCGGGGCCATGAACAGTGGTCCCCGAGCACCCGAGTTCCCCGAGGACCCAAGAAGGCAGTTTCGGGAGAGGGCGCTCGGGGCCATGAACAGTGGTCCCCGAGCACCCGAGTTCCCCAAGGACCCAAGAAGGCAGTTCCGGGAGGGGGCGCTCGGGGCCATGAACAGTGGTCCCTGAGCACCCGAGTTCCCCGAGGACCGAGGAAAGGCATATCCGGGAGATGTCGCTCGGGGCTTTGAACATTAGTCCCTGAGCACCCAGAGTTCCCCGAGGACTTGAGGAGCCCCTTGCCGGTGGACCCTACAAGGGCTCAGCGGTGAGGTGTCCATTGGTGAGAGGCTCGATGCTGCATTTAAGAGGGAGCGTGGCCTGTCACTTCGAACCACTCCGCCACGCCTACTGTCAGTCCCTGCCACTGCCTGGCATTGAGGCGTGGGGGCATTTAATGCGGCGGATCCCATCGCACGTTATCCGGCACGCCTCGGGCTATTGTCGTAGGACTCGAGGCTTATCGCCTACCGCTCTGCTGCGTCAGGTTTGCTCTGGCCGGGCGGGCACGCGGGGTTGCTCGATGGCTGCCCGGTGGGCCCTCCCTGCTGCACCCGCTGAAAAGCGGGATGATGACGACAGGACCGGACGGGGGCGTGTTTTGAACCGCCCCCGTAGCATCAAGCTGCAGCCCATGATGGTTGCTTTCCATTTATGATGCCTTGGAACTCGCGCCATCCTTCCTGGGCACGTCGCGCCGCCCCGGCAGGGTATAAGGAGGGGGTGCACCCCGACGGAGAATAGAGGCTCAAGTGAAGTAGAGAAGAACAAGTTAAGGGGAGAAGACAACGGCTTCCTTAGGACCAAGTCTCTCGAGCTGAAGAAGACCGAGACAAGTTAGCATGAAGCTCTAGACTTAGACAGAAATCCTTGTAACATATGAAATCCCCAGAGCATTTATAGCATATACACAGGAGTAGGGTATTACGCCTCCGTGCGGCCCGAACCTCTCTAAAATCCCCTGAGCATTTATTTCCTCTAGCATCCGATCATCCATCCCACCTGCATCTCATTTACTCCCATTAATTCATGTACGAGGTAGATTCAGAACCATCCCCCCGGTCGAATCTCAAAGGAGGTCCCTCCGGATCCCCGCTTGTGGAGTTCATCCTCCGACAGCTCCTCACTAAGATCCACAAGGGTGAGTGCGGTGGCCATGCATCGTTCCGCACGCTAGTCGGGAAGGCCTTTCGGCAAGGTTTCTACTGGCCAACAGCCCTCCTGGACGCTTTCGAGCTGGTTCGGCGCTGCAGGGCGTGCCAGTTCCATGCAAAGCAGATTCACCAGCCAGCTTAGGCTTTCCATACCATCCCCCTATCTTGGCCCTTCGCGGTCTGGGGGCTGGACATCTTGGGTCCATTCCCTCGGGCAGTCGAGGGCTATGAGTACATGTACGTCGCCATCGACAAATTCACCAAGTGGCCGGAGGCAGTCCCAGTAATCAAGGTCACCAAGAACACGGCAGTCCAATTCATCCGCGGCATCACAAGTCGCTTCGGCGCCCCGAACAGGATCATCACCGACAATGGCACCCAGTTCACAAGTGCCCTGTTCGGGAGATACTGCGAGGACCTCGGCATCAAGCTTTGCTTTGCCTCTGTTGCTCATCCCCGTAACAACAGATAGGTGGAGCGCGTGAATGCCGAGATACTGAAGGGACTCAAGACCCGGACCTATGACGTGCTTACAAAGCATGGGAAAGGGTGAATCGATGAGCTACCCGTTGTGTTATGGTCCAACCAGACCACGCCAAGCCGAGCCATTGGGGAGACACCTTTCTTCCTCATCTACAGCGCCGAAGCTGTCCTCCCCTCCGAGCTTACGCTCGGCTCGCCTCGGGTGAATGCGTACTCGGAGGGTGAACAAGAACAGCGAAGACACGACAACGTCGAGTACTTGGAAGAGTGTCGGCGATGAGCTATCGTCCGAGTCGCCAGATATCAGCAGAGCCTGAGGCGCTACCATCAGCGCCATGTCCGGGCCCGGTCGTTCGAGGTTGGGGATTTGGTTCTCTGATGCGCTCAGACGCGTGAAAGAAAGAACAAGCTCTCCCCCATGTGGGAAGGCCCCTTCGTCGTGACCAGTACCCCACGGCAAGGCTCGTTTCGATTGGCCACAAAGGACTGGCAGCCTCTCCCGAATGCTTAGAACATCGAGCACCTTCGCAAATTTTATCCATAGGTAAGCGTGTCCGTGCTCGGGCCAACTAGGCCAGGGATCTTTCCCCTACCCAAGATTGGTCGGGGGCTGATACCAACCCGTAAGTTATCACTTGCTATTTAAATTCAGCACATCTGTATGAATCATTACTATGCGCCTATTTTGCTCTTGTTCCAAATTTTCCTCTAGAACCCATGTGTTAATCTGCTTGGTGAGATGCTCGACTCGCGCACGAAAATACGCTCTCTCTTGTTTTCCTGCTGACAAAAAATGGATGCCAGTCGGTATGCGGCACAGGTGGCGATCGCTGACCTAAGTCCGTTGTGGTAGACTGTGGTGCCCGGCTATTGTGGTAATACCCCGAGCACTACCAAGCCTCTGGGGTTTCTCGGGTGGTTCTACCATTCGAACATGAGTGGTCGGGACCACCTAGTCCCCAGGGGCGGGCTGTCGGTGCTCGACCTGGTTAGTCCCGGCCCGTACACCACCGAACCATGGGACCTCTTGGTCGTATCTCTGTCTGTGTACTTCGCCGGTCCGGGCATTCGAGAGGTCGCAGGTCAAAAACAAGAGCAAGCTATAATGAGTACCGCACCGACAGAGCGCACCAAGCAAAGAAAACTTGCCTATTTGAGCTTGCAGAGAAATGCTTGAGAGCCAAGCGACCTGAGCACAAGGGCATCAGTACCCAGGGTGCTGCCGAGCCTCTGGGGTCCTCGGGTAATCCTACCGCTCGTGCATGAGTGGTCAGGGCCACCTAACCCTCGGGAAGTTCTCGGATGCTAAAAGGATGACCTGGGGGCCAAAGCGCTCTGCACAAGGGAATCCACGTTCCCGAGCGCCCTGAGCACTGGGGCATCCACCCTTTCCTAGCCTGGTCGACCGGGAGGCTGACACCAACTCGAGTTTGTGTCTACTTGTGTCTATTTGACTCAGCAGTCGCGTACCTGCGAGCGCTCAGGGGCTGGATGCTCGGGAGCTGAGTACCCCGAGCCCTACCGAAACCCCGAGGATCTCGGGTAATCCTGCTACTCGAGCATGAGTGGCCGGGGCAACCTTGTTCTCGGGTGTAAACTGCCGGTGCTCGGTCTGGTTAGTGCCACCCCAGGCATCAGTACAAACAAAATCAAGGAAGAAGAAGTACGAAGCGGAGTACGATCCCAAGGACAGCTTCTAATATACTGAAGGGAACCAATCAACAGGGAATCACTCCCATAATTACAACTTTCAAAAAGAAGAGAAAACCCCTAACTTATTACAAGCTATGGAGGAGATCACGCGTCGTCGCCGCTATCGTTGCCTAGGCCCGGCTCCCGCACAAAAAATTCCTTCACCTCGGTGGCAACTTCGCGGACGGCTGCCAGAGCGGCGGCTTCCTCCGCCTCAATCACACCCTGCCGGGCTGGCTCCAGCGGGATGGCAGGGTCTCGGCTGCGATAGCAGGCGAGAACGTGCTCGGCCACACCCTGGGCCAACGCACGCCCCTCCCGGGTCGCCAGTTCCTGGATCATGGTGGGGAGAGCCTCGAGGCATCGGGCGATCTTCGAGAACCCAAGGGCGAGATGACCTAGCGTGTCCAGCCCTTGGGAACCCAACGTCACGGACCTGAGCCCGGCCGCCTCCATGGAGCCCCGTGCCTGTCGAAGGAAGTCCTGCATCATCGCCTTAACATGCGTCCGCTCTTCGCGGACGGCATTAAGATCCTCCTCGATTTTCTTCAGCCAATCTTCAAGACCTTTGTTGCTGACGGTGCTGGCATGGACGTCCTTCACAGCCCGTGCCTCCTGGAGTTCGGCAGCCACCTCGCTGCGAGCCCGCTCTAGTTGCTCGGCCTGGGCCTCGATGGCCTGCTCTCGGGCAGTTACACCTACCTCCTGGTTGGCGAGGCTCTCCTCCCAGGTGGCGAGCGCTGACAACGCCTGGTTGTTGTCCATCTCGTGCAGCGCAACCTGCTCCTACCGGCGGAGAACGTCGGCGCGGCCGCGTTCAAGATCTTGGGCTTGGCGGCAGAGGTCCGTCTCAGCGGACAGCGAGGCAACCTCCTGCTCGCGCAAGGCAAGCTGCTCCTCACGAGTGGCCAGCTCACCGGTGCGCTCCTTCGACGCCAGGTCGCGCAGCGCCGTGAGCTCCCCGAAGTGTTCAGCCTCCTTCTGTGCGGCGATGGCCTCCTTGCACACCTCCTCCAAGGCCTCCCGCTCCGTGGCCAGCTCCTGCAGGGACCTCTCGTAGATCATGCGGGCCATGGCCACATGGGTCTCCAGGAGCTTGCGGGCCTCCTCCAGCCGACCCCTTTCATCAGCAAGGGCGGCGTGCTCCTCTTCGAGCTCGGCCCTCTCTGCTGCGATGGCCGCCTCGAGCCGCCCGATGACCTCCCGAGCGCTCCCTAGCACCTCGGGGAGGGGTTCCGGGCCTTGGCCAAGGGATGGTCGAGAGCTGGATCCCCTCCGCGCCTTTTCTGCAGAGGCACTCAGGGACCCCGACGGCGGCCGCGCCAGCGCCACCCTTGTCGCGACGGCCTCCCCTAAAGCCGGTGGCTCCTCCCCAGTCAGAGTGCTCAGGGCAGAGCGAGCCTGGGCTCCCAACTCAGGGCCAGGGGGAGGCCTCGGTTGCTCGGGAGACGCTCAGCTTCTTGAAGAGCCCTTGGGTGGCCTGGAACAGAAAGAGATCAACCCCCAGCCAAAACATGGGCAAAACGAGCTCGAAGAAAAAAAAAAAGGGGGCTTATATGGTTTTTGGCCCTCGGTACCGCCATCGGAACTGCAGGATTTGGAATTCGGGGGCCTTCGGCCTTGGCTCCGACCTTCTCCTCTTCGGGGGTGAGCTCCGGCCCCCGGGCCGTTGTGAATTGGTCCCAGCATCCACCTTGGGACCTGCGCTCGAGGGCTGGCCAGTTCGGCCACCGGCAGTTGCGCTGCCAGTAGTCGATCGAGGGTCTCGACGCGGGGACAGCGGAGGTGATGGCGATGGAAAGGACAAGGACGGTAGGGCGATGGGTGACTGGGGACGCTTCCCCTTGTCGCTCTGGCTCAGCGATCTGCCATCGTCTGTGACAACGCCCCGCCCTCCGTTGTCGTCTGCCCCAGGAATGTGCAGTGTCCCAGGGTCTCGGCGCCCCGTGCGGTCCGTCGGCCCTTGGGCGTCAAAGGCCGGCCTCGACTCCTGCAGAGCCGTCCGTCCTGGGTCTGAACAAATTGCGAGGTCTTCGCGTGGCAGGACCGCCCGGGCGAGGTCTTTGACACCGGTTACCACCTTGAGCAGTGCCGCCAGGGCCCCCTCATCGAGGTTCCCACCGTCGCCAATACACGTCCTCGTCACATCATGAGACCCGGTGTACATCCAGGTGGGACGGACGCGTTCGCTCAGGGGGGCCAACCGGCGGCACAGGAAGTCGGCAACCACCATGAGCGAGGTAAGCCCCGCCCGGCGCAGATCTTTGATGCGGTTCAGCACTGGGCGCAGGCAGACATCCTCCACGGGAGCGGACTCCTAGACTCGTTTGTTAGGCTCCGCCGGCGATCGGGGTAGCAAAAGGTGGTCGTGGGGGCTGACGTCGATGTAGACCCAGTCCCGGCGCTAGTCATCCCACTTGCCTCGCAGCACTTGCTGGATGTAGGCGTCGCCGACACCCTCCCGTAGTCAAAAGTTGCAGCAGCCCACGACCTCCACATCGTCCGACCCTTTCTTCTTCCCGACCGCTCAGAGGATGAAGAAGTGCTGGAACAGCGCCACAGACGGCAACACCCCTATGAACTTCTCACAGAGGTGGATGAAGACCGCCAGGATCACCACCGAATTCGGGCTCAGGTGGGCCAACTGGACGCCGTAAGTGTCCAGCACTTGCATGAAGAATGCCGAAAACGACGGCACTAGACCGGCGGCCACAAAGGAGGCAAAGATAACGATCTGCCCAGACCCACGCGGGGCGGGAGGATGGGTGGCCGGCGTCACCACGGATGCTCCCCGCTGGCCAGCGGGGACCATAAGCTTCCGCACCTTCTCCGCGCCCTGCTCGTTCAGGAGGCGGGATTTCGACAGAATGGCGTCGATGTTCGACGCTTCCCGACGACCGCCTCCTGTGTCACACCTGGTTTTAACGGCCAAAACCAGATGTGGCTTATGTGTGCCTAGGATGTTTAACACACATAAGGACGTCACAGGTGAAGTAACAATAGCAATACTTTTATAGAATAAACGTTAAACTCTTACAGCAATTGACATATATTGTCTTCTATGAAGATATCTGCAGCGGAACAGAAGCACTGGTGTCCAACAACACCGCAGGCAACCGACCGGGAGACACGCGCCTAGAACGTCACAACCTCATCTTGATAGTCTTCAACATCTTCACTCACTGAGCAGCAGCACACATGTCGCATGGGGTTGGGAAAATAGCAAGTGTGAGCACATGACGCGCTCAACAAGTGTGGAAAAGATAATGATATGCAGGCTTATATCAAGAAAGTCACTTCAAAGTCGTTACAAAATTTCATCCTGTATGTGCATGCCCGCTAGGTTTCACCGCCGTCAAAGTGGCATTCACACCACCCAGAAGCCCCCTTTTGCGCCTTGTAGCTCCGGAAAGTTTTCACCCTTCCCTTCCACTACACATCTCATACCACTAACCAAATGGTTCTAGCCTTTGCCGTCCCCACACATCCACTTTTCCGTTTGGCATGCACAAAAACTGGAATCCACTAATTAATAGGCTAGGCCTGTCCCAAACCAGGTCTCGTGGTTGGTACGATATTTCTTGGGTTGTCGCTCCAGGAATAGTTCCTTACTTAGGTTACTTGAGCAAACACTAAACCAACATCATAACTATGACAACCATCAAAACCACTTTCTCAAGGCCTAAGGTTCCATGTTGCTAGACCATTAACACATTAACGACCATTGTTGCATAAGTTCATTAGTCAAGATTATGACACTTTCCAATATTCCAAAAGCATTGCTAAGCAATCTACCCAACAAAAATACCTAACCATAAACCATCTAGGTTCCAAGGGATGATAAGGGAAAATCTAGGGAAAACCTTAACATAGGTGACTACCCATCATATTGACAGACACTGCATGTAATTTTGTAAAATAAAACATTTAAAAATATAGGTTCAAGATGATCAAGGACACTTACCTTTTACCCAATGCTGCTCAGTGTTGTCGAAATCTTGGTCTTGAAGTCCCTCAAATTGCTCCGGAACGTTATCGACTAATCGCGAGAACTACCGACAAACAACACAAAGCAAACACTAAGAACAACATACCACACATTATTAAAAACACTTTAAAAAAACACTATGGTTGGATAGGGATGATTTTAGAAACATTTAGACACAAGAATCACCTAAATCGAAGTTAAGATGAAAAGAGAACGGGCTTTCGGAAGATGGATTAGACTGAAAGGAAATACTGATTTTCCGGAACTATCTTCCTATGGAAAAGGTTTTATCGCACAATCACTGTGTCAGGCTTAACAACATAATTGTGCAAGATTCAAGAAATGTAGGACAGACTAGACTTCACTGACTAGGCTAAGGATAATGATGTGGCGCTGACTTGGCATGCTATGCAAGTACCGTCTTGGATTAAAGAAGGGATACACAGAGATCTAGTCTTGACCACCTATGATGGATCAAAAAGGCCGAAGGTTGCGCTTCTAGGTTAAGGATACTACTGGTCACCCTATGTAGCGGTGGTGGTTCAGGTTTCGTCGGAGATGGCGATCGGGCGTGTGGCCACAAACATCGATGTCGGGCTTCAGTGGTATTTCAGTGAAACGAGAGAAGCATGGCGTAGAACGCGGAAAGACTAACTCAGTTGTATGGTTGGTTTTGAAAGGGGTCATCTGAGGTAGCGGCAAAATAGCGATGACTGCTTCTAGGTTTGGTGGTGACCGCGAACAGATGCAGGAATGAAGACGCTCGCGTTCCAGGAGATTGGCTATGAAATTTGAGAAACCATTTGAATAGAGATGTTCATATATCCCGGGAACACAATGCTATGGCATAGTTTTGGGTAGATCATCCACTGAGAGGAAGAACGATCAGTGGAGATGAGACGGGTGATGGCTGCGACGTGCTGTGGTTGGCAATGGCGTCCTGGTCGTGTCGCTGCACAAACGTGGATGAGCTCCTACGGTAACGTAGAAGACTCTACGGGACATGCCGTGACATGGTTGGTGCATCCATACGGTTTTCAGATTGACGGGGAACGCGAATGCAAATCCGGTGCGCGCGCAGAACGCGTCCAGAAACCGGACAGCGGGTATGTCGACCTTGATTACGGTGGTTTGGCTACTCTACTGGCCAAACCAGTTGGTGAGGGTGTTGGGAACATCATGGGACATGCACCGGTGAAAGGGCTTGGTGATTTGACCTCTGGTCGGTCGGGAACATCGATGCCAATCAGCTACAGCACGGCTGTCCCGCGGTTGTCCGCGACGGCGATGACCGTAGCGGCATAGATCGGGCTTTGGCCGGGGCTAAGGCTTGGCTAAGGACTTAATATGATGCTAAAACAGTAGTAAGGGAGGAGAAGAAGGGGTCCTCACATTGTTTTGATGGTCGAGGAAGAAGGATTCGCGGAGAAGACGACGTAGCGCATCACGGGCGGTGGCGGCTCCGACGAACGACGGCACTCCGGCGATGCACGGATAGGGTAGTAGCGACTTCTAGGGCTTGGGGGTGTAGAATAGGGGTAGGAGAGGGCGTGCAACTCATATTTATAAGGCTAGAGGCGGCTGGTTGAGGTTGAGTCCAAACCGAACACGAATCGGATTTGAGTTCGAGTCGGTTACGATTTTCTTTTTCGTAGCTCTTTATTCCAAGGATGATATCTCTATCGTTCGGACTCCAAATTGGACGTTTCTTGATTCTAAATTGTAGTACTCGAAAAGATATACAACTTTGGTAGTCATTTGAACTTCTGAAAACGTCATCTTTATTTCGAAAAATGCACCACAAGATAAACTGTTTGAACACGGACTCATCTGCGCAACGTGATTTCGGGGGCCATTACTCCTAGATCTATTATCCAAAAAGGGACTTCCATAGGTTATTTTCAACTTTGTTATTTTCAAGATTTGCATTTGAGACCATTTTGAACTCCGAAACGTCATGAGAAGATGAGGCTGTCTAGGACTCCGCGAAAAATTACAGATTTCGTGGATCCTTTGTTGGGCCGTCTAGAAGACTTGGCTAAGGGTTTTGACTTGAACAAGATTGAGCCCAAAGACACTTTAGGTATATCTAGGGTTTAGAAAAAAACTTTTGCAGAGAAATTTGAATAGGGTTTGAATTTGAATTGAGTTTGGAGTGAATTTAAGATAAATGAAAAATGAGGTTGAACAAGAATAGGAGTAGATAAGGAATTTGAATTTAGATTTGGGTAGAATTTGAGAAGAGGAGAGATTGACTTTAAACAAGAATTTGGATAAGATTTGAATTGAACTAGAGAAGGATTTGGTATGATCAAGGATTTGAATAGATGATGGATTCAAAGATTTTGAATTCCAACCATTGAGATCCTTAACTTATTCAATACTGAGTTTTGTAAAAACCTTTTCAAAATCTTTTTCACTCAAAACACCAAAGAGAAAGAAAAGGAAAAAGAACTCTAATGCATTTACCTGGCTCCTAACAAAACTCAGTATGCAATGCATATTAAATAATAACCTATATTGATTGATTGATTAAGAAAATAGGTTTTAAACCTATACTACTGTTGAAGCTATTCAATAATCTTGGAAAATTTTAGAAATTTGAGAAATCTGAAAATCAAGATGTTACAAATCTACCCCCCTTAAAGGAATCTCGCCCTCGAGATTCGGGCAGATCAGAAAATGAGATAAGGGATCTTGATCTTCAAGTTTTCTTTGATGGGCACGAGGCTTATCGCCCTGTCACATCAGACCGTGTCAGACCTGCTCTGCCCAAACGGGCATGAGAGAGTACTCAGAGGCTGGCCGGTGGGCGTCCCTGCCCCTGCTAAAGCTGGAACGCGAAGACCAATGGAACCGTCCGAGGGATATTTTTTCAACCCTCTGTAACATCAACTGTAGATGAATGATGGTCACTTTCCATTTATTGTTTACGGGAACTTATGCCCTTGTTCTGGGCACTCCCTGAAGGGCCCCCCCGGTAGATAAAAGGGGGGGAGGGAGC
Organism: Phragmites australis; assembly: GCF_958298935.1. Taxonomy (NCBI): domain Eukaryota; kingdom Viridiplantae; phylum Streptophyta; class Magnoliopsida; order Poales; family Poaceae; genus Phragmites; species Phragmites australis. The sequence continues at coordinate 4,668,657 of NC_084927.1, forward strand.
ACCTTGTAAGAGGGATGGATAGAGACCGAAGAAGATAGCGATCCAGAGATAGATAGAAAAGATGAAAGGAGAAGAACATTGATAACCTACAGAACACACAGGAGTAGGGTATTACGCCTTCGTGCGGCCTGAACCTATCTAAATCTTTGGTGGATTCATTTCTACTAGCAGACGATACATCCCGTCTAAGTCCCATACACTCGCATTAACCCCACGTACGAGGTAATTCCAGGACCAGCCCCTCGACCGAATCTCAAAGGGGGTCCCTCAGGATCCCTGCTCGCGGTGTTCATCCACCGACAGTTACCATCACGGGAATCGATGCTGACGGGCTGCCTACGGATGAAAAGGCCCTGAATAGATTTTGGAGGGTTGCAAGGCTCATTGCTTGGGAGAGGGTGCCGATAACGACTAAGTTCGATGACCTCAGTGATGAAGCGAGGAGGGACTTATTCAATAATGTCGTCATGGAGTATCTGGAGTACCTAGAAACATGAGCGAGTGTCAAAAGAACACCGCGGTCAATGCATCAATGAAAGCGATTGTGAAACTTTACCGAAGCTTTAAGAGCAAGCTTGTGAATCGGTACTTATCAAAAGGGGTGGCACCCTTCGAGAGCTACAAGTACTTGAAACTGGAAGATTGGGATGCTTTTGTGCAGATAAAGAGCTCAGAGTAGTTCAAGAAGGAGAGTGAGAAGAAGAAGCAGCTTCGGGCTAAGAACAAGCATGACCACAGGACCAGCGCAGCTAGGTACGCTGGGAAAAGGGCGAAATGGCAGGCAGACGATGAGAAATTAGCTAGAGAAGGCCGCGAGAATCCTTGGAATCAATTCCCAGGACAATCACGGTCATTTTTGTGTGCAAGGGGTGAGCTGTCCGATAGCGGGGAAATCACATTCAAAAACAGCGAAACCCAGACAATTGCAGAAAAAGTCAAAGAAAAGGTAGCCCAAGCCAGCCAAGGTTCTTTAACTGGGGTCAAGGAACGTGATGTTCTCACAGTGGCGCTGGGAAACCCGGAGCACCCAGGTCAAGTGCGAGGTGTATCAAGTTCCCAAGGATGGAAATACGGCTTTCCCGAAGATATTGGGATGTACAAGAAGAGGAAGAGGTCGAGTGCAATGGACGTGGATGCATTGACACGGGAAATCACCCAGAAAGTTTACTCAAGCATCATGGGGCAGCTTGCAACAAAGGGAATAGAGATTTTCATGCCACAGGATTTTAGCCCCGGAGCTGCAGGGAAGAGTAGATGCACCTCCAGGGAGGTCGAGCAACAAGTAGCTGCTACTGAGACTGAGCTGGATACAATTGACCTGCTAGAAGGGCCCATGCCCTGTAGCCTTGTAATCAGGCCTGGCGGGTATCACATCGAGGTTGCAAGGGGCCAGGTGCTTCCAGGCGTTCGTATCTTACATACGGTCCCAATACGTGTAGGCTATGCCATGGTTATGGTGGATATGGTACATAGCAATGCCACCGATCACATGTTGGAAGTCCCCCCCAATGAGGAAGTCATAACTCTCAGTGAAGCTCTTCATCAAAGGATCCAGTGAAAGAGGGGCGACATCGTGGTCTCCAGTGCATCCCAGTCTGGACAAGCTCCAAGTGCACCGCTGCTGCGCCGCTCACTTCCTGAGAAGGCAGTCCTCCTCCAGAGAAGTCAGCTTCACCGCATTCTCCTCCGCGTCTGGCAGCCTCGCTTCCAGACCCAATTTCGTCTCCCCCAGAGAGCCCAAAAAAAGAAGAAGGAAAAGGAGGTCAAGAAGAAAGGCTCTAAGAAGCCCCTGCCGGAGATGTCGAAGGCTATTGTATCGGCGAAGTCAAAATCCATTGTACCGGTGAAGAAGTCCACGGATATTGCACCAGTGTGGACTCTGGCCAACACGAAATTCAAATATGGGAAGCCCTTGATGACGGTAGATGAGCTAGCAAGGGTGGGAAAAGCATGTGTCGACCTACATAATTACTACATACAGGCTTGTAGAGACAGTAATGATCAATCTATAGTCGTACAGTACAAACGATGACACTTCTTAAGTGATCAAGAAGGCTACTTCATTGTGGGTTTCAATGACTTATACGACCTCTTCAACCTTGATGGTCTGGACGTATCATTATTACGAGTCTTCACATTGTAAGTCCCTTGATACTGCATATTCATTAATTAATATCATTAAGTCTTTAATCTAACTGTGTTATTATATGTAGACACTTGATGAAAGAAACAATGAAGAACAAGGATCCCGTTGCATTTCTTGACCCTAAGGCCATTACAATATCGGTCATCCAACTTCACCCCGACTACGCTGTGATCATGTGGCCAGGGCAATGAAACAATACTCAAAAGTGAAGTACCCGATGGGCGTCCACAACACCAGTGGCCATTGGATCTTACTTAACATTTGCCTTGAGTGGGACTTGGTGTTCTACGTCGACTCGTCAAGACCAATATCTGCAAAAGGCAAACTTAGATCGCGTGATTACAGCGTTGTAAAACAACTCCTTGACACGTAAGTTCTGTCTGTCTTAGTTCACATATTAAACTTTTCTAACATTCAAAGGCTCCATAATCGATCCCTCTTTATGCAGGGCTTTTGACAAGTACCTTCGAGCTCAACCTGACTACGACGCGAAAGCCAGCCACAGGCTGACACACAAGACCGGGTACGCGGTAAGTGCTACCAAATAGATTACCAAATATTCTCTGTTGCTGTTTTTTTCCTTTTCATCTAACAGTAAAGTTTCTTTTCAGCAGTGCCACCAACAACCATCGAGCAACACTTGCGGATTCTATGCTGCGTGTAACATGCTCCTCACGCTCCGAGCAAATAATATCGAATCCCCCGATGTAAGTTCAATACAAGATTGTTCGTAACTAATTTTGGCAATTAGTTTAATTCCATGATAACATGATGTTGGTTACGGGTTAAATTATGCACAAATACAAATGTATATTTCTTGATGTGGGTGCACTCTTGCATATTCGACGATGGATTGCTGAGTTCATGATGTCTGAAGTCATCAGCCCACAGGACGAGTTCCACTATAGAAACCCTAGGTTGTGAAGTCTTATGTAATTATGAGTTGAGTAGAACTTTGTAACATATGTGATTCTGTAGTGAATTCATTTGAACTTTGTAATATTTGCAATTCTGTGATGAAGCGAATTCTTATACAAGTGTGTTTGTCGATATGTATTTGGATGCGTTGCTATTGTTTGCAGGGAGAAGACGGCTGCCAAATCCTGGCAAGCCTCTCAGGTCCCAGATGTCTAGGCAGGGCATTGAGACAAATCTTGAAAAGATTACAGCTATCAATCGGATGCGATCTGATGCGCATTTGTCTGATCTTCCGAAAAGTAATATGATAAGTCGATTGGTGGAGCTTCGATGTTGATGATTCAAATGCTCCAAACAGAACAGATTGAGAACCCTCACAACCACTACACCACTACTCTGTGGTTATCAACCGTACCAAAGTTGACCTCGCCAAGAAGGCTTTTTCTGCAAGCGAATCGAGAACACAAGCAAGAACAGGTAGATGCAATCTGAATATTGCTAATTACCAATGAAGTACTCGAGTTTGTGGTTCAACAAACTGATAAATGGTGAAACTGTCTAAAACAGAATAATCTAAACTAAACCCGAGCCTAAACTATGACGTCTAACGTATATTTATAGAGGGACATATGGGGATCAACCTAGGGTTGTGCAGCTATGGAAAGAGGCGTGCACAACCTGGACTCCGACCTCGACACGATTACAAAACCCGACAGAGTTCAGAATGGTGACACAGCACCTTATTCCTTCGACTCTGACTAAACTATAAGGAATATTTGGTCGAGTATAGATCTATTGGAAAGGGCTCAACATAAGCTTTCTAGCAAGTTCAAGAACATCTAAAATAGACTTCGTATGAGAGAGTTATGCCCGTTTTACTGACGTGCTGTCTTGAGACTCGACCACGACCACGACTTCGACTAGAGCTCAGCCTCGAGTCCGAGTAGACTTGGCCTTCGAGGGGTGACATCCGGGCAAAGTTGTAGTGCTTCTACCATGTTCCTAAGCAATAAAATATCACAAGAATTTAGTAGTAATCCATCCAAGGAAACATGAACAGCGAAAAAAGAGTTCACCTGGTGGTGTAATTGTCGTGCACGTGCTCTTGTAATTGGACATTGTATGATTTGAGGATTATTGGTGGTATTGATCATATCCGAAGGAGCCATGGACTTATCATGATCTCTCCAAACGCTGAAAGAGGTACAAAAGTTGACTAGTTGTATGGTAGCCCTTAGCTAGTTCATATCTAGGATGGGCGAGCGAGGTATGCCTTTCTTCAAACTGCTCAAGAAGCATGATAGATTTGAGTGGACTATGAAAGAAGCTTTTCAAGACCTAAAACGGTGAGATATGCCTTTCTTCAAACTCCTCAAGAAGCATGACATATTTGAGTGGACAAGTGAGGCGGAAGAAGCTTTTTAAGATCTAAAATGGTATTTATTCTCCCCCATGATTTTGACTTCTCCTAACAAAGGAGAAGATCTCTTGTTGTATGTCGCAGCTACACCTCAAGTCATGAGCACTGTCCTGGTGGTCGAGTGAGGGTCTCTCAACAAGAGTAAAAAAGTGTAGAAGCCAATTTATTACATTAGTGAACACTACTAATGGGCCGGTAGTGATGTGGCATCACTGTTGGTTCATAAGCTGCGCAGGAAGAATCTATCATCGTGGATTATGAACCGGCAGTGATAAGGGTCATCACTGCGGGCTGATGGCTTGAGCTGGCATTGATGCTCAACTCCATCATCACTACCGGTTGAAGCCACCAATCGGCAATGATAATGGAACATCACTGTCGGCTGGCGGTATGAGCTGGCAGTGATGTGTACAGTATAAAACAGTGGCCCTTCCTCCCCTAAGCCAGAGCACAACATCGTCTTTTTGGCCCCGATGACCTTCCTCGCCCTCACCGATGCACCACCGCTTCTGAGCCCTCTCCGCCCAATTCCATTGCTCAGTGAGCTTCATAGTGCCACACCCAATCTTTTGTGCATGCTAGTTTGATAGTAGCCCATCGTCACCCAGTGCTTCGCATAAGCCGACCGGCCGCCACCGCGAGCTCGCCCACCTCCCTGACGAACTCCGGGCTGTGAGCTACCTCTGTCCGAGCTGAACGCACGGTGAGCTTAACCGCAGTCCATGGAACCTCGCCGCCCCTTCCCTTCCACTCTCTCCCTCTACAGCGTGCCACCACCGTTGGCCTAGCTCTGTCGCCCTCCATGGTCACCGCTGGTCGTGCTTGCCGCCGTACATGCCGCTGCCGACCCCTCAAATGAGTTCACCATAATGCGTTGAGCATTTTGGTACCCCTCCCCGGCTAAGCTCCATCGCCGTTTGCTACCGGCGACTGGTCAAAGTTAGTCAACAGTGATTGGAAAATCTAGAAATTTCCGAAAGGAATATTAGTTGTATTGATAAATCGATTGAAATAATCTATAATTTGTAGAATAATATCTAGAGCTTAGAAAAATATGAAACAAAGTTTGTTACTTTTGTTTTGTCATGATCTACATGATAAAAATACATGCATGCATGAAATGTTCACTGAAATACCTCTATTTCATTAAATATGTTGTCACTTGTTAATCCATAATTAAATCTTGAAATATCCAAAATTGGTCAATCAAACTTTGTTAATCCTCATTTGTCATGCTCTGTACAGGAAAAATATATTTCAAGCATGAAATGCTTGTTTAGCACTAATTCTTTGTTAATCTTAATTAAGCCTTTAAACTTGATTAATTTCTATAGAAATTACTAATAATCATAAAATGTGAAACTAATTTTTTAGGTCTTCTCTATGTATACCTTACATAGTAAAAATACATTTTGCCATGTTGGGTACTTCCCTCATGTGAGTTTGTTTGAACTACCTCATTTACTTTTGGATTTAAAAATAGCAAACATGTAATTTGGTTAATTAAGTGGGCAAATGAACTCCAATTCATGTGATTCTTCCTCTCGCTATTTAGAGAATGACGTCACGATCCTAAGGGTGAATGTGTCATTTAATTTTGATAAGTTATAGCTATATGTATGTCATGCATGTAAGGGTTGAATAATAATGAAAAATTCTAGGGATGGCATAGACAAACACTCATCAGAAGCAAGCGCGAAAGCATACAAAAGGCGGCTCCTCTAACCCAGGCCAATTGCCGGTTGGAGATGGCGAGGTAATTTATTTGTTGGTGATTGCAAAATCTTCTAGATGTTATGAATTTGGATTTACAATAATGATATAATTGTAGATGGATAAAAGATGGATGTACGATGCGAGCCGTGTGAGTGCAGAGTACTAGAACATAGAGTATTTCCTGGTAACAGCCGCGGTGCACAAGTCAAATACACAGTCTCAATACATATGTTGTCCATGCGTCGATTGCGAGAACAAGAAGCAGTTTTCCACCACCCAGCAGATACATTCCCACTTGATGCTAAGAGGCTTTATGCCTGGCTATACCTGTTGAACCGAGCACGGTGAAGCTGAGATTGTACAGAAAGGGCAATACATTGGTAAAGAAGACAAAGACTTGTACACCGATATGTCGGCTGATGAATACACCGATATACCGCCTGTCGGAGATACGTTGATCAATGATGATCTAGAGGAGATGTTGGTCGACTTCGACGCCGATGATTTGGAGCAGATGTTGCGCGGTGGGGAGGCAAATTTCACCAATGAAAGAGAGTTTCAAAAGTTTCAGCGTATGGTACTGTCGGAGGATGAACTCCAAAGCAGGGATCCGGAGGGACCCCCTTTGAGATTTAGCCAGAGGGATGGTTCTGAATCTACCTCGTACGTGGAATAAATGAGATGCAGATGGAGTGGATGATCGGGTGCAGGATGAAATAAATGCTCAGGGGATTTTTAGACAGGTTCGGACCGCACTGAGCGTAATACCCTACTCCTGTGTGTATGCTATAAATGCTCTGAGAGTGTCTCTCTGAGGATCTGCTATGTTACAAGAATGTTTGTCTAAGTCTAGAGCTTCATGCTCCTTGTTCTTCGGTTGATCTAGGTCTTGGTCTCTGTCTTGTGTGTCCGATTCAGGCTTTGTGTGTTTCGTCTCTCTTTCCGAGTCTCTTCTTCTCCGGGGAGCTAGCCCCGCTTTTATACCCGTTGGAGCGGTAGCGTGCCCAGAAAGGATGGTGCGAGTTCCAAGGCACCATAAATGGAAAGCAACCATCATGGGCTGCTGCGCGAGGTGACGGGGAAGGTTGAAAATGCACCCCCGTCCGGTCTTGTTTGTCATCATTCCGCTTTTCAACGGGTGCCGCGGGGAGGGCCCACCGGGCAGCCACCGAGCAGCCCCGCGTGCCCGCCCGGTCAGAGCAAGCCTGACACAGTAGGGCAGCAGGCGCTACGCCTCGAGCCCTGTGACGTTATCCCGAGGTACGCAGGATAACGCGCGATGGGACCCGTGCATTAAATGTCCCCATGCCTCCCTGCCAGACCGTTGCAGGAACTGACAGCAGGCGTGGGGGGAGTGGTTGGAAGTGACAGGCCACGCGCCCTCTTAAATGCGGCATCGGGCCTTTCACCAGTTGACACCTCATCGCTGAGCCCCTGTGGGGACCACCGGCGAAGGACTCTTCAGGCCCTCGGGGAACTGTGAGTGCTCGGGGACTACTGTACACAGCCCCGGGCACTCTCTCCCGGATATGCCATTTCTTGATCCTCGGGGAACTCGGGTGCCTGGGGACCACTGCTCATGGCCCCGAGCGCCCTCTCCCGGATCTTGACTACTCGGGTCCTCGGGGAACTCGGGTGCTCGGGGACCACTATTCATGGCCCCGAGCACCATCTCCCGGAACTGTGACTTCTCTTGTCATCGGGGAACTAGTGTGCTCGGGGACCACTGTTCATGGCCCCGAGCACCATCTTCCGGAACTTGGACTTCTTGGATCTTCGGGGAACTCGAATACTTGGGGACCACTGTTCATGGCCCCGAGCACCCTCTCCCGAAACCGTGTCTTCTCGGACCTCGGGGAGATGATCCCCGAGGGAGGGCGCCACGTGGCACTCTGCTGTCCTGGCCTCGGGACTCGGGGACCCCCAGTTCCCATATCACCGACAGGTACATGACTCTAAAACACCGTTGTTCCCGGGCTACGAGAAGAAGCACACAAAGTTGCAAACCGTGTTTTCACTGCTACAATTGAAGGCAAGCAACATGTGGTTTGATACAAGCTTCCCAGAGTTGTTACTTCCAAAGGGAAATGTTCTGCCAAAAAACTGCCCATTGGGGTTGGAAGTGCAGAAAATACATGCATGTCCAAACGATTGCATGTTGTATCACGGAGAGCATGTAAACTTGGAAGCATGTCTTGTCTGTGGTGCAACATGGTACAAGTATGACAGTGATGATATTGATGGTGAAGGAAAGAAGAAAAGGCCTCCTGTAAAGGTGATGTGGTATTTTTCTATAGTCCCCCATTTGGAGTATTTATTCGCGAACAAAAGGCATGCTAAACTGATGCGATGGCACACCGAGGAGCGCAAGGATGCTGGAATGCTGAGACACCCGCTGATTCTACACGGTGGAGAAACATCGATAGGAAATACAAGGAGCCCTTTGCAGGCGATGTGAGTAATATAAGATTTGGGTTGAGTGTGGATGTGATGAATCCATTTGGCAGCATGAGCAGTAGTTATAGCAGTTGGCATGTGACTCTATATATCTAAACCTTCCTCCTTGGTTGTGTATGAAGCGGAAGTACATTATGATGGCGGTGTTGATACCAGGCCGAGGCAACCTGGCAACGATATCGATGTGTACCTGAAACCATTAATTAAAGATCTTATAATACTATGGAATGATATTGTGCAGGTATGGGATGCATACAAAAGAGAGAACTTCACCCTACGCGCAATGCTGTTCATAACAATCCAGGATTGGCCAGCCCTTGGCAACCTATCCGGCCAGACTGTCAAAGGCTACTGTGCATGCATGCATTGCTTGGATGAAACAAAGAGCTTGTATCTGAAGAAAAGCCAAAAATAGTGTACCTAGATCATCGTAAATTTATTAGCAAGGATCACCCGTACCGCAGTAACAGGAGAGCTTTTGATGGGAAAGTTGAGACTCGATCACCTCCTAAGCATCGCACTAGGAGACATGTATATGAGATGGTAAAAGGACTTAGGGTTATCCTTGGAAAGGGACGCGGGAGTACACCGGTTCCGAAATCTAATCTTAGAGCTCCTACGTTCAAAAAGAAATCTGTTTTTTATGACTTAGCTTATTGGCCGGATTTGGTGGTTCAACACACAATCAATGTCATGCACATTGAGAAGAACGTGTGTGATAGCTTGATTGGTACATTACTAGACATACCTGGTAAAACAAAGAACACACTCCAAACACGGAAGGACCTAAAATGTTTGAAACTCAGACAGGATCTACATCCCGAAGATATGCAAGAAGGCAACAAATATCTTGGTCCCACTAGCTATAGTCAAAGCAAGACGGAGAAAATTGCAATGTGCAAGTGCTTGCATGGAATCAAAGATCCATCCGGTTACTCCACAAACATAAAGAGATTAGTAAACATGAAAGATTTGAAATTAACTGGCATGAAGTCTCATGATTGTCATGTGATGATGGCATAGATGCTTCTAATTGCAATTAGAGGTATTATGCCACCGAAGGTCCGAAACCAATCATAAAGTTGTGTTCATTCTTCAATGCAATATCACATAAGGCCATCGATCCGACCAAGCTAGATAAGTTGCAGGAAGACGTGGTCGAGACTCTATCACAGTTTGAGGCATGTTTCCCTCCATCGTTTTTCGATATCATGGTGCACCTCATTGTTCACATTGTGAAAGAGATATGGATTCTTGACCTTGTGTTTCTGCATCAGATTTACCCTTTCGAGAGGTTCATAGGAGTTCTGAAGAAATATGTTAGTAACCGAAATCGGCCAGAAGGCTACATGTCTAAAGGCTGGGGAACCAAGGAGGTCATTCATTTCTGCATCGACTACATGAATCTCAAATAGATTGGTGTGCTTGTATCTCGCCATGTGGAGAGGCTACAGGGGAAAGAGACGATAGGTGCAAACTCATTCCGCACTAATGACCCTATTTCATTTACGCAAGCACATTTCGCAATTATGTAACAATCGGTTGTAGTGGACCTGTATAACGAAGAACACCAGAAGATGCCGCACACCAAAAACCCAGGGAAGTCCGATGTTTGGATCGCGCGAGAGCACCGAGATCATTTTGGCACCTGGTTACATATACATGTGATGGATAAGCTGATAGAGTGTGCTCAGTTGAATGTGTTGGCTTACGGACCGTCAACTACAATCCTAGCATTCCAAGGATATGACATAAATGGCTATACATTTTATACGAGAGCTCAGGATAATAAGAGCGCCAATCAAAATAGCGGCGTCCGTATAGATGCCTACGACTGCAATGGAAATAGGGAGACCTACTATGGATTCATATAGGAGATCTGGGAGCTCGACTATGGAGTGTCAAAGGTTCCTCTTTTTCAGTGACAATGGGTTAGAATCCCAGGGGGCATGAAGATCAACAAGTACGGTATGACTACAGTGGACCAAAAACTCGTTGGATATAGCGAAGAACCATTCATACTTGTGAATGATGTTATGCAAGTATTCTATGTAAAGGACCCGAACCCAGCTAACGAGGAGCGTCACATGGTTCTTCAAGGAAAAAGAACGATTGCCGGAGTGGAGAATGTCGTTGATGAGGAAGACTACAATCAATTCAATGAGCTACCTCCTTTCGAAGAGGACGTTGACCTAGGTCCCATGAAAGACACCGATGAACCTCCCTATGTACGTCGTGATCATAATGAAGGGCGAATCGTTAAGACAAAGTAGCTAAATTTTATTAATTGTTATGTATTACTATGTATTAATAAAGGTATCTTTACTATTGATTTACATTAGTTATAGTTATGAGCATATTTTTTCAATTTTTAATGATTTAAAATATTTATCTATGAAATTAAGATGTATAGGAAGTTCCAATTATATTTTTTATTTAATTAGCAAGCTCCAACAATATTTATTTTCCATTTTTATTGAATTACAAAAATTAACCATGAAATTTAGGTATATAGCAAACTTAATTTTGGTATATCAAAAGTTCAAATTAAAATAAATATGTATTAGGATTGGTGGTTAAAATAATGTTAATAAATGTATATAGTATGATCACAATCGAATACACTTGAATAGTGTGCTGGTTAGTTTGTTGGTCCCAGCTAGGGCCAGATGTCGCAGGTTCGATGATTGTGCTCAAAACCAAAAAATGTTGCCTTGCAACGCGCCCGGGGGAGTGTTTCACTGCCAGCTGACTTCATGGCCCGGTAGTGAATCCCCTTTCACTGTTGGCCCGCACCCCAAAATAACCGATACTTCGCGTGAGTTCTCCCTCCAGACTTAGAAAATTTTTCCCCTTCCGCCGAATTGCCTCCCACGCCATCCTCAAGCGTCGCCGCCTCCACCTTATCCTCACCCACACCGCCGGAGGACCACGAGCCCGCACCGATGACCGCAAGCCAGTCGTCCTGGCCATCCTCAACGCTATTGCCGTCCTCCTCCCCGACACCATTCCCATCCTCCTCCCCGACACTGGCCCCATCCTCGTCCCCGACGCAGTCATCGTCCTGCTCCCCGATGTTGTTCCCATCCTCCTCCCTGACGCTGGCCCCGTCCTCCTCCCCGATGCCGCCATCATGCTCCACCCCGACGCCTTCCCCGTCCCTCTCCCCGAGACCTTCGCCGAGGAGCAGCACCCAGTCATTGTCGTCTCCTCCCCCTCCACTGTCGTCACCCGCGCCGATGACCCTACCGTCCCGTCCCCCTCTGTCTCCTCCCCCTTGGTCTAGGTATGCTGCCATGTCCTCCTAATCTGAACTCGGCAATATATGCTATGAAAAATGATAAGAACAGATTCTATGCAAATTGATTTGATTTTCAAGTAAATTGAGAATGGTCGATGATGAACTGATAGTTTGAGATACGCTGAGATTAGTTATATTTTCTTATTGGTGTGGTTCTACAGTGGACTTCTAGTCTTTTTTATCCCTTGTATATGTCAGTTTGAGATTGAACATATTTTCTTATTGTTAGTACTTGTTTTTGCATCCTTCTGTTCAGAACTTGTGCACTCTAATTTGGTATGGTAGCATTGTCCATGATGATGCTTTTAGAACTCTGTCAAGTTCTAATTACTAGCTGAGAGCTTAGAATTTTGCCAATCAATGATGTATCCAATAGAACAATTATGGAGCATGAATTCTTTTGTCCTTTGGCCAATTTTTATACAATTTCTGAGAGCACTATTAAACATGATTTGTTCCTACTGTCTTTTTCCCAATCGATGATGTATCCAATAGAAAAATTAGGGGGCAGGACTCTTAATTTCTGCGAAACGAATTTACATATTTATTGCGAGGGGCTTTGAAAAGCGAAAGACCAATCAAATCCTAAAAGAGAAGTGGATTCCTCATAAACCCCCGCCTACATCACCATTCAAAATTTCTTGCCCTACATAGCCAAACTACTTGAGCACTGGGACCTTCCCCTTTGGAAGGTTGTGGGCATTGCATTTTTTAATACAAACCCTGGAAAGAAAGGAAGTCTAATCCATAGATCTTTTTCTTCTTTTGTCTTAGGGCCAATTGTTATATAATATCTGAGAGCACTATTGCACATGTTTTGTTCGTGCTGTCTTTTGCCCAATCGATGATGTATCCAATAGAATAATTAGGGGGCAGGACTTCTTTTGTTCTGGGGCCAATTGTTATACAATTTCTAATAGCACTATTGCACATGTTTTGTTGCTGTTCTCTACTTCTTGAAATACACATGATGCAAAGACCTATTTTAGATGCTTTGTCGTTGTTTTGTTCCAAGGTCATGTGTAATGAATTCTTATTTTGAGATGCTCGATAATGAACTGTTAATTTTAGATGCTCGATGATGAACTGTTAGTATGAAACTGGGCTCTGAGCTAGTAATGCAACAAAGATTGCACTGTCTGCTGCCATTGTCCGGCCTATATGTTGTCCAAGATTTTACTGTCTACCACCTTGGATATGATGTACATGCTATGAGCTAGTAACTAAGATCGCAAAGTAGTGCTTATATGTCTCCCCTATTGTTCTGCTCCCTCTCCCTCACGTTTGCCCTCTTCCCTGTTGTGCTGTGTTGAGCTCTCTACCCACTTGGTTGCTTCTCCGGCCACTACCTCTATTATGATCTCCTCTATTGTTCTGCTCCCTCTCCCTCATGTCTGCCCTCTTCCCTGCTGTGTTGTGCTATGCTGTGCTATCTCCCCACTCGGCTGCTTCTCCCTCTCCCTCTATTCTGATCTGTGCTGATTCCCTACGCCACCTCTCTGCTTCCCCTCTCTCCTGCATTACCTTAGCCAGGCTCTACCAGTATTTGTGCATTTTTTTCATAAGGCTCTACCAATCTTTGAGGAAGTGGTATGCTGCAATCTTAGTTAAGAATTAATTCCATTAAAAGCGTGATCTTGGACAACATATAGGTCGGATAGGTGACAGAGCGCACCCTAATTGTTGAATTTTGTGCCTTTGTCAGGTTAATGATAATTTGAGCATATCTAGTTATGGTGCATGGCATAGTTTAGCCCTGGAGCCAACTAGATTTTTGGTTCTGAGACTATTTTCATACTTGTTTTTCTTTTTGCAAATGATGAAATTGGAGACCATACATATGAGTACAAAGCTCGACTGGGATGGTTATTACACATGCATCTTGCACGTCTTTTCACTGTCACATTCGAGCTTGCACTTGTATATAATTATCTCCATAATCTGATGCTAATGCTGTTTTCATACATGTTTTACTTTTTGCAAGAAATTTGAATAGTTTTGTATTATTTAATTATGTACTGTGAGTGTTGAATTATTTTTTATGTACTATGAGTTGTAATTATGTAATCACAATATTGTCCACTTTTATCTAAGGTGGCAAAGGGGTTGTATTATTTAATAATGTGCCTTTGTCCAGTTAATGATAATTTGAAAAGTTTTGTATTATTCAATTATGTATTACGAGTCATGTACAGACACAAATGAATCACGATAATGTACTTCTTTTGTTAAATGTGGTCATATTGTATCTCTCTGCATTCTATCTATCGACTCTCTCCCAATTAGTTACAATATTTTGGCAGCATATTTCCCTCCCTCACCAGCTTTCTCTCTATCTCCTTCCTTCCTCATCTCTCTATCCATATAATACTCAACCGCTTGTCGCCATCGTATACAGAACTTTCAGGAAGGGATGGCATCACCAACCGCTCGTTGCGATCATATGGAAAACACTCAGGAAGGTGGATCCTCCGATCCGGCCCAGGTGCAGGAAGGAGGTGTGTCACCGTCAAACATTAAAGAAGTTAGCCCAAGTACCTACCTCAACCTGCACCAAACAAACGCCAGTGGTGGCGATGAGGTATTTCATAAGTAGATAAATGCATCTATTGGACATATGATCGTATAGGTTCTCAATACTTTTTTTGCTTATCTATAGATGCCTAAGCAATCCCAGGAGCAGAGTTGTGTCCGAGGTCCCTCGAAGATGCCTACAAGATGATTTGTAATCACGGAGGTCTCACCAGCAGGGGAACCCACTGTACCCTGTACCAGAAAGAGTTCTGGGGCCATACAAGTCAGTCTGTGGGATTGCTGTTAAAGATCACGTGCCCATCAGCTACAGATTGTGGACTGGCGAATGAGGTGATCCGCACATGGTTCCTGATTCGATCAAGAACGACATCTTGTGGCCTAAGATATTATAGAAGTTTGACTTCCCTGAAGAGACAGATATGGAATTAGTTAAGCATAAGATGCTAATGATCATGGGCCTTTCATTTAAGAATTGGAATGGAACACTAAACAGAACGTATGTGCAGAAAGGTACAACGCCAGATTTTCGCAAATGGCCGCACTGGAAGATCATTGGCAAGCCTTTGCGGAGTACAAATTGTTTGAAGAAGCACAGAGGTTGAGTGAGGTGAACAAAGCAAATTCGAAGAAGAACCTTTACCCCCACAAAGTCGGCAGTCATGGGTACGTGAGGAAAGAATAGCAGTGGCAACAATAGTTAGATGAACTACGAGAGAGAGGTGTCATGCCTGACACAGAGGGCTAGAGCGAACGATCGACGTGCTTCCTTCTTGGGAGGGGTGCTTCTTACTCATCTGATGGAAGCTTACACTGATGTAACCAAAGAAAAGAAAGTACTGATAGCCAGTGAGATTATCAATAATAGAACTGAAAAAGCTAGCAAGGTTTATAGTAAAAAGAAGAAAATGGTCTGGTTCCTAAACGCAATAAATTTAGTGATGATAAGACTAGAAAAGCAAGCAAAGTTTTAGGCAAAAATAAGAAGAAGGTTTGGATCCTTAAAGGTAGTCGAAATATTAAAGCTGGAGCTAATGTTCAAGCATCAACTGCTAGAGCTACATGAAAAGCAAAGCCGAATGTGATATTCAAACAACTTCTGGCTAGATATGAGAATGAAAAGGCCAGCCAAAAAGTTACTAATCAGCCTAATAATTTCAAGCAATGAAAATCACCTCCTGGACAAGAGTTTGATGGTTGGAATCATCAGCAGAGTAATTTTCGTACATCAACGCCGTTCCACCATACAGATCGCTGATGCATACACACCACAGGGACCTTATTACAACGTGTTTTATCCTTGTCCACCACGTGGTTGTTATAATCCATGGATGACGCTTCCTATGCATTTTGATTTTTATCCGAATTGGGCTAATCCTAGAGCACCAGTAATTGACAAGATGTCACCTACAAATAGTGATCATTTTGATCAAAGAAATCGGTCTATGGATGAAAGAAGAGGCAAGGTGATCAAACAAGTTTATCGTGTCAAGAGAGATGGAAATTTGAACAAAAGCTCAGATCTGAAGAAGCCGACAATCGAAGAGAAGAATGTGTCGGTTTATACTGTTGCTATTGAAGATACTACGACAGTTGTTGGTAATCAAGATGTCACAAAAGAAGTGAAGCAAGAAGCTAATGAGTTGCTATCTAATGAAGGAAAAGATGATCCAGTTTCTTCTATTGATGTGACCAAGCATAATTCAAATAAGAAATCCAATGCTGCAATAGTGAATCTAGCTGAACAACAGTCAAGTTCGGCTGTGGGGCAATTTGATGAAAAGAAAGATGCCACAGGAGCAGCCATATTGGTCGAGCCTAAGACAAGTTCAGTTATGCCAGAGAATCGAAGGAAGATTTCTTCATCACTGGGAATAAAGCTGTATCAACACCATTGGCAATCACCTCATTGGACTTCGTTATCCATCCCGCCAATGCATGTGCCATGGTCTGTTTCTCCAGGTATATTTGATTATCATCCATGGTTTTGGTATAGTCCTTGGAGGCTGTTTTATGAATATCAATATCCTAGTTGGGCTTTACTGAAAGGTCATAATATATATGATCAGTTGTCATGGCCGTGTCAAGAATACCGTTATTGAATGTGCTTGAATATTGAAGAAGCCAAAATATTTGATTGATGAATAGTCGTGTGTTGATTATACTTGCTAGAAATTTTATTTCGGATATATTAGCATGCTTAATAGAAATATATAGAATATATATATGGCCGATGTAGTCATCATAGACCTAAGAACATATGTACATGGCCGATATATTGTCTGTATCGCCTTAAGTCATAGCCTAAGGTAGATAATGAGATATTCATGATTATACTGCATAAGAGTGTTTTTGGGTACGCAAACTTTACCAAAAAACAGGGAGGCATGTGTTGATAGCAAAAAATGGCATGACCTAGGTTTTTTGTGAACGCTGGATAGTCTGGTGTGGAGAATTTGTAGTCTTCGAACTATCCGGTGAGTTAAGTAAATTATTGCCGAAAAAAACATGCTCTCTGGAAAATAGTCCGGTGAGACATGAAGTGGACGTCGGACTATCCAGTCAACGTAACTTAAGTTTGTGCTGGAAAATTGCTCTCTACAAGAATTGGTCCTGCGAAGGTTCCGGTGTCAACACCGGATCATCCGGTACGTTATATTTCAAATCTTGCAGAGAGAATTGCTCTCTAGAAAAAATAGTCCGGTGAGGTATTTGATGGACGCCGGATTATCCGATGCGTGCAAATGGGATTTTTTGTCAAAAATTTGCTCTCTGGAAGAATTAGTCCGGTGTGTTATTCAGGGTATCGCCGGAATGTTTTGTTCATTTTACTGAAAATGTACAGATGATCTTCAATTTAAAGAAATATCATGGTTGGTAATACAGTATGTGCCAATCACGTTTCAATATTTGGGTACTTATGATACTCATTTTCTTTCTTTTGAAAAGGCTGATGATGTCCAGTTCATTTTACTGTAAATATACATACAATGTTCAGTTTACTAAATATTATGGTTGGTAATGATATTAGATTTCCAGCTTCTTTATGTTGGAGTGATACAATCTTACAGATTGCATAGCAATCATATTCATTTAATCATCTTCAAAGCGACACTCAATTTTGTTGATAAGATGTTTGCTCGAATGGTGGGGATCATGCTTCTACTTGATGCTTCTGCTTGGATTGTTTGATCTTTAATGAACAGATGAATGCATATGTCTTTACATAAATTCTGCAATTTTTGGCAAAGATGTCCCTAGCACCTATCCTGATCTTTTTTATTATTATTTCTTCCTCTTCTGCATATGGCTACCTCCTACAGCTCTCAAAGCACACATAGTGAGGGCTACGGGTGGGTGGAGTTACCTAGTTACCTAATTACATTGCTTCATCCCTCATGCAGCAAGGTTAAACGAGGAATTATTAGTTTCATGTACCTTCCACCCAACAGTCAAGAGTTACTTATAAGGTTATATACAACTTCAATTATTACATACTTGTAGGATCGAATATGCATAAAAGACCTAATCAGAAGGGGTGAATGATTGCCGAAGCTAAATTCAAATTTTAAATCACCCTAAAAAATATTCAATTTATTCACGAAATTCAGTTTGGGACAGACTGCTATTATGTCACTAAAAGTGATATATAAAAAGATCCAATCGTTGCATTTCCCTCAAATTTTTACTGTAGAAACTAGACAATCATACGAAACTATTCACACAAGAATCAAGTCAATCGGACTTTTGGATCTAGAGATATTAAAGAAACAAGCTCTCTGTTACAGGTGGTGACGCGAATTGATTAAACCCTAATTTCACGATTAAGCAAAATCCGTGAGGAATTAACCAACCAAATTTTTCAGATCACTAAATTGATGTCCTAGCACAGTTTTGAATGGATCAAACCAAGACTAAACTTAAAAACAAGAAAATAATCTAGAATTAACACCGAGCACACAAACACAAATATCAAGAATTAAATGAGATTACCCACACATTGATTTGCAAACCTTGACCTTTATTGCGTAGATGTGTTTACAAGATGCTTATCCAAAGCATCTCAAAAGTTTTCTTGTGAAACCCTAATTTTTCTCTGTTCTAATCTCTCTCTCAAAATTGTCTGGCGGCTATTCTGTTTTGCTCTCTCCCGCACGCTACAGAACACGACTCTTTTTATAAGCTAGCCGACCAACTCCGGATTGAACTCAACTGGGCCAACACAGCTCATGCCTGCGTGCCAAGGCCGGCCCTGGGGGAGGTCGAGCAGGGCGGCCGCCCCGGGCCTGCAAAACCCAGGCCCCCCATATGTATCAGTAATTTGTGTATGTATTGATTTCAGTTTTTGGTCCGGCCCAAAACAATTAAGGAATCCACCTTGTGCTGAACTCGTACCCAAAAGGCAAAAGGTAGCCAGGCCTGACCGTCTGGGCATCTTTTGGCAG
Source organism: Phragmites australis (assembly GCF_958298935.1). Lineage (NCBI taxonomy): Eukaryota > Viridiplantae > Streptophyta > Magnoliopsida > Poales > Poaceae > Phragmites > Phragmites australis. Next base: position 4,687,592 of record NC_084927.1, read on the forward strand.
GCGGCGACGATCCCCTGTGACTCCATGACTCTTCTACTGCTCGATGCCTCGGCAGCCTTATTGGTGCGACGGTGAGTCAGTGCTCCCCGTGATGGCTAGCCGTGTCATAGATTCGTCGTGACTCTTCAATGGTGCTCAATGCCTCGGCTGCTCTCACGCCTTTTGGTCCCACGCCTCGGCTGCTTGACAGCTCCCCTTGATGGCTCACAGTGGCTAGCCACATCGTAGATTCATCGTTCGCACCGTATGCACCCGTCTGGTCACTTTGCTCCCTCCTACGGTCCTACCATGCGCCCTCAGAGGTCAGAGCTTTGGAAGTCCTAGTTTTTTAATATTTGTTTGTTTGTAGTTGTAGATCAGTAGATGCAATCATGCAACCGCTAATGCAATTTTTTAATTGTAGATCAGTAGATGCAATCGGGTTTTTTATTCTTTGTTTATTCCCCGTGATGGCTAAGCTCTTGGTCTGTTGACTGTTGACTTAATCGGTGAGACAATAACTCGTCTTAGTCGTCTAATTGGTGATCCTTTTAGTAGTTCAACTGCTAATACAATTTTTTTTAATTTTCAGCATGTTCTTGAATGCGCATCTGGCAGCGAAAAAAGAAAAAATAAAGGAAACAAGTAGATGAATTGATAGAATCACAGAAGGGAGCTATTGACAATTTTTTTATGAGAAATACAAGCAATTCAAGAAACCCAGATGAGTTGACGATAGTTGCTGTGAAGGAACAACCTAATGAGAATTCAGAAGACCAAGACCCTACAGAAGAAAATATTGATAACAATAGGGATGATAACAATGTGAGTGATCATGAGTATATATTTAATTCATCTGCTAGTGTTGATGAACAACTGATTTTTGCTATGGATATCTATGATCCTAGAAATTGGGGTAATCTTGATAACAAAGCAAGGGACGCATTAATTGAGAAGGGACCTATAAGAGAAGAAAATCTTAAATTCCCTTTAGATGGTAACTCAAGATATTTTTCATAAGCTCATTATTCCAGAATAATGAGCAATGGAGAGGTACATGATAGAAAATGATTGGTTTATTCTAAGCATGTTGACAAAGTGTTTTGCTTCTGTTGTTTCACATCCATAGATTCTAAAATTTGAAATCCTAGCAAAAGAGCTTCATACTCGGTCTAATTGTTGGTACAAAAATATTCTAAACGAACCGATGTTTCAAAAATAGCACCTCTAGGCGAAACTAAAATAATACCAACACTTTGACCTTCTCTACAAGCCAAGCCATCAAAATATAACTTCCATAGACACACACTAATAACACTAACTGATGTATCACTATCAATATGATGATCAACAATAAAATCAGCAACAATTTAGCCTTTTATGGATCTTAACAGTTCATAAGCCAAATCATATTCAATTAAAGCATACGCCCACTTTTCGATTCTACCACTCAAAATCGGCTTTTGCAACATGTACTTAATAGCATCGATTTGGCATGCAACAATGCAAGTACTAAAAAGCAAATAATGTCTCAACTTGGTGCATGCATAATACAAGGACAAACATAATTTTTCAATAAACACGTACCTTGTTTCCGCAGCCAAGAGAAGGCAGCTTAAATAAGTGACCACATATTTCTTCCCTTCACTTTCTTGCGTAAGAATAGCACCTATCACTGTCTCTTGTGCAGCAACATATAGCCAAAATGTGATCCCAGCTTTGGGTGCTCTCAACACGGGGGGTGATGATAAATATTTCTTGATCTCATCAAAGGCTTGTTGCTATTTTGCCCCCCAAGTGAAATCGGCTTCTTTCTTCAACCGAAGTATAGGAGTGAATGCACTAACCTTTCCGGATAAGTTAGATATGAACCTCCTTAAGTAATTAACCTTTCCTAACAACTTTTGCACATCCCTTTTTGATTGTGGCGCCCCCAATTTGTCTATAGTCGCTATCTTGTTGGGATCTATCTCTATGCCTCTCTCATGTATTATGAAGCCCAAAAACTTGCCCGCCGATACACCGAAAGCACACTTAAATAGGTTCATATTCAAACCATACCGACGCATCCTTTCAAAAGCTAAACACAAATCAGCTAAATGACTATCCATAGCATCTGATTTAACGACAATATCATCAATGTATATCTCTAGGATAACACCAAGTAAATCATGAAAGATCAAATTCATAGCTCTTTGATAAGTAGCACCGACATTTTTCAATCCAAATGTCATGACAACCCACTCAAACAAACCAACAAAATCCGGGCAACGAAAAGCTGTTTTAGACATATCTTCTTTGGCCATAAAAATTTGATTATAACCCACGTTGCCATCCAAAAAACTAATGACTCTATGACCCAAAGCATCATTGATCAACATATCAGCAATAGGCATAGGATATTCATCTTTAGGAGTAGCTTTAGTTAAATCTCTAAATTCAATGCATACTCTCAACTTACCGGTATTTTTCTTCTCAACCGGGACAATATTGGATATCCATTCAGCATACCTACAAGGACGAATAAACCCGCAGCGAGCAACCAGCTTATTTCTTCTTTGATTCGCCCATACATGTTAGGATTAAATTTTCTAGCCTGTTGTTTGTGAGGTCTAAAACCCGATTTTATGGGAAGCCGATGCTCTACAAGCTCATGGCTAAGTCCCGGCATCTCATGATATTCCCAAGTGAAATAATCGATATATTCCTTAAGCAATGCAACCATTTAACCTTTTTAGACATCATGCATATTTCTGTTCACAAATGTCAGCATAGGAACAGTACCATCTCCTATATCTACCTCCTCTAATGGGTCGGCTGACAAAAAACCTTGTCCTAACTTTTCTACCTCATCAAAATCATCAATAGTTTCACAAATATCGTTCTTTTTGGACCGATATTGTTCCAAATGATGCTACAACCACTCTAAATTACTTTGTTTATCCATTTATAACATTACATTGCTAAGCCGAGAAGAAGAAATCGGCTGTAGAGACATGGCTACAAAACGGCACGGCTACAAAACCATCTCTAGTAACACTAAGAAAATTATAACTTGAAAGGTCTTGACCGGATAAACATTGAACATTCCCTTGTTGCCAATCTACCGAAGCATCGATTAAAGCAACAAAGCCGATGTATCTGCATGGACAACCTCTACTTCAACATCTACCCATTGGATCAAGAATTGGTGCAAACTAGAAGGTACACAACGATTTGCATGAATCCAATCACGGCCTAGTAATACATTATAGTTACCTTGCACATCGGCGACAAAGAAAGCCGTAGGCACCGTCTTGCTCCCAATACTGAGTTCCATGGAAATCACACCCTTGGCCTCCGTAGGATCGCCGGTGAAGCCATTAAGCACCAAATTTGTCTTCAAAAGCTCATTGTCTTCTTTTTCTAGCTTCTTGAAAACTAAATATGCCATTAACTTTACGGTAGCTCCACCATCCACTAACATCCTAGAAATCGGCCTTCCATCAATATGCCCTTTAACATACAATGGTCTGAAATGTTGGCTTGATTCTATGCTTCTCAAATATGGCTTCCTTCGGACCAAGATTTAGTTGAGCAACCTCCTCATCCACGGCTCAAAACTCCGAAGGAAAAATGAAAACCATATTGATATCCATGCTATAATGTGACGGAGTGTCATCTCTAATCACCACAAAATCATCTAGCATATCATCCTCATCATCACTAGGCATCACAACAGGCTCCGCAACTTGCTTCATCCTCCATTCTTGCCGAATAGGTACTATCGGCTTGATTTCGTTGAACACTTGATCCCTCACCTTTTCGGCTTGAACTTATCCCATCTCTTACTTACGTAATCTCTGTAACCTTCTCTTTTGGGAGTGTGAGAGACCTCTAGGACACCATTGTGGTTGTGGTTTAGTACCGGGCAGCACGGACATCTTCCTTCCAATCTTCTGATCACTCGAACCATCGAGCGGCTTATCACTAGAAATTGCTTCACTAACCTCTAGCGCCCCATGCTGTGGTACTGCTGTAGAAGGTGCCAATGTGGTCTCAAGATCAGTATCAACCACCTCTACCCCTTCCTCTTTGTTGCCACTAGCCAAACAGTCACTAGCCGATTATTTTTGTACTTTATTTCCATCAACAACTACTTTCCCTTCTGTTTCAGATCTGATTTTTCATTAAAAATGCTCATATTCTTCACACGATACACCTTTCTAACTTTGTTTTTATCCCTCCCATCATTTGACCGATTGTTTGATACAAACCAGTCTTACCTAGTATGAGATAATCTGCTGAATGTCGATTGATTTGGTGCTGCCCACCCCGTATGAAATTGTGCAAACGGCATAGGAGGCGGCTCCCAAGGTCCGCACCAACCCCATGGTGGTCATGGAGGACAAACCATCGGAGGAGACACCCACATCATAGGCATTGGTGGCCCGAAAGGAGGGGACGGAGCTGCTGCAATATTATCCTCCCATTTCCTCCTCCTCCCCTCAAACTCACGCTTCGGAGGTGATCTTGAGCGTTTAAGAGTATTTGACCGGTTGCCTCCCTTTTGACTGGCCTTGCCACTCTCATACTTAGCCAAAAGTGCACTAAATGTAGGTTTTGGCTTTTCGATCTTCTTGATAGTTTTGCTCTTGTTCTCATTTATCTTCCAATGGCCAATTTCTGGACTTTTAGGCTTCCTTGGCCTCACATTATCTTCACTAATGATCACATTCTTGCCTTTATTTGATTCGGCTTGAGATGGCAGAACCAAAACCTTTTTCCCCTCAAAGCTCATCATGTTGACGGGGAATGGACCACTATCAAGCTTCATCTTAGAATTTTCAGCAAATTTTAATCGTCCTTTATTAATGGTTAATTTAACCTATCGACGAAAGATATTGCAATCATTAGTGGCGTGAGAATATGCATTATGCCACTTACAATATGCATGCTTCCTAATCTCCTCAAGTGGTGGAATGACATGATATTAGGAGATAAACTAATTTGCTTTTCTTGTAGCAAGAGATCAAATATCCTATCACACTTAGTAACATCAAATATGAATTTCATCTCTTCTTGCCTATTCTTTTGTGGTGTCGGCTTTAATGCGGAGCATACGAATGGCTTAGATTTGGACTTCCATGTCCATTCGGCTACACACATGTTTATGCTATCATCATCCGACGAATCGTCCTCATATTCAACTACATTAACACCCGGACGATCCACCTTGTGTTTTTCACTAATTTTTTGAACCTTTCTTTGTTCTTTGGCACGGTTTTCGTGAGCCAGAGCCCGCTGCAAAACTTGATTCACATCTGAAAATTCTTGCCCCTCTAACCTCTCTTTGATGTGTGCATGCAAGCCGGCAAAAGCTAACTCAGCTAAATCTCTATCGGAGAGCGAAACATTGAAACATCGGTTTTTTGTGTCCCTAAACCTCCTAATGTACTCAGAAACTGACTCATTGTATTTTTGTGTAACCGATGTAAAGTGAATTAGCCTCAACTCTGTGTCTCCGGTATAGAAATACTCATGAAATTTTTGCTCAAGTTGTGCCCATGTATGAATAGAGTTACACGCAAGTGAAGTAAACCAAGTAAATGCATTGCATGAAAGTGACAAAGGAAATAAACGCAATCGTAAAGCATCACTACTACCGGTTTCACCACATTGTGCAAGAAATTGACCTATATGCTCCATTGTAATTCTACCATCTTCCCCATTGAATTTAACAAAATTTAAGGACCTTAAACCCAACAGGATATGGAATTGTGTCATAATAATCAGGGTATGATTTTTTATAAACACGTGATTTACCTTTGAGGTCTACACCAAAATGTTCCCTCAAAATATTAGTCATTTACTCTTTGATGCTTTCAAGCCCAAAAAGTGTTTCGGCCATAGGCCAATTGGATGACGCATTAGCATGTGGTTGCGACCTAAAAGATTGTTGTTATGGCGTATCATGAGAGTGTGAAGTCACGGGTTGCATATGTGGAGTATTTTGTGAAGGCACATTGAAGTAAGTATCTGGCAACGGACTGTAGGATATGCCGGTACCTTGTGGGGGTATAGGAGGTGTGCTATATTCCACGGTGTTATAAGGAACTAATGGCATACTTGCTGAAATTTCAGCAGCCCGGCTATTGGCCACATACCGAACCAAACTAGTTATGCTAGATGAAGTAGTCGGAACCGGAAAAACAAATGAGGACACCTCTGGCTTGCTAGTACTCAATGTATTAAACGGAGACGTTACCATACCAACCGGACCAACATTGGGTTAGCTATGAGTTTGTTGCATCGGCATATTTTGTTGTGTAGGCAAAGGTGTTGCAAATTGTGCCGATGAACCTATTGGTATTTGCTGAAATTGACTATCATCGTATCGGAATTTGAGGTGCTAGCATCATGTAGTTGCGGCTGTTTTTTACCTTTTTCATCTTGCAATTCAATAAACAAAGCCCTAACATGACAGCACCAACATACCGATCTACCATATGCGCAATGTGCTCTTTGAAATCATGAGTAGAATCACTTACATCGGTCTTTACCTCATGCTTGGCATGGACGATTGACATCAGATCGCCCTTCTTGATGATGCCTTGACGTGTTTTCTGATAGGATGCAAGCATCATCTTCTCAACCTCCCACTTTTGTGCTTCAATAGCTTGGCGATCCTCCTCGGGAAGCTCTTCAAGCATAGGTGAGATGATATTATCCATGTTGATTTTGGCTCCCTCCTCCTTAGACATGGCATAGCAGGGTGCAGGGGGTGTCAACGGCAAAACCCTAGGTGTGTATGTTGATGGAGAACCGTCGTTCCCCAGCGGAGTCGCCAATTTGTGTTGGAGCGGAATTTGGCAATCCCAAGCAACACGAATCCGTCAAGGATAACTATTGCTTTTCGCAGCAACACACAACTTGTTTACGAGCAAATAAGCAAAGAATTTTGACCAGCAACCTTTGGGATCGCTGCCCGAACAATTTATGAGAAAATCAACAAAGAACTACCACTCAAACCGCAAGGATTCGAAGTAGCAACGAAGAACTACTCTAAAACTACCCTAATGTGCAGGAAAATAGAGATAAATGAAAAAGTAGATGCAATAGATGCTATTGATTGATTTGTTGTTGCAATCGGCCTCCACCCTCAACTATTTATACATGGGGTATGGTCTTGACCCTATTGAGTCAAAGTAGGACTCTATTCCAACCCTAAACATGTTCTACTCGGCCAAAATCATGAAAGAAATCCAAACATATCTTCAAATCCACTTCGACTCGGTTTTGAACTGAACACCGGATGGTCCGACGAGGGCAAGTTTCTGAACACCGGACCATCTAGCGAGTATACCTCGACTGAAACCCTAAACCGAGTTATAATGTTCACCAATAATTATCGCTGGACTGACATGTACTCACTGGATACTATCGCTGGACTAATAATTCCAGAGAGCGAACTTTTGACAAGAATCACTTTTGACTTCACCGGATAGTCCGACATTACCATGGACTACTCACCGGACTAATATTTGCAGAGAGCAAAACTTCGTGCAAGAATTTGATTTTGCCTCACCGGATGGTCCGGCGTTTATCAATAGGTATCACCGGACTAATTTGTCCAGAGAGCAATTCCCTCTGCAAGAAATCGTTCATACATTCACCGGATAGTCCTGCGTTCACTGGCATGTCTCACCGGACTATTTTTTCCAGAGAGCATGTTTTTTGGCAACAATTGACTTATACTCACCAGATAGTTCGACGTTCACTTCAAGTTTCATCGGACTATTTTTTTCCAGAGAGAGTGATTTTCGAAAACAATTGACTTAGACTCACCGGATAGCCCGGTGACTACAAATTCTCAACACCGACTATTTGGTGTTCACAAAAAACCTAGGTCGTGTCATTTTTTGCTATCAACACCTACCTCTTCGAGTACTTACTCATTCATCCCCATGGGCGGTGCCAGCTGTTTGTGAAAGAAAAAGCCTTCCGCGAACAAAGTGTGGCGAGAGCCAACCTACGGGAGTGACTCAAGCTTGGAGACGAAGTGGAGAGGAAGACAACACCTAGAGTGATCAGAAAAAATCTCCCCTATTTGCATGGTGGCCGGGGGACTCTATTTATAGTTCTATCCAGGGTGTAAGTATACAAGTGTACCCCCTACGGGGTTGACAAAGATACAAGTCACAATTGTATAGCTCGGACCTATGGCCAGCCTCGTAAAATATTGATACGGCAAGTGGCAGTGACTGTTACTGCGAGTGGTCATGACTATTACGGCAAGTGGCCATAGGGCTAAGCCGGTCGATAGCTATGGCACCAGTCCTGTCCATTGTGTCAGAGTGGCCACCAACCACATTAGCATTAAATACTGATCACTTCGTGGTAGGTATCACTTAGCCAGTGGGCCCATTTCCTGTTGGTCCTTCTGAAGGGCCGATCACTCCCCCAAGGCTCCGGGGGTTCGCGGCCTTCGAGGGCCCGCGGACCTCGGAGGCTTGGGTCTTCATGGCAAATCAGAGCGCGGGGCCTCCGGAGGGGTTCCAAAGCCTGATGGCCTTCGGGCTTAGAGTGGCGGAGCGTAGGGTGTTGGGGGTCCGTGATGGAGACCCCCCAACAAGAGCGGTATTGTAGTCCTCAATAGTCTTGTTGTCTTGTAAGCAAAGGTTCTGCCAATTGCGTATCACCTCTGGCAAAATCATAGATTTTATGTTTGCAACGCATGCATTCAGTGAATCCCAAAAGACTTTAAGGTCTCTTTCAGTCATATACTCATTCTTGAGAGTAGGTCTTAAATGATGCCTAAGAAAATACATAGCTTGAGCCTTCTCGTTATCAGTTGCTTCTGGGCTCTTATCATTGGGCTTAATAGTCTACAAGAGGTGCTTGCCACCAAGGATAATCTCAGCATCAATTGACCAAGCCAGGTAGTTATTGCAATTTGGGGACAACTCAGTGAACTCTCTCTTCACGAGATCAGACATATCGACAAGATATAAAGATATATGTGCATAAATTTACTGCTTGTAAAATGTAGAAGTGGCAAAAAGAATAACTTATGGTGGCAAATGTACCCAAATTAACAATATTCTCAGGAGCAACCTAACTTATTAGGGATTAATGGTGGCAATGATTTAATATTTCATAATTAACCCATATTCAAAGCCCCCATTACACACAATGCTAGGAAAAAGTAAGGTATAATTCTCTCTAGGGTACTAAGTCTAAGGTTTTATCTAGTTTAAGAGAGCATATACACCTAATCACATTTCTAAGGTGTAATCATTCAAGATTTTAATTTTGTGATAATTAAACTCGTTCATGTGATCAAATAGCAATTATCTACAAAATAAGGCATAAAAACATATTCAACATGATCAATCATTCACAAATATGCCTAAAAATGCATAAGATAGAAAAACTATGCATCTCGAGGGTTTATTTTCTAAATTCTACTTCCTCCACAAATTTTAGGGGGTTTTCTGCAAGAAAATAAGGCTCTGGTAAATAATACTAAATAAACTGAGGGCCTAAATGCTAAAAGAAATCAAAATCTGCTGGAAAACATTGAAACCGGGGGTTTAACTGCAAAATTTTAAGGACTATGCTCAATATTTCAGAACCCATGGGTTTTTTTGAAAAAAATCTCTCCCTCTCCCCCCACACCCTCTCTCTCTCGCATGTGGGCTAAGGCAACTTGGGCATCGGCCCAGGCATGCTTTTTGCCTAGGCAAGCTTGCTGGCTAGCCCGGGGTGGCTTGCCAGAACGGCTTATTAGCTGGGGTGGGAGGTCGGCCACGGTTCACCGGTGGCCATGCGGCGACAGGCTGATGCTAGAACGACAATGGTTGGAGATGGGGACGATGTGCGGTAGGCGCACGCACGTGCAAGCAGCGCACAGCCGATGTAGGGCAAGGTGAATTATGCGCGGCGGGCGTGGCGAGAGCGGCGCGGCTGGCATGGGTCAGAGGTGGTCGGCAGGGTGCGTTGGGCATGATGCAATGGTGACGTGACGCATGTCGTGTGCTTCCATCACGGCGGGCATCAATACGGATCCAGCACGATGGGTGTCGATGTGATGGTCCATCTGCATGCGGATGTGGGCCGCTTGCGCCGTTCATTGGCGGGAGCGGAGGATGGCGGCCATACAGTGACGTATGGCCTGCTGGAGTGCAGGAGGAAGCCCTAAACCCTAGACCATGCACTTCCCCCTTCCTCTGAATCTGTGGCATGAGGAAGTCCGGGGTGGGCTTACAGCGAGGTGGGCTCAGGTACCCTGTGTGCTATGGAAGCCCTAGTCCCCTAGGGTTAGGGTTCGACGGCTGCTGTGGGTACCTAGCGTGTGGGGGGCTAGCGGACCCCCACCGTTGGTTCTCAGTGGTGTCAGCTGCAGGCGGCGTGGGCGCAGAGGCAAGAGAGCACACGGTGGCCACATGTGGTGAGTGCGTGGCTAAGCCGTGTGGTGGGCATGCATTTAGAAGCGACGAAGATGGCTGGTACACATGAGGGCGTGCGATGGTGTGCGGCGGCATGCCAGCCGCCGTCCCCTTGTTCTGTGTGTGTGCATGTGTACCCGGCTTGCGTCCCATGGGTTGTGTCTATGGTCGCCAATCTTCGCACTGGCGGTGATGTACCTTGGTATAAAATCCGGCTTCATGCTAGGGGTGATGAGGAAAACAGAGGCGCCGGCAAAAGAAAATGCTAGTGCCCTAAAACAATTTTTTTCTTTTTTAAGTTTAGTTATTTACTTCTAGTATTCTAGGTTCAATCTAGCTCAAATACCGGCAACGCAGCCTGCTAGAAAAAACACAATAGAAAAAAAAAGGGTTTCCTGATCGAAAAGATCGGAAACAAGCAATCTGCGAGATGCGATGTAGATGCTTACCGTAGGACATTAGGTAGGCAAATCGTGTGATGCAAGGAGTAGCTCGATGCCGTGTAGACTAAAAGTCGTGAAGCATAGCAGATTTGGTACTGACAGCAACGTAGTCAACGTAGATGTAGAAGATGACGACGTTGAAGAAGCCAGCGAGGCACAGCCGATCTGGTTGGCAGCGTCGAAGATGGCGTCTCGGCGAGGTCAACGATGTCGGTGTCGAGGTCGGGCGGCACGTGCCAGTGGCAATCTCAGCGTCAGGTTTACATTGGACTCAGCGGGATCGGGTAGAGCAGGTGCTGATAACATGTTGTAAAGCTACACGTTGCACCGGTTAGGATCTCACTCTCTCCGACTCACGATCAACACAGCCCAAAACCCGGTAGACAAAGGAGACACAAGATGTATGGTGGTGCTCTTCTCTTTACTATTTTCTCAATAGATCTGTTACAATAGGGGGTCTCCGCACGTATATGTAGATGGGTAAAGCCCCTACTTCGTATGGGGGTAGGAGTTGGATATTGAACCCACCTCCTACAAGGAAGAAAAGAGTCCTAGACTTTCCTTCTAGGAAATAGTTCTATAACAACCTGCACTCTTGGATTGGCAATGTCGTATTTTCTTCGCCTAACCATTTTACTACGGAGGCTGTGGTCTGTGACCTGAAATTTGGCCACAGGCTGCCTTACCCTTGCCCTGTGCAAACTGAAATATCTTGCCCACATACTTTTGCTAGCAATTTGCATGTTCTACTTCTACCTGAAGTAGTGTCATAGCATATGACTCCCTGTTGCTGTCCTTTCCTGACAAAATGACTAAAGCAGTTTATCAAGAAGGTAGCCGGGTGAAAGTTACCTAAACTCTTTTGGGAAAGTTAGACGTATGGCACTTGAAGATATGTTTCGTGAAATATAATCACATAACTCTTGAAACAAGTCTACATTCACTAAGAAGTGAACCCAAGTTTATAGCAGTTGAAGCTCTGACATAAACGGCAATTGACCTGGTTACTTTTTGAGGAGAAAATTAACTTGGTTACTCCTGATTAGAGATGTAACTATACAACTTGTATCGTATTGGATACGATCAAATTTCCAGGACACTAGGACAGCATCTGTTCTTCTTCAGCCTGGGATATCTGTGTTCTTCAGCCAGGTGTTGTAGTAACTGAACAGTACCAATAGATGAAGTCTAACTGAACAGTACCAACAGCTGCATAGTACGAACAGGTATAACTGAATGACTGCTGCAGACTAATTACAACCCAACCATCATGAAAAAATTGAAATCCCAAGCTTAGCCAGGGCGTAAGAAATAAAGGAGAATTAAGAAATGGGAAAATGCATGCCAAAGTTTTTAAGGCAAGGACATTGCCACACTTTACTTCTAATGACTTTGTCTCTGTCTCTGTCTCTGTCTCAATGAATACCATAGAAATCCTCTTATCATGCTTTCTTTTTTGGAGCAGATGGCTACCACCGTTTACTTACGAAAGAGGGTGCGCGCCGCGGCTTCGAGCTCAGGCAGGAGCCTCCTCAGCGGGAGGACTTTCCAAGTTCCAACCCTCTTATTACCTTTGATGGCGTGTTATAAAATGAAAAATTGTCCGCCTTGTTCAGTAACTTTTTCATTGTTGAAAATCCCTGTATCCTCGTTGCTGAGCTCTACCAATGAATTGAAGGCAGGATAGATTGGCAGCAATCCGTTGATCTGCGTATATCTTGTCACAGCTTAATTACACATCCCTCATTCATCTCTATTAGTATTTTTCTATCCTGTCACATCTTTATTTATTGCAATGAATGCTACTGTACTAGAGATTAAAAAAAAAAAGACCAAAGACATGGCCCAGCTTTATAGAAAGCAAAGCAAGTGTTCGGCTGGGGTTACCAGTTTACAAAGATGCTTACATAGAATTGCCAAAAGATGACAATCCTGATTGATACACTTGGCTCAAAACCACAAAGCATGCGAGCACCAGCCAAAAAGCGTATCCTAACTCTAGAGTTCATCTAGCTCTACCATTGCATAAGTGTTCAACATTACAAGCATTGCATACAGCAAAATAATAGCACTATTTATCTTACATACTAACAAAAGAAAAGAGAGACAACTGCTACTACCAATACAGATGATGGAATGCATTTCCCCATTCTGTGGAGCGAGCCGAGCACGTACGGGTTCTCCTGAGCTTCTGCTTCATCTCAATTGCGCTCATGCTTCAGCCCAATCAATGCCTGATCACTGATCGTGCATCGCATTTGGTGGACCTTGGAATTAAGATTCATTCATGCGTGCACAGTGTTGATTGACGAGACGACCTTGCACAAGTTAAATCGAATTAAGATTCATTCAGCTAGGTAGGTAGTATCGAAAAGAAAATTAAAGGATATCGATCAATCTCTGCAAGAACTGTATACTGGATTGGATGGAGCGATACCTTCAATGCATGCAGCTAGCAGAAGTTTTCGACCTTCTCACAATGTTGGACCTTCTCCACCTCAGCCCGGTAGTCAGGTGAGGAGTTGGAGTTAGACGATAAAAGGTCGCGTTCGCGTAGCTTCTGATGGCAGTGGGTCACCCGCAGAATTCTTAGTTTCATACCTTTGAGGTATTCGGGCAACGTTTCCATGGCCGGGTCCACCAACTCCAATGTGTCCAATGCTATTTGAGTCATGGGAAGACTGTTTTGAGATGTTAGGTGGAGCTCACAAGTCTAGGAAGTGTTGGAGAGGTTGCTGTAAAGGAAATTGATGGTAACTTCTACTTTGACAAATTCTTTTGTTGTTTCAAACCATGCATTGATGGTTTCCTAAATGGTTGTAGACCTTATTTGAGTATTGACTCAACAGTACTTAATGGTAGATGGAATGGACATCTTGCTTCAGTTACAGCCTTTGATGGGCATAACGGGATGTTCCCGGTTGTTTTTGGATTTTTTATTTAGAAACCACAGATAATCAAACTTAGTTTATACAGCAATTGCAAAAAGCCATAGGAAATCCACCTGATTTAGCAATAAGCTTTGATGCTTGTAAGGGGTTAGAGAAAACTGTGAAGGTAGTGTACCCCTAGGCAGAGCATAGAGAGTGTTTCAGACACCTAATACAGAATTTCATTAAGAGGTTCCAAGGACAAGGTTTTGGGAACATGGACCTAGCAGCTAGGGCTTATAGGGTCGACAGGTTTGAGCATTACATGAATATTATACATGAAGCTGAGCCAGTAGTAGCAGCATGGTTAGCTAAGTATCACAACCTCCTGTGGATGAGGTGCGAATTCTCACAAGCAATCAAATGTGACTACATCAACAACAGCCTGGCAGAGTGTTGGAATAAACATGATTAGTGATCATGACCAATGACCAGGCAACCAGTGATCATAGTTTGTTTCTGCAGTTGGTCTTCGGATAGATGGAAGAGTTGGTCGAATCTAAAGAAGGTTGAACTACATTAAAGCGTATTCGGGTAGATATATGTGAGTTTTACGTGTTCAAATAGGAAATATATATTTGTTATAGAAAGTTTGGAGATCAGGTAGCCATAGCCAAATTATATCTATAAATCTTGTTCGGTTTGAATTAGGAGTCCTGATCTCTTACGGCTAAGACCTGCAGCCTTTTAAATATGAGAGGGTCATGGCCGATTGATGACATCAACCAATCGATCAAATCAATCTACTTTACCTTTCATTTTGTACCTAGTTCCTGTAGTCCCATTCTCTTTTCTAATCTATATTTCTACCTGTTCTTGATTCTAACGACTAAGGACAAGCCGTCGGCCATCTGCGCTCCGACGGGGTCCCTCCCGAGCGTAGGTAATGACAAAGGTCCGACAACGTAGTGCCACGACCGAGGTATCCTAGGTGCTACTCTCCAGATATTGCACACGAGGTGTTCAGTGTGTTGGCGTGGTAACTTTTCGCGTCAACACACTTTTTGGCAACTCCACTGGGGAAGAAACTTTCAGCTACCTCTTAGCCGAGTTTTAAAACCTTAGCTATGATGAACGGATCCGAAGTCGACCCCGACAACGTCATTGTGCCCGCCATCGAGGAGCTAGATGAGGAGGCACAACAAGAATATGAAAGGCGCAAGATGGAGTTCGACAGGGCGTTCGCTTCGTACTACCAAAAGATGAGGCAGGGCATCGTCCGGAAGGGAGGAGATTTCACGCCTATATATACCAAGCCCGAGGTAACTCCCATTGTGAGTAACGCATCTTCTTCTGAAGAGAAAGTTGCTTTGATGATTGATCAGCAAGTAGGTGTTGTTATGAGTAACAAGTTTGATGCATTAGTTAAGAGTTTTAATCAATCACTCAGTAGCCGTTTAGAGTCAACAGTAGCCGTTTAGAGTCAATGGTTCTTGAGATGCAAAATATTAAGGATACACTAAAACGGCCTCTATCACATGATGCTAGTGCTTCAACTTTTAATAATGATGGTAGAATTCAGCAAGGTCTTTTTGGTTCATCGGTAAATTTTATGCCACCTATACCTACACAATAAAGTATGTCGATGGAACAAATTTATAGCCGAACTAATGTTGTAGTTTCAGCCAATGCTATGACACCACAGCCTACTTCACTAGATGCCACTAAACCGGAGGTCACACCATTCGTTTTTCCATTATCAAATACTACATCTAGTATAATTAACTCGGTTCTATATGTAACTAATAACAATAGCCGAGTTAATGAAATTTCGACAAACATGCCAATAGCTTCATATAATACCGCTGCATATAGTGCGCCTCTTATACCTCTACAAGGCTTCGGCATCCCTTACGGTCCATTCTTAGAGACTTATTTTAATGTGTCTCCACAAAATACTCCATATACGCAGCCCATTGTACCGCATTCTCATGATACACCACCACATTCTTTTGGGTAGCAACAACAAACTAATGTGATTCGTACTCGGCCGCTGGCCGAGCAACCTATGGGGCACGAAAGTATTAGAGAGCAAATGGCTAGTATTTTAAAGGAACACTTTGGGTAGAGCACGTGTCTATCTAAAACCATACCCTGATTTCTATGATAATATTCAGTATCCCAAAAGGTATAGAGTGCCTGAGTTTATTAGGCTTACTGGGGATGATGGTAGAACCACTCTAGAACATATTGCTCAATTTATCCTGCAGTGTGGTGAAGCTAGTGCTAACGGTATGTTGAAATTGAGATTGTTTCCTTTATCATTGTTTGCCCTACATTTATCTGGTTTACTTCTCTAGCACCTAATTCTATTTATATGTGGCCCCAATTAGAACAAAAAATTCATGAGAATTTTTATACCGGGGACATTGAGCTTAGATTGTCACATTTGACATCGGTTAAACAAAAACATAATGAGTCTATTGCTGAATACATTCAAAGTTTTAGAGATACAAGAAACCGATGTTTTAATTTGACAATATCTGATAGAGATTGGCCAACCTAGTTTTTTTTGGTTTGCTTTCTCATTTAAAAGAAAAGCTAGAGAATCATGATTTCTTAGATGTTAATCAAGTATTACAAAAAGCTCTAGCTCAAGAAAGCCAGCCTAAAGAGTCTAGAAATTTTCATAGGTCGAATGACAGAGTGAGAGAAGATTGTCCTAATATGCACATGCTTGAATATGAATCTAAACATTTGGATGATGATGACGTTGATGTATGTGTGGCCAAATGGGCTTGGTCTTCTAAGTCTAAACCATTCGTTTGTACTTCTCTTAAGCCGATGCCTCTGAAGAATCAGCAAGAAGAGATTAAATTTATTTTTGATGTAGCAAAGTGCGATAGAATATTTGATTACTTGCTGCAAGAAAAACAGATTAAGCTGCCTCATGGTCATGTAATTCCGCCATTAGATGAGTTAAAGAGGTGAGCTTATTGCAAATGGCATAATTCATATTGTCATGCTACTAATGATTGCAATGTTTTCCGTCGTCAGATTCAATCGGTCATTAATGAAGGACGATTGAAGTTTGCGGAGATGCAAGTGGACCTTCAACCGTTCTCAGTTAATGTAGTTGATCTCCAAGATAAGAGCATATTAATTTGGCCAACTCAAGCTGAATCAACTAAAGGCAAAAATGTAATCATTGGTGAAGAAAAGCTAAAACCTTTGGGGGGAACAAAAACTTGTTGAAAGAGGTGTTACTTGAGAAGACTCCTGAAGGCAAGAAATCAATCAAGACTGCAGAGAACACTTCAACCGCCGAGGGGCATGTTAATGCTAAACCAAGGATGATCAAGCCAAAGAATCCGGAGGTTGGCAAGTGGAAACTCAATGAAGCGAAGAAACACGACAAGGTTAAGAAATTCAAGCCCACTTTCAAGCAACTCTTGTCTAAATATGAGAAAGACAAGGCCATTCAAACTCATGTGAATTAGACAAGTGGAGCTAAGCAATCAAGATCACCTTCAAGGCAAGGGGTGAGCCATCATCATCAACCAAGGGAGGATAATGCTACTAATATCTACCCGCCACTCGATATGGCGCTATGGTCATGGATGCCTCCTCCAATTCCTTTTCCTCCTTGCCCAAATTCGGGCTATAACGGTATGTGGATGCCACCCCCTCCTATGCAATTTAATCCTTTTTATTCGATGTGGACAGCACCACAAAGGCCAGTATTTAATAGAATTTCATGTCCTACTCATGACCGATCAAAGCATACAAATCAGTCTAATGATGTTCAACATGCTAAAGTTGTGAAAAAAGTATACCGGACCAAGGAGGGTAGTGTTTCCATTCAAAATTCAAATTATAATATTGATAAGTCAAGTATTACTACTGCTGATATTATTGAGATTGGTTCAATAAAAATATTGGCTGAAGAACTTGACAAAAGACCAATTGTTTTTTTGATAAATCGGTCAAATCTAAACAAATACCTACTAATGTCCAAGTTGATTCGAAGCCTAATGATCATGAAGCAAATAGTAGCGAACCACTTTCTAAGTACTTGCAACCGAGGTGGTGTCCCTCAGGCTTATCTCACACAAAGAAACGAAGATTACAGCGGCTATACAAGCAAGAATTGGTGGAGCAACAAGCTGAAAAGTTACGGGATGCTACTTTCAATGAGATTAAGCCAATGCAACCCGTAAAGTAAATATGGAGACCAAAGCTAAATGTTATAACAGCTCCTACCACATCCCCTTTATCAACAACAACGTCGGCGCCTATGCAAGGTGACAAGGAAGATGAAGAATTACTTGATTATGGAGAGTCGCTGGTGCATGCTAATGATGCATCACCAACCGAAGGTATGGACATTAATATGATTTTTATGTTACTTTCGGAGTTTCGGTTAAATGATGTAGTGAATCAATAAGCAAAGAAGTAACGCTGATGTATTAGCTACTAAGGTATTTATGATCGATGTCTTGATCATCGCCCTAAGAAACATAGAAGTAGAGAAGATATGTTTTTTGGAACGCAAACTTTACCAAAAAAAACATGGGGGCATGTGTTGACGACCGTAATTGGCATATTGTGAAGAATTTCGGTTCTGGAAGTTTCCTGGTTGATCGGTGAACAGTAACCGAGACCAGATAAACAGTTCCCGCGACTAGATGAACAGTACCTCCGCCTGGTGAACAGTGACCTCAGATAATTGAATAGTGATTTCAGACCAGTGAACACGATCAGTGGTCATGACCAATGACCAGGCGACTAGTGATCATGGTTTGTTCCTACAGTTAGTCTCCGGACAGATGGAAGAGTTGGTCGAATTTAAAGAAGGCCGAACTACATTAAAGCGTATTCAGTAGATATATGGGAGTTTTACGTGTTCAAATAGAAAATATATGTTTGTTATAGAAAGTTTGGAGATCAGGTAGGCATAGTCGAATTATATATGTAAGTCTTGTTCGGTTTGAATTAGGAGTCCTGATCTCCTACGGCTAAGACATGTTGCCCTTTAAATATGAGAGGGTCATGGACGATTGAGGACATCAACCAATCGATCAAATCAATCTACTTTACCTTTCATTTTTTGCCTAGTTCTTGTAGTCTCGTTCTCTTTTTCAATCTATATTGCTACATGTTCTTGATTCCAACGACCAAGGACAAGACATCGGTCATCTGTGCTCCGACGAGGTC
The DNA here is from genome assembly GCF_958298935.1 of Phragmites australis. Taxonomy (NCBI): domain Eukaryota; kingdom Viridiplantae; phylum Streptophyta; class Magnoliopsida; order Poales; family Poaceae; genus Phragmites; species Phragmites australis. The sequence goes on from NC_084927.1 coordinate 4,706,531, forward strand.
CCTCCTGAGCGTGGGTGACGACGAAGGTCCGACGACATAGTGCCACGATCGGGGTATCTTGGGTGCTGCTCGCCGGATATTGCACACGAGATGCTCAGTGTGTTGGCGTGGCAACTTTTCGCGTCAACATCTTCCTGTATTGGAATCACAATTGAAGGCAACAACTAGGGGATTGGGGCATTTGAAGGTCACCAAGGGCGCTCAAGACAAAGCAGACGTGTCACAAACCAATGTGGATCAAGGAGTGTTTAGGCATGTAGTGGACCTGAAAACGCATGAGTGCACATGCATGGAGTGGCAACTATCTGGGAAGCCATGTCCTAATGCATTGGCACTTATAACTGCAAGCAGAAACCTCAAGATGTCCGATTACATGGATCCATGCTTCTCTGTTAGAATGTTCAGGATAGCATATGCAGGAGTTGTGCAGCCACTGACTGATAAGTCACAATGGTCAACAGCTAATCTTGACTTCGAAGTCTTGGCACCTTTGACAAAGAGATATGCTGGGAGACAAAGAAAGAATAGGTTTGTAGGATGCTTGGAGAAAGGAAAGTCCAAGAGCAAGGGCAAGTGGCAGGTGAAGTGCAAGAGGTGTGGAGAGATGGGGCATAGGCAGACATCTACAAAATGCCCTTACAATGGTACAAAGAAGAGGTAGAACCAATACATTTTCATGTACATTCTCCATGTATAATTTTTCATCTTTCATGGTTTTATTTTCATGTACAATTTTTTAGGAAGAGTCGTGCGAAGAAGATGGTACCAGGTTCAGAGAAAGGTGCAAATGATGCTGGTACCAGGACACCCAAAAGACAGAAGGTGCCAACATATGCAGCTCTTGCTTTAAGTCATGGCCCTCACAAGAAGGTACTTGCATGGTCTATACACCCAATATAGTAGTTTTCATTAGAACTAACTTTAAATCAATGTTTTTCAGTCAAGCTGCATTGTCAATGACTGGTGAAGGAACAAATCAGCTAAGTCCAGGCCTCGTCACAAGAAGGTAAACATATATATGTAGATATGCAGTGTTTTAGCTTACATCGAAATGAAAATTAATCTGTAATCCATTCTTACAGCCAACAGGCATTGGCAATGAGTACACATGGAACAACTTAGCTGAGTCCTGGACCTACCACAAGAAGGTAAAAATCTGTTTTGGGTTCAATTGGTAATGCAAGATCATCTAACTTTGCCAAATCTGTTTTACAGGCAGTTAGCATTGACTGGTGGAGGAACAAGTCAGGAGATGGCAACCCCTTCAGCACCATCCAGATTACTATCAAAGACTGCAGCAAAGAAGAAGCTGACCCCTAAGAAAGGGAAAAAATGATGCAACAATATTATATCATGCAACCTTTTGTAGTTGTGGAAGGGAGCTTCTATAATGCAAATCCCAGAAACTATCAACCTAGGTGCTACTGTGATGCTTTTTGTAATGCTCAAATCCCAAAAGACTCTGGATCTGGGTGTTACTGTTATGTCATTTGAATTGCTCAAATCCTAGAAAAAATCTGTGAACTGGTTTTGGGTGCTACTGTTATGCAAGTTAACTTGGATATTAGCTAAGTAAGACCAGATTGTTCTGCATATCTCATGTTCATCTGTGTCATGTTTCCTTTCTGCAGGAATATATGTGTGCAAAAGCATATATGTCATGGCACCTATTTCAACATGCACATTTCAGTATATATATGTCATGACCGGAACTAAAATTCATTACATGTTGCACCTGAAATGATAGCATAAACATTTCACATTCACTAGCATGACAAAAGATTACAATCCTCTACTACGAGTGCTTGACGCGGCCCGCGACATGCCTAATATGATGCCGCAACATGGTGGCAGAGGAGGAAGCTGGTCGACAGTCGTGGCATCACAACACCAGAGGCAGCGGACGGCACACAACGCTAAGCAACTTTGACAACGGACATCTAAGAACTGAGATGAGAACAGAAGCACTTTAGGGCTTCTATCTCTGTTGAATAGTGCATAGTGGACACAATTGTGTGACAAGCATATATCATACAACTCGTTCTGAATAAACACCCCAAATCTGCTAGAGAATTTTAATTTGTTATCCTAGAAAAACATCATTGGATTATAATTTATAAGGGATAATTGCATATTTGCCACTAGTGTGACATCCAATTTGAGATTTCTCATTATAAAAAGTCTAATTGCAAATTTACCACCAAGACATTAACATATATAATCTTCTTGCCATTGCTTTGAGTCATTCCTTATCTCCTATTATTTTCTTCATGAAAATAAAAAAGAAAAGAAAAGGACAAAACAATATTTTTTAGATAAAGGAAACAAGTTCCAGCTTTTTGCATCGTTCAATACATACAGCCCAAGTTCATTATTACATCATTTCAAATGATGCAACCAAAGGATAAAGAATATAAATAATTAAATATGTAGCCTATAATTATGCGGCCACATATTCTTCACGAAGATTTGTATTACCATCACCTCCAAACAATGACAAGCCTTCAAGATATCCTCCCTTTCTGATATCTTTTGTAGCAGCCTACAGAAGGGCAACTAAAAGGTACCCCTAAAAATTCCCTGTATCATAGTCATAGTAACTTTTTTATTAAACACAATATCATTATGGCATAGCCATATGGACCAAAAAAAAGGCAGCCATGCCTACTAGGAGAGATGTATTAGTAGCTACCCTTGATCTGAGCCAATATCTCATAATATGGCCTAGGTTTCTAGGTTTCTTTATTCCCAAGACAATATTGATTATATGCCAAATGGACTAGCAAAATGACATTCAAAAAATAGATGTTGAATGCTTTCGTTATGATTGCAAAAACAACATTTAAGGCTACATTTCAAATTTCTTTTTGCCAAGTTATCCTTGGTCAAAATAACACCTCTACATAAGTACGATAAGAAAACTTTGATCTTGAGTGGAAGCTTAAGTTTCCATAGACCCTTTGCTATAATAGAAATGGATTGAGCTATCATTTGATTGTAGATATAATGAACTGAAAATAATCCATTCTCACGCAACCCCCATTTAAAGGTATCCCGTCTATTGCATAGTTCAACATGTAACAATTTAGACACCTTATTATGCCAAGTAATTAGTTTATCCTCAATAATAGGGCCATGTTTGTTTGCTGCTTCTGCTTATGACTTCTCTTGTGCCAGAAGCCCAAACAAATGGGGTTGTTGAAAAGTGGCTTCTGGAGAAGCCAGAAGCCTACTTCCGGGGAAAATAAACTAGAAGCTGAGAAGCTAGCTGAGAGTAGTTTTTCTGAGATGTTGTGTACTGAGAAGTTAAAAATTTATTGTAAAAAATAACAGCTAAAATTCAAAAGCAGTTTTTCAGAAAGCCAAAAGCACAACTTTTTAGAAAAGCTAAAAGCAAAAGCAGCAAACAAACAGGCCCTAGGTATACAGAGAGAGGTTTAGCAGTAGGGAACGCATGACTTCCACCACTGTAGTTTGCTTTCTTCTAACCACATTATTCAATGATGGATACTGTTCACTCAAAGGGGGTTGTCGGTGACATGGGAACTAGGGGTCCCCGAGTCCCGAGGCCAGGACAACAGAGTGCCACGTGGCGCCTTCCCTCGGGGAATTTTCCCTGAGGTCCGAGAAGACCAAGTTCCGGGAGATGGTGCTCGGGACCATGAATAGTGGTCATCGAGTACCCGAGTTCCCCGAGGACCCGAGAAGTACAAGTTCCGGGAGAGGGCGCTCGGGGCCATGAACAGTGGTCCCCGAGTATCCGAGTTCCCTGGTGACCCAAGCAGGGACAGTTCCGGGAAAGGGCGCTCGGGGCCATGAGCGAGTGGTCCCCGAGTGCCCGAGTTCCCCGAGGACCAAGAAATAGCATATTCGGGAGAGAGTGCTCGGGGCTATGAGCGAGTGGTCTCTGAGTGCCCGAGTTCCCCAAGAACCAAGAAAGGGCATATCCGAGAGAGAGTGCTCGGGACTATGAACAATAGTCCCCGAGGACCTGAGAAGTCCTTCGCCGGTGGTCCCCACAAGGGCTCAGCGTGCCTCGGGACAACGTCGCAGGGCTCGAGGCATATCGTCTGCCGCTCTGCTATGTTAGGCTCGCTCTGACTGGGCGGGCACGCGGGGTTGCTCGGTGGCTGCCCGGTGGGCCCTCCCCGCCGCACCCGCTGAAAAGCGGATGATGACAGGACCGGACGGGGGCGCGTTTTCAACCCCCGTAACATCAAACTGCAGCCCGTGATGGTTGCTTTCCATTTATGGTGCCTTGGAACTCGTGCCATCCTTTTTGGGCACGCTAACCGCCCCGACGGGGTATAAATGGGGGGTGGGCTCCCCGGAGAAAAGAGATCGAGCTCACTGCAGATCAAGTTCTTCAGGACCGAGACAAGCTGACGAAGAACAAGAAGCACGAAGCTCTAGACTTAGACAAAATCCCTTGTAACATAAGAGATCCTCAGAGAGACATTTTCAGAGCATTTATAGCATACACATAGGAGTAGGGTATTACGCTCCGGGCGGCCTGAACCTGTCTAAAAATCCTCTAAGCATTTATTTCCTCCTGCATCTGATCATCCAACCCACCTGCATCTCATTTACTCCCATTTATTTCACGTACGAGGTAGATTCAGAATCATCCCCCCGGCCGAATCTCAAAGGGGGTCCCTCCGGATCCCCACTTGTGGAGTTCATCCTCCGACAGGGGTACTCCCAACCAGATATCATTCCAGAATCTAGTCGAGTATCCATCCTTAACCTGAAAAGTCCTCCATTTGAGTAACTCATGTTTCACTTCAATTAGACCATACCAGAAGTTATAATTTCCTAGTTTGCCTTCTACCAGAGTGATAGATTTACCGCCTAGGTATTTATTCCTGAGCATTTGTTGCCAAACCCCATCCTCATTAAGAAGTCTAAAAACCCACTTGCTGAGGAGGCAAATGTTCATGACCGAGAGATTAGTGATGCCTAATCCACCCCGGTCTTTCGGTTGGCAAACGATGTCCCATCGAGCAAGTCGATATTTCTTATTAAGGATATCCCCTTGCCAAAAAAAACCTATATCGAAGATAATCCAATCTATGAAGCACACCTCAAGATTTCAAAGAAGGATATCATGAAAATAGGGAGACAACTTAGTACTGAGTTTAGAAGTACTAATCGACCTCCAGCAGACGTAAGGTTCCCCTTCCAATTGCTCAGTTTCTTTTCAAACTTTTCTCCGACCGCCTTCCAGTCACTATTTCTTAGCTTCCTATGAATCATCGGAATGCCAAGATATTTGAAAGGGAAAGAACCAATATCACATCCAAATAATTGTGTGTGCTGGTCTTCACATTATTTAGTAGCCCCATAGCAAAAGATCTCACTTTTATGAAAGTTAATCTTAAGTCCAGATAGTTGTTCAAACACACATAGCAAGAGCTTCATATTTCTTGCTTGCTCGATATTATGATCCATGAAAATGATGGTGTCATCTGCATATTGCAGAATAGATAAGCCATCATCAACCATGTGTGGAACCACTCCACTGATTTGCCCATCCTTTTTAGCTCTTGAAATTAATACTGCAAGCATATCTGCTACAATATTGAAAAGAATGGGTGATAATGGATCTCCTTGTCTCAATCCTTTTTTTGTTTGAAAATAAGGTTCAACTTCATCATTGACCCTAATTCCTATATGGCCCCCAGACACAAAGCTTTGATCTAACCACATCATTGTTCTGAAAAACCTTTCATTCTCAAAGCCTGCTAGAGAAAGGGCCATTTAATCTTGTCATATGCTTTATCAAAATCAATTTTCACGATCACACTATTTTGTTTTTTCCTATGCAACTCATGAATAGTCTCATAAAGTATTATCACTCCTTCCATTATGTTTCGACCAGGCATGAAGGTAGATTGAGAGGGACTAATTATTTTTTCAGCCACTGTACCAATTCGATTAGTGGCACCTTTAGTGAAAATTTTAAAGCTGACATTAAGGAGGCATATTAGGTGATATTCTTGAATCCGCAACGCATTACTCTTTTTAGGAATCAGGGTAATAACACCGAAGTTCAGGCTAAAAATAGATAATTTTCCCTAGTGGAAGTCCTTGAATAAAGCCATGAGATCATCTTTGATTACTTCCCAGAAAACTTGGTAAAATTCGGTAGGGAAGTAATCAGGGCCTAGAGATTATTATGCTCCATTTGGAAAATTGCCCTTTTTATCTCATCCACTCCGAATAGGGCGGTAAGGATCTCATTTTCGCTTTCACTTACTTGAGGGATATCATTAATTATTGATTCATCCATCGCAAAATTATTATTCTCCAGTTTGCCAAATAGGCCTTTGTAATACTTTGTGATATATTTTTTAAGGTTGGCCTCTCCAATTACAGTTTCATCCTCGTGATCCAACTTGTATATCCTTGTCTTTCTATTTTTACCATTGGCCACTAGGTGGAAGAATTTTGTATTATTATCTCCCTCTAGTAGCTGTTTAACCTTAGATCTTTGGTACCATTTGAGCTCTTCTTATCTTAGCATATGAGCTAACCTTTCATTAAGATAATGCTTAAATGCTATTTCATTAGGAGTGAAAGGATTATTCTCTGCCCTTTTATCTAGCTCATTTGTCATTGTAGTGAGCTGTTGCTTTTCTTTCTTGAGTATGCTAGAAGTATGTTTGTCCTAACCTCTCAAGTACCGTCGAAGGGTTCTAATTTTGTTTTTCCATTTTTCAATGGCATTATTCCCTATATGCTCACTTTGCCATATATTGGTAACCATATCAAAGAAACCATCTCGAATCAACCATCCTAATTCAAAATTAAAAAGGGGTTGTGTACCTAACTGGGTGGAAGCCCCAGTGCTGAGCAATAAAGGGGTATGGTCCGATCGGGACCGATCAAGTGCATCAACCTTGACTTTTGGGTACTTAGTTTCCCACTCAGTGCTCATAAGAACTCGATCCAGCTTCTTAAAAATCAGTGGATCCAGTTCATTGGCTTGTGTATATTGTCTACCAATCATTTCAATCCCTCGTAAATCCAGCGTGTCAATTATTACATTGAATAAACGAGGCCAACGGGGATCAAAACGTCATTATTTTTATCCTCAGGACGTCTCATAATGTTGAAATCCACCCCCCCCCCCCCCCCTATGATCATTGGGTTAGTTTCCAAACTACAAACATGAGCCATTTCAGTGAGGAAATCCGCTTTAGGTTCGTCTTGAGCCGGCCCGTAAACCGCATATAATGCCCAAGTAAAACTATCTTCTCTATTTTTTTAAAGGAATTTTGAGTAAAAATCCCCTTCAACTATGGAACCTATGTCAAATACAGAAGCATTAACACCAGTAATCATTCTCCCCGATCTTCCTCGTGGTGGCATTAAATGCCACAAATAATCCAAACCACCACATAAGTGATTAAGGGTTGAAGCAGGAAAAGTACTTCTTCCAGTTTCCATAATGGCAAGGAAACCGATATGTTGTTCTTTTACAATGTCTGACATATAATTGTATTTAGCCAAATCTCTTAGACCTCTGCTATTCCAAAATATACCTTTCATCATATATGAATTTTGGAGGGGGTATTTGGCTTCTTAGGTAGGCGAGGAACCTTACCTTTTTTTTCTTAGATGAATTGGACTTTTTCTTTCTAGGGACTGCATTTAGATTGTCACAAACATGGTCAAACTCTCATTATCGAGATCCTTAGTTAATTCACGGCATATGTGACTGAGAGTAGCATCAAATCCATCCATATCATCCTCATCTTCTAAAATATAAGGATTTGGAGTCTTACTATCATGTTGAACTCTACCTCTAGACCTAGGTGTTTTTGCTACCACAGATAAATGGTCAAGCTCTATATTTTTTATAGAAATAACAGAATGCCTAATAATCCCATCATCTCTACCCATAGAAACACCTAGGTTTTTAATATTAGAGGAAACATCATCACTAGGTAAACAAAGGAAGGACAAATTATGCATACCTCCTTCTAGGTTGCGCTTTGCTGCTAAACGTTTCGCCTTGGTTATCGAGTCTTCATCTCCCAGAGCAAGTAACCTGCTGCTAGAGGCATGAAGGGTAACCAAGGTAGAATCTGGGACTATGAACAAATCCCCATGGGCCTTCCCTTCCATAGCTTCTGCCCTTGAAATGGCCGCTTCCTCAAAGCCATCCATCATCGGAAGCACCACTAAAGCCTCAATCATCTCAATATTTTTCATGTTGGCCCTCACACCATTTTGCATGCAAAGAGACTGCAATTGTTGTCTTTATAAGGTATTGAGGACAAATCTTCTACAGAATCCAGAATCCACAGCCTCGCCAAAACTTGACAGAGGACAAAACAGCCTGAACCATCACTAGGCAAGACCGATGGCCCTGCAACCCATCGTCAACAGCCACCTCAACGCCACTAGAAATGACGCCTTTGTTCGCTAGCATGTTAGATGAAACCATGGGCGTTGGCTCAGACCCAACATTGTCCAGCGAACCCAGCAAACCATCATCCCGCACGCCCAAAACAGCAGTCATTGCGGAGCCCCAAACAAAGCCATCAATAGCAAAACCACGGCTCAGGTGCTATGTCCGCAGCTACCACTGAACCACCTTGAAACGGAACCACGGATGGAGCATCGAATGTTTCAATGGCACGGGAACTGATAGCACCGGATAGACTAGTGCCACAACGATCTGCGATGTCGAGGGCCGCGCGTGGCGTGGCGCGTGTTGCCTCACGTGACGATATGGCGATGGTGACTCGGTCCAGGGGCCCAATGGAGCCATCCTCCAAAGCTCTAGCGAAACCACCCACCGATGGCCCAGACACCGAAGTCATGGGTGAGGCCAACGCCATCGCTGGTGGAGCAGCTCTGGACAGAGGTAAATCGGCTGAAGGAGCTAAAACACCTCGTGCATGCTCGTTGGAAGGAGCGCGAACACGAGGTGCAGTAGGGTCTGGCACTAGAACAACAAAAGCCATTGGCACTTGAGTATCACTAGCCACAGCAACATCCATCAGAGACGCTGCACCATCTACTGACTGTCACTTGTGACGCCCGAGCCGCAACAACGTTGATCCTGCATACTGTCTCTTCCGCCAGTGCATCCAAAGTATCATCAACTTCAACTGCAGCAACAGAAAGCACCCCAACCGCAAGCCGCCCAAAAGAGGTTGGCACAGACAGTGAAACAAGCAAGTCAGTGCACAAAATAGCAGTATTGTCCTCAAAGTTTACCTTTGCAACCTCTGACATGCCCTCCTCAGGAACGTCCGCCCTCTCATTCTCAATAGAGTCCTCCTCGGCAATGACTTTGTCCGAAATGTCCAGTAAGAGGTTGTCCATAGCCGAGTTGATTGCATTATCTATCATTCCCTGCACATAGTCATTTTCTTAAGCTGTGGAGACCTCATTCTTAGGATCTTGTTGCATATCATCTCCCCCTGAGTATCATCAGAAGGAGTAGTTTTGTCGTCAGTAGAGTCATTCTTAGGCCTCTTAGAAATTCTGTCTTCCATATCTTCGTCCTCCCCCTATGGGTGTTCTTCTTCTTCATTGTTATTATCAGGAACGTTTTCCCACTTCCCATCCTGCAAAATCTTATCAACCTTGAAAAAGATCTCATACACCCCATCGTCTATCACTATATCAGTGGCATCTAGAATGCATTTGGCATCCAGAACAACAACTAGTATACGGACCACACCATTTCTCCTAGTATAAGTCATGTCCACTTTCTAGGTAGCCCCAAGAATGGTTCCAACAGCCCATAGCGGAAGGAACGATCTAATTTCCAAAGGAACCCCATACACATTAACCCACACCTTCTGCAAATATTGGCGAGGTTCTATCTTGTGATCCCACTCATGAAAAGACATGACCCCCTCCCCTTTGTCCGTTTTGACCTCCCAGATTGCCACCATTCTTTGCAATTCCACTTTGCATGGAAACGGGACAATGAACCCATCTTCATGTTCCTGGACCAACCACGTCCACTTTATAGGGATGAGTCAAGCCAATTCTTTCTTGATTAATTCAATCGGAACCACACCTTCCTTGATACAAATAAGGGTGGTAGTAGTATCTATCTTGGGATAGTTCATGACTGTTTTTTCCATCTGTAGGTATTTGAAATAAGCTAAGATTATCACATGCGAATCCACAAAAGGTTGCAGCCGGCTTTGGAGCCCACAAAAGTAGACATTCCGGAGTGAGATGATCCTCCTCGCAAATGTGACAACACAGTGCTCCATGCTTCTTCTTCCAGCATCTCCACCATGCACACACGAGCTATCACCCTTGTCGACCGGATGCTTCTTTGGTTGAGGCGTTGAAGAACCAGCCTACCCAGGGGTTGAAACCGAACCTCCCTGATTATGAGGCATAGGGTTGGCCCCTTTGCCATGCACCTTTGGCGTGTTCGAGCCGAGCCCAGTTCCCCAGCCACTACCATGGCCATTACCATCTCCAGTGCCATTGCCACATCCACGTCCGCCATTGCCGCAACCCCAACCATTCAGGCCACGACCTCGATGCGAATCACTGCCCTCGCCATTGTTGCGGCCTTGAGCTTCCTTCTGAAAGGAACATAGGTGTCTAAATCCCCTGTTCCCACGACCAGAGCCCCGACCGATGACATCCCCACTTGATCTCCCTCTGAACGAGCTCCCCCTGCCATCCTGTGAGTCACCACCTCCGTGTACGTTCAAGTTCGCGGTGGAGTGTCTCAGGAACGATTGGAATTGTCTCAATGGAGCAGAAAACGCACGACAGCTAGGGTTGGGCGAAAAAACCCTAAGATGGTGTTGGAGCGAAGCCAGCCTGGGATATCTCCTGGCCCAATCTGAACCCGGCCCATGGCCTAAGCAGAAACTGGTTCAAAATTTGAAAATCTATGGAAACCAGATCAATCGTCGATGAGCTGAGGATCTCCGGCGATGGCGAGGCACGTTGAACAAGCTACTTTGGCAGGAAATCACCAAGCAATCACGGCAGTGAAATCCTTGGCTTCGGCAGCGACCCTTTCCATGGTTTAAGTGACACTGATGAAGATCGTTGTTGCGCCACAGAAGTGATGATATCCTTCGTCGTCATCCCCTTCAGACGAGTCGGGTCATCCACCGAAACCAGGGCATCGACCACTGTCGCGAGCTCCGTTGATGAGTACCCTGCCCTCGCTGCATCAAAAACCAATTGTGAAGCAGTCGTTGAAGCTTTCTTAACCGGAACAGGTCCATCGCTTCCATTCACTGGGACTGTTGGAATAGCCGATCAGAAAACCCAGCATCCAACACGTGTTCCAGGTGCTCGCGCACCTGAACATGACGTGCATCCTCCACCTTCTTCCCAGCGGACGTGATTTCGCAAGAGACCACCAAACGATGCCAACGCACAGCCTGAAGTGTTGGGAGCCATGAAAATCGCCTCATACTTATCTCATATGAAAGCTCTTCCAATCTTCTCTCTTTGTTGTATAGTTCTTTTGCAGTTTCTAACAGGCATCTAACTTATAGTTGGTCAGGTTAAAAAGGCTGCCTGCACTACCCCTCCAGACAAAACAGTATGAAGGACAAAAGTTCCTCCATTTCTCCTTCCCCATCCCTAGTTCGTCTCTCTATCCGGCCAAGCCTACAGTGCCCCAGGTGGGCAAGCTCGACTTGGGAGGCACGGGGGCTGGTGCCGGGGTGAGTGAGCTCAGCATGGAGTGGGGGAGCAATGGTCGTTGGCTAGTTGGGGAGCTCGGTGCCTTGGCACGGAACCTCATGAACTTGCGGCGAGTGAGCGAGTTGTGTCGAATGAAGTAGCCAAGTCGATGCTGCCTGGAGCTACGACCACTTAGGGGCATCTATGCCGGAGGAACGGAGTTAGTCGATTCCGTCAGTCCAATGACATGACTTTTGACTTTTAACTGATTTCAATGGCCGATTTACAATTAGGAGTTTTTTAATGGCAAATCTGCAATAGAGAAACAAACCATTGGCAGGTTTGCAAATCACCCAAACAATAAAGTCAAATAGAAACACAACATACGATTTCGATTGGCCCGCAAGTACCTTTTGAAGATTCAAGTGAAAATGAGGACCAAGCCATAGTTTTTTCTATCCTATGTGGATTCATATTTGCAAAGAATTCCCTGGCCCGTAGAACAGTGGAACTCTTTCGCGCCACGACCCGCTTATCCAGAAACCGACCCAGACCCCGTCATTTGAGAGTTTTTTTATTTTTATATATTTTGGATTAAAATTTTAAATAAATAAATTCTCCATAGAAAAAATTACAAAACTAGGCACCTGCAGCCCCCTGAGAGGGCGGTTAGACTTGCTAACCGCCCCCTGGGAGGGCGCGTGGTCTAACCACCCCCTCAGAGGGCGGCAAGGGGGCTAACCGCCCTCCCAGGGCAGGGCCTGCCCTGGGAGGGCGGTTAGCCCCCTTGCCGCCCTCTGAGGAGGCGGTAATGGCATTTTTTTTCCCGAAAATTGCAAATTTTTGTGTATTTCATCATAAATTAAAATAGGGCATTAAGAAAATTTGGAATTAAAAATATTGAAGAGGAGTGAAAACGGTATACTGAGGAAGCGAGAATTTGGAGTAGGTTATGTAATAGTCGGAGAATAAAAAATCAGTAATTAGCACTCGTAGCATATTACATGGGTATGCGGTGCGAACGACGACAAACATAGTATTAAACATAGGGTGAAAATATTACATAAGACTGTAGCCACGACGACACGACGAGGAAACGAAGGTGGCATGTACAGTTCGCACTAAGACCTACTTATTAGTGCGCCGCTCCTAATTAGAACATGCCTTAGAGAGTGGAAGTATGTCGGGTTACATTAGATACTCTCTATTGAGTGCATCGGAGGGTATCGGCGGGCTCTCTCCCGCTTCCTTGCCCTCTCAGCCTCCCGAGCCTGAGCCACAGTATGGTCGTGCGCCGCCTTCCTCATGCGCTCTTCTTCCTCCCGCTTGAGGCACAGTTCCTCTTGCTGTTGCTCGTACTCCCGACGTGCGTACGCTTCTCTTCTCCACCTCATGTTCATGTCGACCCACTGCTTCTGTTCCTCATTTTGCTCATTGTCGATCCATTGAATAAAATCACAGAGCGGTGGAGGGGACTGAACAAATAGAACAAGATGAGCGGTTAGTAAAACAGGGTGCGAAATCAGCAGAGATGTGGCTGATATCTGTTGTTATACCGGTGGATACTCATATGTTCCATGTTGAGGCTTGTCATATTCGTAGTTGGCACACATGAAGAAGCGCAGCCCATAGGTGTATGAGATGTCCTGCGACTCGCAGAGCCTGCAAAGGTTACCACAGAAGCACATCGGTAGTTCAATACCTTGAGGGATAAAAATCCCCCAATGTTTCTTTGGTGGGCTTAGTGGAGCTGAGGAAGACATTGCACTTGAGAGATCTGAGAAATGAGTGGTGCATCACCGTATGGAGGTTCAGCTATTTATGGTTGGGGGAGGCAGGAGCATTGGATTTACTCTTGAAGAAAGGAGTGAGTGAAGGGGCTCAGATGGTGGCAAGAGCATTGGATTCCATCTTGAAGAATGAGAAAGTTATGTCATTGATGATGGATAGAGATTTCATGTTTATTGGTACCTGTGTTGTCATTTATTGTGTGGTAAAAGTTGTCCAGTGTTGTCACTTCTTGTCTAAAGCCTATGCAAGGAGGCATGTGTTGTCATGTCATGGTTAAAGTTTAGTAGTGTGGTCACTTCATGATTAAAGTTACACTCCCGACAGAGTAAGCGAGGTGTCACTTCTTGCATAAGTAGCTTTGTAAGATATACATTGGTGACGACGATAGAATGTAGCGTGTTGTCATGTCAGATTAAGAAATGCAACTACGATGCCATCATTTTGGAATATGAAATGCAGTTACGACATGCTAAGTGGACCATAAAGAGTAAACATGTCTGAAGACGTAGGAGTACATCGTGAATCGAATATGCATATGTAAGTTACAACAACAAATCTAAAATTCTACTACTGTCTCCCCCGTTGCTATCGGCCGTGCCCCCCATCGAGGTCCTGATGCCTGCAACAACCCTGCATATCTATCATGAATCAGACACGCATCTGGTCAGTCAAGAACAATAGCATGTTTGACCCGCTCAAGGAACCAATACCAGCTATCCCCGTTCTCACTCTCCACGAAAGCAAGCCCTAGTGGCAAGACTTGGTTGTTACCGTCGACCCCAATTGTAGACAATATATGTCATTTGTACTTCTCAGTCAGGAATGTTCCATCCAGGCATATGATGGGTCGACAATACCGAAATGCTTTGATGGTTGCAGCGAATGCAAAGAAAGCATGCTGCAATACTCTTTTCCCGTTGTACTCCACATCAGTCGAGGGGTAATGCTTGATATCATAGTAGCTGTCTGGGTTTCTTCCACAAATTGTGGCTAATTGACGAGGTAGATTGTGATATGAATCTTCATATTTTCTGAACCTCATCTCAATAGACTTTTGTTTCGCCCTCTATACCTTCGCATAGTTTATTGTGTACTGAAATCTTTACTCAATAGCACGGATTATTGATCGTGGCTCATACCTTAGGTTGTCCACAATCTCCCGTACATAACATTTGCAATAAAGGCATATAACAGGTTCCGGTGGGCAAACTCTATTTCCTCAATGTGACAATTATGTTTCTTAACTATTGAGCACTGCCAGTAGTCTACCCATTTCCCTTTGAATGTGTGCACCCACCAAGGACACTGAGGCACCAAACACTTCACATCATACTCCCTTTTACTGGATTTGACAACCTTGAACTGCCTCCGAAGAGACAACGATCAGAATTTAACTGCATCAATAACTGCCTCCTTTGTAGGGTACATAGCACCCTGGGACACCTCGTTCTCATGGTACTGCCACGGTGTCCAATCAACCTCGCTAACCACCAGCATTGAAAATTTATGATCCCTCCACTCTGCAGGCACTGAAGTATTACCCTCCTCGTCAGATGAATCCCCATCGGCAAGGCATTCCTCCAACTCTTGATCCTCCAACTCCATCTCTTCAATGATGCTAGGGATATGCTCCCCTTCATCGGCTACACCCATCGGTTGCAGCTCTAGAATATCTCCAATATCTTCCCTGGTCCAGACATTAACTTGCTCCGATTCATCTTCCACTGCCTCACTTGATCCTGCTACTGCTTCCACAGAGTTCACCTCAGTTTGATCTTTCAGGTACACCTCAGCTAATAAAACCAGAGGCAGGCTACGTTCACAAGATATATCTATATAACCCCTCTAAGTTGATGTGGCTTCGATGGGAACAAGCTCGCTAAAGTATCCATGACTAGTACGACTGAGGACAGCTTTCAGCTTCAGGTCATGTTGCTCCGGATCCAGTTGGAAGAACTGCATGAGCCATTTGCACACACCCACAATGGTCCTCTCATTAGCTTTACTAAGACCCTTCATGACATGACAAAATCCAGACACATCTATACCGTTAGGACCATACCTAATTTCACCCTTACCATAATATATCTGAAAAATTAATTTATCTGTCATCCCTAGAAACACCCGCAAACATAACCAATATTAAGACCGATGAACTATATTTCTCATTATCAGAGAAAATAATTTACCGACACCGATTCATACATAACAATAGGTTTTCAATAATAGTCCTACCCAAACTTACCTACAAATTTTACTCTATACAATTTACATTTACTAGCTATTTTACCGTGTGAAAATTAAACGCTACTATTTTCTAAACGCTACATCCTAGGTTCGCCTATTATCATATAGTGCTAGCTCCTAGGTCGCACAATATAACCCTACAATTATTATTCTATAAAATCTACATTTCCAAAACTAACATTTTGAAAATAATATTCTATATTTCACTGCTATCATACTATGTTCTAAGTAAATTTGACAATTTTCTACTAAACATAGCATTTTCTAAACCTTAGATCATACATGTCTCAAACAAATGTCATATACTACTACTAAACTAATTAATAACAATAAAAAGAGAAAAAGAACTTACCGGAAAGTGATCTTTAAATCCGTGGATCAAATGCAGCAGGGCTTCACCAGGCTCTCTTCTTCTCCTCTCTTCTCATCCCTCTTCATAATTTTTTCTTTTTTCTGAATAAAATGTGATTTTGAGCTATTTTGAGCCTCTTTTATAGAGGAGGGCGGAGGGGATGGAGGCCGGTTGGCGCGGGCGGGCAGCCCCCTAACCGCCCCCTGAGAATTTTTTCCTCTCTTCTCGGCGCCTAATTTTGTAATTTTTTTCACGAAGAATCTATTTATTTAAATTTTTAATCCAAAATATATATTAAAAAAACTCGCCATCTGAGCCGTCAAACCCCTCGAACCCTAGATCCAACAGCCCAGACTGCTCCACCCCTCTCCGCCCGCGCCCCCCTATAAACACGCAGCCGCAGCCCAAAGGCGGCCCAAACCAAACAATCCCGCAAACCGCAACCCGCAGCAGCAGCGCTCCCCATCTCGATCTCGCCGCGAGGGTTTCGTCTCCGCCGCACGAGCAAGAAGAGGCCGCGAGGATGCCGAAGAACAAGGGGAAGGGAGGCAAGAACCGCAAGAGGGGAAAGAACGAGGCCGACGACGACAAGCGCGAGCTGGTGTTCAAGGAGGACGGGCAGGAGTACGCGCAGGTGACCCGCATGCTCGGCAACGGGCGGTGCGAGGCCATCTGCGTCGACGGCACGCGCCGCCTCTGCCACATCCGGGGTAAGATGCACAAGAAGGTCTGGATCGCCGCCGGGGACATCGTCCTCGTCGGCCTCCGCGACTACCAGGACGACAAGGCCGACGTCATCCTCAAGTACATGAACGACGAGGCCAGGCTGCTCAAGGCCTACGGGGAGCTCCCCGAGACGCTCAGGCTCAACGAGGGCGTCGACGTCGATGGGCCCGAGGGCGACGAGGGCGACAGCGACTACATCCAGTTCGAGGACGAGGACATCGACAAGATCTAAGCTTTTCTTGCTTTTGCAGCAGTTATTGTTATGACTACCTGTATTCTGTTCCTGTTCTATTCTAGTAGTATGGTGCTGTGGTACGCTGGCTGTTATGGATTGGTACTTTCGCCAGCATAATCTTGTGATGAGACGAGATGTGGTGGGATTTGAGGTGGTTGAATAAGTTCGTTGAATCTAGTACATGCTGTTACAACAAGTGCTATTGTGGTTGTTTAATTTGCCCTCTTGAATTGGCTGCCATTTAGGTTGTGGTCTATAATTTGGGATGTGGGAGCCTTCCTGGTAATTCCAATTGATCCAATTAATAGTTAATGAGCTAATGATTTGTGTTGTGATGCCTACCTGCATCACTTTGTTGATATGAATCAGAACCCTCTTGATTGAAGGTTTGGGATATTTGACTTATGTGTATCATGAATTGTTGGATTCTCACTTGTTCGGCATATGTGTAGAGACCTGATTTGTTACTTGGTGTTGTTTGTATTTTTCTCCTCTGCTTGTTCAAATTGCCGTGTAAGATTGGATCTAATTTTGTGATGGCAAGGACTTTCTAGGGGGTGTGAAAAACTTGTCCAGAAATTTTGTAGGACATTGGCTGGTCCAGTATAAACTAGTACCTATGTTGTTTCGCACTGAATTAAAAATTAGGGTTCTTGCCCGATGGAAGGTGTCAAAAGATTTGAGTGTCAGATCCAGTTGCCAGTGGTGCTTCATAAGGAGTGTAATGATGTTAGGTATGATGCTATCTCCATCACTTTGTTACAGCTCATAGTTTTCTGTCGGATTTCTCTTGGTATCAGCAGTTTAGCACTGAGAACTGTTTAGTCATGTTTCATAACTTCTTTTCTTTTAAAGATTCCATGTTTTAAAGTACAGATGTTTGCCAAGATCTCTGTTTTGTGGCTGTGGATGATCATATAAGTTAGCTCTCTTGCTCTATGATCTGTATTCTCTGATGCCCCCTATTTTACCTTAGCTGCATATGTTGATTAGTTTGCTTTGGCTTCATTCTTATTATTATTGCAAACAAATAGTCATCTTTTTTTAAGGTTTATTGTTTGTTCCCATATTGGTTTGGTTATCAAGCAATTTGGTAGATGGTTATGGTTTTGGGATGCATCCTGGCCTTACATTAGTACTCCAGTCACTTTTGTTTGACGTTAGGACATGCAATGCAGTGCAAATTACGTCAAACAAAATTGTATTGAAGGAGTATTATGTTTCGATGTTGTCTTTTCTTTACAAGTTTATCTGGCAATATTTGACGTGTTAGCTCGGTTGGAGCGAAGATCACTGTATGTTTGTTACGCTGGTTTAGTTTTGCTGCGATATCCTTCGTTGTGTCTAGTAATCCTTTAAGCTGCTATATGTTGTTCAATACGAGTGCTGTCTTTTGTCTTCCCTCTTTGCCAAAAGTCATTATCCTCTACTCCTACTTGCGAAGGTTCCCAAACTGAGAGGATAATAGATATCATCCGGGATTTGATGAGGTTACTCTGTTGTGCTCGAATAATCTCTGTTGCCAAAAAATTGGTTTTGACTGAATATTTTGATCAGATTGGTCTCAATGTTTCATGGAACTACTGAATGGACGACTATTGCTTATTGCTATGCTCTGGTACCCGTTTGATGTGTTCCCTAGTACTAGATGACTAGTGAACGGATGTCATCTATGAATGCAGAAGTGGGAAAGCCACGGACGGCAGGCAGATGCCGCGACCTTTTCTGAAAAGCTGAAGGAACTGTTCCAATATAAAAAGCTGAAGGGTGGTAGAGGACAACTCATGCGTAACAATCAACTTAATCAATCCTCGATGAGCTACTTTTTGAACTTTTTGATCAAATTTCTAATTTTTTTAAAGAAAGATTAGGCAAGGATAGACTAATAGAATTCATTTGATCAACCATTTGACCTAATCTAGACTTCGCATCAAGAGTCTACAAGTACTCAAATGCCTACCGCAAGCACTTGTGCCGACATCTCGAGATGCTTTGAAAACTTGTTTGCAATGGATGCATTGAGTTTCTACAAGAATCTCACCATCATATATAGGCACCAAATTATGCCATATATCTGAAGTAAGTTTGCGTTTTTTATTCCTATGTGAAAATCCTGCCATATATTTTAGGACAAGATCAATAAAAATGCATAAAACAGTGATAACAGCATCAGGAAAACAAAAACTGAGCTACTGCACTAACAGATATGTAATTAATTACTGCACTAACAGAACTTCTGCACTAACAGAGTATGTAATTAATTACTGCACTAACTGAGCTACTGCACTAACAGTAGCAAGATTGACATCACACTAAACCTCCAATTAATCTATAGTAGATGGTCAGATTCCAAATAGCTCCTCTGCAGGAATCACTGAGCTGATGATAGCTTCTAAGCACATAATAGTAAGAAAGAATTTTCTCTTATGCATTTTTCAGTTTTCAAAAGGATTAGGATGATCACTATATTTTAACTGTAAAAATTAGTATTGTTATTCGTCGTGAACTGGATCTTCCACTTGTTACAATAATCACTACCTATAGGAAGAAGAACACACTAATTCAACTGGATTGCTCAATAGACAATTGTCAAAATAATAGCAGCAGATTGCAATTCTTACCATGCGCTAGACTATTTGCTTGCTCATGAGAAGGAGATGTTGGGATTGGGGACCTTTCCACTGCTGTAGATGGGGACATAAGCCTTGTAGACAATATGAGCTTTATCCATGTGACTTTGTGGCCATTGGTGCTATCGGTGATCTGAACCTCTTTGCTGGTGGTGGCTTCTTCCGCTTCACCGGCTTTTCATTTTGCAAAACTAAATATTGTTTTCTCAGCTTACTACTCAATAGAAATATAGCATGCTTACAGATTTGTAAATGGAAGATCAATTACTAGATGATCTGAGCTTATGAGAATTGAAAAGAAAACAGAACATCCTATAATTGTTTGAAACCCGTCATAGACTAGCACTTCCAGTAATTATATGATTACTACAATGTAATTAAATTCAAGAAATCAATTTAGATTGAAGAAAAATGACAGGATGAAAAGGAAAATATGTGCATACTTGTAAATCCACTCCCTTCCCCTTCACTCCCTATGCAAATCCATTTCATTATCAGGCCGTTCGAAACGCATGAATAGATTGCTAAGTAGCTCTATACGTTCTTCCCCATCTCTATTTTGGTGGATGCGAATGATATCATATAGGATGCACAACTTCAAGAAAACGGGGGAAGAATCGGATCTTGTAGTGGTGATTATCCGGCACGAATCAAGGGAAGAATCGGAGGGAAGAGGCACTTACCGACGGGGAGGCGGTGGTGGCGAAGGGCAGAAGGATGAGCAGCAACGAAGGCGGTAGAGGAGGAGGCAGAGCCAGCATGTGTGGGTGGTGGACGGAGCACATTTGATGTAGGATGATGAGGGGTAACGACGGAGGGCGCGTCGACAATGGGAACGACAAAGGATGCGCCAGTAGGAGGCGACGATGCAGGCAGGGTGCTGTGGGGGCTAGGGTTCGCCGTGCTGGCCGCCTGCGCTGTGATGCTGTGGGAGAGGAGGCATAAGCCGTGTGCGGGATGCGGGCTTGCCGCGCCGCTGGGACCCGCGGACAACCCACATAGGCCTACTCCAATTAAGTAGATTGAGATGCGGGCCTATGTGGGCTTGTGGTGCGGGTTGGCCCAACGGTTTGGCGGCGTGGCCCATCCCATCTGCATCTTTAGCTAGAGGCGTGTTTTCACGAGATGGCAAGCTAAGCGGCGATAGCGAGCCAAGTTGCGAGGCCGCTGGAGCTGCTCTAATGGGGTAAAGCAGAAACTGGCTTTTCTGCTTCTTTAAGAAGCTAGCTTCTGCGGAAGCAAAACTCTTAATGCAGTGCTACAAAAACATGGTTTACCCACTCCCTCCCCAAAAAAAGAAAGAGAAATGAAGTCTTCGGTTGTAACATGGAAAGAATCACAGCCACTCAAAACATAATGATAAAATAAGATTTCATGTTTGTTTTCCTTTCAGATTCTTATGGAAAAAAGTCGATTCCATCGGAATTTCAAATGAAGTAGGCCAGCGCCTCGTTTATATGGAAGTAAACCATCTGTTTTCAAATAAAGGGGCCATCAGTTTTCTTTTAATTCTTTATACGCCAAAAGGATATCCGCAAAGGCAAAGCTAATAATGCTGCCGTACATGTGTTTTCTCTCCCCCGAGAAGCATGCCGTTCCTCCTTCCCGACAAGTGAAGTTTTCGAGAACGTGGCATGCACGTATTTCATTATGCCAGAAGAAGTTTACAACGATCTAGGATTACTAAGTAAATTTTGAATTATGGTTTTTACTTTTACAATCTGAAACTAAAATAAATAGATAATTTTTTATTATAGTTTTTTTATAATCCACTTATTGAATTATGGAAATTTGAGAAGTTGATTTCTCTTAACTTTTTATAAATTATGAAAGTATATTTTACTAAAATATCTATACAAGTTTTTTATAATTTACAATCCAAAAGTTTTTTATAATACAGCCTTTTACAATTCATAAACTACTTTTTAAAATCTTCAACTATAACAAACAAACTATAAAGAACCACCGGCATTAGCACCTCTCTGTTGAAGACGCGGTTGTTCCTTTCGCTCCCCATAATCTCGACAGCGTAAGCATGACCAATGAATCGAAGCCTTTTCTCCATTCGTTGGGTACCCTTTTGTTCCCACCAATCCGCTAAGTATCTGATTGCTGCGGCAACAAGCGATGGATTATATACCAAACCTCTCTGCTCGATCGCCACGAAGCTCATCAGGAGGTGGTCAATGCTTTCATCCTCTTGTGCACAGGGAGCACACGTAGCATCGTCGCGTAGGCCATGTCGCCGGTGTAACCTTTCGGATGTCCATCAGCGTCGGAAGAGTGCCAACCAAACGAAGCACTTGCAGTTGAGAGGAGCCCTTGTTTCCCAGAGTCGCGCAGCCCCGCGAAGCTTCATTTGGCCCATGAACAGGGCCTTGTACGTCGACATTTTTTTGGCCATGAACAGGGCCTTGTACCATCGCGAAGCCCTGTTATTAGGAAAATAACCCTACGTAGACATTTTCTTTTCCATCCGAGGCCAACAAAATGACCATTTTTTTTTGCTCCTATGGCCTCCACATTGTCTTGCCGTGCATCTACCAGTGGCCAGTGCTGAAGATGGGGACGTCGGCCTCTTTCCACAGGCTAGTCACGCGGTCGATTTGGAGAACCGGCTTCTTCATCCGGCTTGTCGTCACTGGAATAGCATTAGTAGTATTAGGTCACGCTGATTTTACGGTTTTTCTGTGTGGTCAAGTCTCTCTTATTTCTCAAGCTGTCTGATGTGATGTGTGCGGTGCAGCCGATTTTGCGGTCTCTCGGTGTGGCCATGTCTCTTTTATTTTTCGAGCCGTCTGATATGATGTGTGCGGTGCAGATATATAATTATAATTTCTGTATACTTGCAAATGCAACTTTCTGAAGGACAACACTCAGTCCAGCATTGGTTCACCTCACATTAATTTCTGCCTATTCATAATTTGTAGTGTTCTTCCTCACAATGCAACGTTGATTCACCTCACATTAATTTCAATTTGTTCATAATTTGTAGTGTTCTTCCTAACATATTTTTAACTGATCTATTAGATATACTTGGCCTCTCAGTGTGGTCATATCACTCTTATTTTTCGAGCTATCTAGCAGCTATTTTTTTACTGGACGATGTGACTTAACATAATAAATCTGGCAGCCTGCAACTTTCTATAAACTATAGCTGTCAAACTTTACCGTTGTTAATGACATAGCATTTGATATATCTTTAGTAGTACTCTAGTTTCCCTAATAATAGCACCTTTGCAATGGTATTTGGCAGCCCTTGATCCTTTTAGTGATATTTTGCAACACGCATGACGCATGCTTACGATGATACTATACAAAATAACTCCTGGGAAAATGGGACATGTTATTGAAGGAACACCAGTTTTGCTTTTTACCACCGAAAGAATATGCTAAAACTTATTATTCACTAGTGTATTCAATTTTAGAGCACTCTTTCCATTGCTGTCGCGTCACCTTAATTTTCCTCTCTTTCTTTCATGCATGTGAAATTATTTTCCTCAAACATGAATGTGCAACGACAGTAACTAAAATGGAGAAGTAACGGAGCAGCAAGGGAGGTGTAAATGGTGTCTGTACTGTGTCTGCACCCAATTGAACAGTCCGCAGAACTAAAAGAGCCAGATGACAAGAGGTAAAAGGCTCCAAGTTCTGACACAACTGGGACCAACAGTTCTGCGGTCATTTATGGATTTGAAAATTGAATCAGTCCTTAAAAATAATCATCTACTACCTTACATCCCCATCCACCACTTAAGCACAAAGACAGTAAGATAAACTAGAAACAAAACACATATTGGCTACTTAGCATTACAACTAGAATAAATAAATAGCAAGGCATAACATACAGGAACAATTTGCACATGGAAACATAATGCTCAATTGAACAGCTAATACAAATAATCACATGGACTCAGATGCATTCCACCTCCAAATACACAGGGAAAAGAAAACTATGGTATGTAGAGCGCACCGATGTTTTCAACTAGACTATAGTAATGTCATCTTGGACTGAAAATTAAAAAGGGGGAAAGAGTTATATATTGCTGATAAATGTGCATGCGTGCGTGCGTGTGTGTGAGAGAGAGAGGGACTCACTGCTGAGAATAAATCCCTGCAGTAAACTCTGAGCTTTGTCAGCCTGCTCGGGGGTATCAGATATTCGAACAACTTTCTCAATGACATCAGGTCTATCTTCAGCAAGCGTCACAGTGGCACCAGACATCTGTTACCAACGAAGAGTTAGAAGGTAATAGTAGTGTAGAATTTGTCTACCCTGTGTTACTAAACAAAAATTCAGGATGTACAGCACCTCAATTATTTGGGCAAGCTTGCTACCAGCCCTCATGGTGAGGCTTGCAACAGCACTCTTTGGTATGACAACTTCTAATGTGCTTCTAGTCACTAGAGGAACGGCCAATCTGATGGAGGACAAAAAGGGGTCATGGAACAATCAAACATCAGAAATAATTGCAGGCACACAACCTTACCGTTTTGCAGTACTTTGCCTGATATCATCACTAATGTTGCTACCTAGCTCAAATGATCCACTTGCACTGCCTCCATTATCCTGCAATTCAAAATGGCATACTGCACGGTCCAAACACAATCCCTGTACATCATGCAAGGCAAGCTAGAAGGGTAACATGAATCGCAACTGACTATTGCATACTGCAAACATTATGCATCATATTGTACAAAAAAACTCCCAAGTTTATTGATTATTTATAGCCTTGTTTTGTCAGGCAGAAATGTAGGATGCAAGGTTGCTAATGATAGTCAACCAACAGTCGACCCCTAGATGGGGCACAACTGGACACATTTGGAGCAGATGAAATGTCGAAAACTTGGCGGCCTAAATTAAAGATGAGAGATTTACGTGGATGTGCAGCAAAGAAGAGATGCCAGTGGTGAATTTACTCCAAAGAAAACCACAGTTTGCCTTATGGGCATCTTTTAAACTGTGATTTATGAACATCTTTTCCTAATGGCATCAAGGGAATTATTTATACATCAGAGTTACCTTCGAATGCCATGAAGTTGTCAGTTGTGGTGCTTGTTGGTAAGACGCCATTGGAAAATCATTTCCCTGGTATGGTCCTCTAGGCGAGCCCATTGCTGGAGAAATGGATCCATGTACATTACTGTTGCTAGCTTGAATAGGACCAGACATCTCACGGTATAGGTAACTCCTTAAATTTGTAGTTACTTGCATAAGAGCATTCCGAGCGGTTCTAATCCCTCCGACAATCTGCAAGAACATTATGTGCTCAACCGCCAGAAAAATGAACTTGAAACTCAAAACAATATAAAAAATTGTAGTCATGCATGTGAACAAGAATGTCATATGAATCTTGTGATAACATTTGTAATCAAAAGCTCCTTGCAAACCAGCTAGTGGTCCGAAGTCATGTGTAAGTATGAGGTATATAGGTCAACTTCGGGTTGACTTGGAAAGGAAAAATAGTCACTAGACCTCCAATGTGTTCTAGCTTATTCACAAATAAATCACAATTTAAAACCCTCCCAAGTCCCAACCCACAGGAACAAACTCCCAAAACAATATGTATAACCAATTAATCATATAGGTGTTTGCATCTGAATTACCATGTACTTAACTTGCTAAACAGTCAAAAGAGCAAAAATGAAATCTTTTCTGGGAATCAAGACAAACCTGTATGAGTTCATCAGACTCTAGAGAGCAAGATGGAAGATCCTCTCTTGGTAATATCTGTACGTTTGCACTAGTCTGTCTCTGTATATCAGATAGTGATCCATCTCTTCCCTCAAAGCAAGCAATTTCACTTGAAGGTACAAGTAGTCTTGTTGTGATAATGTTATCCTTGTCAGGGCCAAGGTCTACAATATGAGTTTGGATGTGCAGCAGTGCTCCCTGAGCTGGGAAAAGCTCATGGTCTGGGCCCTATATCAAGAGGAATAAGTCCAACATTTTGAAAAGCTTTCAAATTTAACAACAAAAAATTGAAAAGTTTTAATACAGTATTCAAAACCAGGTATTTTCATTCAACATTACAAAAAATCAGAACTTAAAAAATACAAAATTAAATATTTTGAATCTTAAATTTCAGATTTTGATTATGAATTTCAAAACATGAGTTAACATTTCATATTCAAATGTTTAGGTTTAATTTTTGAAGTTATTTTTAACATTTCTTTGCCAAGTCAGTGTCACGTCATCAACTGTGTGACCACCACGGTGGTGAAACCACTTCCAAAACCACCTGGGGGGGGGGGGTATTTAGACGGTATTGAATAGTTCGAGAGGCTCGATACCTGGTTTCATACTTCGAGAGGTTATCTAGATGAACATCAATACTTCAGGGGGCTAAGTAGACTTATTCCATATCAAATTATGTACATGTTAGCCATATAAAAATGAGCCCTTTAGGAGGAGAAAAGCATTATCAAAATTCAGTTAAGAATGATAGTTAATGCAAATCACTAGTAGACAGACACTTCCGAAGTAAAAAAAAAAAAGGATATTTCAACCAAAGGCAGACTAGAATATTTGAACTGAACAGATCCAAAGGTAGACACAAATCATTACAAAAAGTCAAATTAAGGTTGCATGCTGACACTGCTGTCAGGTAACTTTTTTCATCTAGGGGTTACCCTCCACAAATCTTAGGGAAGGTTGACTCCTGTATAAAACCATAACTCAAACTAGACAACCAAATTGGTATCTCATAGTTGATTTAGATGTTAGACAACTTCCTTGAAAATGAATAAATATAAACAACTAATTAATTCCTTATCAAGAACAAAGCACAAACTAATTAGCTGACTCTCAACTATCAATACTTCCAAAATTGCTCGAACATGGTAGATCTTAGTTAAGAACCCAGTGTAATCTTAGTTAGTGAACCAGGAATTCTACTAAGATTAGTGAAACAATCAGTTTGCTTATTGAAGAGAGAACAGCAATAACCATCTGAAAAAGAAGCTTTAGATGTAATTGTCACAGTCGATGTCTAATCTATAACAGAAATGGTATGTTAATTTACAGAAAACTGTAATACTTTAGGTCTTGGATTAGGTCCTGTGTTTCTTATGGCCTAGATTATTTTATTACTTGCTGTGGCTTTCTGCATCTCTAGAGCAGAACCTAGCAAGCATGTTCAAACAGTTCCTTCAACAATTTGTCTTGTCCATTACCATTAGTAGCAGCTAAATTGGGCTGTTCCTCCATAATCTTGTGATGCTTCATAAATAATATATTTTTTTTAACGGAAAACTGTGGGAGAGTCCTCCACAGCATATTTCAAAATTGTAAAATAAAAACAGCGGGTATGTACAGGTGGGAAGAAAAGCAGAAAGAAGGGGCAGTTACATCACAAATAAATTACAGATGTTATGCACAGATTCTTTTGCTTTGGTATATGGGATGTTTCGAATGGTACATTCCGGTAGCAGATTGGATTAAGATTTTCACTTCAAATCATTTGGAGCATTAATGGCTTAATGCACTGTATATAATATAGCTTTGGAGATTCTCATGATATCAATACACAACTAAAATGCATTCAAAGTCAATTTTGCCAGGGTTAAAAATTACCACTTTTGTGCATTTTCCATGGTTGGAACATATGTCATTAAAGAAAAACTAGAGCACCTAAGAGGAACTATGTGCACACCCAATTCGAGCCAGAGAAGTGGATAAAAAACGCCCAGGTTCTCTAATAGGACTCGAACCTGGGTGGTGGGTGCATACACCCATACCATCAATTGAGTTACGTTCAGTTCCTAGTAACATACATCATTGTACTTAATTTATACATTGCCCTCGTTTTTACCTAAAATAATTGAATTTTCCATGCCAGGAATATAAAGCCCACATAGGAGCGGTATAACAAATACTGAGGAATGTTGGGCTAGAATGTTCCTAGATTATATTCTCAACCACATCACCTAGGTATCGTTAAGGTGCAGATACAAGTTAACATATGGGAAGCAAAGAAGTATAGAATTGTGCAATGCACGCCTGGTTTACCTCTCTCGATGTGACAATTACTACCCTTTCGTCAGAACCAACAATAATATCAGTAAGCTTAACATCGACACCAACATCTGCATGTACCACCGCCCTTCTTGGTGAGACCATCACAATCTTGGCGGTCAGACTGGCCGACCCCACGGTCAGATCGTGGGACCCAAAACTCTTTGTATGATTCTCGGTCAGACCGGGACTTGGTTCTACTCAGCATATGAGAATATTTTATAAAGCGGTATGACCGCCTGAAGGGCCGGTCAGACCGCCATTCTCAAAAGAGTAATACTGCTCTGGTTCATATACAACGATCAGACCATCGCCTGGGCCGGTCAGACCACTAGCACTCAGAAGCTCCCAAGGGCAGTCTTTTCGACGAATTTTCTCAAACTATAATTTTCAACTCTATATGAAATGCAAGTTTGAGCAATTTGGCACCACAGAGACCTTAAGTAAACATACATCAACCCCTCTTAATAGTACGGCACTTATCAGAGCCAGTTCCTGTGCAGTCGCTAGTGCGACTGATTAATCGCGTGGTTTAAGCAGTCGCACTAGCGGCCGTCGGATGCAAAGCAGGCAGTTGAGGTCCGCGCGTGTCACGACCCAAATTCTTAATCACGCGATTAATCATAATCATGCTTTTGAAGCATTATGTTTAATTTTTGCATAATTATAATTCGGAATATTAATGCATTAGTATGAAATCATTTGGATGAGAGAAAGAAATACGGGAGAGAAAAGGATTAATTTCGCAGCGAAAATGGACACACTGACACCGGACCATCCGGTGTAACACTTCTGGAAATTTTGTACACGTGTCAACTAAAAAATTATCCAGTGCTACCCTGGACTTGATCATCGGAGCATCCGGTGAATATAGAAGTGTTTTTCTGACTTGTGCAAATAATGCTCCGGTGCGGCCAAGAACACAACCACCGGATCCTCCGGTGAGGCATGTTTTTCTGAGTTCATCCATTCAAACTTTCCTTGAGCTTTAACTTCTCAACATCTCAACCAGTGACTTCTATGAGCTACCTAGTGCTAGAATTTCACAAGTGTGCATCAAACCAAGTCTAGACTCAACTAAGTCAAGCTACTACTCTTAGCCCCTCTTTATAGTACGGTCAAAAGACTAAGAAAGGAGACCTATACTATTCTAAGTGTCATTCATCTCCTTTGTGACACTTAGAACTAGAATATCCTTAATCTTGATGCACATGACCTTTGAGTACCCAAATATCATTGTATATTAATTTTTTGATTCCCTTCAAAACAAATTGTTAGTCACAATGATACGATTGTCATTAATCACTAAAACATTTACCAGTTACCTAGGGGCCTAGATGCTGCTACAATCTCCCCCTTTTTGGTGATTGATGACAACACAAATAAGAGTATGGAGATAGAAATTGAAGTACACCCTATCATGTTAGGCAATGACAGCAAATAACAATATAACATGCTAGAATAAATAGAATTAAGCACACAAGAAATTAAACAAAATAAGATGACAGACGAAACACATCGATTAAGAACCAAATGACCTGTCATTACATCAAAATCCAAGAGATCCAACAAGCCAAACCTAGCTACCCAAAAGCTAAACTAGACTCCCCCTGAAACTAGAAAGCTCTCTAGACACTCAAGACTAGCTATTTCTCTCCAAAACTCCCCCTAACACTAGACTCTCTCCCCCTTTGGCATCTAAGCACCAAAAAGAGAACACATCTACACATCTGGAGCTAGAGGAGACGAGGGAGCTGACGTTGCCGAAGAAGGCTACACCACGAACGGAGAGGCATCGGACTCGGAGGTGGATGAAGACAACATAAGCTCAACGTCACTGTCGTCAGCTAGAGAGGACGCTCCTGTTGCAGTCTGACTCGGCACTGTGTTGACATTCTGGGCGGCCATCTCCTGGTCGACCTGACTGAGCACCTCTCGAAGAGTAGGATCTACCCCATCAACCACAGGCTGCGAGACAGCTGGAGGCACAACAGGAGGCTCCTGAGCTGGAGCTGTCGACTGTGGCGAGTCCTCGTATTAGAGAGGTCCAGTGGGTAGAGGTGACATCAGTGTAGTAAGCACTGGCCTCGAAGACGTCCCGACAAGTATCAGAGAAAGTACTCCAATGGAGAAGAGAGCTGACAGGGGAAAGTCTGACCCCGGAGTAGTAAATAGACCGCTGACACTGCCTGGGAGAGGACTGGCAGCTGGAGCAGGTGCTGGAAGTGCAGCTGGCAACTGAAGACCGGTGTGCTGGAATAGGAAGGAGAACATGCGAGCATTGTTCTCTCTGTCTGACTGAAGCACTGAGAACATAGCCTACTGCTGCTGCTGTAGAGACTGCAAGAACACCATCTGCTGCTCCTGCTGGTGAATCATGTTGGCCTGGAGCTTCGCCTGCATCTCAGCCTATGCTATTAACTGCTGCTGAACTATCTACTGCTGCTGCATCTACTGAAGAATCAGTGCAAGCTATGAAGGCTACGCAGCAGGGGTCACTGAAGGAGCTGTCTCAGGCGTTGAAGAAGTAAGAACAGATGTCTGAGGGGCTGCCTGAGAAGAACCTCCTGCCTCGGCATCCTGTGACCTAATGACCGGAGGAATGTACTCAATATCGTCCGAATCCGAGTTGCTGTCAACATCGAAGATAAATTGAAGTAGCTCTGCCTCGGCCTCTGCTAGGGCCTAGTCCTTTGCAGCTGCTCTCTCTCACTCATCAACAGGGATAATCTCATGAGCGTGAACCATGGCTCGCTGACCACGACATCTGTTGGTGAGAGCAGAAGGAGCATACTCCTTGAAGCGAGTGGGGGAATCCTCATAGACCTCGAGGAACTTGGGATACCTGATGGCGTGAGCAAGCAAGTGAGATATGAAGTGCGCGTATGGTTGCTGTCTAGCCAAGGACATCCCCTCTGCTATGGCATCCTCAATCTCACACAAGATCAGATCCACGATGTCAAAACGGCGGTGAGTGAGGATGGACAGAATCAACCAATGCTGCAAGCTGGTGATGGCCTCTCCGTAGCCGATCCTCGGTAGCAAACTACGTCTCAAGGCCAAGTGGATGGCCTTCGCTACAGGTGTCAGCATATCTGGCAGTCACGGCGAACCTGGAGCGATGGGCTGTCTGAAAAGCGGCCTGATCTCCTCATAAGTCGGAAAGATGCCACCAACCAGAGGACGGTGAGGGGGCTCGGCGTTCGGATGAACAATCTTGTGCAAATATAATCTGAAAGTCTCTCCCTGGAACATGATCTGAATGAAGTTCCTCTCTAGTGCAATCCATATTGTGGCGTAGAACACTCTGACCCAGTCCTCTACATATCTGTCCACGTTAGTGACCAGAGCTAAAAGTCCAGGGAAGGTGTCAAAGTGCTGCCTCACGTCCACTCCTCCTGCAGTTGACTGCATATAGCACTAGTTGTGCATCTTGTGCTGGCTCAAACTAACCTTCTTCCTGAGATAGGAGTGGAAGAAACCCTCCTACAGGACTGACCAGAACCGGGGATCAACTCCATCATCCCTGACCTCAGGAAACCACTCCTCGACTGGCACAAAATGCAGCTTCTTGATCCTCGATGACTTATACGAAGTCATATCAATCAGTTTGAGCTGATCTGTCTGCTGCTGCTCTGCCTCCTCCTCAACTGGCTCTGGCTCTGGACAAGCCCTCTTCTGGATGCCTAACTGGCCGAAAGGTATCGAACCCAACCTCCTGGCAGGACAGGAGTGGGTGGACCAATGCGGAGTAGGAGAGTCATCACGGATCGTGAAATCACGTTGAGTGTCTGCTGCCTCAGCTGCTGCAATGGTTCTATCCCACTCGTTCTGAACCTTTGACTTCTTCTTCGGTTGCTCAACGGCCTTGCCCTTGCCCTTGTCAATGCGCTCATGAACCATCTAACTGATAGAGAGATGATAACAGGATGAGCGATAGGGTTGGGTATATGAAACTTACATGATGTGACCCAAAAATGAATTCTAAGCAAGAATTTTGAAGAAATTTGATGAACATTCTAAGGATTCATGTTTGTGACAGGGCAATGATCAATTTCAAAGGATATGACTTTAATTTGAATTAATTGATCAAAGGCATTTGAATTGTGAGCAAATTTGTAAGAAATTTGATGGGCATATGAAGGATTTGAGCAAATTCGGCACAATGTAGATCAACATGCCCTAAAACGTGATCAATGTGAATGATATGGTTCTAAATTGAACAAATGATCATGAATTTGATTGGATTTTGCTTGAATTTGAGTGAAATTTGAGCAAAAAGAATGAATTCATCATGAATTTGATGAATATGAGGAATTAAGCGCATATATGGATGGACATGCCCTCAAATGCATGGACTTGAACTAATTGAAGCACAATTGCATCAAAATTTGATCAAATTTTCCGCAAATTCAATCTAGGGTTTGCAAATTCGATGAATCCAATTGAAAGGATCGAAATTTTGCTCACCGAGATCAAATGGAGGAAGGAGATGATGGAGAGGGAGAGATCACGGCTGCCTGAGAGCTCGAAGGTGACACAAAGGGTGACGAACGGTGCACGGCAGCGGTGCTGGCCTTCAGGGCGTGGCGCGGTGCAGGTGGTGGAGCATGACGGCGTAGGGCGGCGGCGGCTGATCGGCGGTGAGCACAGGAGCGGTAGCACGACAACGAGGTGGAGCCTGACGGCGGCGAGATGGCGGGGGGAAGGTGGGTTCGAGCGGCGGCGCGGAAAAGTGAACGAGCCGATCGAGAGAGAAAGCTTATATGACAAGTGGGTCCCACGAAAAATTTGAACACCGGATGGTCCGGTGATACTGAGAACTGAGCACCGGACCAATATTTCCAGAGAGCATATCGAACCATACCGAGCACAGGAAGGTCCGGTGATGCTAAAACTTTGAGCACCGGACCAATATTTCCAAAGAGTATCTCAAAACTGAGCCGAGACCTCTTTCACACACCGGATGCTCTGGTGGGTATAAACTGAACACCGGACACTACCATCGGATCAATTATCAGAGAATTTTCAAAAGTTAACACCGGATACTCAAGTGATGTTGCACTGAAAACCGGAGAGGGTCACCGGATTGATAAGCAGACCTTCTGACTTAACTTGCCAAAGACTGAGCACCAGAAGGTTCGGTCCTGGACCATTGCAAACATCTGACCTTTATTGAGTAAGGAGATCATTTGCACACACCGGACTGTCCGCTAGAGCTAAGTTGATCACTGGATAGATGCACCGGAGCTTTGAAGAAAAGAACTGATCTGACAGCTAGAGCACCGGATGATCCATTGACGGGACGGAGAGGATCACCGGACCATCCGGTGAGAAGAAAAAGTTTCTACTGAACTAAAATCTCTCACGAAGTCCAAACCTCAAACATCCACTCAACAAAAACATATGTTTGGATTAGCTTGAGTGAAGTCTTACTCTCTCAAACACTCATTTGCAAATATTTGTCAAAAAGGCTATAGCATACATAATTTTGCAATAGGCAATAAAAACCAAATAAAAAGGAGGAAGAAAACTCCAAGGAAATGTATGAGCCATATTTCCTATGAAATTAAAGATTAAGACTTTAAATTCACTAGGACATGACTCAATAGGCATTAAGCACTTACGACTTTTTAATCACACTCATGGAGGTGTATATTCACATAGAGAGCAAACAACAATCTCAAAGAGTGATATCCTCCTTTGTGAACTCTCTACCGCTAATGCATATGCAATGCAAAACAAGTGCATGAAAGTAAACATGGGTGGAAGCTATATGGCATGTGAATGCATAGCATAAGATAAATCTATCTTGTCATATTACTTCCCTTCTCAAGCTTCTTCATGGTGAACCCATCAACATGCCTTGAGAGAAACCAGGGGACCACCATCTCAAGCAAAACCCATGTTCACCACTATTTTGAGAAGGTTAGACAAGCACCTATCATGAATGCATCTATATGACAAGGCATCACATGACGTTAGAAGCATCTATCACATTCAACTCACTTCGCAATCTACAAAAGGTTGCTTCATCTAGAGGTTTTGTGAAGATATCCACCAATTAATCTTCCGACCTTACACCACTAAGAGAGATATCATTATTAGCCACATGATCTCTAAAGAAGTGATGGCGAATATCAATGTGCTTTGTGCGAGAGTGTTGAACGGGATTGTTTGCAATTTTTACGGCACTCTCGTTGTCACAAAAGAGTGGAACCTTCTCTAGACGAACATGAAAGTCTAACAAGGTTTGCTTCATATAAAGGATTTGAGCACAACATGCTCTAGCCGCAATGTATTTTGCTTTCGCGGTGGACAAGGCTACCGAGTTTTGCTTTTTAGACGATCAAGAAACTAGGGATTGCCCTAGCAAGTGGCACCCACCCGAAGTACTCTTACGATCCACACGACATCCGGCAAAATCCGAATCCGAGTAACCCAAGAGTAGGAAACTAGCACCTTTTGGGTACCACAAGCCTATGCTAGGTGTATGCTTTAGGTATCTTAGGATTCTTTTAACCGCGCTAAGATGCGATTCTTTAGGATTAGCTTGAAAGCGAGCGCAATGCATACACTAAATATAATATCGGGCCTAGATGCGGTAAGGTAAAGAAGCGACCCAATCATAGAATGATAAAGCTTTTGGTCAACCGGTTTACCCGTTTCATCCAAGTCGAGATGTCCATTTGTAGGCATTGGAGTCTTGATTGGCTTGCAGTCATCCATCTTGAACTTCTTGAGGATGTCCCTCGTGTACTTCTCTTGATGGATGAATGTCCCTTCCTTCAATTGCTTGATTTGAAATCCAAGGACGTAGTTGAGCTCGCCAATCATCGACATCTCAAAATCTCTAAACATCATGTCACCAAATTCCTTGCAAAACTCTTTGTTAGTTGAACCAAATATTATATCATCAACATAAATTTGACACAAGAAAAGCTCATTGTCGATGATCTTTGTGAACAATGTGGTGTCCACCTTCCCGATCTTGAATCCTTGGTTGATGAGGAAGTCACGTAGGCGTTCGTACCAAGCTCTTGGGGCTTGCTTGAGTCCATAAAGCGCCTTGTGCAACCTATAAACATAATTAGGATGTCTAGGATCTTCGAAACTGGGAAGTTGTTCAACATAAACAAGTTCATTGATGTAGCCATTTAAGAATGCACTCTTCACATCCATTTGAAAATGCTTAATGTTATGATGTGAATTAAATGCAAGAAGGATATAAATGGCCTCAAGCCTTGCCACGGGAGCGAATGTTTCGCCAAAATCCAAACCTTCAACTTGTGCAAATCCTTGCACGACGAGTCTTACCTTGTTGCTTACCATCATACCATGTTCATCTTGCTTATTGTGGAAGATCCACTTGGTTCCAATTACATTCTTGTCTTGAGGCCTTTCTTCAAGAATCCATACTTCATTGCGGGTGAAGTTGTTGAGTTCTTCTTTCATAGCCATCACTCAATCTGGATCCTTAAGAGCCTCATCTACATGTGTGGGTTCCAAACAAGTAATGTTCACAAAATGAAGCATATTGACGAGAGCGAGTTCGTACTCCTCTAGATGGACTTCCAATGATCAAGTCAATGGGGTGATCCTTGGAAATATGTGTATACTTCACTTGTGGTTCTTGAGGTGTATCTTGCGGTGGTGCAACATCTTGAGCTTGAGCTTGAGCCTCCTCTTGAGAGATATGGATATCATGTGATGGAAGTGGTTGATCATCCTTGTCCTCATCTTCATCAACTTGGGGCGCCATGGAGGTGTGTGGATTTGAAATAGAGGGTACATCTTCATCATCCTCCTTAGGCTTGATATCCCCAATTGCCATATTATTCATTGCATCTCTCAAAGGTTCATCACCTATATCATCACAAGAAACACCTTCTCCTTGGGAGCCATTAGATTCATCAAACTCCACATCACATGTTTCTTCAATAAGACCGGTGGCATTGTTGAATACTCGATATGCTTTGGAGTTAGATGCATAACCAACAAGAAAACCAATATCACAACGTTTTTCAAACTTTCCTAGGCATTCTCTTTTTTTAAGATAAAGCACTTACACCCGAACACCCAAAAGTATGAGATATTGGGTTTCCTCCAAATGAGAAGCTTATGTGGCGTCTTCTTCAATAGTCGGTGGAGGTACACTCGATTGGATACATGACACGCCGTGTTGATTGCTTCTGCCCAAAACTTCTCTAGCGTACCATACTCATCCAACATTACTCTTGCAAGAGTGATTAATGTCTTGTTCTTTCTCTCCACCACGCTATTTTGTTGAGGGGTGTAGGTTGACAAGATGAAATAGGGAAAGACAGAAGATAGAACTTAAAAGAAAAGGATAATTGAAGTAACTCGTCTTCGAATGAACTCATGATCTGAACGAGTCGCACATACACCCTAGCACATGTTCCTCGACACTAAGGACATCCCTCCTTTCTTTCTCTCGGTCCCACCAGGGCGGGCCCCTCTGGGGTAATAAAGAAATTGATAAAAAAAAGTGGTTTTGAATTAGAGACGTTAAAAATAATCAACCAACGTCAGCTATAACCCCTAGCCTTCCACAGTTTTAATTACAAAAGGCATCCCTACCAAATAAAGTATCCAGCCTCACAAGGAGTCCATCTAGCTTACTCGTGCACTTTACCTAAACCAACGTAACGACTCATGCTTGATGCCTCTATCATCACAAAATTCTTCAATGTATGTGTTCTTGAACTCCGTGCCATTGTCACTCCGGATCTTCACAAGTGTGACCTCAAATTCATTTTGAGCCCTCTTCACGAACTTCTTAAAGATCCTAACGGTCTTGCTCTTGTCATCTAGAAAGAAATTCCAAGTGTATCTTGTATAATCATCAACAATGACAAGGCAATAGAGATTACCACCAAGACTTTTGTAGGTAGTTGGTCCGAAGAGGTCCATGTGTAGTAGCTCCAAGAGTCTTGATGTAGACATCATCGATTTGTATGGATGTGAGTTTGCAACTTGCTTCCCTGCTTGGCAAGTGTTACACAACTTATCCTTTTCGAAAACAACTTCCTTCAAACCAACTACTATTCCATTCTTGAACACCTTCTTGAGTTGGCTCATTCCAATGTGTGCAAGTCGACGATGCCAAAGCCAACCCATAGATGTCTTGGTGAAGAGGCATGTAGTCAAGCTAGCTTCATTAGAGGAGAAATCTACAAGATATATATGTCCATGTCTAAAGCCTTTAAAGATTAGATCATTATGCTTCTTGCTAGTTATGATAACATCAACATCACTAAATAAGCATGTTAAGCCTAAATCACATAGTTGAGCTACAGAAAGCAAATTAAAGCTGAGCGACTCTACTAAAAGAACATTGGAAATAGAGAGATCATTGGAGATTTCTATCTTACCCAAGCCTACCATATTTGCCTTAGAATTATCACCAAAGGTGACTTTATCATGATTGCCCACATCATCTTCTAGTGAGGTGAACATCTTTACATTGCCGGTCATATGTTGTGTACATCCACTGTAAAGTGCCTAATACTTTCCACCGACTTTGTAGTTCACCTACACACATGGGATCAAGCTTTTTGTTTAGGTACCCAACTGAGTTTGGTACCTTTCATGTGAGACACAAGAGCTTTAGGCACCCAAAGTTGTCTAGGAAGCTTTCCTTTAGCTTGAGTTCCAATGAATTTTGCCATAATTTTATCACTCTTAACCTTATGCAATAAGAAATTATGATCATTGAACGTAGACTTGTATTTAGAAGGCAAAGTAGGAAGTGGTTTAGTAGGAATTGGCCCCTCCCTCGTGTGGTGACCGGTGACTTGACAATGTTGGCAATATGAACCAAAACTTCCTTGATGAAGCAATTCTTGATCTCCGGTGTCTTGATGACCTTTTCCACCGGGTTGGGGAAGCATCCAAGGCCTCTCTTGTTGTAGTACAATACATTCTTCGTGAGAATTTCCTTGTGCTTGTACTCCCCCTTAGTCAACCGGGCCACACATGACTTTAGACTTGAAATTTCATTCTCAAGCTCTTGCTCTCTTGCATGGTTAGTCTTAGAAGATGACATATTATCACATGACGAGGAGCATGTTATATTAAGAAGATCAACACAAGAAGTAGATGTATTAACCTTAACAACATCAATAGTAGGCAACTCATTCATGCTAGGATCAATGGCATCATAAGCTAACTCAAGTTATTGATATTTGCATTTCAAGTCAATATGCTCAAGTTTTAGCTTCATGTTACTAGCCTCAAGAGACTTGCTAGATGCAACTACTTCATCATGTTTCTTAATCACATCATTGTATTTAGTAAGCAACTCATCATGATTAGAACTAAGCATAGCATTAGCATTTTTAAGAGACTTGATTTTAGTTTTTTGTTTCTCGATGATAGTAGCATAGTCATTCATGAGCTTAGGTAGATCATTAGGAGAAAAGCCATCATCATCACTACTATCATCTTCCTCACTACTCACCTTGTTGTTACCTTTTGCCATGAGGCACATAGGTGGTGGAGGTAGAGATGGATCATCATTGGTGATGGCAAGGCCCGCAAAGTTGTTGTCTTCATCATCGCTTGAATCACCACTTGAACTTTCGCCAGAGACCCATTCACCAACAATGTAGGCCTTGTGGCCTCCACCCTTATTGCTGAAGAGCTTCTTCTTCCTCTTATCTTGATCATTCTTCTTGTGCTTTTCCTCATCCTCAATTGCATCAATCTTCTTGGACTTGTTCTTGTTTCTTTTGTCGGGATGAGGGCAATCATATGATATGTGGCCAAGGATACCACAATTGTAGCACTTTTTCTTGTCTCTGCCACTGGACTTGTTAAATTTCTTTGGGCGAAATTTGTTCTTCTTGGGATCATAGTTGTAGCCCTTATTTTGAAACTTAGAGATCATCCTTGTGGTTCTTCTCATGAGAGGAGCAAGCTCGGTGTCGGAGTCATCACCACCACCACCATCATTATCATCATCTTCATTGCTTTCACTTGATGATGGGAGGTTCATCTTCTTATTCTTCTTATCAACCATATTTGCCTTGAGAGCAAGATTCTTCTTGGATGAAGACTCAAGATCTCCAAACAAGAACATCTCATGAGCACATATCTTCCCAACGACGTCGGTGATGGTCTTGTCATTGATGTCCCTTTCATGAAGAAGAGAGATGACAATGCTATATTATGGCTTGGGAAGCACCATCAAGATCCTACAAATAACATCTCCTTGAGACAATTGAGTGAGTTCAAGAGAATTGATTTCTTCCACAAGTATATTCATGCGAGAGTACATATCATTGCATAACTCATTAGGAAGCATCTTGAATTGATTAAGAGCATTCATAAGCACATGATATCTTTCCTCACGAATTTTCCTAGAACCCTCATGAACTTCACAAAGAGCGATCCAAATCTTATTAGCGAATTCCTTGCTCCTAACTCTAGAGAAAACCTCCTCACTAATTCCCTCAAATGTAACATTCTTTACCTTAGCATTTCACCTAACTTGTTGGTCAGTAAAAGGTTGATCAAACCCAATAGAAGCGGCTAGCCAAACTTCAGGGGAAATGGCCTCAAGATAGCTTGGCATGCAAACTTCCCAATAGGTGAAATTCCTTCTCTCAAACTTTGGCACACTACTTCCACTCCCCTGAGCTATTGCTCTAGGATTTTAAGCCTATCAAGAGTACGAGACTCTGATACCAATTGAAAGGATCGAATGGCCCAAGAGGGGGGTGAATTGGGCAATTAAAAACTTCTACCGAAATCTAGAACAAATAGCAACCTTAGCCAAGATGAAAAGAAATGCGACTACACGAACAAGCTAGGAGAAGGCAACAAAACAAGCAAGCAAAGACACTAAGAAAATGCGGAGAAGAAAGCTTGCAAGAATATAAATGCTCAAATTAAATTGCGGAATGGTAAAGAGATGGACAAGAGAACACTGGATTTTTCCCGAGGTATCGAGGAGTTGGAACTCCCCCTAGTCCTCGTTGGAGCATCCACCAAGGATATTGCTCCCCTTTGAGTCATTAAGACTCAAGTGCTCTCTCATGATTGCCACTTCTCCATCTCCGGATTGGCGAGCATCAAACCAAGTACATATCTCTTCTCAGGGCTCCCACAAGAACTCCAAGAGCTTAACGAGACACCTCCAATCACCAAAGACTAGCTAGGTGTTGCCAACCACTAAGAGTAACAAGCCACTAGCTTCACTTAACCAGGATCAAGCCTAGACTATAGCTAGATGCACACTTGCTACTCTCCAAGTACTAATGATATCCTTAATCTTCAATTAGGGACTTGGAAATCAACTCAAGTGCTCTCTCTTGCTACTTGATGACACACACAATGTATGAACTCCTCTAGGTCGCAAGTGTACTAAATGAAACCAAGTAGAGAGGTATTTATAGGCTATAGATCCAAATTATAGCCGTTGCCTAACCACCCACGTTTTCTGTTATCACCGGATGGTACGATGAGTATATCCTTACTCACACCGGACAATCCGGTGAGTACAATTTTCATACCCAAGTGCCAGCTGTCACTAGCTGTTACTGTTGAGAATTAGTCCGGTGATAAGATCCTGTGTTCAATACACTAACACTGGACCATCCGGTCAGTTGAACCAAGTCAAACTTCACTTTGCAAGCCTCTCTGTTGAAAATGCTCCGGTGCTCATACATATCCATCATCGGACAATCCGGTGAGTAGTCCACTTCATAATGCCCGAAGAAACCTCTCCGCAGAAATTAGTCTGGTGATATCAACTTTCAATCACCGGATAATCCGGTGAGTACAAATCTCTTTGGTCACCAGAAAAGCTTCTCTGTAAGAATTAGACCGGTGAGAACATCTTTCCATCATCGAATAATCTAGTGAGTTCAAGTTCATATTTTTCCGAAAACA
Organism: Phragmites australis; assembly: GCF_958298935.1. NCBI lineage: Eukaryota > Viridiplantae > Streptophyta > Magnoliopsida > Poales > Poaceae > Phragmites > Phragmites australis. Next base: position 4,747,087 of record NC_084927.1, read on the forward strand.
TCTCTTCTGCTGAAATTAGTCCGGTGCATTGAACACACTGACACCGGACCATCCGGTGTAACACTTCTGGAAATTTTGTACACGTGTCAACTAAAAAATTATCCGGTGATACCCTGGCCTTGATCATCGGAGCATCCGGTGAACATAGAAGTGTTTTTCTGACTTGTGCAAATAATGCTCCAGTAAGGCCAAAAACACAACCACCGGATCATCCGGTGAGGCAAGTTTTTCTGAGCTCATCCAATTCAAACTTTCCTTAAGATTTAACTTCTCAACATCTCAACCACTGACTTCTATGAGCTACCTAGTGCTAGAATTTCACAAGGGTGCATCAAACCAAGTCTAGACTCAACTAGATTAAGCTACTACTCTTAGCCCCTCTTTATAGTACGGTCAAAAGACTAAGAAAGGAGACCTATACTACTCTAAGTGTCCTTCATCTCCTTTGTAACACTTAGAACTAGAAGATCTTTAATCATGATGCACATGACCTTTGATCGACTAGATTATCACTTTAGAGACCAAGTGTACTGTCGATGACACAGGAACTAGGGGTCCCCGAGTCCCGAGGCCAGAACAGCAGAGTGCCACATGGCGCCCTCCCTCGGGGATTACCTCCCCGAGGTCCGAGAAGACCAAGTCCCGGGAGACGGTGCTCAGGGCCATGAACAGTGATCCCCGAGTACCCGAGTTCCCCGATGATCTGAGGAGACCAAGTTCTGGGAAGAGAGTGCTCGGGGCTGCGAACAGTGGCCCCCAAGCACTCAAGTCCCCCGACGACAAGGAAAGCTAAGTACCGGGAAGAGGGTGCTCGGGGCTGCGAACAGTGGCCCCCGAGCACCCGAGTCCCCCGAGAACCCAAGGGAAGTTAGTTCCGGGAGAGAGTGCTCGAGGCCACGAGCAGTGGCCCCCGAGCACTCGGTTCCCCGAGGACCCGAACAGTCAGTACCGGGAGAGAGTGCTCGAGGCCACGAGCAGTGGCCCCTGAGCGCTCGGTTCCCCGAGGACTAAGAGAGGGCATACCCGGGAGAGAGTGCTCGGGGTTGTGAACAGTAGTCCCCGAGCACTCAGAGTTCCCCGAGGGCCCAAGAAGTCCTTCGCCCGTGGCCCCCACAAAGGCCCAGCGGTGAGGTGTCAGCTGGTGAGAGGCCCGATGCTACATTTAAGAGGGTGCGTGGCCTATCACCTCCAACTGCTCCCCCCACGCTTGCTGTCAGTCCCTGCCACGGCCTGGCAGGGAGGCGTGGGGACATTTAATGCACGGGTCCCATCGCGGGACATCCGGTGCGCCTCGGGATAACATCGCGAAGCCCGAGGCGCCCCGCCTGCCGCCCTGCTGTGTCAGGCGTACAAGACCGGGCGGGCGCGCCGGGCTGCTTGGTGGCTGCCCGGTGGGCCCTCCCCGCGGCGCCCATTGAAAAATGGCATGAGGACTTACAAGACGGGACGGGACACGTTTTCAACTCTCCCCGTCACCTCGCGCAGCAGTCCATGATGGTTGCTTTCCATTTATGGCGCCTTGGAACTCGCGCCATCCCCTTCTGGGCATGCTACCACCCCATCGAGTATAAAGGCAGGGCGGGCTCCCTGGAGGTTCAGGACAGGTTCAGACGAGATCAAATCCTCAGCAACCGACGGCAAGCACAGAAGCTCAGATCGGCCGAAGAACAAGGAGCACGAAGCTCTAGACTAGACAAATATTCTTGTAACCCAGCAAACACTCCAAGAGACATTCTCAGAGCATTTATAGAATACACACAGGAGTAGGGTGTTACGCTCAGTGCGGCCCAAACCTGTCTAAAAATCCCCCGAGCATTTACTGCTTCCTGCATCCGATCATTCCATTCTACCTGCATCGTATTTACGCCCATTTATTTCACCTGCAAAACAGATTCAGAATCATCCCCCCGGCCGAATCTCAAAGGAGGACCCTCCAGATCTGCTTGAGGAGTTCACCCTCCGACAGCTGGCACGCCAGGTAGGGGGGTTGCATCCCTGAATTTGTTTTGTTCTCCTGCAGAAAAGATGGCAGGTGGTCATCATCTCTGAGGCACCGGCTCCAGCACCAGCTCCAGCGAAGAAGTGGAGCCCATCGCGTACAAAATTGTCAATATATACTCTCATTTTCCAATTCTTTTTTCTAGAATCCATATGTTTAATCTATTCGGTGAGATGCTCGATTGTGCGAGAAAAACACGCTCTCTCATTTTTCCCGTTGATAAAAACGAATCCCAGTCGATATGCGCACAGGCAGTAGCCACTGACCTAAGCCTGTTCTGGTGAGCTGTGGTGTCCGGTTCAATGGCAGTGCCCCGAGCACCACCGAGCCTCCGGGGTTCTTGGGTAATCCTACCGCTTGAGCAAAGAGTGGTCGGGACCGCCTAGACCTCGGGGGCGGGCTGTCGGTGCTCGGTCCGGCCAGTCCTATCCCGGGCGCCACCGAACCATTGGACCTCTGGGTTATGCATCTGTCTGTACACTTCGTTGGCCTGGGTATTCAAGAGGTCTCGGGTCAAAAACGAGAGCAGTCTATAATGAGTACCGCACTAATAGAGCGCACCGAACAAAGAAGTCTTTTCCTATCTTCTTAAGCTTACAGATCAAATAATCAAGAATAAAACAGCCCAACCGTAAGGGCCTCAGTGCCCAGGGCACTTCTCGGGCCTATGGGGTCCTCGGGTAGTCCTACCACTCGGGCATGAGTGGTTGGGATCGCCTAGCCCCTAGCTCCCTCTCATGCTTTCCAGTGCTCGGGCGCTCCGTACGAGCGAACCAAGTTCTTGGGTACCCCGAGCTCGGAGCGCATACCCCTCCTGGATCGGTCGGCCGAAAGGCTGACAACTGTCCAGTGAATAACTAAAGTCATACGAATTTACATTCTTACATACGCAATCAACTACTGTTCCCGAGTTATCCTCGGGACCCTCGCATTCTAATCTATTCGCTCGCGCACAAAACCCTGCCCATGTGCTCGCTTTTTCCAGAATGACAAAACAAATGGTAGTCAGGTGCACCGTACGAACGGCGATGTTTGACCGAAGTCCTTCATGGTGGTCGTGGTGTTCGGCCAGCTTGGCAGTACCCCGGGCACTACCGAGCCCCTGGGGTTCTCGGGTAATCCTACCGCTTGAGCAAAGAGTGGTCGGGACCGCCTAGACCTTGGGGGTGGGCTGTCGGTGCTCGGTCCGGTCCGTCCTAGCTCAGACACCACCAAACTGTGGGGACTCTTGATCGCATTTCTGCCCGCACGTGTCTCCGGTCTGCTTGTTTGAGAAGTCGCAAAGTGGAAAAGCGTTCACTGGTCGTGGCGTGCTCCGTGCTGGATCGACCTATCTCCCGAGCAAGGAAGTTCGTGCCTTTGTCTCTTGACTTAGCAGCTGCGGACTCGCGATGGCTCGGGGGCTGAACGCGCGGATTAGTCTCACTACTCGGACGATGAGTGGTCGGAGCGACTTCGCTCTCGGGGGAGGAAAGGTCGGGCTCAGTCCGGCTAAGTACTCCTCGGGACGTCAAGTGAAAAGCGAAAAGACAACATCAAGACAAACATTGGAGTTTCAATCCCGAAGAAAGGCTTCTATTATATTCAAAAAGAACCATTAGGAGGGGATCACTCCCATATTTACATCAGTCAAAAAACAAAAAATCTAATCTAGGTCGGCGGGCTCTGGAGGTGGCGAGGAGTCTTCGCTGCTGCTACCGCTGCTTGGTTCCAGCGGTGGCTCCCATGTGAAGCATGCCACCACCTCGGCGGCGATGCCCCAGACAGCCTCCCGGGCGGCCACTTCCTCGGCCTCGACCACTCCCTGTCGGATAGGCTCTAGCGAGAAGGTGGGGTCTCGGCTCCGGTAGCAGGCACGGACGTGCTTGGCCACCGCTTGGGCCAGAGCGCGCCCCTCCCGGGATGCCAACTCCTACACAGCCCGTGGAAGAGCCTTGAGGCGCCGGCTGATCTCCTCGAAGCTGAGGGCAAGGTGGCCGATGGTCTCTTGGTCCATCCCCTTCTCGTCCACATTGACTCACCCAAGCCCGGCCACCCTCACGGACCTCCGTGCCTGCCGAAGGATATCCCGCATCATCAGCTTCACGTTGGCCCACTCGTCCACGGCGGTCTCGAGCTTGACCTTCGCGATCTGCAGCCGCTCCTCAAGGCTGACCCCCTCGGCCGCGTTGGTCAGGACGCTGCTGGTCGCCGGGGCCTCGGCCTGTCCCCGCTTCACCTGCTCAGCTAAGTCGGCGAGGGCCCGCTCCCAGGCGGTAAGCTCAGCCGCCCATTTGGCGGCCTGCTCCTCCCGAGCAGTAAGGGCCGCCGACGCCGAGGCAGCCTCTGCTTCGCGCCGAGCAATCTACTCCTCCCGGGCATCTTGAGCCGTCGCCGTGATCTCGATGTCAGTCTCGCGGATCGCTACCTCCTCCCCCCAACAGTGAACTTCGGCGCGACTACGCTCGAGTTCATCGCTCCGGTGGGCTAAGTCTGCCCGGGCAGCATCCACAGACTTCTCGCGCTGGCCTATGGCATCTTCCCGAGCCCGGACCAGCCGCTCCCGAGCAAGCAGCTTCGTGGCCCGCCGCCGCGATGCCTACTCCCGGTGGCTGGCCTCCTCCTGCGCGGCAACAGCTTCCTCGTGCACCTCCTCCAGTGCCTCCCGCTCCTCAGCCACCGCGCACATTGCCCTTTCGTGGGTGGCGCGGGCCGAGGCGATGCGGGCCTCCAGGAGCCGGCTGACTTCTTCTAATGCCCCCTTTGTTCGATGAGGGCGGCACGGTCCCTTCCGAGCTCTGCTCGCTTCGCCGCCACGACCGCCTCCAGCCGCTCGATCACCTCCCAGGCGCTTCCAAGTACGTTCGGGAGGGGTTCCAAGTACGACGGTCTGGCGCTAGGTCCCCTGTGAGCCCTCTTTGCAGAGGCGCTCGGGGTCCCCGATGACCGCCACGCCGGCGTGGCCACCCTTGCTGCGACCACTTCCACCGCGGCCGCCTGCTCTGCCCTCGGTGAGCTCGGGGCGGGCTCGGCCGGCGCCGGCTGCTCGGGCGTGGCCACTGCCCTTGGCTCAAGGCAGGGCAGCGCCTGCGGCTCCAGTTCTGGCGGCGCGCTCGGCTCAAGCGCGGGCACGCTCGGCTCAGGGGCGGGAGCCGGCCTTGGTGCCTCTGGTCGCCTCTGGTCTCCGACGGGGTCCTTGGGCGGCCTGAAAACAGAAAAGGTTAGTACCCAAACTTACATCTAGGCAAACACGCTCAGGAAAAGAAAGGAACTCACGTAGATTTCGGTCCGCAGTATTGCCATCGGGACTCTGGAATCTTGAAATCCGGGCCCTGCGACTTACGCCCGGGGTCCGCCTTCTCCTCTTCGGCGGGAGGCTCTGTCCTCCGGGCCATTGAGGGGCCGCCGTGGAGCCGTCCCCCAGTGGCGGGTCGGTTCGGGCGCCCGTTGTAGCGCCGCCAGCACGGCCTTGGTCTTCGGGCTCCCGCACCCTGGACCTAGCCTCCGTCGCGGACTCCGCGCCCGACGACTAGCCGCCCCGGCCTCCTTCCTTTGCGCCGCCCGCCACTGGCCGCTGCCGTGGAGGCGACGGCAACGATGAAGACAATGGCTGGGGCACGAACGACCGGGGGCGTTTTCCCTTGTCCCCCGAGGCCGCCGCTCCGCTACCGACGGTGTCTCTCGCGCCGGCCTGATGGCTGCTGCCTACGGCCTGCTGCCCACGGCGTCCCTGCCGTCGGCCTCCTCGGTGGCTGTCCGGTGGGCCCTCCCCGCGGCGCCCGTTGAAAAAGGGCATGATGACTTACAAGACCGGACGGGGCACGTTTTCAACTCTCCCCGTCATCTCGCGCAGCAGCCCATGATGGTTGCTTTCCATTTATGGCACCTTGGAACTCGCGCCATCCCCTTCTAGGCACGCTACCACCCCGACAAGTATTCCATTTACTGCTTACTGCATCCAATCATTCCATTCCACCTGCATCGTATTTACGCCCATTTATTTCACCCGCAAAACAGATTCAGAATCATCCCTCCGGCCGAATTTCAAAGGGGGTCCCTCCGGATCCCCGCTTGAGGAGTTCACCCTCCGACATGTACCCAAATATCATTGTATATTAATTTTTTGATTCCCTTCAAAACAAATAAGCCGCATCTGGTTTTGGCCGTTAAAACCGGATGTGACAGAGGTGGTATCAGAGCCATACTGACCGTAGGATGTAAGCTTAGATAGAATGGTCGTGCCATAAGGTCATATTTTAAAAGCCTATTTTGAAAAACCCATCCCTGTGCTTTTCTGATCTCTCAGTTTCTCTCTCTACTTACCTATTTCACTCTTTTGAGAAAAATGAATTTTCAACACTCCTCCTTTAAAACTATTAGTTGTTGAACCATCCCAGCTACTCTGTTCGAGGAGGATGCACTTGAAGATCTCTCTTGGCGCTCCTACCTTGAGTGAAGATTTATATGATAAAGATGAAGATCCATCATAACAAGGAAGAATCATCTACCATAACACTGAAGACATGAAGATCTGCATCTACGCTTCTCCCAGTTTTAGTTCTTCGAGTTATAGGAGGATTTTCCCTAGTCTTTGGAGATCGTTAGAGCGCTGTTAGGTCGTGTGCTTGTGTTGTGTGCCTGTGTGATTCGGCTTTTCTGTTTGAGTGCTGGAATGCGTTGTGTGATGCTTTAGCATCTGCTAACCGCGATGTTCCTTATATATCTCTATAGTTAATAGTATAGTTGGGTTTTCTCTTTTTAGTCCCTTCTTTTCTTGCCAAACCTTCTGCCTCCATCCCTATCCGATGGTGAACACAAAGAAAGATTAGCTTGGTAAAGGTATCAATAACAATAATAGCAACATCCAGTAGATGCCACCTAAATTCAACAAGGAATAATTTTTGGAGATGCAGACTCAGATCCTTCAAGGCATGACTCAGAATATAGAAAGTCTGCTACAAATTGTTGAAGCTCTGGGTGCAGAAGATGAGCCTTTGAAGACAAGCATAGAAAGCAAGGCAACATCAATAAGAGGAAGAAAGCCTTTGAAGACCATCAAACAAAAAACAGTTCTTTGTTACGTTCCACTCATGAACAAGCACTTTGTTCTGTCAACCAGGAAGTTTCATAGGTCGAGAGAAAATTTGTAGAATACCCCTGCAATGAAGGTGTATTTTTGCTGTGAAGAAGAAAGACGCTACGCCAATGGATGTCGCCTAAGGAGCCTTGTACCTGACGATAAGAAGGTGTGTGTCCACTCTGGAGAACCTACGCGTTGGGTCAAAACATGTCCCATGAAGCACCCCGCACGGAACTGGATCAACCCCAAATCCCATATAAATATCTCAATTCAACATTCGGATTGTCACGACTTTCAAGTTGTAACTCAAGATAGTCAAGATCGACGAGATCCCATCAAGCTCACTGAAGCTCAGTAGGCACACAAAAAAGAGTGATATATTCCACGTCAAAGGCTACATGTCTATCTACTTCTCAAGAACTGGAAATGTAAGTCAGTGAAGCCCGCTCCTTTTTAAGGGGGTAGACTTTCTAGCCAATCTCTTGGTTCTGGAACCTAAAGACAGATATTGGAAATGACTAGTCAGCAAAGGTAATACGGTAATAAGATGTGCTAAAGGAAGGACAGTACCCAGAAGATGCACTCCGACCACAGAAGTGACTGCTGAGAACAAGTACTCTTTCCTCGGAATTAGGATATGCTTTACTAAATCCTCAAGGATAAAAAGGTCCGCCAAGGTCAATCAACAGATGAGAAGATCATTTAAAAAAATAAAAAAGGAAACTTATCAAGAGTGCTAAAGTTATGGAATTCTCAGGAATCAGAAAGCACTAAGATGTATCATGATCTCAAGAATTGTTATCGGTAATATGGAAACAAGAGTGGTGTAGCAAAGTATATGGTCTTGTGTGACACATGTCGAAAAAGTTAGAACAGTACACCAGAGACAACTACAACCATTGAAGATACGCAGAATAGAATATCCGAGAAAATCCAACAAACTCAGGGTAATCAATCAAGATTTGTTGAGATAGATGCGGAAGCCATCAAAAGCAAAGTGAGCAGAGTTTGTCAGGGCAATGAGGTTAACATTGAGAAGAAAAAGCAATTTGGAAAGCGAGAAGAAAACTTGAAGATCAAGATTCCTTATCTCGTTTTCAATCTGCCCAAATCTCGAGGGCGAGATTCCTTTAAGGGGGTAGATTTGTAACACCTTGATTTTTAGACTTCTCAAATTTTTAAAATTTTCCAAGATTATTGAATAGCTTCAACAGTAGTATATGTTTAAAACCTATTTTCTTAATCAATCAATCAATATAGGTTATTATTTTGTGTGCATTGCATTCTGAGTTTTGTTAGGAGCCAGGTAAATGCATTAGAGTTCTTTTTCTTTTCTTTCGCTTTGGTTTTTTTGAGTGAAAAAGATTGTGAAAAAGGTTTTTATATAACTCAGTAGTGAATAAGTTAAGGATCTAATGGTTAGAATTCAAAATCTTTGAATTCATCATCTATTCAATCCTTGATCATACCTGATCCTTCTCCAGGTCAATTCAAATCTTATCCAAATCCTTGTTTAAATTCAATCTCTCCTCTTTCTCAAATTCTATCCAAATCCAAATTCAAATTCCTTATCTACTCCTATTCTTGTTCAATGTCATCTTTTTCGTTTCTCTTAAATTCACTTCGAACACAATTCAAATTCAAATCCTATTCAAATTTCTCTGCAAAAGTTTCTTTTCTAAACTCTAGATATACCTAAAGTGTCTTTGGACTCAATCTTGCTCAAGTCCAAACCCTTAGCCAAGTCTTCTAGACGGCCCAACAAAGGATCCACGAAATCTGCAAATTTTCGCGGAGTCCCGGATAGTCTCATCTTCTCATGAAGTTTTGGAGTTCAAAACGGCCTCAAATGCAAATCTTAACAATACCAAAGTTGTAGGCCTCATCAAGAGCTTCGATTTGAACCTATGGAAGTCCTCTTTTGGATAATGGAGTTAGGAGTTATGGTCTCCGAAATCAGGGCTGCGCAAAGAAGTCCGAGTTCAAACAGTTTATCTTATGGTGCATTTTTGGAAATCAAGATGCCGTTTTCAGAAGTTCCAATGACTACCAAAGTTGTAGATCTTTTTGAATAAGACAATTTAGAATCAAGAAACGTCCAATTTATGAGTTGCACACCCTCTCCTACCGCTATTCCACCTCATCAAGCCCTAGAAATCGCTGCTGCCTAGCCCGTGCGTCGCCGGAGTGCCGCCGTTCGCCGGAGCCGCCGCCGCCGCCGCCCGTGATGCGCTACGTCGTCTTCTCCGCGAATCCTCCTTCTTCCACCATCAAAGCAAGGTGAGAACCCCTTGTTCTCCTCCCTTACTACTGTTTTAGCATCATACTAAGTCCCTAGCCAAGCTCTAGCTCCGGCCAAAGCCCGATCTACGCCGCCATGGTCGTCGCCGTCGCAGACAGCCGCGAGACAGCCGCGCTGTAGCCGATTGGCATCGATGTTCCCGACCGACCAGAGGTCAAATCACCAAGCCCTTTCACCGGTGCATGTCCCATGATGTTCCTCACGCCCTCACCAACCAGGTCGGCCAGTAGATTAGCCAAACTACCGCAATCAAGATTGACATACCCGCTGTCTGGTTTCTGGACGCGTTCTGCACGCGCACCGAATTTGCATTCGCGTTCCCCATCAATCCAAAAGCCGTATGGATGCACCAACTGCGTCACGGCATGTCCCATTGAGTCTTCTACGTTACCCTAGGAGCTCATCCCCGTTTGTGCAGCGACACGACCAGGACGACATTGCCAACCGCAACATATCGCAGCCATCACCCGTTTCATCTCTGCTAATCGTTCTTCCTCTCAGTGGATGATCTACAAAAACCCATGCCATAGCATTGTGTTTCCGGGTTATATGAACGTCTCTATTCAAACGGTTTCTCAAATTTCATAGCCAATCTCCTGGAACGCAAGCGTCTTCGTTCCAGCATCTGTTCGCGGTCACCACCAAACCAAGAAGCAGTCATCGCTGTTTTGCCGCTACCTCGGATGACCCCTTCCAAAACCAACCATACCACTGAGTTAGTCTTTCCGCATTATACGCCATGCTTCCCTCATTTCACTGAAACACCACTGAAGCCGACATCGATGTTTGTGGTCACATACCCGATCGCCATCTCCGATGAAACACGAACCACCACCGCTACATAGAGTGACTAGTAGTATCCTTAACCTAGAAGCGCAACCTTCGGTCTTTTTGATCCATCATATAGGTCGATACTAGATCTCCGCGTATCCCTTCTTTAATCCAAGATGTTACTTGCATAGCATGCTAAGTCAGCGCCACATCATTCTACTTAGCCTAGTCAGCGAAGTCTAGTTAGCCCTACACTTCTTGAATCTTGCGCAATAATGTTGTCAAGCCTGACACAGTGATTGTGCAATAAAGCCTTTTCCATAGGGAGATAGTTTGCTTTTCAGTCTAATCCATCTCTCGAAAGCTGTTCTCTTTTCATCTTAACTCCGATTTAGGCGATTCTTGCGTCTAAATGTTCCTAAAATCATCCCTATCCAACCATAGTGTTTTTAACGTGTTTTAATGATGTTTGGTATGTTGTTCTTAGTGTTTGCTTTGTATTGTTTGTCGGTAGTTCTCGCGATTAGTTGATAACGTTTCGGAGCAATTCGAGGGACTTCAAGACCAAGATTTCGACAACACTGAGTAGCATTGGGAAAAAAGGCAAGTGTCCTTGATTATATTGAACCTATGTTTTTAAATATTTTGTTTTACAAAATTGCATGCAATGTCTGTCAATATGATGGGTAGTCACCTATATTAGGGTTTTCCCTAGATTTTCCCTTATCATCTCTTGGAACCTAGATGGTTTAAGGTTAGGTGTCCTTTATGGGTAGATTGCTTAGCCATGCTTTTGGGATGTTAAGAAGTGTCATAATCTTGACTAATGAACATATACAACATTGATGGTTAATTTGTTAATTGTCTAGCAACATGGAACCTTAGGCCTTGAGCAAAGTAGTTTTGATGGTTGTCATGGTTATGATGTTGGTCTAGTGTTTGCTCAAGTAACCTAAGTAAGGACCGGTTCGTGGAGCGACAACCCAAGAAGTAACATACCAACCACGAGGCTAATATGGGTAAGGCGTGACATACTGATTAGGGTCTATCCAGTGTGTGTTGGGTCAGCACAAAAGGGGGCTTCTGGGTAGGAGCTTAGCTTGCGTAAAGCCTGGCGGTGAAACCTAGTGGGCAGACACATACTGGATTAGTCTCTGGTTAGTGGAAAGTGTCATACAGTGATTCTTGGCGGCACACCACTGGCGTGTGTTAAGTGTTTCGCGAACACGGCAACATGGAATTCACTGACTCGTGGGGAAAGCTGGACAACCTCTGCAGAGTGTAAAACTGTTATAACAGCCGTGCTCATGGATATGAGAGACTTGGATCCTCACATGATTAGTGGGTTGTGGTTATAGGCTTGGTTGTGGTTATGGTTCTGGTACAGAGAGTACTAGATAATTGTGGTTATGGTTCTGGTACAGGGAGTACTAGATAGTTGTGGTTATGGTTCTGGTACAAGGAGTACTAGATGGTTGTGGTTTTGGATATAGTACAGGGAGTACTAGACGGTTATGGTGTGCAAGGTGGGGAGCCTTGTATGTTGGGTGTTAGACTGTATAGGTTACATTTATTTAATAATTGCTTAATATTTTGAGTCCAAATATATTTTTATTACTCGTATTTACGTAAATAAACCCTTATGTTAGCCTATTCTTGATATAAGCCTGCATATCATTATCTTTCCCCCACTTGCTGAGTACTCTATGTGCTCACACTTGCTATTTTTCCTATACCATGCGACATGTATGCTGCTGCTCAGTGAGTGAAGATGTTGAAGACTATCAAGACGAGGTTGTGACGTTCTAGGCGCGTGTCTCCCAGTCAGTTGCCTGCGGTGTTGTTGGGCACCAGTGCTTCTGTTCCGCTACAGATATCTTCATAGAAGACAATATATGTCAATTGCTGTAAGAGTTTAACGTTTATTTAATAAAAGTATTGCTTTTGTTACTTCACCTGTGACGTCCTTATGTGTGTTGAACATCCTGGGCACACATAAGCCGCATCTGGTTTTAGCCGTTGAAACCGGGTGTGACACTAACATGCACAACATACATATGTCATAATTTATCACTTAGACACCACATGATCTAAAATATTAGGTAGAGCATGCTTAGATACTTGGCTTGCTGCTCTGGCGCCTAGCTGATGCTACCTACGTAGCACTGATAGAATTTTGGACCGCCCTCGGTCACGCCTGCGTCACACTCTGGTTCTTCGTTCTCTAAATAAGAACGCATGCAATGATGAGCATGAAAGAAATGCAAAGATGTATACCACAAAATGCATAACAACAAATTAAAAGTACAAGACATGCGAAAGATTAACGAAGTCTACAATCTAACAAGTTCGGAAACTCTGACAGAATCCAGAAGTTCCGCGTTGAACTTGAAACTTCTGGGTTACGGAACTTCCGGGTTAACCTTCAGGTGGGGGGTACTCGGGTTGCCACTTTTTGATTGCTCGGAGGTTCCAGGTTGTGGTCGGAACTTCCGGGTCGAGTCAAAACATCCAGGTGTTGCTCCAGGCAGGGGTTCTCGATTAATCCTAAATCGGATCAATCCAGAACTTTCGGGTTATACCCGGAACTTCCGGGTTGGGTCGGATGCTCTGGGTGAGGCTCAGAGCGAGAGTGCTTGTTTAGAGTTAATTCAAATTTCTCGGAACTTCTGGGCTATAACCGGAACTTCTGGGCTATAACCGGAACTTCTGGGCTATAACCGAAACTTCCGGGTTGGGTTCTCGGTTAGCTCTAACTAGGATCACTTGGAACTTCCGGGTTGCAAACCCGGAACTTTCGAGTTCTGGAAGAAAATGTGTTCTCATTGATTTCCTTGTCGATTCACCTTGCATGTTAAATATGTCTCACATAAACATGTATATGCAATATGCCAAGGGTTCTAGACTCAATTTACACACTAAACCCACATGTTTTCAGAGTGCAATTCAACGGGGATTTCTCAGTGCTACCTGAAACTTCCGGGTTACATCCGAACCTCCGGGTTGTTGCAGAGAGAGTTCTTCACGGGGAAACTTTGGCCGATTTGATTTCTGCGCCTCACCAATGTAAGGAGTGAAGGGTTTGCACTAACACATGGTTTCTAGACTTCATCCACCAATAATGCAACACGATTTCCTAGCTCAAATTCATCCAAATCCCTTAGCTCCAAACATCAAGAACACCAAAAGAGGTCAAGAACGGCTCGAATCATTCTGGTATGCGCAAAATACTTGTTTGGATCGGAAGCCTAGAAGCCAGGGATCGCGAGGGTACCACACACATACCTCGATTTTGCTTCTTGAAGGAGGAATCCAAGGTAGAATGAGAGATAGCTTGAAGGAGAGGGGGAGCAGCAACTTGGTTGCTCGGTTGGAGAGGGGGAGAGTGCTGGAGAGGAGTGAGGGGGTGGGGCTGCAGTTGAGGGAGAGAGCGTGGGGTGGTTGGCCAACTGTAGCGAAAATGGCCCTATTAGGTTATGATTGTGATTTTGGTGATTAATGACAACATAGTCAACGAGACCAACATGTTTGTCAAGAATATATGTTAGTATGTCTCATGGATGCAATACATGAAGAAGCCACCACATCCGGGACAAAGTTGGACTGAATTGGAGAAGTCCCAGGAAGATTTGCCTCACCGGATGGTCCGATGCTCTGGGTGTTGAACTCACTGGAGCATATTTGACAAAGGGGAGAGAGGCCTGAAGATATCATCGGAAGGTCTGATGATCAGAGAAGATACACACCGAATCATTTTGTCCAGAGAAGGTTGCAGCCATTGAAGTTGAAGATCAAAGCATCGGATGGGACCAATCGGCATGTACAACTGAGAGTTGTCGAGACAGCGTAACGCAGATGATCAAGGGGTCTCGATGTGCATATCGATTGATCTGCTGGTAGTCCACCCAACAGTTAGCTCGGTTTTGTCACCTGAGGTGCCATAGATGTGGATGAAGCTTCACTGAGCTCGACCATTTGAATGCCCCCTCCCCCCTTTAACACCCCAGGGCCACCAGAATCCTGGGATGTCACTAAACTACGCAACCTACAACTAGCCATAAAAAAAAATGGCAGCATCTCCTCTATGAAAAAAAAAACATCGCGGAAGCATTAACATAGATAAACAAGATATGCGGATTCTCACAATAACGGATAAAAACATCCTAACATGAACCAAAAGGAAAATATTAAGTTTAACTTCACCACCACACTTTAAACTTCAAATGTACGATTCTAAGGACTAAACTTTATTTATTATTACAGCACAATGATAAAAAAAATATAGGCATGAAGTGCAAAACGTGCTGCTACATTCCCATCCCTTCACGACATACATTAAATACCTGGAAGGAGTAATGCAAGGGTGAGATATAAAATCCCAGCAAGCAAACTTGTTTTGACAAGTTATTTAAACCACAAGTTGATTAAGCATCGATTTAATACAGTTTCTCAAGACATAAGACATGTTAGGATAGTATGAACAACATTAAAGAATAACTTCAAATAAAGATCACAACCACATGTGTAACTTCATATCCACAATAACATATAAATGTTATTAATTTCCAAGAATGCATATGAATGCAATGATATGTCTTCTTTTACATCGCACCCCTCCTCGGGCAACGTACGATGTGTACCGGTACAGTCGTGATCTTTACGACATAACTTCCAATGCATATGCAAATGCAAGTGCACATGGTAGAAATATGCTGCAATTGCATTAAAGTATATTACTAATAATACTTCAACTTCATCCTCAAATCAAAGAACAATATAGCTCACAAGAATTGTAGCAACGTAAGGATAGATATAAGTCAATGATTAAACATGCTTAGACATAAAGCATAACATAAAGTTCAGATCACAATTAAATTGACATGGTTCTGAAATAAAGGTGTAGGTGATGAAAATAACAAGTCAAAACGGTAGCAACAACATAGCTACGTTTACTTGCCTTCTACTGACGATAATGGCCAACTTCAAGTGTGAGACGAAGAACCACCACCTAAACATAACCATAACTCAGCACCAACACTCCTCATTACATGCAAATATATAAAACAAAGCGCTCCTACGCCCGAAACCCTCAATCAAGACATATCGACCAAAAACAGCACACACGCAATAGTTTGACAGGAGCAGCAGTACTTATCTTTTTCGTAACTATTTTTCTACCACAGATATAATAGCAAACGAATATATTTTCGGAAACTACAGAACAAGGGCTACAACTTTCGTTGAGACGACACTATTTTCTCATGCCTCTAAGGTCTCCTAAATGACATAGCAAAACAGCCCTAGAAACCTGTCATCAATTTCAGACAGCAGCCACCCAAACTTGTTTATCTCCAGAAATACGCAACGAAAAATTCTAAAATTTTGTGGACATGTAGATCATAAAACAATCTTCAACTTTTGTATCATTCGGATCTAAATAAAACATCTCTAACAAGGCCTAATCAAGTTCTGAACTTCAACAACGAAATCTGTCAACCATTAATTGCAGAAAAGTTTAGAACAGCGTAACTAGAGCTACAACCAATGAAAAATTGCATTGTTCACACCATTGGAAAGCTTAATGAATCCTCTACAACCTTCTAGCATTCTGAACAATTGGCTCAGCAACTAAGATGCCCAAAAACAGAATAGATCTAACACTGACAAAAATTCGACAGAGGTACAACAGTCAGATTCAGACAGCAATATCTCCTAAACCACATGGCCACAAATTCTGAAATTTCACTGGTAGCTAGGTTTCGACGTTAGCTACAACTTTCTAGTTGATCACTTCCACAGGAAAAATCATCTAGGTCACTGAAACATCAAAAATACGCACACTGCTCAATCTACCTGCGCGCAGAACACTCAGTTCGACCCCAAACCACAAATTCCCCTAACCAAAACCTCTCAAACCAAGATCTACCGGCCATAATCATCAACAAAAATATGAAGAACAGCAGGGGAATTATTACCTTAGGGCACCACAGCAAGAAAACCCCAAAATCCCCTAGCTCCAAACCTCCTCTTCCCCTCTTCTCCTTGCTTTCCTTGCTGCCCTTCCCTTCCCCTTCTTCTCCTCTTCCTTTCTCTTCTCTCTACTGCACAAGAGCAACAGCAGGGGGGTGGCGGCATAGAAGAGGGATGGCTAGGGTTTGGCGGGGAGGAGGGGAAAAAGAAGGGGGCGCCTGGGCCTTTGGGGGAGGGGCTAGGCTAACCGGCCCAAGCCCAGGTTGGCTCAGCCCACTCTTATGGTTAAAGCTTCTCTAAAAGAAATACACTGCTGCAATTTGTCTCAATTTCTTCTCTTTTCTTTCCCGATGAGAGCGGTTCAATACCCAAAAAACCGGAAACGACGACTTCCAATTTCCTTCCAAAATTTTAAGGTATTACACCCCTAAATCTGGCGATCAACCCAAACGGGAAAACAAAAGTATCACATGAAGATCTGTACATATTAGCCAAGACTAGCTTGGCTAATCTGTACCAGAATTTAACAGTGTGCCCAAGTCGTAGAATTTGACTAGTAAGATCATTGGTGTAGAGGCAATTTTGAGCTCCATACAACCAGGAATGATTAGGATTAGAGCGAAGGCGAGCCAACCTCACCATGTATGACTTGCAATCTTTAAGAGCACCAACATAAATATGTATTTGCATACTCTAAACGCCACCATGACCAAAACCCCATAGGCAAACGACATCGTGCCTACTACTACGACGGGAATATTTTATTCTTATTAGCATAATAGAAACTTGTTTGCTGGTGCTGTAGACGATATGATGTACGGCACTACCAAGCCAAGCAGCAAGGCTGTAGTCTGTGGACAGCAACCAGACAACAAGGAAGCTTGAGCTCCAAATCGATGCCGATGAGGAAAGCCATCGCCGCAAAGTGAGACCAAGAACGAGCTCACCACAGTGACAACAGTGAAGAATAGTCACAAATCAGAGTTGGAGACCGAGAACTAGATGAAAAAGAAAGGAAAGAAACTATTAGAGATAGATCCATGCTTAGTACGGGATGGAGACCTCCTTCCTCAAGACGTCTGCGAGCTCTCACCACAATGACAGCAGTGAAGAATAGTCACAAATCAAAGTTGGAGACTGAGAACTAGATGAAAAAGGAAGGAAAGAAACTATTAGAGATAGATCCATGCTTAGTACGGGGTGGAGACCTCCTTCCTCACGATGTCGGCAAGCTCAACGGAAAGAAGAGGTCAATCCTTGTGTTTACAAAGTTGAACCTAAAGCCTAAAAAAAGTAAAAATACCCGAGCTAAGATAGTGAGACAAAAAAATATCAAAGATGCCACAACACTCGGATAGGTCCATGCCCTTTGGAAAAAATAGTGAGCCATATGCGCCATAAGTGCTAGTGCCCCTCCGCGCACTCGAAGGTCATCAATTGTGGTATGTGCCATCGACTCTATCCTATCATGAGAAATTTAATTACTAAGTAAGTTGTAAGTAACATTTTGCCGAGGTAGGCAGGCCATGGATGATGCCACATGGTGGCTAAGATGCTGCCAATGTGGCAATGCAGTTGCTACAGCACCACCAGCCACGGGTTTGCCAGCGACGGGGCAGAATGGTAGGCAAACTGTGTCGGCGGGATGGAAGAGACGTCCAGCCATGAGCCTGTGAAAGTTGGACCTATTTCCATTTTGGGAAAAGTCTAATTTACACTCTCGAACTGTCACGAAAGTCCAATTTTTGCACCGTGAACTCACAAACCGGGCACTCCTCGACCTCCAACTGCTCAATCCGGACAGAAAACACCCCCGCGGTGATTCCACCCCGGTTTTGGAACACATCCTCTGTCCAGCATGGCACACTTTGCCGACTCAGCACCTGGGTCCTAAAAAGCCAGTGACCTGACTACTCTCTCTCTCTCTCTCTCTCTCTCTCTCTCTCTCTCTCTCTCTCTCTCTCTCTCTCTCTCTCTCGTGCGCACACGCTCTCTCCAAAAAATTCCCCATTCCCTATCCGAAGCTTTAGATATGCGGCGACCTAGGAGGCGATGGAAGCGGCGACGCAACGACATCTCCGGCGGTGCCCTAGGGACAGGGCCGGAGAACTGATGCTGGAGTACACTTGAAGGGCCAACGAGGTTAGTGCATTGGACCCCAATTTGCTTTGGTTCAGATGTGTGGTTCTAGGGTTAGGAAGAGTAAAAAATTGAGGCTTTCTGGGATGCAGTGATGTAGATTAGTAGTTTAAGCACCTATTAGGATGGATTACAATTGTTTATGCTTAGGGATTTGATAGCTGCAATTGTTTATGGTTAGGAATCCAATGAGTTCACGGTTTAGTGAGCACTATGAACTAGACGGTGAGCTTTTGCAATTGTTTATTAGGAGTAGAGCCATTGTTTACTACCTTTTTCCTTTGATTTGCATGCACAACAGCAACATGGATGTTCTTGGGACCCTTAATGTGAGATTTCATTTCAACGGGGAGTTCATCCATGATGGGAAGAAGCTGCATTATTGTGGCGGAAATGAGGGAATGTCTTACATTGAAAGGGAGAAAGTGTCGGTGCCAGATGTGGTTGGACACCTGAAGGACCATTGCATGGTTTCATATGGCTGCTTGTTGCACTGCTATTCCCTGGGGAGGATCTTACCATCGGGCTTCGTGTTTTGTTGGACGACAAAACATGCCTGCACATGTCAAATTGCACTGATGAGGGATGTGTTGCAAACATATACGTTGAGGCCCTAGGTGTAGTAGAACAAGTAGATGATGAGGATGGCTTAGATGATGAGGATAGTGACTATGAGGATGATATGGTTGTAGACAAGGAAGGTGATGATGAAGATTTAGATATCGAAGCTAATGATGAAGATTTAGACTTGGGAGCTAGTGCAATGAAGGAGGTGGCAACATGCAAGGAACCTATAGAGAAAGTTGAGAAACAAATCCAGTTCTTGAAGGCATTCTACAGTCCAAGCAAGAAAAGGGATGGTCCTGATGGAGGAAAGACTCCTGCTGAAGAATCAAGCTCTGACAGTGATTACATACCTGGAGATAGCTACACATCAGAAGAAGATGAAGAAGCCAAAGAGATTCTGAAGAAATTCAAGGTATTCAAGAAAAAACTGAAGTCTGGTGAAGTGGCACAGCTGGATGATGTATTTGTGGAGGGTTCTCATACTCAAATTGGTGATTGCACTATCATAGGCATAGATGACAGTAATGTCACCCCTTATGCTAACAATAGTGATGATGATGAGTCAATTGCGGAGGTGGGAAGTGATGGAGCTATTGGAAGAAGGGAGAAGAAGTACCCAAGGTTTAGGAAGAAGGATGCACTGTCAAAAATTGCTTTGGGTGTGAAATTATTGGAAAGAAGCAATTCAAGAAAGTCATAATCAAGTATGCATTGGCTGAAAGGAAAGTGATCAATTTTGTCAAGGATGAGAGTGATAGGGTTAGGGTAAAGTGTGATTGGGTTAGTTGTCCTTGGGTCTACCTGCTGTCAACACACTCAACTACAACCAGCTGCAGAGAGCAAGCTTCACTGATGAGCACACATGCACACCTAGAAGGGACAACATGCTAGTTACTACAAGGAGAGTTGCTGAGAAGTATGAAAAGATGGTCAGAACAAACCCAACATGAAGCCTACATACATGAAGGCCACTGTGCAAGAAGAGATGTTTGCAGATGTGAGCATATCTAAACTGAAGAACCCTAAGTCTATAGTGATGCAAAAGCTATTAGATGCCAGAAAGGGGCGATATCAGAGATTGTTTGACTACCAGCTTGAGCTTTTGAGGAATAACCTAGGAAGCACAGTGGTAGTGAAACTTGACACAAATGAAGTGAGGCCTATCTTTCATATGATGTATATTTTTCTTGATGCATATAAGAAAGGGTTCTTGGCTGGGTGTAGGAGGGTTGTTGGGCTGGTTGGGTGTTTCTTCAAAGGGACTGCAAATGGAGAATTGCTTTGTGCTGTTGGGAGGGATGCTAACAATCAAATGTACCCAATTGTTTGGGCAGTGGTGGATAGGGAGACCATTGAGTCATGAGACTGGTTCTGTGGCTTATAGTTCAAGGATCTTAGGGTTGGTGATGGAGCAGGCTGGGTGATCATATCTGACCAACAAAAAGTAAGTTACATGTAACTCAATTTATGGTTTCAAGTCTTAACTTATCAATTGCTAACACTTGTGACTTAATACAGGGAATTCTTACTGCAATGGACAAGTGAGCACATGGAGGAGAGCATAGAAACTGTGCAAGGAACATATATGCCAATTGGAGGAAGAAATTCAAGAACAGGGAGTGGCAGAAGAATTTTGGAGATGTGCCAAGGCACCATGCAAGAGTCTGTTCAACCTAGCAAGAGCAAAGCTGGCACAGAGTACAAGGGAAGGAGTTGAAGCAGTTATGAGCACTGATCCACATCATTGGAGTAGAGCATGGTTCAGGTTATGCTTCAACTATAACTCAGTAGATAACAACATGTGTGAGTCCTTCAACAAATTGATTATTGAGGCCAGGTTCTTTTCAATCATTACAATGCTTGAGATCATAAGGAGGAAAGGTATGTGTTGGGGGTCGTCATTAAGGACCCTCGACGGCCCTTGCCTAGCCAGCTTGTGCATATGGACCTCGGGTCCCTGAAGGCTTTTCGAACCTTCGGGCTTCAGCGGAGCCCCAGTCTCCCGGAGATCCAGACTCCCGGAGCCCCAACCTCCTAGAGCCTCGGTAGGCTCCACAAAGTTCGAGGAGTGAGTCATCAAGATTAGAGAAAAGATCAGCCAGAGGGGGGCCGCCAACCGTCCTCCGCTTGTAAGGAAATGACCAACATTTAACACCGATATAGGTGGGAGCCAACCTGACATCCTAGGTCAAGCAGGAACCAGCCTGACACCTTGGCAGCGCGGTGCCACAATAGGCGTCCGGCCGAGCACCACCCCTTTCAGGCTACGTGCACCTTTGTATTTGCCATAGTAGATAATATCTTCTGATTAGGGGTAAATGCATCCTACCTAGACCCATGCTATGTGATTCGATCGGTCATAGGTCCATGTAGGATAGCAATGGTTTGTATCGCTATCTCTGTCCACCCTCACGTTGAATGGTCAGTTCAATTTGATTAGGCTGGACCTTCCAAAGCGATTCAAGTAATACAAAGGACCATAAGCCATCAACTACGAGGCCAGGAATCGTCGAAGACCCTGCTCTAAGAAAATACCATGAGGTTGACCGCTCCGCTAGCCGCCCTCGCGAGGGGCTACTGTTGGGGGTCGTTATTAAGGACCCCCGACGGCCCCTGGCCCAGCTAGCTTGTGCCTATGGACCTCGGGTCCTCGAAGGCCTTTCGGAGCTTCGGGCTTCGACAGAGCCCCAGTCTCTCGGAGATCCAGTCTCCCGGAGCCCTTGCCTCCTGGAGCTTGGGTAGGCTCCGTAAAGCTCGAGGAGTGAGTCATCAAGATTAGAGAAAAGATCAGCCAGAGGGGCCCCACCAGCCATCCTCCACTTGCAAGGAAATGACCAGCATTTAATTCCGATGTAGGTGGGAGCCATCCTTACATCCCAAGGCAAGCAGGAACTTGCCTGACACCTTGGCAGCGCGGTGCCATAATAGGCGACTGGTCGAGCACCACGCCTTTCGGGCTACCTACACCTTTGTATTTACCATAGTAGATAATATCTTTTTATTAGGGGTAAATGCATCCTACCTAGACCCATGCCGTGTGATTCGACCGATTCTGGGTCCATGTGGGATATCGATGGTTTGTATCGCTATCTCTATAAGGGTATGCTTGTAATTTACCCCCCGAATGACACTATAGATATAGGCCCTTAGCCATCAAGCCAGGGGATAAAATCTTTTGACGATCAATACATAAGATGTTCCTTCTTCTCTACTTTTTCTCCAAGCTTGAGCCGTTCGTGTGAGTGTGCTCTCGCCTTACTTGTTCGTGGAAGAGATTTTCTTCCGCCAACAGTATGGTTAGGATCCAGGAAAACAATGCTAAGTTAGAAAGGTGAAATGTTAGCATATGCCCCAATACCTTGAAGAAGCTAAATGCTTATATCACTGAATCTGGAATCTGTCATGCTATTAGTAATGGTGCTGACTACTTTGAAGTTAAACACAAAGATCATAGGTTCATTGTCAACCTTGTAGAGAACACATGTTCTTGCAGGTACTGGCAACTGCTACTCAGTAGAAGAGTTCAAGAAAGCCTACAGCCACTACTTGCAACCAGTTGAGGGTATGCATAGCTGGCCCATCTCAGAGAGGGAAAAGCCAAAAGCTCTACCTTGTGTAAGGATATCAGGAAGGCCCAAGAAAGAGAGGAAGAGAGATGCACATGAGAAACCCAAACCAACTATAATCTCAAGAACAGGGACAATAATCAGATGCAGTGGGTGCAAAGGTGTTGGACATAATATAAGTATTTGTTCTAGAAGGAATGGAGGGTCTGTAGATACAAATGGAGGGCCTGCATCCACAAATGGAGGGCCTGCATCAACAACTCCAGCTGCTACACAAGCTCCGAATGCCATGGTCATTGTGTCCAGCGCACAACAAAGCTCAAGCAGTGCTGCAAAGATTTCCAGCAAAAGAAAGAGAAGTGCAGGTGATATGCCATCTGGTACCACACTAGATATATCTGACAGTACAGGAACAACTAAGGTATGTGCTCAGTTCAAAATTACTCAATTTATGTTATCTCATTCCCTTATTAATCATCACAGTTGCTTCGAGTCTACTATGCAGAAGGAGGGGTTTACCAAGACATCAGCTAAGGCTAGGGTGTCCACATCAAGAGGTGGCAATGCTTCTCTGAATCTACATGCCCAGGTCCCATTATCACATGCAAGCTCTACTGTTACAATCAATGTAACATATGGGACAACTTTTGGTACAGTTAGTGCCCAGGAGCCACCAAAGAGAAAGAAATCAACACCAAAGCCAACAAAACCACTACCACAACTTCTGCTACCTCCTGGTGGTTCTAATCAGATGTAATGCAAGTAATGTGCCTATTATGTATTGCCAGAATGCTGGCCTCTTACTTTGCTATCTGAACTTGTATTGCTAGAATGCTGGTCTATCTTACTTTGCTATCTGAACTAGTTTTGCCAAAATGCTGCCCTATCTTAGTTTGCTTCATGGACCTGTATTTGCCTGACTATTGGCCTATCTAAATTTGCTATCTGAATATGTATTGCCAAAATGCTGACCTATCTATGCGTTTGTACTCTTTACATTCTTGACAATCTGTTGTGCTAAATGTTTGCCTCTTATTGGTGAAACAAATTCAGTGCATAAACTACTCAGATTCAGTGCATAAACTCATTTTCAATGCATAAGCTTATGTTCAATGCATAAACTGCCATCTCAATTAAACACCAGGATACAAGTACCATTGACACCAGGATACACCTACATAAATTGCCATCTCACTAGCTAAACATGAATCCAAGTATAACAACAACAAAAGCCACAAATACAATAATGAAGACAACTCTCTCCTCTAACTTGTTGACCCTCTCCATTAGTTGAGCATTCACACCATCCTTCTCTGCCATGTGCTTCCTCAAACCAGTTGCCTCATCATTGACCTGCTCATCCATCCTTCTCATCGTTTCACCCAAAAGCGATTTCAGCTGCTTGTTCTCCTTCCTCAGTGCCCTAACGGTGTCGCACAAATCGATTAGCAGGTCATCGATGAACGCCGTCATAGTCTTTCTTTCTTACCACTTCTAGAAATTGCATCCACCGATCTAAAATCGACTTAAATCAGAACACAACAAGAAGAAAAACAACCAGCCAATCGAATCTTTAGCCACAAAACAATCACTCACACCAGCACGAAAGCATCTCAGGTACTTCCTCCATGGGTTCTTGTCACTCCAAGATATCCATCGTGCTACCTTCTCATCGTACATGCAGGACACTACGGGTTTATAGTCGAGAGGTTGCTCCCTGTACCGAATGGGGGACGCATAGTCCCCATCACCACCACTCAACCAACAAGAAGAGCCTGACTCATTCTAGCTCCATGAAGTCGCCATTTCTGATTCTTTG
Organism: Phragmites australis; assembly: GCF_958298935.1. Classification (NCBI taxonomy): domain Eukaryota; kingdom Viridiplantae; phylum Streptophyta; class Magnoliopsida; order Poales; family Poaceae; genus Phragmites; species Phragmites australis. The sequence goes on from NC_084927.1 coordinate 4,771,279, forward strand.
ATAGATTTGGGAATTAGGGTTTCGCTCTGCCCCTTTTAACCCCCGCGCTCAACCCAGGTGCTGATTCAGCAAAGTGTGCCACGCTGGATGGATGATGTGTTCCAAAATCGGGGTGAAATCAGATTTTCGTGACAGTTCGACTAAAATGTGCCATGCTCTGTCCGAATTGAGTAGTTGGAGGTAGTAAAATGTTCGATTTATAAGTTTTTTATGCAAAATTGGACTTTCGGGCCAGTTCTACAGTGTAAATTAGACTTTTCCCACCGGTCTACTGGACACCCCTCTGCTGACAAGGAATAAAATACAGCAGCGGAAAATGCTGGCTGCTCCTCCCGCCGCCTCCATCCGTGCCCTCGCCTTCCACCGCCGCCTCCCACTTCCCCACCCCTTGCTCCTCCCGCCGCGGTCGCCTCCCCGCCTGGGCCCCGCCCCCGCGCGCTCCCTCATGGCCTTCTCCGCCGAGCCGGCGGGCGAAGAGAAGGCGGAAGCGGAGGAGGAAGCCCTCCCCGCCACCGCCGCCGGCGTTGTGGCCGGGGACGGGAGCGAGGTGAGCACGGAGGAATGGCGGCGCTGGGGCACATCCTCACCGCTCCCCGCCACGGTGTCCGCCGTCGTCCGCGAGCTGCTCGAGATGGAGGCCGCCGCCGGGGAGAAGATGCGCTTCGGCGGCGTCGGCTCCAAGCTAAAGGTGGCGCCTTTTCAGTTTTTATCCAATCCCTCTCAGATTTTAGGGTTGTTGTATCATCTGGGCAAGCCCTGCACTGAATGGCAATGCTAATGGCTTCGCGGTTTGATTTATCTGAACTTTGCAGGGTGATTTCAAAGACATGGAGGACAAGAAGCACAGGGCTGTCTACGAGACGCTTGCTGATTCCGACAAGAAGCTGCAGTATTTCTCCGCTCGGCAGATCGGTTGCCGTTTGCTAGGCAGTAGAGGGTATCTGTGCCAGAAGGTAATGTGATGTCCGAGTCTCAACTATATAAGCAGTTAACACTGCTACACATAATGCAGCAAATTTGTGGTGTAATGGTCTTATTGGATTGAACCTTAATTTGTTGACATTTTAAATCTTCGTGCTCGTTCTTGACTCCTCTCCCTTCCAATAGTCTGTCTAATGTGATCCGTCTAAATTGCAGTGTTGGCTACCAATGGAAGACTGTATGTGCACAAAGCTTCTTCCTTGCAATCTTTGGAGGGGGATGAAATTCTGGCTCTATATGCACCCAAAGGTCTGTCAAAGAGGGTTGTGCAGTATTCTTTTCTGTATCCTCCGATTTTGTAAGCATCTCTGTTTTTGCAGGATTTTTTGCGCCAAAATAACACCGGGAAGTTACTTTGGCAAGTATTTGGCATCCAAGCTGCACAGTTATGTCTCTTTGGTATCCAAGAGCATGAAGATATCATGTGGGAAGCATTCCAGCGTTCAGGTCATCTTAAAATAATCTTTGATTGATAAAACTTATAAAGTGTTAACATGTTGATTTCAAGGGCTTGCTAGACCTTGATGTAGTCATTTTCTGTACAGTAGTTTAGATTAGCTTCACTTGCCATACTTGGTCAATGGTCCTTTGCAGAGTTGTAGAATTCTTGAGCAAGCATTATTCGTCAACTATGCTCACCTGATATGTCCTATTTAGGATACAGATACACGACCATGCTTTTAGACTTGTGATTTTGCCGTTGTGATTGCCTATTCTTTTTCTATAGTGATGGAAATAATGCAAACTGTATAACTCATGCTAGTAATTTGATTACCATAGTTCGGCATATGCTAGAACCACTGTTCTATTTAGTGGCCTTGATGACTTCGATTAATTTGGTAGTGCCCATTATCAAGTGAGCTGAGTTGATCTGAAACATGTATATATTGTAGTTTTTAAGGAAGCATAAAATAGAATGCTAATTTGGAATTCGGTGTCTTAGTTTAAATAAGTGTTCCTGTTCTGACTTTTAACCCCCTTTTTTACCTAGTGGGCTGGCATGTTCTAGATAAAAGGAGCTTGAAAGTGTCCATGTCCAGTGAAATCCATGGTTTCCTTATTGTTTTGTGATTCCATTAATGTATTGTTTGCATTGAAATTTTGGGCATTATTACATTCTCTTTTTCTATTTGCACTTAGTCCTTTTTATAGTTAATCACCTATGATGGTTCTGCTGGTGCATTGAGCGCTTAAGCTGGTCTTGTTAGTTGTTGAATTGCATCCTTAGATGCATTGAATGGTTACGGTACAAGTTGATGGTTTCCACAGACAAATGCACACCACATTCATTTCCGAACTTGATCACTACAAATGAAATCGTGAGTGCACTACATTTAGTTTTCTGTGATATGTGGAAGATTGTTCGATTGATCAATCATTTAGTAGCCCTATTCATCTTTTTATCTTTAGCTAGGACATATGTGCTTCTCTGTGCTCTTCACTGTTAAACGCCTTTTATTTCCATTCTGATGTGGTGTTCCTCCAGGAAAGGCAAAGATCGCATTTCTGTATCCAAACAAGAGTACAATCCCCAAGTCTGTCAAAGACCTCAAATTTGATGGTTTGACCTTGACTTCTGACCTTCATGAGAGGGTATGTATTATTTCCTTTTAAACAGGCATTCCATTATTTGTACTGTTGCACACTAATATTTTATTTTCAAATTGTTACAAGATATAAGGGTAAGCAGTGCTCCCTTCTTATTTGTGTTCCATGTTTGGACTTTCTCATGAGCACTTCTCACTCATTATGTCAACGACAGTGGTTCAGCCCTTTTGAGTGTATACTGTTTTTTAGAAGTAACATGATGTTTCAACATCTTCATACATGGTAATCATTGCAATGCAGGCTTCACAAGATGAACCTTTTAACTTTGTTTTGCTTGATGGTACCTGGAGCAATTCTGCTGCACTGTACAGGAGGTTAAAGGTACAGTTCAATGCTTTCTCATTTGACATAAACATTCCTTAAGAAGGTTGTCTACACTGCAAGAATGGCTGGTGGGTCTGACATATTACACATACAGGAAGGTCTCACCTGTCAAATTCCGTTACATTTAAATGAATTAATGGATCTGTAGTTTATTGAAACATTTAGCCAAATCCAAGGTACCTGTAGCTCTGTGAGTTTCAGTTTTTTGCTTCTTTGACTATTATGCCAAAATACTTTAATCTAAGAATATTTAAATAGAGATTTAGTGACAAATGCTAATACTTTCTATACAGCATACGACATGAGAACTAGACATTCCAAAGTTCATATATCTCATACCTGAAGGGCTAAGCGTGGTAGTCTTATTGGTTTCACGGTTCTTAGCAATTCTGAAGAAATGTTTTAACATATGAAGTTTTAGTAAAGCTCCTTTACCTAGAGGTTGCATACTTGCGTAAACACCTTTAGATTGCATGATTTCTTAGATGATTCTTGATTAGATCATACGAAGCTATATCTGTTGATCCAAATACTTAACCAAGAACAGTTCACAACAATTCAAGAGCAAACTACAATTGGACCAATAGAATAGGACTGGGTTGCAAGGTACTTCCCAATTTCCAGTCAGAGGTTTCAAAGTTTGAAATCCGTAGTCCAAGTAAGCATGGCCACATGTGAGATATACAGGTTTGGCATAATTGGACCTAATTTCTTATGATTTGTACAGGAGAGATGGACTGCAACTTGGGGAGAGGAAGATATACCTTGTATCTCACTATCTGCGCTGACTGCTTCAGTGATGCATAAACTACGGTGAGCTAAAAAGCTTTATTTGTTCTTATCTGTTACTACATTATTATTTCTCGCTCTCTCTCTTTTTTGGGGGAAGTGCGATGACATGTTTCATAAAAAACAGACCTCAGCCAGCATGGGATCGTACCTGCACTGCAGCAGCTGCAGCTGGTCTCCTCTGGGAATTGCATATGCGTCCTGATCTCAGTGCGTTTGAGTTGGAAAAGCAAGCTGAGGCAGTGGAATGCTCATTGGATATCTTGTTAGATGCTCTCACTGCCCGACGGGTTCGCCTGGGCCGATCTATAACTCGAAAAGAGAGACATAATAGGAACTGCATATAGTGAAAGAAGAACTTGATAGCAGAGGAAAACATGATATGCCTGGAAGGCTGAGTTCACTCTTTTTGTTGAATTGGACAGCTGATCAGATAGTTAAAGCGCTTTTTCTTTCCTTTTTAGGTCACTACTTCTTCACTTCATTGTTGTACCTTTTTTGTTATGGTAGCTGATGTGAGATGTTACTGCTAAAGCGTGAAGAATGTTCTTTTTGGCAACAAACTGATACGAAAACTACACCTATATGTATGTAGCTGTCCTGTGATATTAGAAGCAGACTGAAAGGACAAGTGCAAAGGTTGGCACAGATGTGTATTATTGGCGCTTGGAGGCTGTTCCGAGAAGTATGAAGTCAGCGTTGCAGAATTAACTTATATGAGCTTTGTTCAGGATGAGATCGTGGGTAAAAATTTGCAGTTTCAAATTGTGTGAGGTGTATAAGTTTTCCTTCTCATTTTGCTGCACATCTACAGCGTTACAGCCATTCATTATCGTTTGGATTGAGGTCTTAAATGCAAGTTCAAGGCCGTATGATCCTGAGCTGCAGGACATGCAGTCTGCTTATCTGCACATCACCATTGATCTCTCTCGCATGATGCAATATACTTTGTGAGGTCACAGATTTATCCCTAGCCTTGAAAATTCCCTTGGTAGGGCAAGCATGCATTTCCTTCATCCTTCTCGAAATCAAACATCTGTTACCATTAATCCAGAAATAAGCTGTATCATCAGACAGAATGATAATTTAAGATAGGCCCTATAATACCCAGATGCCCGATATAAAGGGCCACAACACAATGAACCGAGCAGTAGCTCGGTTGGTAGAGAGTAGAGACTCCAATTACGAGATCATCTACTTGGGCTTGAACTCAGTGCTTACAAGTCGTGTGAGTACCTTTCTAAAGAATTCAATACTCCTCTCTATTAAAGCCAGGAGATGTCTTTACCCTGTGATCGAGTTATAATGGGCCACAACAGGGGATATTGCAGAGTTTCAACACGGTCAATAATTAACCAAATGTTTTACATTCACTCAATTTAAACTCATGCAGCAGCGGAAAATTATACAATCGGTCTTATCCTGTTCAAAGGGGGGTAAAACTATACAATCATGGCAGTAGAACAATCTTATTTAAATACATAGCTCTATTTGCCTCAGGCTTCTAACTTCAAGGAACAAAAAACTATACAAGTATCACTGCATTTCAATCATCTTAGCATATGAATCACCAGAGCAGCTTAGCATCTACACTTACAGTAATATTACATCGAAGAGCTGCAAGAAGAAAGGCAAAATCACCAGCGGCGCTTGCTGAGGCGCCACGAGTTTGGCTCACTGTGTCTATCATACAGAGGTTCAATCCTTTCCTGGCGCTTCCGCTTACTGATCTTCATCGGGTCCACAGACCTGTAGAACCTCGGCGCCAGTTCTACTAGCCATCTCGGGTCAATGGCTGTGACCTCCCTCATGTACTCCTTTGTTGTCATGACAATTTCATGGTAAATCACCCACTGGGGCTGCTGGTGAAAGAGGGCGCTGCCGGGGTGGATATACACCAGCTGATTATCAGCAAGGGTCCTGTATCCTCCACGGGGATCCTTCCTTGCAGCGTGGAAGAAGAATCCAGCAGCGAGGGCTTTCCCTATCTTGGTGGAATCATTCCCGGCAGAGACAGTGTCAAGTTTATGCTTATCCATGATCTCAAGAAGCTGTTTGCGCACATCCTGTGCCCTCCTTAGTGACGTTACCTGAATGAAATTTTCGAAGCACCATGGTCCCGAAAACCCCTTTGCCTTCCATGCGTCATACACAGTGAGTAGAGTGATATGATCACCTTCTGGCTGGAAAAAGTTTGATCTTTTCCGGTCTGCTTGAGCTTGCTTCTCTCTTGGCCGATAGAATATGTTCCCAGTTTGAATCATTGCAATGATAGTCAATATTTCATCACTGCATCCAAGGTCCACACTAGCAAGGAGCATTTTTGAAAGTGGTGGTTCCTGTGGAAATTCAGCCATCTTTCTCCCTAGCTTGGTAAGAAAACCCTCTTCGTCTAAGGCACCAACGCTATACAGTTGTTCCATAGCTGAGAGGAGTGCTTGAGATGCTGGTGGGTCCATGAAGTCAAATGATAATAGATCATTTATTCCCAATGCCTTCATATTAAGTACTGTCCATCCCAAGTTGGCCCTCTGGATTTCCGGAGTTGTTGTGGGGGGCATTTCATTGCGATAGGCACTCTCAGTGTATAGACGGTAACACTTACCCGGGCCTGTACGTCCAGCACGACCTGCTCTTTGCTTAGCTGACGCCTGAGATATAGGAGTGATAACCAAAGAATCCAGCCCTAGTTTTGGGTTATACACATTAAGTTTAGCGAAGCCTGGGTCAACAACATAATATATCCCATCTATTGTAATGGATGCTTCTGCAATATTGGTGGCCACAACCACCTTCCTCTTCCCAGGCGGAGCAGGTTCGAAGATCTTTGACTGAACTTCAGCTGGAAGAGCACTGTAGACAGGACAGATTATCAACCCTGGTATGTCGTCACCGAATGCCTTCATCCTCTCATCGAGACGCTCACAAGCATGGTCAATCTCTTCCTGGCCAGTCAAGAACAAGAGGATATCACCTTCGGGTTCAGTCAGATGTATCTGCAATACTGTGATCAGTGCGGCATCCATGTAGTCACTCTCTGGCTGTTTCGTATGTAGTATTTCAACCGGAAACGTTCTTCCAGGAATTGTAAAAATATTGCAGTCAAAAAAATAACCAGAGAACTTCTCAGCATCAAGAGTGGCTGAAGTGACTATTAACCTAAGATCACTTCTCTGGCTGATTAGCTGCTTTAGCAAGCCAAAGAGAATATCAGTGTAGATGGTCCTCTCATGTGCCTCATCAAGCATGACTACAGAATAAGAAGAGAGGTCCCTGTCCACCAAAATCTCTCGCAGGAGCATGCCGTCTGTCATGTACTTGATGACAGTTTCAGGTCCAGTACGGTCATCAAAGCGTATAGAATAACCAACTTCCTCTCCCAATCGACAACCAAACTCCTCTGCTACCCGCTTTGCGACCGACTCTGCAGCAACTCTGCGAGGCTGAGTACACGCAATTTTCCCCCTTGTAGTATACCCTGCCTCAGCAAGGTACTGTGTAACCTGGGTTGTTTTTCCTGAGCCCGTCTCACCTATAACCACCAAAACTTGGTTCTCATGAACAGCTTTGATCAGCTCCTTCTTGAGCCTGTATATGGGAAGGCTCTGTCTCTGCTCCTGAATCGAAAGCCTTGACCTCTGCCCATATGTCCCAGCCTTCCCATACGTCACCTTCCATTCTGGCACACTCTTTGCTGATAGTCCAGCGCCTGTCAGCTCCTGCATCAGGTACCGTCCACCTGACATGGGATCCTCCCACGACCGATTAAGATCCTTGGGGATTGCATCAACCATTCCTCTTTGCTCCTGGCTGCGAATATCGCGCCGTTCCTTGACAAGGGCAGACTGCAGTGCTGCTGCTTGGCTCATTGATCCCTCAGGGTTCTTACAAATTCTCACCGGAGATACGTCAACCAAGGACCGCCCTCCTCCCCGCAAGAATGGCGGCACATCCTCGTTGAGTTCGATCTCAAGCTCCTCCTCCACGTCCTCCTGGTAAAGCATCCCCTCACCATCGTCATCGAACAACGGGTAGTCCTTCACATCCAAAACTCCCGAAGCAATCAATTGCTTCACCTCCCACCTCTCCGGTGAGTTCATCCGCCTGACTGGCTGGCGTGGCGCAGGTCCAGCCTCATCCTCATCGGGAACGAAAATCCCTGAAATCCCCATCCTCCTCCCGGCGGCTCTGGCTCGATCTGCTGACGGATTCGCCCTCGGCGCATCGTGTTCCCCATGATGCCGACGCATTGGCAGGAGATCCCTCCCCGTATCCTGATCGACGTCTCGCATCGACAACCCCAGCTTGCTCCCCTCCACGGAGATGACCTTGACGAACACCTCCTGGCCGCGGCTGACTTCGACGCGGCGCCCGGGCATCTGGAACACGTGCACGAGCCCCTCGCGGCCGCGCGCGCCGTCGAGGCGGACGAAGCACCCGGCGTCCACCACCCGTGTGACCCTCCCGCGGCGCACCTGGTACAGCCCCGGCTCCCCGGCGCTCTCCTCCTTGTCCTCGCGTCTCCCTGTACTGACACCACGGGAAGTGGTAGGGTTCCTGGGGGCGGCGGCTGCGGCGGGGGTGGGGGCGTGGTCGGGGATAGCGCTGATGACGGCGTAGAGAGAGCGGGCGAGGTAGTCCGGCAGCTCGGCGCCGTGGTCCCTGAGCCTGGCGTCAAAGTCGGCGGCGGAGGCGGAGGCGCGGCCGAGGTCGACGATGAACTCGGCGAGGACGCGATCGGCGACGCCGAGGTGGGCTTCCAGCTCCGAGCAGACCTTGGAGACGAGCGAGAGCTGCGTTAGCCGCCGCATCCCCTCGCCCACCGCGCCGGCCGCCATGGGTGCGCGCGCGTGCGGCGGCGGCGGCGGGGCAGTCGCGTCCGTGGGCGTTCGCGTCGAGTCGATCGGAATGGAACGGAACGGAACGGAACGGGGAAAGGCGTGCAAAGCCAGAATTTTTTTAATATTACATTGTTTCCGGATATTACAGAAATAATACCTAAAATAAGAAAATTGCAAAAATAATACCGGTTCGTCCAACGATTTGGTGAAAATATGTTTTCGCCCTATCGTATAGCGAAAATACTATCTTCGTCATATCGTATGACGAAAATAGGTGACATAGCGCCGGCGGAAGGTTAGGGGTGCACGGCTGCGGCATCGAGGCAATTTTCGTCAAACCGTATGGCGAAAAATAAATTTCGGTAAACCGTTGAACAAAAAATCCCACAGCGTGGACCCTACCCCCTGCGTGGGCCCGTGAACCCTATCTCTTGCGTCGGAATGGCCAAAAAATTTTCTTCTGTCGACAAAATATTGTATCGCTTTTTTTATTTTGCAATTGAACTTATTTCTGAAACGGAATGAAAAGATGTAAAATAAATCGTAGAATCGTTTGTCCGACAATGAGATGTAGCTGATAGATATTACATGGTAGGCTACAATAGTAGTTGTAAAGCATAAGTAGTATAGAACCTGGTACAGAGTTTACATAAGCTGATGAATATTACATGTGACATGGGTTTTTCGTCGTAGCGCGAATAGACCTTAACCATAAAGAGGTGCCGACAACAAACATTGACATATACGATACGCGTAAACCAAATATGCCTTAGGGAATGGAAATAGGCCAGGGTACAATAGATTCTCTCTACTGAGTGCACCTAGGATATTTTTCTTTTCTTTGGGCATCGCCCACCCCCCATTAGCGCGATGGGCCCTCTCCTGCTTCCTTTCCCTCTCTGCTTCGCTTGCTTGAGCCGTGGCGTGCTCTTTCGCGACATTCCTGATGCGCTCCTCCTCCTGCCGCTTCATCCGTAGTTCCTCCTAATATCGCTCGTACTCTCGGCATTATTAATCTTCCCTCCTCCATCGTATCTTCATGTCCACCCACCGCTTTTCGTCCTCATTTTACTCCATATCGAACCATTGCCTGAAGTCGCAGATAGGTGGAGGAGACTGGACAAAAGAAATAAAAGAAGAGATTAGTAAGAGAGTGCATGAAATCGTATGAAAAGGCCCACATGAGTGATCTATATCGCTATACCAGTGGGTAATCGTATGGTCCATGTCGAGGCTTGTCGTACTCATAGTTGGCACACATGAAGAAGCGTAGGCCATAGGTATAGGATATATCCTAGGACACACGAAACCTACAAGGGTCGCCACAGAAGCACATCAGTGGTTCGACCCCCTAGGGGATGAAAATCCCCCAATATTTCTTTGGTGGGTTTGGTGAAGCTGGGGAATACATTTCGGTTGAGGGAGCTGAGGAAGGAATGGTCTATCCATGGATGATGGTTGGGTTATTTATAATAGATAGGGGCTGGTGCATGGACTGAGTGCATGGGCTTGGCTGGGGGAGGGTGGAGCATAGGATGCCCTGTGAAAGCTGGAAAAGTTGTGGCATTGATGCATGACAGAGATTCCCTTTAGTAGCTCTTATTTGGTGTAATCATTTCATTCTGCAAAAGTTAAGCAAGTAGTTATTGCTGCCTCTGCAAGCAAGACAGGTAATCCAATGAAATCATTGTCCTTAGAAATAATGTGTTGGTAGAATGGTAAATCCCGACCATTTTATTGAAGAAAGTAAAGTTCATGACATATAAGGGACATCGTAAACATTTGTTGCCTATATGTGGCTATAGTACGTAAGGCAATATACACCAACTCGTACCCTACTCGTACACAATCGACTCTCAACAAGATACAATGGCATGTAGTACTGCATCTCTACTGGGTTGGTGAAAAAGATGGAGGTTTGTCATCCAGATATTCCCAGCGGATCTCCTGGAAGTTGCATCCATGGGGGTAGGCCTTGCTGCACACGTACCCTTATGCAAGTCCATGTGCCACAGGCCCCGGCACAACCGGAAGGCCACACACGCATTGTGGAGGAACCTGTATGTTGCCGCATGTAGTGAGTTACTTATCCCGCCACTCTTCATTGAGTTCCTGTAGCCTCATCTTCGGTCGTTGAACATCTGTGCGCCTCATTGCCTCAGCCTCATCGTAGCCGTAGTTGATATTCGTGTACTATTCTTCGTCCGCGTACCATTCGTAATTGCACCTGGACTTGTCATACTGTTGGATGGAAGTAGGTGAATTAGATGAAATTCGTAGCATGATAGGATGTCATGCACACTTACCCCACATCGAAACCAAGCGACCGTGGCAAGGGGAAAAGGTTCCAGGCTTGCTATTTTACCGCAGTCGCACTGTGGTAGACATATGTTGTGCGCTTCTATCTCCAACTCCAGGTTCCTCTTCTCCTGCTCGGGGTCTTCATTTCTCCTTCGCTCTTCATCATCACGCTTGCATCTATCATGGATGTCACGTTATAACTCGTAAGGGCCCATCTTGCCCTTACCCTTGTCAGACCCAGACCCGCACCTGGACGCCATGGAAGGGTTTGTGTTGGACTGTGTTAGAAATGAAGTAGCTATGGATGGGTCACCCTTATATACAAAAGGGGGATACTGAAAGGAACTGTTGGAGGGAGAGTTATTGCGATGCCAGGGTGGGTCTCAAGGAATCCTTTCGCGCATTTGTCGAAAGCATCCACTGACAGCGAGAGAAAGAGGCGCGGTAATATATAAAAAGGGATAAGGTCACGGACGAGTGCCTCCTCATCTTGTTACTGCGTGCAGTGAGAATGTGTCCAAGCTATAGGATTTGATGCTTAAAGCTCTATCGTATAATATATGATTAAAGGTTGGGCGTATGACCTCGCTGAAGGACTTCAATGGTGGCACCATCCAATCCTCTGAATGTTTTGACTATTATGCCCACTCACATGAGTGGAAGGCTTGTGACTAACATTAAGCGTAGGCAATTCGTACAGAAGAAATGTCTCATAATTATCATAATTGTGGCTAACATCTAACCCGAGGCATGCTTAGTGGAATCCAATGTGAATGGTTAAAGCTGAGTCATTTGGTCAGGTTGTGTGTAAAGCATTAGTCAGGATAGAGGTGTTTTTATTTCATGGCAAAGCTGAGTCGTATTGTCACTTCGTAAACTATTAGCATACGGTAGCAGAATAAGGTAGTAGCACCATAATATAGTAGCATCAGAGTAACTAAACTACTCCGTAAACTAGCAGTCTGAACTAATGAAATGGAAAGTTGAACAAATGACAATTATTAATCGTAAAAGCAACAGAGACTACTCCTGACCCCTACCCCGACCCCTTCCCTACGCCCTGCCTCTGGCACGCTTGTGCCTACGTGCTGACGCTGGAATGTCGGTCTCCTCCTCCTCCCAAGGATGCTCATAGGTGGAAGGTGTGTACAAATCTAGCGCGTGGCGCTCACGTCTGGGCAACTAGGGACCATAGATGCCTTCTGCCTCCTGCTGCGTAGTCTGAGTGGGCAGTGGTGCACCGTACAACTGTGATGAGCCCAGCACTTCAAAGACCCCTACATAGTCAAAGAATGGGTTCCTGCTAGAGTGCGGCATACCCCCGAAAACTTGTGTGGTTGTATCGATGCGGATCAAACCTGCATTTATATCATGCACAAACAACTGAGTATTGGCGGAGATTTCGCACTTCCCGATTTCAAAGAGGTTTGACTTGGATCCTAATCTCAACTGGTAGTTTTTTCTTTTCCTCTTCCCTTATTCTGTTGATTACAGACTATCGACAGAGGTGAAAACCCAGGCTGCCAGCGTCTCAACCAGCCATCCGGGATTGACTTCCCTGGTTGACTCAGCCTCGGCTCCAACTCCTCAGATTAAAGATCCTTCGTCGAACATGCCCGGAGAAGACCCCCAGCTCAAGGGAAATGAAACTCAATATTGATCCCAACCAATGACCCATGGGCAGTGATAAAGGTTCTTCTCCAAGTCACAGGCGCTCAGGTAGCTGCCGCCGAGGCCAACCACCAAAAGAAGCTCTAAGCCAAGAGAGAGAAAATCGAACGTAAGTTCGTTCCTGATCAAAAGTGCGTGATTCGATTATTGGGCGGCTAACAAAAGTTATTTTCCGGCTTACCTTCTTCAGGCCTTGAGTCCTCCTGTAACAGTAAGGAAAAACTTCTTTCTGATGCAATGAAGAAAATCAACGATGATGCCAAGTATCAAGAGAAACTCAGGAATCAAGTGAAGATCGCTTGAGCCGAAAGGAAGGCCATGATGACTGAATGGGATGTTGCCATCGCTCAACGGGATGCTGCAGTTCTTGCTCTTCAAGAGCTGAAGGAGCAGACACTCAACCTCATGTCCCAATCATCCTTTGCAAGTGCCGCCACATTGCTCGGTATCCTCAAGAGTTACAATCCCATGCTCGATACCTCATTGGTGATAGTCGGGTTCAACTATACTAGCGAGGAGGCCGCAAACCTTGTTGAAAGCGTTCAGCCGGTGGTCCCAACCTTCGTCGAGTCATTAAGGCTCAGCCTACCTAATGATGATAGTGAGGGGAGTCCCTCGCACTGATGATCCATTTGGCTCTAATACTTTTAAAACATACTTTATGATTTGAGAATGCTTGTAACAGTACTACATCTTGCCAATTTATTATGCTTTTGTCTACTATTCCTTTGTCGATGAAAGAGGATTAGCATAAGTAGATGCAATAAATGATAGGTACGTGTTGTCATCATTCTCAAGACCATACGATTACGCATCTGTCAACACCTAAAATCTTAACTATATAAGCCATTATAAGTGCGGCCTTCGAATACTCGAGAAGACCGTAATAATGAGGAAAAAAATACAGAACTAGAAAAAGAAAGAGCATATCGAATTTTCTGTGAACTTTTATCAACTTGCGCATTCAATCAGCATACAAACATGAACTTGATAGAGAGCACACCCGAGGCAGACTAGGACTTCAGAACTCTTTTGGCCGTTAGGCGTGAGATGTCTGACAATCTATGTGCCATTATGCCTCCTGAGGTATAGTTGTCCGTTATCGACCCAACACATGCCTCTGTTGGTTCTATTCAATGTGATTAACGCAGAGCCAGATAAAATTTTGCAAAGAACATATAAATGAAATATGGTATTGCAATGTAGCCCCCGACTCTATGGTCGAGAAGAAATTACTCGATCGGAGAGTAGAAAAGGACATACCTGTACCATTGATCAGAGAGTAGTGTTATAGCTCTCGACTATGTACTCGATGCTGGAGTCGAATGAAGAGTAAAGCTCATTCTCGGCTGAATACTTGAGAGTGCAAGCCAGCATTATGGTTTTAACCGCAATGTGGTTACCGAGTAAACTCGAACTGCCATGTAGGTGGGCATTAAAAACCCCCACTCCCATTTGTGCTTGTTTTCAATACAACCTTGATTTGACGCGTCGTAATGGCCGCCCATCCCTCTTTGCAGAGACGAGACAAGCCATAACGCCATCATGACGTCTCCACTTCCGCCAAATGCGCTACGCGCCTGAGGCAATGCCATCTTTTTGGATCTTGATGGCTACGTTTACACAGTACGACCCGTTTCCCCCGCTATAAATAGAGGGGACTCAAAGCCGTTTGTCCATCGTCTCCTTTGTTTCCTTTGCCCATTGCCTCCTAGGACTTGTAGAGCTTGAAGCCATGGCCTCCACTCCATCTCCACCTCTTGAGCCAATCCCAGAAGTCCTCTCCCTTAGGCCTCTTTCCATGGTCCCTCCTAAGGTCATCATCACTTCCTTCGATGACGAGGACTCGAGTGGTAGGCCTAAGAAGAAGAGGGAAGAAGCACCCACGGTAGATCGTCGTCATCAACTTATTCAGCGCGTTCATCATTACATCAAGACCTATGCTTCAAGCCAAACGACGTAGCGCTCCTTATCGGAGTGGAATGAGGATGGTGGTGATCTCGAGCAGATCATTGACCAAGCCGCTATCGAGGTCTCCGGCGGTGGAGCCCCCGAGTCATCACCGGCTAAGGAGGCGTGGTCGCCTTCTCCGTCAACAACCGTTAGATCGCCTTCGCACCACGCAGAAGACCACTCCGCATCATCGGCGTCGGCCAGCACCTCCAGCAAGGTCTTCATCTCGGCCACTTTTCATGGTCCTTATGCTGGTCGACGGCCGGTCCCTGAAGTGATCAGTTGTCACCCGAGGGAGGAGTATAAAAGGTTCCTCGACTCGTTCAAGGGCGAATAAGGGTCCATACGCTTCCAAACTTTTGGAGGTTTTGGATCTTCATTATTTGCAAGAGCTAGTCGGATCCTTTCCGTCAATTTTGCACTAGCCACACGGATTGGAGGGAAAAAGAAAAAATTATGTAACCGAGTATCTAATCGAATCGAATGTAATTGACTTACCTGTAACCTACTTTTCTATGAATGAAACTTACGGAGTTGGTTGATATTCCATGAGTGCTCGAGTATCTCGCCATTTGGAGTAGATAGCCATACTGATCCAGGTCGAGTGACTTCGACTACTATGTAAGGTCCTTCCCACTTAGGTAATAACTTGTGGCGTTGGACCTATTTCTGCACCTTTTGTAGGATGAGGTCCCTAATAGCGAGTTCCCTAGGTTAGATTCTCTGGCTTTAATATCTAAGCAATGCCTACTAATACTTAGCTGCTCGAATAGATGCTCGATCTCGGTACTCCTTGAGTAAATTTATGTCATCCGCTCGTAATTGCTCCTGCCTTCTTCGGAGTAACTTTTCACTCGAGGTGATCCGAACTGCAACTCAGTCGAGAGCACCGCTTCCACTCCATAAACCAAGAAGAACGGAGTTTCACCGGTGGCCTATTGGTCGAAGTATGAACGGCCGATAGTACTGAGGGAAGTTCTTTTACCCAACGTTTCGAGTAGGCTTTTAGCCTGTCGAAGACCCAAGTTTTGATACCCTGTAAGACTATACCATTAGCACGCTCAACTTGACCGTCACTCTGTGAGTGAGCTACTGAGGTGAAACAGGTTTTGATACCAAATTCTTCACATAACGCAATAAAGGTCTTGCTTCTGAACTGGCTACTGTTATCAGTAATTATCTAATGCGGAATGCCGAGTCAAGTACTTATGCTCCTCATGAACTTCTTGGCCGCTTCTGCGGTTATTTTTCCTACGGGTTTGGCCTCTATCCACTTGGTGAACGTGTCTAGCCACGAATAGAAACTTGTAACCACCTTAGGCCATTGGGAACGGTCCCAGGATATCCAAGCTCCAGATGGAGAAAGATCAAGAAAGAGAAATTGTTTGTAGAGTTTGGGCTAGTCGAGTGGTCTGCCTTCCAAAAAATTGGTAGCACTCGCACTTTTTGACCAGCTCGGAAGCATCCTGGAGGGCAGTCTGCCAATAGAATCCTTGACGAAAAACTTTTCTGACCAAGGTGTGAGAAGACGCATGATTACCACAAATCCCTCTATGGATATCGAGCAATATTTTACTACCCTCTTCCCGAGTGATGCACTTCATCAAGATTTTGTTACTCTCCTTTCGGTAGAGCTTGTCGTTTACCAAAATGTAGAGCTTAAATTTAGGAGCAATTTTCTCTGTAGACGCATCATCATCAGGGATATCTCGACCATCGAGATAGGCTTGGTATGGAGTCGTCCAAATCGGGTTGCGTTCGAGTAGTGCAGCATCTGTGTCTGCGGGTTCTGCCTCGCCGACCTGGCCAGACTGTTGGTCGGGTTGGGCAGCATTCGTTCGCCGAACTGTCGAGACAGATGGTTTAAGGAGTTTCTCAACGAAGATTCCTATGGGTACCGGTGCTTGAGAAGAAGCGAGTCTAGCAAGTTCATCCGCACCAAAGTTATCACTCCTTCTGATGTGCGTTACTTCTAACCCTTCGAACTTCTTCTCGAGCTTTCGTACCTTGAGTAAGTATGCTCCCATGTTGTCATCCGAGCACTGGTACTCCTTTTGAACTTGGTTCACGACTAGCTGTGAGTCTCCTTTCACAAGAAGTCATCTAATTCCAAGTGATGCAGCTATGCAGAGCCCGTTTACCAGTCCTTCATATTCTGCTACATTGTTGAAAGCTTTAAAGTCTAATTGACCAACGTACCAGAGTTCGCCGCCTGTTGGAGATTTGAGTACAATGCTAATCCCCGAGCCCTGGACTGTGAGCGATCCATCAAAGAAGAGCGTCTAGTGATCTTCGACCATGTTTGGCCTTGTTTCTTCAATTCTTGTCCATTCGGCGAAGAAGTTCGCTAACACTCCAGATTTTACGCTTGTTCATGGTGCGTAGTTTACATCGAACTCATTTAGCTCTACCGCCCATTGCACGATTCGTCCAGCTTCTCGATTGCGCATTACATCCTTCAGTGGGTACGTCATCATGATGGTAATCCTGTGCACTTGAAAGTAGTGCCGTAATTTCCGAGAAAACATCAAGACTACGTATATTAGCTTCTGTACTTGCGGGTATCGTAGCTTAGCATCGTGTAGAACCTCACTCATGCAGTAAATAGGTTTCTGGACCTTGGCCTTTTTCTCGAGACATTCCCGTTCGATCGCCAGTACCGTGCTTACAACTTGTGGGGTAGCTGCAATATACAAAAAGAGCTCCTTTTTGTTAGACGGTGTAAGGATTAATGGAGACGATAAGTACCTTTGTAAGTCCTGAAAGGTGCGCTCTACTTCTTCTGTCTGCTTGAAACGATCTTGTTTCTTCAAAAGCTTGAAGAAAGGCATCCCTCGCTCGTCCATCCTGGAAATGAATCAACTAAGAGCAGCAATGCAACCTATCAGTTTCTGGACCTCCTTCAGTGTTCGAGGTGACCGCATCTGGTCGAGAGACTCAATTTTGCGCGAGTTGGCCTCAATGCCGTGACTTGACACCAGGAAGCCGAGAAGCTTACCAAACGGCACACCAAACGTGCATTTTTCAAGGTTAAGCATCCTGCGATACTTCCTGAGGTTGTCGAATGTTTCCTTGAGATCATCAACCAATGTGCTTCAGGTTTTTTATTTGACTACAACAGCATCGACGTATGCTTCTACATTGCACCCGATTTGAGGTTGTAGATAGTTTTAAATACACCTTTGATACGTAGTACCAACGTTTTTTAAACCGAAAGGTATTTTTACGTAGCAAAATACACCGAAGGGAGTAGTAAAAGTAGTTTTCTCCTCATCCTCTAATCCTATGCTAATTTGGTGATACCCTGAATAGGCATCTAGAAAACATAGCAACGCGTAGCCTGCCATAGAGTCGATGATCTGGTCGATGCGTGAGAGAGGAAAAGGATCCTTAGGACAAGCCTTGTTGAGATCGGTGAAGTCGATGCACATGCTCCATCTGGCATTGGCTTTCTTGACAAGGACGGGATTTGCGAGCCATATAGGATGACGCACTTCTCGAATTAAGCCCACCTTTAGGAGCCTATCGCCCTCCTCCTGGATGGCCTACTTCCTATCTTTCACAAATCTTCGCTGGTTCTACACCAGGTTTGGCATCAGGTTTAACAGCTAGTCAATGCTTGATCACTTCCCTGGGGACCCCAGGCATATCGGACGGTTGCCATGCAAACACGTCTTGATTTGCCTGGAGGAAAGTGATGAGCTCGAGTTCCTATTTGGGGTCAAGATTAGCCCCAACCTTAACCTTCTTGGATGGTTCAGATGGGTTGAGGGGCACCGCCTTGACGCAACCATCGATCTTTTTGTTGTTAACACTGTCGTTGGTCTTGCCCTTAGCGGCATCGTTGGATTTAGAAGTGCCAGCAAGACTTATGAGCTTGGAATCTTTGGCCTCGATGACACCTTAGTGCCTTTGACGCTTAGAGTTTGCTTGTCGCATTTGACTACTGTGCGCTAATCTCCTTTAACTATAATGACCCCATTGGGTCACAGGATCTTGAGTATTTGGTAGGCATAGTGAACCACTGCCATGAACTTTCCTAGCATTGGGCAGCCTAAGATCACATTGTACGTCATCTTGAAGTTCGCGACATCGAAGGTCAACTTTTCTGTACGAAAATTGTCGGGCATGCCAAATGTGACCGGTAGCTCGATCTGGCTGAGAGGCACAATCAATGAGCTGGGAGTTATGCCGTGGAAAGGCTCGACTCCTGTCCTAAGCTCTGATCTCTAAATTCCCATCTTGTCCAAGGTTGTGGAGAAGATGAGGTTGAGTGAACTACCACTATCGACCAGAGTTCTGGAAACTTTAATGTTAAGTATGGTCGGCTGAACCATGACCGGGTATCAACCAGCATGTGGTACCATGGCCAGATGGTCAGTTTGATCAAAGGTGATCAGCTGTTCCGACCACTTGAGATACCGAGTGGGCCCAGTTAGCAATAGGTTGACTTCTCGTTCGACCGTCTTGTACTGCCTTTTAGATTCATACGTGGTGGATCCTTTAAGATATGTGCCAAGCTGTGGTCAGCCTCATGGAACTAGGGCTCGTCACCCTCAACGTTTGGCTTAGCCTGCTTATTTCCACGCTCAGCATTTGCCTTGATCTTTTCATCAAGTTTCTTCTTGAACACATAGCACTCGTCGAAGTCGTGTTGGTTGCTCCGATAGATGGGACACCACTTTTTGCCATCTTGACTGAAGCCTTTGTTGTCCCCAGTGTTGCACGATTTGCTCCTATCGACTGTGGCTATCGTCGTATCGGGACCCTTGCGCTTGTCACCGTGTTTGTTCTTCTTTCCTCCGCTCTTTGAGGACTCGGGTTTGTCCTTGCCAGATTTAAGGTTTTTAGCGTGCACCTGAGCTTCCGCTCGTTTTGCGCACTTGTCTGCCAACTCGAAAAGCTCTTTGAACGTATGGATCTTCCGAGTAGCCATCTTTCCATGCAGATCCGTGTCCTGAACACCTTGTTTGAAGGCAATGATTACTAACTCATCAGAGATGTTCGAGATCGTGTTATGCTTGTCGTTGAACCGGCGGATGAAATCTCGAAGGCTCGAATGTGCCTTGGAAATTAGCTATGAACTGAGCCTTAAGTTTTACCCACGAACGATTGAGTTGGGTGGCAAGTTTAGCAACCAAGACCTTGCGGGTCCATCAAGGGTGGTTAACAGGTAGTTGGCCATTACTCGGTTGTCACCACCAACTGCTTGAATGACAGTGGTGTAGATCTGCAACCATTTATTGGGATTGATCTTCCCATCATACTTCTGGATTGGGCCCTTTTTAACTTCTCGGGCTACCGAATTGACCGAAGTTCACGTATGAAAGCCTCGCAGCCCCCTTCGAACTCTCCAGAAGGAGGTGGTGGGGGACTGTCACGCCTGTCCCTTCGAGCAGGGGAGTCATGTCGACCATCTCATCCTGTAGATCTGCAATCGTAGTAGCGCGATTGTCTTCATGCCATTCCTCATGGCAGTTTTCAATCGTCGTACGTAGATCATGTCGGTTGTGAGGAATACGATTCCTCAAATCTTCCTAATTTATGCGCCTATGGATAGGGCAGCTACAGTTTGACCCACAGTGTCGTGTTCGGGCTCGACCACCTGAGCTTCCTGTCTGAGATTCCTCTACTTGAGAGCGTTCCTGCCGGTGGCTCCTCGAGCCGGGACAGTACCGACTGGGGGGCCTAGAGTTGTGGGGATTGTTTGCTCGAGCAACTTGGATCTGGGCTGCATCAAGTAGGGTCTTGACTTGATTGACCATAAGAGTTAGTGGATTCGCCGGATCCAACTCTGGAAGGGATCTGAGAATCAGATGAGCTCCTTGCACGTTAGTGTTCGGAGTACTGAATACATCGCTAACGAGGCTCGATTGCGGTCGAGTCGATGAAGCCTCATGGTGACTGTTCGAAGGGAGCTTGTCCTTTGAACCATGGGTTGTCACAGGCGGAGGTGCACCCACCAGAAGTCTTTGGGAAAGTCTAGGAGACATCTACCTTCCTGTGGTCCGCCAATGGAGGATCGTATCGGGTGCACGTAAGGCTCCAGCTGCAGATGTTTTGGGTGGTAACTCGACGCCGGTACCGTCGGCAGCGATGGCTGTCGTTGGATCTTCAGGAATTCCCGTGCCTTTGTCGACCACATCGTTTGGATCCACCACCATTGGGTCAGCCGGTGGGGGTCGTCGCCTCAAGCCATTAACACGAATCGATCTGTTTGGCTGCTCTGGCTAGTATTTGAGTCACCATCGCCACCCTCATCACTGTTGGTGTCCATGTAGTGGAGAACATTAGGCTCCATGGGATCCCACTCGAGATGTCCCACCTCGCGGTACGCATCCAATGGTCTGGACTCAAGTGTACCGGTGTGGATCAGTCTATCTTGATCGTCCCAACGGAAAACCATAGTTCCGAAGATGATCTCAGAGTCAACGGGAGGGGACTCGAAGGTGTTCGTCGTCGACTTGAAGTGGTCGTAGAAGCCGATGTCGAAGAATCCGACGCAAAAGTGAACCCGAGGCATGATTGATCCTACAAAACAGAAGAAAGCCCTTACCTGGCGTGCCAACTATCAAAGATTAGTTCCCGACGATATATTCGTAAATTGACTGGGTACCTTCGAGTGCAGGGATTAATCACGAGACGAGACACACGATGTATACAGGTCCGGGCCACCTATTTGAGTAATACCCTACGTCCTGTGGGGGTGTTGCTGTAGTATGTTGATGATCTCGAGTACAAACGATGTGGCTAAAACTATTATAAGGAGTAGATCGGATGCTAAAACTATTATAAGTAGTAGATCGGATGCTAAAACTATTATAAGGAGTAGATCGGATCTAATCTAACCTAGGGCTAAAGTTGCTGAGTAGCTCCTCTACTAGGGTCTTGATGCTTGCCTCTCTCTCTTCTTCTCCTCAGCCTTTCCGCCTTATATAGGGGTGGTGCACCGACTCCTATCCAACCGTAGTCGATAGAGAGTTGTCTTCCTTGACGTCCAAGTAGATAGATTTGTTTTGGATACTAATCGTTCCGAGTTGGGTAACCAATCTAGTTCTTCCTAGTATGTACTTCCTTGATTCCGGGTGTATCAGGTACCGCTAATTCGGTTCTGTGATATCTGGAGCTGCCTAATATGTGTTGTACATATCCTATCTTTGTATGATATACTCCTTATGCGCATATACCCTATAGTTAAATATTCGACATTACTTGTTATTTTTTGCTTGTTTTCCTTATGAAAGTGTAAATAACTTGTGAATATGCAGGTATGGCACACCTGGAGCTGCTTAACCCTTAGTTAGACGTTAGGCACCGTTTGTACCGCATCGTCATGCAGGCTGAAGAGCTCCCGGTTCTACAACCCCGTGTGCTGGATGAGTTTATGAGGGTTGACGCGCGCTAAATCCTGAGTTTCGTACCATTTTAATGTAACATTGTATACAGCTTGTTGTCGTGTTTCTCGCTACATGTATTATATTTGTAGGTTACATGCTACTGGCCTACTTCCACTTTATTGGCTTGTTGAGGTGGACGCATTGGTGGGGGGATCAGAGGCAAACATATGGTTCAGCTACGATAAGGCCTTACTCGTGACCCTTGTCGACAAGTGGCATCCTGAAAATGGGCAATGGTAGGCTATTGTTGCTCTCGCTTGATGAACAGGTAACAGTAGTCTATTGTTGTAATATTTCGGAATGACCGTGTAGTTTTGTAATATTAAAAATATATAAAAATTAAAATTTTGGGTTGCCCAGCCAGCCCTACAACGGAATGGCCCATCACCAAGAGGCAAACTGGGCCGACAGTTGTGCTGCTGATCTGCTAGTGTTGGACGGATCATTCATAGTTGGCATGCTGTATATATAGCCCACGAACCAGATATTAGCAGGCAGATTTTGACCTTTTCTATGTATTTCTCGTCCAAAGTTTTCATGAATAACGAATTTTGAACAAACCTACAAACTTCCCCAGACTATTCCATGGTTTTCTGAGACCGAATTTAAAACCTTTTCCCTTCATATGCACTCAACGCGACCCATCAGAGAGACCGAACTCAACTTTTTCTAGCGTCATGTGATTTGTTGGGATAGTTCACTAAATTAATTAAGCTCGGCAAAATCTAGAGGTGGCCATCCCATGTCCACATTAGAAGTACGGAACTAGCTAACTGTCGAAAATTACAAAAAAATCATACCATTTGTGTTTTACCACCCGTGACATAATAGCTTTGGCATGCTCCCTACATAATAATGCCTCTGAGCGTCGACGATGACGAAAAAGGTGTAACTGACTATAATTTTTGTAGTTTTTCTTCTTTAATAAAACAATAGCAATCTTGATTTACATCTTGTCAAGACTCGACCCAATAATCTAGCTCGGTTCCTAGCACATTGTTAGACTCAAGCGACCTTCAGAACAGCTTTATCATTGTTTTTGTCAGTGCTTACTTGGGTGTCTGCTTTAAAAACGATTTGTTGAGTTTTGTGGATTTGCCCTTTAATCTAATCTGTTTGCCTCTACCCGATATCTCTACGCGTCCCTCAGGCAAGACCATTTGATCACACAAAAATGGCGCCGCTTCTTCATTACCCCTTTGTTCCTTTCTAAACCTCCTCTTTCGGCTGGAGAAAAAGGTAAAAGCAATTTTATAGAAATTCAATATTTTTCTTTACCCTCTAACTAAGCATTCAAACCATGATCATTTGCATTTCTATATCTATACTTCTGTCTTTACTCTATACTATATATAATTCATCAGTTGTAGCGGATCAAAACGATCACTACGTTCACTCGAGCTAATCAAACGATCATCATGTAAAGTTAGATCTCGTTTTTTTCTTTCTAAAAATACTATCAATCACTCATTATTTGTCTTCTATACTTAGACATCTAATATTTGTTTTCAATATATTTAATCTTCTATTAATTAATTTTCGTACCTAGATGTCTAATATTTCTGTATTTATTTCACGTGTGCAAAATACATGTGCAGTTGCTAATGCATAAAAAAAGATTATATCATGAAACCGAACACTTCTTTTTATTCGAATCACATGAATACCATACGCTCTTACGATATAAAATTAAAAGCTATCACACCTCATGGCTCGCTGCGTATCGCTTTGGACCACACTCAAATCTGGATATACTGTCAAGATCAGACAAATACATGTGCCTCCAAATTTTTGCTTGACACCATATATATATGTATGGTCACTCCAAAACAAGAGGCAAAAGGAAAACAAAAATTCCTTACTTTTTCATTCATCCATCCATCCATCCACGGCAGCAAAATGGCGCGTTTAGGTGAGGAATTCCGGCGCCGATGTCTGCGTTTCGAACGGCGACCCGCGAAACCACGAAAAGAAAAAGGGAAAAAAAAGAAAGCCGAAGCACGGGAGCCTTAACCCCTCCCGCAGCCCACCTTCACATTCGCACCGTTGTCTCCACGCATCATTGCTACTGACATGTAGGCCCACTTCTCGCCGAACGGCCCTGTCAGCGAGATGCGGATACGGTGAGGACGCGTGAAAAGAGTCAGTGCGTTTTCGCGGGGCGCTTCGGACGTGTGCCCCCGGCGCCTCACGGACTTGAGCCCCGGACAATAAAACGCCCTCCACGTCAGAACCAAACGCACCAGGATGAACACCAACTCTCCCACTGATGACGGGCCCCTCGGTCTTCCATGGCCCGCTTGTCAGGAACGAAGAGTGGATGGAGGATCAGTGGGTGAGGAGGACCGGCAGATGGAACGGACGCGTGTCGCTGCAAGGGGCCCACGCGTACGGAAGCTGGCTTTGGTGCTCCTAATCCTTTTGGCTCGGCTCGTGGGAGCACTGGGCTCGGCTCGTGACCCTATCAACTCGGCTTGGGTGGCACGAGAGAGGCATGTGAGGTGGGTCCACGGGTGCACAGCGCAGCGCGCGAGATCTCCCATATCTATCCCCTCCTGCATCTGCTCGCCGCCCTTACTTAATTCTCGCCTTCTCCTGAGTTTTTATTTTAATTAATTAAGGCCCACTAAGCAGTCTGCAGTTGGTGATTTCTTTAGTTTTTCTCTTCTTTTTTAAGGAAAAAGAATGCCATTCTTCAGTTATGGATGCCATCCAGATAAAATATTAGAAACCTGACTTACTTATTTACACATTCTGATCTGGTTTAGAATAGGAAATTTTCAGGATCCTACTTGAGTTAAGTAGTTTTTTGTAAGTTTTACTGGCGTGTTTGGTTGTCTGTATTAGGGGTATTTTAGTTTTGTTCGTATGTATATTTATATGGAGAATATCGTTTGGTTACCTATATGTATTGTCTTTCCTGCATCTATGGATGTAATTATACGGTTAGAGTCTGGTCTACATCCGAATTAAGCTTCTCTACGGAGTTTGGCCTCATGAATATATTGCATCTATTACAGTGTTGTAGCGGGTCTATTCGTTAATTCAAGTGTAAGATCACTGTATCCGTCTATATAGGCAATTAAACACCTTCACATGATCATTACATCTGTAAATACAATGTCATTACATCCACTTATACAGACAACTAAATATTCTTTTATTTCAGAATTACTGCATCCAGAATATATACTACAGCTTAAAAAACTTATACAGACAAATAAACACGCTTATATATTTTTCGTATCCTGCTAAGTTGAATAGCTTCAGGTAAACTTTGTATGTTTCAAAAGGGTCTCAGATCTAGAACCTGCCTGCAACTCACGAATCTGCAAAAAGCGTGAGCCATTTCCTTTTGTGATTTGAGAAACCCTTAAAAAGGTATAAAGGTGTTTTTGCTCACTCATTAATCTAGTATCTTTTGTACTCGTCCTCTACAGTCATATCATTGAAATTCACTATTCCAACTTTTAGGCTGCTTTGATCTCGTGGCCGTCGTATGAAGTTCGACAATGAGATTTTTAATTGCATTCGTGTACTTACGTCAGCCATACAAGTATGTCTTTTGTAAAAACACACTAGGACACATTAAACGTGAGATTTCTTTCTTGATTCCTCGGGGAATTGAACTTGTCATTGTAAAAATTATTGTTCAATTTATGTGTCCTAAATAGACCCCCACTATTATCACAAAATATAGGCAATCAGGAATTTACACAGTATGATTAGTTGTTCGTATGGATGTATTTTGGTTTAGCAGATACGCATAATCTCAGAGCGAAGTGTGTTTGGTTGATCCAATAGATATAAATGTACGTCCGCAGTCTGCTCCAACGAATGCAGACTCCTGCATCCGTTTAGACAAACAGACCCATTTGTCAGTGTCACAAAACCATCTTCATGCGAGCAACCAATCATAATATCAACTTTTGCACCCGCTCATACAACATACATCCGCTTATATAGACAGGTTTACTTGTCAATATCATGAAACTATCTTCAAACGAACAACCAATTACAATCTCAACTTTTACATCCGTTCATACGATCTCAGATTCAGTCAACCAAACATAAACTCAACTCACCCTATCCAGACTATACAACTAACCAAATACTCTTTTTTCAATAAATATGACTCCGCTCAACATTCTTTCACTCCGTCTATATATACGTTCTATGCTAACAAGCTCCTGTATAGACAATCAATCACACCTATAATTTATGAGTAATATCATTTCTAATGGAGAAGCATGAAATTTTCTAGATAAAAGAAAACTCTCATCAAAAGGCATATGGGCATGAAGGAGGAGGGGGCCGTCCGATCTCATCGGCAATGGCGACAACAACAACTACCTATGTGTGAGCAAGCGTCACTCGTTTTGGATTTGAGATATGTAAAAGGATTAAACAAAACGTGTTAATTAGAACGGGAGGAGTGAATGGATTATCATAGTTGTTTGCGTTTTGATTCATGTATGTCTTTAAAAAAGAAACACATTATATATAATACTTAAAACGAGCTCAAATCGTCCAAACAATTGACAAGCTAGTGCTCCTTGTATTTTAAAGATTAAGGATATGTTTGTTTCAGGTTGTTTCTAGCTTCTGTTTCTGTTAAAAGGCTAGAAGTTAAAAACCTAAATAAATAGGTTTATTAAAAAATGATTTTTTAGAGAAGTCAGAATTTTGTTTTTGAAAAAATAAACTAGAAGATGAGAAGTTAGCTGAGAGTAACTTTTCTAAGAAGTAGTGTACTGAGAAACTAAATAATTATTGTAAAATCCAATAGTTAAAATTAAAAATAGTTTTTCAGAAAAAAAACATAAGTTTTTTAAAAAAATCACAAACAGAAGTCTAAACAAACAGACAAAAGAAAGAGTGAAAAAACCCATTAGATACAGTCGTCTTAGACCGTTAGCAATTTTCTTCGAAGAAATAGGAAAGAAAATGACAAAAACAATGCATGTACTTTATTTGTCTTTTTTTCTTTGTGATTTGTTTTTTTAACACCGAATCTCTTTGCTCTAGGTTTTCTTTGAAGACATTTTAATAGAGGTGCAAATTCGAGGTTCGAAGCCCGAATCGATAAAGACACGTTGTTGGGTCTTACCGATGAGCCAGGCACACGTTTGCTTTTTTTGTGATTTGTTAATTTCATATCTTATAAGACTATTTCTAACAGCTACCGTAAATTTTCATCCACAAAACACTATTACAGCATCCACTATCACTATTATAGCATCCTTTATTTTTTTCTACTATAGTATCACTGTAGCAATTGGATAGAGGAGCCGGGGAGACGAATTTTCAGTGGTACAGTAGACCGCAAAAATACTGTAGCACGGAAAAAGGGAGATTTGAGGACTCTCTTATAGATGGCCTAACGGAGTCGAGTTTGGCCATAAATTTTTATATGCATATGTGTCACCACCTTCTCTACATGTGTAATTATTTTCTAAAAATTTCAAAACTTCTAAACAAGATTTTTTTAGGTGTTTTCATGATTCCATCGAGAGAGAGCTAAGTAGCTAACCCTGAATATTTTCCCATTTTCTTCGGCCTGGGCACGTTTGTCACTGTTCACACACCGCATCTCATACTCCCATCGAGCCGCGCCGCGCCGAGCCGAGCCGGCACGACCGAAGCCGTCAAAAGGCAAGACGAGCCGAGATGGCGCGTTAAAGCCGGCTCATCCGTTCCCCCTCTCTCTCTGGGCAGTTGGAAAGCATTCAGTGCCCTCTCTCTCTCTCGGACACTCCCTCCTCTCTCTCCTCAGACATCCCATGCTTGGATCTTCCTCGCTGATTCCCCACACTCCGATCCGTTAGCTCCCGGCAAAATTGAGCTCCAAAGGCGGGTTCTTGATCCGTAGAAGCGTCGGGCCGGATAGCTTCGTGGATCGATTCGGTGGCCATTGCGGTTGGATCCGAGCAGGTGAGACAAGAATTACACTCTGCTTCTTGATTCCGATGCGCATTTCTTGCTTTCCTTCTGGAGAAATTTTGTGGATTTGCTGGATTGATTTATTTCTGGATGGGTTAGTTGCGGTTTTAGCTCGGAGGTAGCTTAAAGTTGCAGTTTTTTACTGCTCAATTGCTGGGTTTTGTGGCTTGATTTGGGTTTATCTTTCTGAATTTGGATGGATTTACTTTTGATTGAGTTGTAGGATTGCATGATTGACTCCGGAATTTCACATCGGAGTTGCATTTTCAAATCTGCGAGCACTGAATCCTGGTTTGGATCAATCGTCTTGTGCTTAATTTAATTGCTTGGACATGGATTTTCTTCAATAAATTATGTATTGCGCATTTCAAATTCTGCATCTTCTATGACCATTTCAGAATTCAACTTAGGTGTTTTAATTGCATGTACTGGGATCCTGTATCTTGAACCTTCATTGTGGCAGAGTACTCAAATTCAGTTCACTAAAGTTGAAGATCGCATTTTTAAATTAAAATGTATCCCTTGTAGAATTCTAACTTGTGATGCAAATTTTCTTCTAAAATACTCGGTAAAAATAATTTCCCTTGCTACATCAATTAGATCTTGAAATTGCTTGATCTGTAGAGTAATCATTTCAGTATTCTGCTCCACTGCGAAATTTACCTTGGGTTTTGCAGTAAAATTCCGATTTTAATTAGGCAAGTAAGATTCTTATGTGACACACCATTTTGAATTTGATAGATCGTAGGTATGATATTGTAGCTTCAGGACTTGAAATTGCATAGGGAAGTTCATAGATATCAATTGGGGAAAATGCACGACAACATGAAACTGTAGCATCGCTGTTCTAGCCAGTCTTGTTTGTCACAAATGTCTGAAATCTCCATTACTCACTTTCAATGCGAATTTACTGAAGATCTGAACTTGCAAAAAGTTACCTCATCTTTAAATTCTTGAGGATGCTCCAGATACCTTTAGATTCACGATCCAAGATTATTTTGAAGAAAAATACTTAATTATGCAAATTTTCCAGAAACAGATTTGAATAATTTGATCAGGATATGCTATTTCACAAATGTTTGTTGCATCGCTATCGGATGCATGCAAGGCTAATATCCACGTTACTTTTGTACATATTCCTTCGACACATCACTTTCACAATTGCTAATCCAGCAAGTAACTAGCAATTCTCTAGCTGGTGGTGGGGCCTGGTAAGTGTCTTTGCCGATTCATCACTATCATGGTTAGTGGTTGGGAGTCACCAATGCTCTCCAGTCTGTTTGTGATCCCGTCAGATGAGAGATTTAGTCTTGTCCGTGTCGCGTTGCATGGAGGCATCACATCATCTAGGTCATTTTCAAGATGCATTGCTTGCCCCTCGCAAATTACTTTGCGTAAAAATCCTCTGAATTCGATCGGAAATTCATGTTGCGAGCCGAGAGATTCTGCCGGCATATAATTGATTCCAGCTGGCATAATTTAATTAGGGTGTGCACTGTTTTAGAAAAGTCCACCAGTCCTCTAGAATTCAGATGCTTGATTCTTGCACTCTGCAATAAAT
Organism: Phragmites australis; assembly: GCF_958298935.1. Classification (NCBI taxonomy): domain Eukaryota; kingdom Viridiplantae; phylum Streptophyta; class Magnoliopsida; order Poales; family Poaceae; genus Phragmites; species Phragmites australis. Next base: position 4,800,648 of record NC_084927.1, read on the forward strand.
TGTGAACACAGTGCTAATTTTGGAATCTGGCATTGGGTTGATGGTTCTTTTAATTGTTTGCTGTTGAGAGTCAATCATACCCTCTTCATGTATTGAGTTGGTTGTGTATTGATTGAATTCAATTTGGTGCCACACCTTTCACCAGGAGGAGATCGGGCCAAAGAGGCAACATGATGATGGGGACTCAACTATGTTCTTCCAGGGTTCTGTCACTTCCACGGGATGAGAGCGGCGACGAGGAGCTCTCGGTGCTTCCCCGGCATACCAAGGTTATTGTCACTGGGAACAACCGAACAAAGTCTGTCTTGGTCGGCCTACAAGGTGTTGTCAAGAAGGCTGTTGGCCTTGGAGGCTGGCATTGGTTGGTTAGTCTTCCTTCCAATTATTTAGGCATCCCACTGAAACTTTGCTTAGTTGCTGGTTCTTTATCTTGTAATGGGTGTTTAACAAGTAACATTGACCTCTCTTTCAGAAAGTAGTTAGTCTAGTCAAGCAATTTTATACAGTTAAGTGTTTATTTTTGTTTTAGTAATACTATCATGTAAACCAACCAAAGCTTGATGCTTTCTGCTTGCTTTAAGAAACCTGATATACCACCTATTATTCTGATTTATGAACTTAAAACTCAAAGCAGATATGATATATGCAGACATAGTGGAACACGTCATCCAAATTCCTGAGATATTCTTGCAATTCCTGAGATATTCTTGCCAAAGCAGGTTCTAAAGAATGGTGTAGAGGTGAAGTTGCAGAGGAATGCTTTGAGTGTCTTGGAAGCTCCAACAGGAAACGAAGATGACGACGATATCGACGGCAATAATTCATTCTGCAGCAGCTCTGACATGGGAGACAAAGACATGGATTATTGTAAGACCATGCCACGATAATTGCGTTTTAGCTAGTTGCTCTAATCCACCAATAATGCTATCAGCTGACTTTTTTCTGGTGTATTTTTTTTCCCGCAAGTAGCAAGCATAGAATACCACAAACCAACGAAGCCAAGGGTTCGGCATACAAGGCCGTGGTCCTCCTGTGCGAAGTCCAGCAACCGAGGAAATTGCCATTTGAATTCGAAGCTGCGAGCGGTAATCACTAATCGCTATCACGGTTCCAAAATAGATGGAGTAGATTAGTGCAATTTGATAGATTAAATTGTACCATCCAGTATCAGAGCCAGTGTGACCCTGGGATCACGTGGCATGGGCCATGGTTTGGTAGGATTTGTTGTTGTGATAAGGCACATTTGCTGGCTCACCCAATGCATCATGCCCAATGCATGCCTGCCTTGTTCTAGTCAAGGCCAAGTTAGTGTCAGTGACATATCATTCAGCTTACCGAATCATCTGCTAAGGTCCTAATTACATCACATTGCACCAATCCAAGTGTATTCTACCTTTTGTTTTTACAACAACAAAGCCTCTGTCCTAAGCAAGTTGGGGCAGACTAGAGATGAAACCACAAGATCCAACTAAAAGTATTCTACCTTTTGTTTCCAGGGAGTAAATCTGACAAAGCTTGGAACACCCACACTTTGGAGATACTGGAAGCACTTTAACCTTGTAAGCAGCCTGCCTGTCTTGTCTATCCATCCTATCTATTCTGAACTAACAAGCCTTGTTTCTCCATTTCATATTTTTTTCTTTTGCATGTTACATGATGTTTTCCACTTATGCTAAAAAACCGTTGCAGGTAAGCATGAATCCCAATCCTTCAAAGGAGGAGCTCTTCCATGGGGTCCAGCAGCATTTCCAGTCTCAGGTAGCTGCAAAATTATTGTCAGCAACTATAGTCCAACATATAAACATTTCTACAGTTCCCTTGAGATAATAATAAAAAAAGAAAAGATCTAATATTTGCCTCTGCCCTCGTCCAAATGCTAAAAACCAGCAGAAATTGGATGAGTTGCAGGTCATCCTGGGCTTCATCCACACAGCGAAGCGGCTCAAGAGCCTGTACAACCCCTAGCCTGCCTGCATGCTGCACAGAACCTTCGTGCTCTTCTCCTTTGTGGTATAGATCCCAAGAACTTATATGTGCCTGTGCAAAATTGCTCAAGTCTTGAGAGAGCTTGAACAGAAAGAATTAGAGATGAATTTATTTAATCTGTAATTCTTTTCTTACTTGTATTGATGAATTATGTAAAACCCTCGATGGCACGGTGTCAACTGACAAATCTCAATTATTGGAGATAATAGTACAATGTGTAGCTAGCTAGTGGTATGGTCAACAAAATACTACATGCCTTTATCTTTATTCCCATCCATGTATATGTATGATTGTGCTGTGTCATTCTTTTTCACCCCGGTCTCTTTTGCCTCAAAAGTCAAAAGTTAGCATGAGCATGAGGGGTCCGGCCTGGATTTCCGTGCAAGCAAAATGGAACTGGTCTACCATGGATCACATGGGAAATTACCTCTTGGGCTGTCAAATTGGCTGCTGAAGTTTTTATTAGTATCATTTTTTTTGCAATTTGAATGAAGTAAAATGCCAGCCAAATAACGTCGATAGCTAGTATCTTATCAAAACTTGGAACTGAAATTCGAAACAAACAAACGGTAACCAAAACCTGTAAATTTTCTAAAGCCATCTTTAGTTTGGATTGGCATTGGCATCAAACAAATCAAACAACTACATGATGCATGCACCTGGCCCATTCTATCGTCCATGTCCCTTCTCCGCATTGGCCTCTGTGCAGGCAGGGAAGAGAAAGTACCCTATCGACAGGGGAATGCCGAAGAGATAGATATGATGAGCTAGGTGCACTGGACCGTAGCCTAGCCTTGGAGTATTATTGCTCTGTGGTTCATGGTGGATGTGGAGCACGGAGGGAGGGAAGGGGGAAAGCTGGCGTGATGAGGTGTGCGCATGCGTGTGGCGTGTGTTGGGCAGCGTGCAGTAGGCAGGCAGAACAGGAGATGCGGTGAGGTGATGTGGGCCCGACATCTTCTCATAAAAAAAGGACCCTGCCTGAATTAAAAATAAAGCCATCACCTACCTACTGCATTTGTCCTCGTCTGTTCACTAATATTTTTTTTTGGAAAATTTTCACTTTCTTTATTTGCAACTGCAATTGATTTTTATTTTGCAGAACTCCTGGTTTCCGGAGATAGTGATGATTGACTTGTGCATGCAAGAAACAAGTTGTGAATCAGACAGGGGTTAAGCGGGCCAATTGAACCGTGTCAACTGCATTGATACGAGGTCTGTTATTCTAGCCACGGTTCAAGCACGATATGATTTGAGGGCTAGCTCGATCCGATCGGCACGTTACGTCTCTCTAGGCTGAGATTTCGGCACGCTGGATCGGTACGACATAGTTTGGCTACACCGTCTCGCCCTATTTCGTGCTATCGCCCCATCTTGCCCCACCACACCACGCGCACCATCTAATTGCCTCCGTGATTACTATGCTACGAATCGGCACGACATGATGTAACCATAAGTGAGCTATATCTAGACCGAAGACTCGACACATAAACTGGCATAGCAAGGCTCGCTTGCTCAACATGCCTAAATGGGCCCAGGTTTTGTCTGGAAGCCTTGTGCCGTTTCGCATAGGCTGACTTAATTAGAGGATAATTGTTTTGTTAATACCAAGGTTTCCAGTGGAACGAATGATACCTCCTCAGTTCAATAAATCAGTAGGTGCGGTTCACGGATATAGCTAATTCACGGGCGCACATTGAGAAGCTAACAAACAACTTTCCTTGTTTAAAGTTCTCTTCCTCCATAACTTATTTTTTTTAGAAAGTTTTTCAAAAAAAATTAAGCAAAAATTATTGAGACAAGTTATCAAAAAAAATTAAAAAAATTTATCGATGAAAAATTATCGAGAAAAAGTTCTAGAGAAAAAAATTTTAACACAAACTTTTTCAACAAAAAATTTTTAGCATAAACTTTTAAACAAAATTCCTAACATAAATCCACATATACCTATAAAAAAAGCCCACCTGAACCTCACCGCTTTCCCTTGGTCTCACTCCGCAGGGTTAAAAATTCGTCGGTAACCGATAAAAATGCACGATAACCGGCCATCTCGGTCCAGCTCGGTTTCAAAAACCGAACGATAACCGAATTTAAATTAAAAAATTCAAAAAAATCAAAAACAAATACTTAAAAAAAGACAATTCTAAAACCTTTGGTGAAAACAAATTTCAAAAATAATGTTGTTTTCATCATATTCTATAATGAGGAAGTTTAAAAAAATGAAAAAAAAGTTAAAGCGTGCGGCTCAGTTATTAACTCATATTAAGAAAAATCTTAACATGCAAACACATATTTTTCTTGTGTAGAACATATCTTAAGAGGATATTTAAAATTGATTTCACTTTATTTAGAGTTTTATTAATTTCTCTATGATTTTTACAAAGTTCACAAGCATAAAGTGAATATATTAGAAACAGCATTGTAATCAACTTTTTCATATATAGTATTATTTTTTCTACGTAAATTATAGTATAAATAAACTAATAAAAGTGGTTTCACTAATTTTTGAGGTGTGATGGGTTAGTTATGAATTAATCAGTCGCAATATATTTACATAATCCTGCATGTTACACTAACTAATTCACAAGTTCATGTATTTTTAAAATACATAGGATCATGTAAGAAGACTAACAAAATTAGTTTCATAATTTTTGGATTAGCAAAGAGTAAACTATGCATTTAACTTGGTTTAACAAATACATTTTCTCACAGAAAATTTTGAACTTTTTTATGAGTATAAATACTTTTATCATGTAGATCTTACAAGAAAACCAACAAAATTTGTTTCACTTGATTTGAAGCTCAGATGAATTAGTTATTGATTTTACAAGATTAAGATAATTTTTGGATTTTTTTAACTTCACTGAAAATCAAGAAAACCGTTAGATAAATCGAGAAAATCGCTCAGTAATCGGTCCAATTTGATCGGTTACCGAGAGGCTAAATTCACTAATTTTAAATTTAATTTTTTTCAAACAAATTTTATCCAAAATTTATTTAAAATTCGAGCAGTTATCACAACTTCCCGACGATCGGTAAAGTGAAGCTTGCCCCGCAGGCCGCGCCCCCCTTCGCACAGCACGCTGGCGCGCCTCCCTCCCACTCGAATCGGACACGGCTGATCGCGCGCGTGACTTCGCTATCATTCGCGGATCCAGACGTACGTGTGCAAAAGGACACCACTGCCTCAGCTACAGCTACTGGTGTAAATAGTAGTGCGAAATGGATTTATACATTCCCTATGATGTTAGTCCCTATCTCTAGAATTCGTCCCTTGTTTATTAGAATTCTCGAAAATCTAGACCTTTCTCTACGCGTTTTATAATGCTTAGTATATTTTTACGGGATATGGAATCCACATCTGTCAATATACATTTTCACTTTTAACAGTGTTTGCTCCTGAACGATGCATCTGTCAGAGGTCTCATCAACAAGATCAATTACATTGAGGCCAAATCTGGGTCTAGATCTAGTCACTAATATTCATGCCAAATCTCTTTGATTAATCATGCTGTCCATACTAGGGATTTTGGAGATACAATAGAACCAGGCAGAGGGAAGGGAAAAGTGCTCCGGCAGATCTCTTTGTAAACATTTGAAATTTACAGTGAATTTGACACTTGCAGACATAGGTTTTGGTCTAGGAACTACATAGAACTGGTAATGTCATTTTGATCTGGCTGAGTTTGCACTTAAGTGGTCAGGTTATTGGTTTTGATGTAGGAACAACATAGAACTGATAATGTCATTTTTGTGATACTGCTGTTTTTTTTAACGATCTAGGAACTGCATAGAAATTAACGACTACGGTGGGCCTATGTGCAGAGGAGAGGTAGGAGCGGGCACTGATGGCGGAGGAATGGCCACGGGAGTGGCAAACCGAACTCACAGCAACAATCGGAGCAGCGGCAGAGCTCACGGAGACCAGATTGGGAGGAGAGAGGAGGAATGTGGTTGGATTTGGGGCATTTTGAGGGGTAGGAGAGATGACGAGCTGACTAGTCGGTGCGAGTTAAAAGGAGCTGGCACGGGAGAAGAAGCATGTCATCAATATCAATATACTAACGGTGGAAGAATTCTCACGCTCTCAGGCTCATGCTACTGTTGCTACTGTAGCAGTAGCCCTGGTATGTATATGCATGTATACGTATGTATATATGTATATATAAGTATGTATATACATGTATACGTATATATATATGATATACGTATACATACATATGTAATTTTCTTTTTCGAGAAATTCTAGAAAATATCAAAATAAATATTAGTTATATTAATAAATCAGCTAAAAAAAAATCTAAAATGCAAAGAAAAATATCTAAAACTCAAAAAAATATGAAACAATTTTTTTTAGGTTAGTATTACTGTCACCTACATGTTAAAACTATGTACATGCATAAAAGTACTATTGTTTTCTCTATAATTAATTAAATGTGTTTAACATTAATAATTTCATAAATAAATATTGAAATATACAAAATTTATGAACCTAATTTTTTTAGTCTTCTTTTGTCGTGCTCCATACAAAAAATAAAAAACAAGCGCGGCGTAGGCGCGCTAATCAGACTAGTTTATTGCTGACAGGTGGGTTGAGAGGAACTGTGCGAGATAAGTTTGATCCTCCGTATCCCTTATTATCATTTTAGAACATTCTTCATAGTTGTAGAATGGAACTATCTATGATATTATCCCGTATGGGTTCAGATTGAAGCCATGTGAGATATTTAGTTATCTCTAACGGCTCTAACTGTATAGGTTTTCACATATGTCTTTCAACAGGAATCATTTGAGATAATTTGTCTTTCGCGGTTCCAGAAACAATGTGCCGTATATGACTGTGTTGTGTGGTAGTGATTGGTATAAAGAATTAAAAATGAAAAGCAGGGACAACTTATTTGAAGGTCATACGTAGCTCCGAAGCGGAGGAACTCAGTGCTCTCGTGAAAGAACTGATGTACACAGTGAGGTAGGAAAGCAGGAATGATGCAGGGACATCGAGCAGCTAACATGAGCTTTTTATGTTACAGTAATATGAGCGAAGAAAAAAACAAAAAAAGTTGCCTGGAGCACAGGGCGGTGGCCCTTTTGCTGGTGCGCCGCTGAGCTGTCCGATGGATAGGCCAATTTTCGGATGGCCTATGCATAGAGGTCCCAACAAACATAGATGCATAGGCGGTTTCCAGAGAAAGAGAAAATGGAAAGGAGACGAGGCCAGCCGGACAGGCATGCCGGCCACCATCTCCTGCTCAAAGCACGCACGGGCACACGCATCCATTGGGTTCCAGAGAGAGTGCAAGAGAGGAGGCGAGGGAAGAGTCATTTGCCGCCGGCGCCGGGCAGCGAGGCCGAAGCCGCGGCCGAGCTCCCCGTCAAGTGGACTGGCGAGGTGAGCAGCCTAGTTCTCCATTGCCACCGAGGTCCCTAGCATGCTTGATTTCGCCCGGAACTGACCGGGATGGCCAGAATTGACCGGAGTTCTTGCTGGTATGGAACGTCGCCTCCACCTGTTTTGTGGCTGAATGGAATTCCGGCCGGAACGGAACGGCGGGAATTAGTAAGAAGATGATACACTTGAAATGGGCATAAATGACTCCAAATAACTATTACAAGTTGAAAGATAGTAGAATTGATCATATCAGATAAATCGTCCCTCAGATGCCTACAAATGGTTGTAAAACCAACAAACAGCTGTGATCCATAATATGGAAAGTTACATAAAGTTGTCATGTTAAAAGTCATACACAACGCCTATACCTGAAAAAGTGTAGAGGAACAAACAGTTTAAAGCAAGGATCGGACTAACTTATTGAACAGAAAACTTTACAGTCGCTTGATTTAAAAATAAGAAAATAAAACTATAACATGGTTAAGTACTAGCAGGCTAGTTGATGAGGATACAGAATACACAAGCTAATCCTCCACCAGTACCATTGCAAGATCCAATCACAAGAGCTCATGCATGACAATTGAATTATTGGATAAGTTTGTTTCCAGTAGTTTATCACCTGCCCATTGAGGATGGATTGCTACGTAAGTCTGGTGATGCTATTCTTTTCAGAAACCAAGGTGAGGGGAGTAATGCTACTACAACAAGAAGTTCAAGCCGATCCAATTTCAAGTCAAAGTCAATTTGAGCATAAAACATACATAATTCATGCATACGGAGTTCGTTGGAGTAGTATGAGTACTTGCTGGAAACTTTACAATGAAACCTTCCTAATAGATCTGGTCCCATCTCCATAATCATATTTTACAAGTTATAACTGTAAAAGAGGAGTATTGCATCACCTATTACACACCTGCAAGTCTGAACTGAATATCTCTATATACATACAATCCAAGATAATTGGAGGCTTCTGAACAAAAACCAAAGTGGTGAAAGCAATCCGAATTAGAACGATTTCTTTGTAGAATTGATCCGGTGTCCATGCTCTGAATTTGGTCTCCCAGCTAAAAGAAAAACACAACATAAACAAAGCAGAAAATTGAGACAGACGAAAATCTAGTGATAATGTAAACAGAAGTAGAGTTGACTGTAAATGCTTTGGAATGATTCTGATTCATATCTTGGCTCAGTCATAGTTGAGGCATCTTTTAGATTCGCCAAGGTGCAGACTGATTCTTCGAAAAGGCAGCTTGCTAATTTCGCCTACATCAAACATGTCAAAGAAGCACACCCCAATTTATCTAGATATATACTCGTCAAGCATTTATCTGAATGCAAGATAATAGCAATCCTGCTAATAGGTAGCAAAGCAGGAGGTGCAGCCAGACGTAATGGAGCTCAATCCGATGCTACTGTCCGAGAAAGATTAAAGAGAGTAGACTTCAATTAGTCAATCTGCTGGCTAGGAAAAATCATACTACTGTACCTCTTTTGGTGAAGGCCATACGATGTCTTGTGTAAAATGGAAGCTCGACAAAGGGGCTCTAGCTCGGTGACGGCCACCATAAGGGGTAGCTGCGGCGTGCGTGCGCTTGGGATAACATCCCGGTGCATCAATACTACTAGTCTGATTGGCGTGCGTAAGTCGCGCCCATTTTTATTTTGCTGTGTAGAGCACGATAAAAGAAGACTAAAAAATTAAATTCACAAATTTTGTACATTTCAATATTTATTTATAAATTATTAATGTTAAATATATTAAATTAATTATAGAGAAAACAATAGTACTTTTATGCATGCACATAGTTTTAACATGTAGGTGAAAGTAATACTAACCTAAAAAAATTTGTTTCATATTTTTTTGAGTTTTAGATATTTTTCTTTGCATTTTATATTTTTTCAGCTGATTTATTAATGTAACTAATATTCATTTTGATATTTTTCTAGAATTTTTGGAAAAATAATTACATAGGTATGTATATACATATATATATATACGTATACATGTATACCTATATGTATGTATATACATATATATACGTGTATATACATATATATATACTCAGAACCTACTGCTACAGCATCCCTACAGTAGAAAGGCTACTCAGAGAGCGTCGATTCCTCCCCGTTAGGATATAGTATTGATATATTAAAGCCTAAGGAACTGTAGATACTGTTTATATAAGTTCTACGTATGTATACATGTATATATATGGATACAGATATGTATACGTATATGTATACATATAAACGTGTATATATGTATATATATATATATCTATATATTTACATATATAATATAATTTTTATTGGAAATTCTAGAAAAATAGCAAAAGGTATAATAGTTATATTGATAAATCGGTTAAAATAATCTAAAATGCACAGAAAATATCTAAAACTAAAAAAATATGAAACAAATTTTGTTAGGTTCATATTACTGTCATCTACATATTAAAATTATGTGCATGTATAAAAATAATATTGTTTTCCTCATAATTAAATAAATGTGTTAAATATTAATAAATTCATAAATAAATATTGAGATATCCAAAATTGGCGAACCTAATTTTTTTAGTTTTCTTTTGTCATGTTCTATACAACAAAAAAAAGGAGCGTGGTGCAGGCGTGCCAATTATTATGTTGTGCATAATTTGCTGGGATATGCTTGTGGTAGTATAATGATATTTGTATTTTTAATGTGTACAATACACACGTGTGAGTGGTGTTGTGCGGATCGACGTGAGTCAAGTTTATAAGAAGTTGAGCTCAAAATTGGTTGTTTATTTTGTTCATCTGTATGCATGTCTAGAAAGTGGATGTGATTGGCGATAGAATCGGGACTAGGTTTAGGTTATGTGGTCACACAAGATGTTCGGGTTAGAGAGTTATGCATGTAAAGATGATCACACCATGAAACATAATTTTTTATATATTTTAAATATTTGCAAAATTACATGCCTGTTTGAACATTTAGAAGATTAGGCTACCGTCGCCTATTCACTAGGCGAGAACAAGGTCTCGCCCATGAACGGGAGACATAATGTGGGCCCTATAGTCAAACCGGCCCGATTTTAATAATGGCTATTACCGAGCGGCCACGTGTACGTGTCGCTCGTTCATCGGATGAGATCTTGCTCTCGCCCGATGAACAAGGGTGAGATCTTCCTCTCAGCGCCCCTGGTGGGCCCACCCAAAAGGTATCACCCTCTGTTCTGGCAAGGCATTTCAGTTATAAAAGGGTGCTACGCGCTCCCGCCTGATGTCAGCACGTCATTTGGGCCGCAAGCCAACCGAGAGAGGAAGGAGAGGAGGAGAGGGGATGGATGCGAGGGAAAATAGGATTGAAGCCCTACTAGAGAAAAAATGTATATTTCTTTACTTTGTTTTTTTTAATAAACACGGTATGATAGCCACTAGTGCTAGATTTTAACATATGTTAGAGGTTAGATATAGGGTTAAACATAGGTTAGAATGTAGATCTAGTTTAAGAACTAGAGTTAGATATAGTTTGGCAATTAAATCTAGTTTGTACGAATATTTTAGCAATTATATGTAGTATTTAAACATAAGTGAAGTATTAGATGTAGGATTAAGAAATCATGTAGACAAAACTTAGGTAATAGATGTATTGGATTTAGAGGTTTTGATGTAGCAACTCGGGGATGTTTTGTTACAATGTAGATTAACTATTGGATCATATTTTTAATCAATGTTGCATTATTATAGATGTAGATTTAAATATTTTTTTTGTTATGTAAGAATAATAGTAGGGTTTATGTCGATAGTTGGCAGGTATGTGAGATAAGTGATAGTTTATGATTTTTTATGAGGACAGTGAAATAATTTATTGTCCAGAAGGGGTAGTACTATCGGTTTTGGAGTCAATGGATAATGGTATTTCTAGACCTATAAAAAAGAGTGTCGGGTATTTGTACGACTGGTTGATGCGGGGTTTCAACATAGACCCCGATGTTCAACATATGATAATTAGCACTGTGGGAAACTGTAGGAGAGATAGTGTGTGCTAGGAGGTGTATCCGCTTAGAAAAAAATCAAGTATGGAGGATGTACCTGTAGGATGTAGTGGAAAGAGGTTAGCCACCTATGTTGCTTATGCAATGAAAGAATAAGAAGGAAGTTAGGGAAATGCAGTGTAGGTGGTATGTGGAGGAGGATGAGGGTGATAAGGAAGAGTGTGATGAGGAGGAGAGTAATGAGGAAGGAGAACTAGATGCGGCAGAGTTATCAGATGATCTGATTGAACCCACTGGTGAGGTAGACGAGAGTAAACAAATCCTTTCTCTAATTGAACAAATGGAGCGAGATGATCTTCAAGCCGACGAAGCTCCTGAGGATGACATATCTGATGATGAGGACGATGTTCATGTTCCCGCACACTAGAACAATCCCAACTTTAACAACCTTGTGGTGAATTAGGGGAATTAGGTGCTCTAGGAGTATACGTAGAATGAGGTGACCGAGGGGGCTATGTACCATACTAGTTAGGCCATGAAGGATACTGTGACTCAATGGGCGATATTGCTTTGATGGCAGTTTTATGTAGTAAAGTTAAGCAAAAAGGAATATAATTTAAAGTGCGTGAAGGAGGGTTACCCGTGGTGGGTGCACGACTTCAAGAGGAAGTGAGTTGAGTATTAGGAGATATTGATTGTGGTGGACCACACTTGCATGCTGAACAAATTTGAGCCTAACTACAGGAACATCACCTCAGCCTTTGTTGTCAATGTGATATATGCTCAAATTGTGAACAACTTGAACTATGAACCAGGGTCCATAATCAGGGCAACTGAAGAGGAGTACAAGTATACTGTCAATTACAACAAGACATGGAGGGTGAAGAGGAAGGCAGTTGAGATGAGGTTCAGGACCTACAAAGTATCATACAATAATCTTCAACGCTTGCTGCAAACCATTGTTCGAAGGAACCCGGTGACGTATTACGACATTGATAAGTATCCATTGCTATACGAACCTAGCAAGTATGTCCTAAAGTGATTTTTTTTTTGCCTTAGGATCATGTATCAAAGCTTTTGAGCATTGTCGGTCTGTCCTCTGCATCGACGACACTTTCATTACCGGCATGTACAAGGGACAAATCCTGACTGCTATTGGGGTTGATGGGAACAACCAAGTGCTACCGTTGGCCTTTGCATTTGTGGAGAGTGACAACACCAGTAGTTGTTATTGGTTCCTATACCGTGTTAATATGATAATAGTGGGTGATCTATCGGACATGTGCCTTATACATGACCGGAATGCAGGGATGCTCAAGGCTATTCAGGATCTACATAATGGTACAGATGATGGCGGATGGATCCTGTGTGGCCATATCTGCAGAGTAGGTGGTGCATGAGGCATTTGGATACAAACTTCTTACAGTAATTCAAGAACAAGAACCTCATGAACATGTTCAAGAGGCTATGCGGTCAGAACCAACAACAAAAGTTTGATATGCTTTGGAAGATACTGGATGAGTTGACGAAGAAGCAAACATATGAGCATGCATGGAGGCCCATGAGGGGACTAGAGGATGAACCAGCACCTCTCAAGTCCCTGCCAATGGACAATGAAGATGGCATAACATAGAGAACCGGGTCAGCTACCAAGTTATTTAGCGATTGAATTGAGAATGAGCCGAAGGAGAAATGAGCTCTGCTCTACAACACAAATGGAGCTAGATATGGCATTATGACTACAAATTTATAAGAGGTGTACAACTAGGCGATTAAAGGTGTGAGAGGCCTATCACTAGTGGGGATTGTAGAGTTCATAGTTTAAGGAACCTGCAAGTTTTTTAGGGACCGTTATGCATTAGCTCAGCTGACACTAAATGTTGCTCGTCTGATTATAGGACGAAGAAGACTAAGTACATGGAAGACAAGATGGAGAAGGCAAAGATGTACCAGGTGAAGACTATGGAAACTGTACAACATAGATACAAAGTTCTTTGTAGGGACAAAGGAAGGAGAGGGGAAAACGTGAGAGAGTTATTCAAGAGTGCGCCATCTTCGATGACATGTGTGTTTGAGTTGCTACAAGATGATGCTACTGCACAAGCCATGCTCACATATGATTGCCACGTGTGCTGTGACGGACATGAGGACTCGAATGTACGTCGTGGACTACTTCAAGAAAGAAGCTCGGTTCAATACTTGAAACCATTAGGTCTATGGTTTCGGGATTTATGATTCTTTCACCAAGGATCTTGGGACGGATTGTGTGTTCATCCCTAATCCCGAGAAGATGAAGCAGAAGATAGGACGGCACAGGACGACGAGGATCTATAATGAAATGGAAGAAGCAAAAGTTGGTCGTTGCATGAAATGGTATAGCAAGTGCAAGCAAACAGGGCACACTTACAAGAAATGCACCGTTGGTGCGCCAAGTGCCAACCCCGCTAATGCAGGTCCTTCCGGCTCAGCTGCAGATGTGAAACATCCTAGTGCCCATCGATCATCGGTTGCGTCAACTTATTGAGTTTGATTAATGTAATTCGAGGTGTGATGGATATTCGTATTCGCAATATTGTAGTAGTGAGATTATTATTATGTTTGAGTTGTACTGTGTTAAGTTGCATTTCTTCTTTTCTGCGAGCACGTTGTGTCATGTGGAATGTATGTATGGGACTACGTTAACATATTTGTGTTCGCATTGAACAATTTAATCTCGAAACGTCATATGTTGCACTCTTACTTGTTACTTTGTATTTGTTGTGCTTATCAAAGTGTAAATAACTTTTGAACGTGCAGGTATGGTGCACCTTGAGCTGTTTGACACTCAGTTTAACGTGAGACACCATTCATACCTCACTGTCGTGCAGGGTGAGGAGCTCTCAGTACTACGACCCAGTGTACTAGATGATCTCATGGGGCCAGCCATGATTTGAGAGGTATCATGAATTCAATTCATTCATGCAATGAAGATAAAATTTTGTAAGTTCATGAGTTGATTTCGTTCTCCATGCTTTACGTTTTCGTTGCTCGTGTTGATTTTTGGTGGATCTTTTGATCATCACGATTTTTTTATTTGATCCATCCAAAATCATCCTAGAATCAAGGTAAAGTTACGAAAAGTTTGATTGGTTAACATTTTGTAATTTTGGCATAATTGCAAATTTAGTGATCAATCTATTTTCATTACCATCCATCAAAGTCTGCTTTCAAGAATAATAACTCTAGATGTAGAGATTCGATTGACTTGATTCTTTCTAGATAATTTTACATTGTTATATAGTTTCTATAGTTAAAATTAGAGGGCAATCGGACAGTCGGATCTTTCTATATATCATTTTTAGTAATGTGATAGCAGTTTATCATGAACTGATTTCGAGATTAAATTGAATATTTTGTTAGGGTAAATTGAAAATTTAAATTTAGCTTTCACAGTGATTTACCCCCTTGAATTGTTTATTTTGTGCATAATCGATCCTACACAAACCATGGTTACACGGAGTTTAAGGCTTTGTATGGATGCATAGTAGTTTTGTGTTTTTAAGAAGATATCATGGTACACTACTACAGAATTGGACTTATATGCTGACCCATCACTGCTGGTTCCATCACTGCTGGTTCCTTACGGGCTAGCAGTGATGGGGCACCACTGCCGACTCGTAGGTCGTGTGGGAAGAACTAGCCATCGTGGTTGATGAACCAACAGTGATAAGGGGAATCACTACTGGCCGATGGCTTGAGCCGGCAGTGATGCCCAACTGCCTTGTCACTGCGGCTTAAGCCACTGACCAGTAGTGATAGCTGAACATCATTCTCGGCTGGTGGAATGAGGCGACAGTGATGTGTACAGTATAAAACAGTGACTCTCCCCCAAGCCCGAGCACAACACCGTCCACGGCGACCATCGTTGCCCTCACAGATGCATCACCGCTTCTGAGCCCGCTCCGTCCAATTCTACTGCTTGGTGAGCTGCACAGTGCCATACCCAATCTTTTGCACGTGCTAGTTCGATCATAGCTCGTCCTCGACCCAGTGCTCCACCGGCTGCCACCGCAAGCTCGCCCAACCTCGCCGATGAAGTTCGGGTTGTGAGCCTCCTCTACCCGAGATGAACGCACAGTTAGCTTCACCGCGGTCCAGGTAACCTCGTCGCACCCTTCCCTTCCACTCTCTCCCTTTGCAGCGCGCCACCACCGTCGGCCTAGCTCCGCTGCCCCCCATGGTCGTGTCGGCCGTGCTTGCCACCGTACATGCCACCGTTGACCCCTCAAATGAGTTTGCCACATTGCATTAAGCATTTTGGTATCCCTCCCCGGCCAAGCTCTACTGCTGTTTGCCGTCGGCAAGCGGTCAAAGTCGAAAAATCCAGAAAATGCCAAAAGGAATACTAGTTGTATTGATAAAACAATTGAAATAATCTATAATTTGTAGGAAAATATCTACAGTTCAGAAAAATATAAAACCAAGTTTGTTAGCTTTGTTTTGTTATGATCTATATGATAAAAATACATGCATGCATAAAATGTCCACTGAAATACCTCTATTTTATTAAATATGATATAACTTATTAATCCAAATATCCAAAATTGGTCAATCCAACTTTATAATCTTATTTTGTCATGCTCTGTATAGGAAAAATATATTTCAAGCATGAAATGCTTGTTTAGCACTAATTCTTTGTTAATCTTGATTAAGCCTTTTAAACTTGATTAATTCTATAGGAATTAATAAAAATCATAAAATGTGAAACTAATTTTTCAGGTCTTCTCTATGTATACCTTACACAGTAAAAATACCTTTTGCCATGTTAAGTACTTCCCTCATGTGAGTTTGTTTGAACTACCTCATATAATTTTGGATTTAAAAATGGCAAGCATGTAATTTGGTTAATTAAGTGAGAAAATGAACTCCAATTCATGTGATTCTTCCTCTACTGCATTCATAACCTCATGCACTACATCTCTACCATATT
This sequence comes from Phragmites australis, assembly GCF_958298935.1. Classification (NCBI taxonomy): domain Eukaryota; kingdom Viridiplantae; phylum Streptophyta; class Magnoliopsida; order Poales; family Poaceae; genus Phragmites; species Phragmites australis. The sequence goes on from NC_084927.1 coordinate 4,816,966, forward strand.
TCATGTCGTTTGGATCACATCTCATGACATTTCATTCATTCTCATTTCGATGCACTTTATCGCTCTTTAGAGAACGACGTTGCGGAGTGTCATGAGATTGATTCCGATGGTGAATGTGCTGTTTAATTTTGATACCTTATATATATATATATCATGCATGTAAGGTTTGAATAATAATAAAAATTCTAGGGATGATACCAACAAAAACTCATCGAACCTGGCTAACAAGGAGGAGCGCTACGTGGTTCTTCAAGGAAAAAGAAGGATTATCAAAGTGGAGAATATTGTTGATGAGGAAGACTACAATCAATTAACGTGCTACCTCCTTTTGGAGAGGACATCGTCCTAGGTCCCATGGAAGATATTGACGAACCTCAATATATACGTCATGATAATAATGAAGGGCAAATCGTTAAGACAAAGTAGCTAAATCGTATTAATTACTATGTATGAATTTGTTTTAGATGCAATTATACCCCACTTATGTTATGAAAGCTTCAATTTGTAGTTTATAGTGGAATATATCTTTATTATTGAGCATATTGATTTTTGTTTTTTAATGAATTAACAATAGCACAAGCACTATTGCTATGTATTACTATTTTTGATTTTTAATGAATTAGAAATAGAACTAACACTAGCATATTGCTATTTGCATATTACATCATTTACATTAGCTATAGTTGTGAGCATATCTATTTTCATTTTCTAATGATTTAAAATATTTATTGACAAATTAAGATATATAGAAACTTAGGTATGAACATATTTATTTTAATTTTTTTTATTGAATTAGAAAATTGAATAAATTTTTTGCATTAAGTTTTCAGGTCAACAGAATGTTAGTAAACATAGATAGTACAACTAATTTGAAAACACTTGAGTAGTGCAGCGGTTTAATTGTTCGGTCTTACTTAGGCAGGTCGTGGGTTCGAGTAGCGGCGGGCTAAAACAAATTTTTTGCACCCAGACCTGCAGTGAAAGGGGTTTCACTGCTGGTGAACATATTCGACCGGCAGTGAAAGGGTTTCACTGCTAGTGAACATATTCGACCGGCCGTGAAAGTTGTTTCATTGCCGGTTGTCCTATTGAGCTGGCAGTAAAGATGCCCCATAAAAGTGCTTGATGCTTGCATCCTCTTACACTTAGAAAATGGTCCTCCGAATCACCTCCCAACGCTGAGGAGCCCACACTGCCATGCCCTGCGCCGTCTTCTACTGCTTCCGTCGACAAGGACCACCACCCCACCACTGAGGAGCCCGTGCTTCCTTGCACTGTGCCCTTGTGCACTGCCATTGTCGCCGAGGACCACCATCCTAACACCAAGGATCTCTCCGCCTCCACCTCGACGTCGAGGAGCCCGCACTACCGTGCCCTATGCCCTCGTCCACCGCCTCTGTTGCTGTGGACAACCACCCCGACATCAAGGTAGGCCTCCCCCCCTCATTCTCCTTCTTCCCTCCGATTCCTAGGGTTTCAGTGCAAGTTCATACTGATTCATGGCCGGCTGCTTGTGTGTTCAAATGAAAAGAACATATGCTTGTGTACTAGTCATTTTGTGTGTTAAATTGATAAGAACAGATACTGCTTGTGGTCTTTTTGTGTGTTCAAATGATAAGAACAGATATGCTACCTCAGTCCTTTTGTGTGTTCAAATGATAAGAACAAATGCTGCCTCAGTCCTTTTGTGTGTTCAAATGATGCTTGTGAGTATTTCCCTTCTTCTATTCTGGACAATACTAGTACATATTCCCTTTGCTCGATGATGAATTGATACACTGAGACTGGGCCATTTACTGAGTACAATAGTTTAGACCGGGGATTCTCTAGTTGTCTGATATTTGTTGTAGCCCCTGGTGAGACTTGTTGATGGTTCTTGCTGGTCTGTACTTATATACCGAGACATATTTCTTGTATTGTCTCTGTAGTGGGATACTTATTATAATTTGATCCCTGGATGGTGTGCTGCTGTAAGTTCAGAGATTGATTAGCATACCAGATTCTGAATAAGGAAGTTGATTCATCCTTTTTGTTCTGTCATTACTTGTTTGAATCCTGCTGTTCAGTCTTTATTTCTATCTTGGCAGGAAATTGCTTGTCCTTTTCAGAATCCGTGTTCTCTGATTTGGTACATAAGTACTGTCCATGATGATATTATGTGATTTTTGAGAATTCTATCTAGGTTCTAATAACTAGATGGGAACTTAGTAAATTGTCAAGTTGTTGATGTACTCAATAGAATAATTAGGAGGCAAAACCTTGATTATCCTAGGGCTAATTGTTATTCATTTTCTCAGAGCACTTTTATATACCTACTGTCCAATTCTTGTTGTACACCAAGGCCGTATTTCTTTTTTACTCCTACTATGTGTTGTATTGAAAATTGCACTATTTTCATACTTGTTTATCTTTTTGCAAATGATGAAATTAGAGACCATACATATGAATGCAAAGCGCGACTGGGATGGTTATTGCACAAGTCCAAATATGAAGCTATTGCAGCATACAACAGTCAAGACATCTAGGCCGAGCTAAAATTGGCTACCTTTGAAAATAAGAAGACATTTGATTTCACGTGTAAAAATGTTGTAATCCTAGTTCTTGTTGCAATTATTATTTTGCTATGTAAGATGATGTAACTTTTAAGATCAATATGTCACTTACTAGTACCTTTGTGCATATTTGTGCCTAAGATGTGACTTCCTTTTATTAAATGTGGTTATAATGTACTCAATTACAACATTGTATGTGTATGCATTCTATCTATCGACTCATTTATGGTTATCTCTCTTTCGACAACCTCTCTCTCTCCCTCGTCAGTTTTATCTCTATCTCCCTCCTTCCTCATCTCTCTATATGTAGAATACCCAACTGCTCGTCGTCATCGTATGCAGAACTTCCAGAAAGGGATGACACCACCAACCACCGATCTGGCCCAGATGCCAGAAGGAGTTGTAGTGCCGTTGTCAAACATTGAAGAAGATAGCCAAAGCCACTACCTCAATCTGGACCAAACAGATGCCTGTGGAGGCGATGAGGTAATTCATAAGTAGAAGAATGCATATGTTCGACATATTATCGTATAGGTTCTTAATATTTTTTTTGCTTATGCGTAGATGCCTGATGCTCGTGAGGGTCATGACAATGGGCAATCTCAGGAGTAGCATCGTGCTCGAGGTCCTTCGAAGATGCCGATGGGATAATTTGTGATCATGGAGGTCTCACCAGCAGGGGAGCCAACTGCACTTGAGAGAGTTCTGGGGCCATACAAGTTAGTTTGTGGGATAACTATTAAGGATCATGTGCCCATCAGCTATAGATTGTGGACTGATAAACGAGGTGATTCGCACGTGGTTCCTGATTCAATCAAGAACAACATCCTATAGCCCAAGATATTAGAGATGTTTGAGTTCCCTGTAGAGATAGATATAGATGTGGTTAAGCGTAAGACGCTAATGATTATAGGCCTTCCATTTAAGAATTGGAAGGGCACACTGAACATAACATATGTGCAGAAAGGTACACCACCATATTTCAGCAAATGATCGTAACTGAAAGATCATTGCTAAGCCTTTACAGAGTACAAGTAGTTGGAAGAAGCACAGAGTTTGAGTGAGGTGAACGAAGCAAACTCGAAGAAGAACCTCTACCCTCACAAAGTCGGTAGTCATGGGTACGTAAGGAAAGAATGGAAGTAGCAATAATAGCTAGATGAACTACGAGAGAGAGGTGTCACAACTGAGATGGAGGGCTGGAGCGAACGATCGATGAGCTTCCTTCTTGGGAGGGGTGTCTTTTACTCGTCTGATGGAAGCTTATGCTTTACGACCTTCAAAGATCAGAAAGTGACACAGACTCTTACAAAAAAGCTTGTGGAAGCCCACGAGTAGTCTAAACAAGGCTCTTTTAAGCCAAACAAGGATAGGGACGAGCTCACCTTAGCACTGCGAAACAAGGAGCACGATGGTCGCACATGAGGCGTTGAGGTGATGTGTTAGAAATATGGATTTTGAGGCGACATCGACAGTTACAAGAGTCAAAAGAGACCCCAAGTAGAGGGAGATGTAGAACAAGAGGCACAACAAGCTAGGGTGATGGAAATGCTTGAACAAGTGCTACAAAAGGAGAGGAAATATACAGAGGAAAAGATAACACAAGCAGTACATCAAGCCCTCATATGTCAATGGGGCGCCATTGTGAGTGAACAGAAATGAGCGACAGCATCTTCTAATGTTGCACGCTCTAGCTCCGGTGGTCGTCGAAGTAGCTATGTGTCCACGGGAATTTCGGGAGCTAATCCCACCACTTATCCTATGGACCTCATCACAGCACAAACACTGTGTGAACTACACATTGGCGTTAGAAACATTATCATCAAGGTGGCTTCCGGTGTGGCTTATCCCCGTGGCCTCCATGAACATTTTCATGGACGTCCAATACCAGAGGGCTACACCGTGGTCGAAGTAGATGAGGCAGTTGACTAGTACCGTCATGTTGAGGTGGACTATCCCACAGAGGAGGGGGCAAACACTATAAGAGAGAATGAGCACACATTCATCAGTGGGAGAAGGCCTACATAGTGTTTCCACCAGGGACAGATACCGAGAACCTTTACTCTCCATGACACCCTGGGCCGCCATTGCCTTGAAGATCTCTCTCTCCTCAACTATCTTCTATAAGAAGTCCACCTCCCCAGCCACCACCTCGAAGAAGCCGTGGTAGAAGTGCACCCGCTGTTAGTGCACCTGGTCCGGAGGATCATGTTGTTGCCTTCGACCAGCTTTCCGAGTTGGTACCGTCGGATGACTCTTCGACAGAATGGCCTTCCAAAGATGATACGAAGGAGGAGCAAGAAACAGCGTCCCGTAAGCGTGCCCAGGAGGAGGAGGATGAGAAGCTGGCGCGTCAGCTGTACGCTACAGAGGAGCAAGAAGCAACATCCTGTAAGCATGCCCAGGAGGAGGAGGACGAGAGGCTGGCCCGTCAGTGGCTGTGGATGAGCACGAGAGGGTGTCTCGTCAGTGCGTTGTGGAGAAGGCCGAAGGCTCAAACCGTAGTGGCGTTCAGTCATCCGACTTCGATCTCTTTGACACGCCGGTGAGCTTGGAGTATAGGCAACGCTGTGGTCGATCAGGTGTGACCGGGTCCTCCTCTCCATCACCATCGCCACTCCTGACGTCCCCGGACGTATACACGCCATCAACAGTCCGTGCGGGAGAGGTAGAGGGATATTAGATTGGCTCAACTCGACCAACTTTTTGGAGGGGTGACCTGTGAGAAATATTATATATATGTGTGTGTTTATCGATGCCCATCACTTTCATTGTATGATATGAATTACTATATATTAATAAAGGTGCCTTTTATTATTGATTCACATTAAATATATGTCTTATTGTATGTATGCATTGAGAGGGAGAGAGACGGAGAAATTGAGGAGAGAGAGGGATGACAGAGAGGAAAGAGAGAAAGGACAGGGAGGAGAGAGGAGGGAGGTCAGAGAGGCAAAACACTGCCGACTGAAGGCTCTATCCGACAGTGATGCCTTGGGAATCACTGCCGGCTGAAACTATCATCCGATAGTAAAAACATGCATCAATGCGAGAAGTGAAAACATCTTTCACTGCTAGTCCTTCGCGCCGGCAGTGATAGTTCCCGATTATTATTGTCCGTTATCCACTGCTAACTCCAAAACCGACAGTAAAGAGGGTTTTAGAGCCGGCAATGATAGAAGGTTATGCAGTAGTGTATGTAGGAAATATAATGATAATAAAAACTTTGGGGCGTTTGAATACAACAAAAATTGTTGTTTTTTAAATCATAGTATGCTAAATGCTATAGTAGTTTAGGAGTTTTTTAAAAATCCACTACACCTTTTTTTGTTGTTGTTGTAAAAACCGAGTTCTACCGCTCGCACGCTCCTAGTTGCACAACGCTTATGCATCTACCGTGTCCGGCCATTACATTTTCAAGCATGGTGGCATTTGACCTTTCCTGCATTAATATGCCTTCGTGCATCATGCTACATGCAAGTTTAATGGATTATTGCTCCGTTCTTCTTCCTCAAGCCAATAAATTTGAACACATGCGTTGTCTATTTTTGGAGGTGATTTCTACATGTGTTATCTGATTATGGAAGCTTAATCTCAAAATTTAAAATTAGTATTACTAATTTAGATAGGAAAGTCACTACAAGACTAACAACTTTTTCCAATGGTTTCTGTGCAAGTGGCCAATGGCTTTATATATTTGGTTAAATATCTACCATAGCTGTGGTTAATAGGTTTGTTAGGAATTATGTTGTTGCTAATTCGTTAAAAATGTTGGGAAAGATACTAATGAGGGTTAAAAATATGGGCCACTCATAAATAACCATGCGTAAACGTTGAATATCTTACAGTGAGTACGAATTTTTACTTTTGTGTACTCAAAATTTTAAAAAATACTTAGTAAATTCTCCATGAGTTATGAAAATATTGATGATCTAAATTTTATGTTAACTCATTATGTTCCACATATATTAATGTGTCACAATTACACATCATATTTCTCTGTGTTTTAAGATGTATCATGATAAATTATTTCTCGACTAACCCTTGATTAATCGCTAAACATGCAAAATTTGTGTCTAATTGTTAACAACAATATGAAAAGGGATAATTGTGCAAATCCGAGAATATAGCTGTAAAGATCTCGCGAAATGGAAGACAACCGCACCGAGCATGTCTTGGTTGGAGTTTCTATGAGGTTTGGAGGAGCGTGGGTTGCTTAAGGCAACTGTACTAGGTAACTGTACAAGTGGTCATTGTGATCAACACGTCAAACCATACAACTTTCGTGAAGACATCGGGACAAAATATCTTCCAGAGGTGGTGCAAAACCCTATTTCAAAGAGTTATAAAAAGAAGTCATCGATCCACATCAAAGGTATCGTATCAACGGTCACACCATTTTCTAGAGACACAACGCTGTTGCCACACCACCATAACTAAGGTTCATCCACGCCGCCACCATCTATATCCATCTTCACCTTTAGAACCCTTGTAGTAGGACATAAACCAGTCTCTCATTGTACTTTATGGCATCAAGGAAGTTATTATGTTTGCATTAATTATTGTGTTTATTTCAGATTATTGTCATGATGATGTACTTTTTTAAATCCCTTATTGGTTTACTACTACTGTAATTTGTGAGTAGTTCTCTTAGGGACAAGGGTTTATAGATGCCATGGAACCATATTAGTTTAGATCGCTAAGTAGTTCCAACACAGGTATACCTATGCAACTCCTTTCGAAGTCTTACTCCATTCCTTGGTTTGTTTGCCAAAAAATATGAGGATTGGATCAAAGACAATCCAACTGCGACAGGGCTCAGTGACGGAGACAACTCCGGGGCAGGGAAATACTATTGCATTGGATCACGACATAACCATGAAACGTAAGGTGTTATTCCGTGATTTAATTGTCTCCCATGTGTTTTTGGCTAAAACAAAGAGAAACTGTTCACACTTTCCACCTTCACCCTACAACCTGAGAGACATCGAGCCGTACAGTTCCTGTAAACCCCAGAACTGAGAAGACCCAAACTTGTTCGCCAAATTACAGTCAAAAGTTGGAGATAAATCCAAGCTAAACCAAACTACGTTGAAAATATAGATCCTAGTCCCACCCCTGCCGCTAATTCACATCTTACAAGATTGAAATAAAAGTTCTTAAATAAACAGTCAAATCCTGAACATAATCTCCCAAATGAATCCAATACACCAAAGCCTACTCCCAACCATTCCGATTCCTTAAACTGACGCGATAAGTTCCAGCCACAATCACATGTTACCATAATGCAACAAACTCGGAGAGCATATCAGGCACAACGCAAGAAGAAAATTAATGCAATAATTCGTCAAGCTATCAGACGCACAAGTGCAACATGACCATATATAGCAAGACCTCAGCCCTAACGTATGTTGCTTGAGTCCAACAGTCCACAGATTAAGCGCTTAGGCTCTTCAACCAGCCAGGAACACCGTAGCAGGTTAGGCCGGAATTTCCCTGGCAGAGCACAAGAGAAAACAGGAACTTACGGCAATCGCCCTAGCCCCCAGCGTTCGGGTTAGGAGCTTACCGCAGCGGCGTCAACCGACACATTTCAATTTAACTCTACGCAAGTACGATGGATTTCGCCTGAAGCATGGATCATCCTAGATTCCAAAGAATCAGCGCAAATAATGCAGAAAATAGCCCAAAAAACATTTTAAGAAACACATGGCGTGAGGATCATGGGATGATGGGAGGCTCAAGACGACCCACAGCCGAGGCCCTCATGCCTGACACGCTGCCGAGCCCCACCTTGGCCTCACACGCGCCGGTGGCCGCGCCGACACACTGCTGCTGCAGCACCCCGCCTCAGCCTCGCACGCGCCGGCGACCATGCCCAACATGCCGCCACTACAGCGCCCCACCTCGGCCTCGTATGCGCCGGCGGCCATGCTGCAGCCGCCGCACAGCACCTCGCACTGGCCCGCGCCGTCCAACACTCAGCCGCCAGCGTGCTCCATCTTGAGTGTTGACTCCTTCCTGCAACATAGGTCAAGTTATGCTGTCCAAATGGGGCCACGGGGCCAGCCAAGTATGAGCCCGACTAGACACAACCCGACATGCCTGTTTACTGTAACAAATTGTACCGTACCGCTTCATATGCTGTGCTCTTGGCCCATGGTACGATCTGTCAGCCACCATGCTGGATTGATCTGAGCACGATTACAGCCTAATGACATGGCTCAACCCGGCAGCACAGCAGGCCCAATTGAGCATGGTGCACAACCGACTCGGTCGGTCCACACAAAAATAGAATATTTTAAAAATAGCTATAAAATTAAAAAATTAAAAAATTATAGCAAATCGATAAAAATGAGCTTGATTGATTAGTTACTTCGTTAAAAATATTTCTATTAAAAGAAAAAAAAAGTACAACATATTTTCTAATTTATGTTGGGCTAAACCTAACTGGCTGAGACGTGTCGTGCTCGTGCTGGTCCGTCATACCGTGCGCTCAACCTAGTCACGGCCCTTGGCTTCGTACTGTGCCCACCCGATCCAGCTCAGTTCGAATTGTGCTATATCTAAATCGTGCCTCGGACTAGTCCAATAAACATGACCTATTTCAACAATACTAGATCAAGTCATCGAGACAAGTGGTGGAGACTGGATAGTGGAGTCGGTGGTCATAGACCTTACTGCTGGCTGGGCAATTGGGCCGATTGCTAGAGCCTGTAGCTTGGACTGACCGCGAGGGGTCAGGTGCTGACTACATATACCATAAAACTTTGTAAACAAAATTTTAAATATACATCTATACACTTATGATCCTTAATGAGCTCGCTCCTGCTCCCAGAGCATTCGCATCGCTACTCGAGAGGGGAGTGAGAAGTGAAGCTCACTTTGGTTTATCAATAGAAACGGACGGCGTACCTGGGCAGCTGTCCGGAGTCCCAGCAGCTCGAGATAGTACTTCTAGTAATAGCAGCGGCAGTGTGCCATTGCTACGTGCCACACGCATACTTCCCATGACCAGAGTTGAAGTTACCGATCGGAGCTCAGGACCAGGGTTGAAGTTACCGACCGGAGCTCGATTATCGAGCTCCGGTAGTAACCGAAAATACGTGATAACCGCGGTTATCGGTCAAAAATTCAAAAAAATTCGAAGAAAATTCATTTGGCAAATTTTGAAATTTGGAAAAAAAATCGCGATTTTAGCCGTTCGGTAACCGCTCGATTTTGGTCGGTTACCGAGCGGTTTGGGTCGGTTACCGAGAGATTTTCTCGTATTTTTGAATTGGTCGGTTACCAAGCGGTTTGGGTCGGTAATCGCTCGGTTTTCTCGATTTGTTGAGCGGTTTTATCGAATTTCAGCGTAGTTAAATGAAAAACCCAGAAAAGGGTTCAACCTTGTAAAATCAATAACTAATTCATCTGAGCTTTAAATTAAGTGAAACAAATTTTGTTGGTTTCCTTGTAACATGATCTACATGATAAAAGTATTTATACTCATAAAAATGTTCAAAATTTTCTGTGAGAAATTGTATTTGTTAAACCAAGTTAAATGCATAGTTTACTCTTTGCTAATCCAAATATCATGAAACTAATTTTTTTAGTCTTCTTATATGATCCTATATCTTTTAAAAATACATGAACTCATGAATTAGTTATTGTAACATGCATGATTGTGTAAATGTGTTGTGACTAGATTAATTCATAACTGACCCATCACACCTCAAAAATTAGTGAAACCACTTTTATTAGCTTATTTATACTATGATTTACGTAGGAAAAATAATAGTAGACATGAACAAGTTAATTACAGTGTTGTTTCTTAACATATTCACTTTATGCTTGTGAACTATGTAAAAATCATAGAGAATTTAATAAAACTCTAAATAAAGTGAAATCTATTTTAAAGATTCTCTTAAAATACGTTTTACACAAGAAAAATATGTGTTTTCATGTTACATTTTTCCTTAATGTGAGTTAATAACTGAGCCGCACGCTTCAATCTTTTTCATTTTTTTCAAACTTTCTCCCTATAGAATATGATGCAAACGACATTATTTTTGAAATTTTTTTTCACAGAAGGTCTTAGAATTATGTCTAGTTTTTTTAAAGATTTTTTTGATTTTTTTTTATTATTTTCGAATTTTTTGAATTCAAATTTCGGTTACTGTTTGGTTTCTGAAATCGGACCGGACCGAGAAGGTCGGTAACCGTAATTTTTGAGCGGTTACCGACGCATTTGTGAACCGTGCCCATGACTACGATTTTTTGTCTGTGAGCTTGACGAATTACGACGCGAGCACGCGTGCATTTTCCCTGTTCCCTCCTCAAATTAATTGGGCCATGCATGCAGGAACTGGAGTTCGAAAATGAAGGTACGTCGAATGGAACCAAAGAAATTAGGCGGATTGGCGCGCTGCCTATTTTTTTTACACAGAGCATGACAAAATAAAATTAAAAAACATGTCAATATTTATTTATGAATTTATCACTATTGAACACACTCATTTAATTGTGAAGAAAATAGTGGTACTTTAATGCATGTATATAATTTTAACATGTAGATGACAGTAATACGAACCTAACTAAAATTTTTAATATTTTTTGAGTTTTAAAAATTTTTCTATGCATTTTAGATTATTTCAGCCCATTTATCAATATAACTATTACTCCTTTTGCTATTTTTTTGGAATTTTACAAAAAATTATGAATACGTACACATACACATACATATATGTATATGCATATACACATACGTTGTGTATGTATACATATACGTATACACACCCATATATACACACACGTACGCGCACATATGTGAGACTCGCATAAACAGTAGATACAGTAACTTGCTCTAAAATCTTTTTAAATCTTGACCCTTTAATATATGTAATAGGTTAGCGGACGTCAACCTTAACGGGGGTGTTACTAACGGACTATGACGAACTCAACTCGGACATGAAGGGGAAGGAACCAAAAGGGAGGGAGAGAGGCTCTGCTGCCGGTGGCGAGGGGGAGGCGTGGTCACTGGGAACTAGGGTGGACCAGCGTATCACGGCGAAAGTATTGTTCTTGCCACGGAACTAGTTAATTTGTTCTTAGTTTCAACGAACAAATCACTTTGTTAGGCAGAAACGGAGCTTCATGTACATGTAAATCCGAGTATTGAAATACCATGCATGCACAATCATTATTTATTTCATGAACTTCATGGAGCTTTCTATTCCGTTAACGAGGGAAAATAACACCATTTATTTTATTCATTAGACATTGAAAAGCAAACATATTGCATCAGCATATTATGACATCAACCCGACAAATATACATCGTGTCAGGATTCAGAAGGAACACAAAAACTCACGGCTCGCAGGAACGCATATGTATTACATGCAATTTATTTTTTATAGTATTATATAGGTGAATGTATCTTTCCCGTTGCACCATAACTAGTTGTTGTTCTCCCAGAACTGCGATTGGAGCCAATCTATGAGTTTCTTTTCCAACTGAAATGCCTTGGCCAAAACATCGTCCGAGATCGGTGGCTTTGATCCAAACACTGCATTAGCAACGGTAATAACCCCAGGGTTTTGGCTGCTGAGTGATGACAATGCAGCTGCTGGCTTGTCATGCGCTAGGTTCATTTGGAAGTGGATCATTGTCTTTGGAAATACGAACACATCACCTTTCTTAACCACCTTGGAGAAGAGCCTGTTGGGGTTGGACGTGACAAAGCCAAGGTAGAGTATTCCCTCAAGCACGGTGAGGAGCTCAGTGGCACGGGGGTGTATGTGTGGCGGGTTCACACCCAAAGACGCATAGTCGATGCGTGCCAGCGAGATGCCAAGGGTGTTGAGGCCAGGAAGTTCATCACGTTGATGTTGGTGACGTTGGACCCAACCTTGCTACTCATAGTATCCCTAGGCTGATCGATTATCCTAGCATCATTGAAGAAGTCATCTGAGGTGACGGCCATTGGGTCCTTGCAAACAAATCCATTTACTCGCACTGCACACATAGACAAAGTAATTAACATGTATACACAAAGCTCAGAAAGCAGTAAATGGATGTTTTGGATAAGTAGAAATAATATTTTGTTTTATTGCCAGTACGAAGAAGACACAATTTCAAATGTGACCAGTGATATGCTACAAGAACATTACAACATCATCACACACATACATACAGACATACATACCAGGCAAGTTCATGTCAGCGACGCAAAAGTCTTGGAGAGGGCTAGGATCAAAGGCGACTGCCTGCCACGAGGCCAGCGCAAGAAGGGGAGCGAGGAGAAACAAGGAGGAAGATGAAGCCATTGTATTCTCTGGTAGCTAGCTCCTGTGTTTATCGTTTGGGTGAGATGCTATGGCCATGAAGGGGATGGATGTGCCTATATAGCAGCAGATCAGATCACATCGATCGAGGTACGTGGCGCAAGCAATAGTCTGGTGGCATCGCTTGGATGTGAGCTACACAAAAATTCAAGTGCGTGGAACTGACCAACGGATTGAAATAGTCCATGCTGGCTGCAAGAACATAATTGATGATTAAATATTTCATCTATGTCTACCAGCTTCTCAGGTTTCTTTAAAAATATATATACACATATCTGCTCTGACTAATCTGATGTGTGCTCGACCATCTTACGTAACCCTCTATAGTCACAAAAGAGTGTGTTTCGAGTTACGTATAATCAACATGTTTAAACTTTGATCATTATTATATTTCTTCTGAATATTTCGATTGAACTTTTGAAAATAGTATAGTTAGATTTGTCTTGAATTGTAGTTTCATAATATTATAAATTTACTATGTATGGCATATAATTTATACGAGAAATTAGTAGTCAAATTACTGCATTGGTGACCAATTAAGCTGATGTCATAAACGATATTCTTCTGTGACTGGAGAAAATATTTTGGACGACTGAGTAGAAGTTATGATCATTTGATGTGCCACCTAACAATGGTGGATTGCAACCACTAATTATATGGTAAAGAAAAGTCATCATCCATTTGTCCAATTCAATCGGTTTGGCTACTTCTTCTGATGGTGGTTTCTAAACATGAGTTACTCAGCCATATAGGATGTTTCACTGACATGAGAAAGGATTAAAGAGGAGAGGGAAATATAGACACATTACTACAGAACTGATCTTATATGCTGGCCCATCACTGTTGGTTTCTAATGGACTGACGGTGATGGGGTATCACTACCGGTTCATAAGTCGTGCGGGAAGAATTAGCCATCATGGTTTATGAACCGGCAGTGATAAGTATCATCACTGCCGGTTGATGGATTGAGCTGATAGTGATGCTCTACTCTCTCATCACTACTGGCTTAATCTACCGACCAGTAGTGATAACATAACATCACTGCCGGCTGGTTAAATGAGCCGGCAGTGATGTCCTGACTATATAAAAGTCGCCCTCTCCTCCTGCATGCTTGAGCACAACAGAGAGGAGCTCTGTTCTTGCTCGGTGGCGACCATTTTTGCTCATCAAGATCTTGGTGGCTTCAAAATTTTGAGGAATCCTCATGCCCTAGGTGTTCCAAGGTGTGTAACTTCCTCTTCAATCCATTTCTATTTGAATTTTATTTGCTAAATTGCTCTAGATTTTGAAATGATGGAGATGAACCTATGGCCATGATGTTTTGAGATAATGTAGATACAATTATACCTCATTTATGATATGGAAGCTTCAATTTTGGTTGAAAGTGTCTTTATTATTGATTTACACTAGCTCTATGTATGAGTATATTTATTTTTGGTTTTTAATGAATTAGAAAATTTAGCCATGATATTAAGGTATATAGCAAACTCCAATTATATTTTTATATTTTAATTAATTAGCAAGCTCCAATATAGAAAATTTAGATATGAGCATATTTATGGTTGATTTTTAGTGAATTAGAAAACTTAGTCATGATATTTAGGTATGTAGAAAGCTCTAATTATATTTTTTCTATTTTAATTAATTAGCATGTTCCCAATATGGAAACTTTAGGTTTGAGTGTATTTATTTATTTTTTTAATGAATTAGAAATTTTCGTCATGATATTTAGGTATGTAGCTAGATACAATTATATTTATGTATGAGCGTATTTATTTTTCATGTTTCCTTAATGAGTCATAGATAAGGTGTTGAATAATAAAGAAAATTTTTAGGGATGACACCAACAAATACTCATCAGAAGCGGACGCGAAAGCATGCAAAAGACGGCTCCTCCAACCTGGGTCAATTGCCGGTAGGAGATGACAATGTAATTTATTTTTTGGTGATTACAAAATATTCTAGATGTTATGAATTTGAATTTACAATAATAATATAATTGTAGATGGATAGAAGATGGATGTACGATGCGAGCCGTGTGAGCGTAGAGTAAAAGAACGGCATGAATTGTTTCCTGGTACAAGCCACGACGCACAAGTCAAATACACATCTCAATACATATGCTGTCCATGTGTCAATTACAAGAACAAGAAGCAGTTCTCCAGCACCCAGCAGATACATTCCCACTTGATGCTAAGGTGCTTTATGACTGGCTATACCCGTTGGATCGAGCACGGTGAAGCTGAGATAGTACAAGAAGGACAATACATTGAAAGAGACGATGAAGACATGTGCACCGATATACCGGTCGATGAATACATCAATATGCTGCCTCCCAGAGATACGTTGGCCGATGATGATCTAGAGGAGATGTTGGCCGACGCCGACGTCGATGATCTGGAGTAGATGTTGCGCGATGGGGAGGAGAACTTCACTAATGAAAGAGAGTTTCAAAAGTCCCAGTGTATATTAGAGGACTTTAAAATACCGTTGTTCCTAGGCTATGAGAAGGAGTATACAAAGTTACGTACAATGCTTTCACTGCTGCAATTGAAGGCAAATAATGGGTGGTTTGATACAAGCTTCACAGAGTTGTTACTGTTCTTGAAGAAATTGCTTCCAAAGAAAAATGTGCTGCTAGAAAACACGTACCAGGCCAAGCAGGTTGTGTACCTATTGGGGTTGGAAGTACAGAAAATACATGTATATCCAAATGATTGCATGTTGTATCGCGGAGAGCATGCAGACATGCAAGCGTGTCTCGTTTGTGGTGCAGCACGGTATGAGCATGACGGTGATGATATCAATGGTGAAGGAAAGAAGAAAAGGCGTCCCGCGAAGGTGATGTGGTATTTTCCTATAGTCCCCCGTTTGGAGCGTTTATTCGCGAACAAAAGGCATGCCGAACTGATGCGATGGCACGCCGATGAGTGCAAGGATGATGGAATACTGAGACACCCCGCTGATTCTATGCAGTGGAGAAACATCGATAGGAAATACAAGAAGCCCTTTGCAGAAGATGTGAGGAATATAAGATTTGTGTTGAGTACGGATGGGATGAATCCATTCAGCAACATGAGCAGTAGTCATAGTACTTGGCATGTGACTCTATGTATCTACAATCTTTCTCCTTGGTTGTGTATGAAGCGGAAGTACATTATGATGCCGGTGCTGATACCAGGGTCGAGGCAACCTGGCAATGATATCGATATCTACCTGAAACCATTAATGGAAGATCTTGTAATACTGTGGAATGATGGTGTGCAGGTATGGGATGCATACAAATGAGAGAACTTCACCCTACACGCAATGCTGTTCGTAAAAATTCAAGATTGGCCTGCCCTTGGCAATTTATCGGGCCAGATTGTCAAAGGCTATTGTGCATGCGTGTATTGCTTGGATGAAACAGAGAGCTTATGACTGAAGAACAACCAAAAAATGGTGTACCTAGTCATTATAAATTTCTTCACAAGAATCACCCGTACCGCAGCAACAGGAGAGCTTTTGATGGGAAAGTTGAGACTCGATCACCCCCTAAGCATCACACTGGGAGACAAGTATATGAGATGGTAAAGGGACTTAGAGTTATCCTTGAAAAGGGACACGGGAGTACACCAGTTCCAAAATCTAATCTTAGAGCTCCTATGTTCAAAAAGAAATATGTCTTTTATGAACGCAACGCTCCAAAATACGCACAAGTGTGTTACAACCTGCTGAAATACATGCCCTTCAAGAACAGATGGCCGGGTTCTTATTGGAACATGTTATCAACCCAAATGGTGAGTTTCATGAACTGATCATGCTGTCCACGCGTGTGAAACCTTTAGATGACACCTTACCTTCAAGCAGAGAGTATGTGATAAGGAGTAAGGCTACCAAGGGGATTGACAACGTATTCTATTTCTGCAATTCACACAATATTAATGAATGACATTACCTGTGCTACGATATGCCACCGGTGTGTCAATGACATGTGGGACTATGTCCCATTTGTCATTCTCACAATGGATGGCATATCGTAGAACCAACACTTATTCAGTTGTAAATCATAGATTTTTCTATTTATTAATGAATTATATGAATTACTATGTATGATGTGAAGTTGGTATCGTCGGATGACTCTTGGACACAATGGCCTTCCAACGATGATGCGAAAGAGGAATAAGAAGCGGCATCTTGTAAACGTGCCCAAGAGGAGGAGGATGAGAGGCTAGCCCATGAGCTGTGCACTGCGGAAGAGCAAGAAACAGTATCCCGTAAACACGCCTAGGAGGCGTAGGACAAGAGGGTGGCCCGTTAGTGTGCTACAGAGGAGGCCGAAGGCTCAAAACCTAGAGGTGTTTAGGCATCAGACTTTGATGTCTTTGACACACCGGCGAGCCTGGAGCATAGGTGGCGCTAGGGTCGATCAGGCGTTCCGAGTCCTCCGCTCCACCACCATCGCCCCCCCCCCCCCGGCATCCCCGGACGTACTCACGCCATCAATCATCAGTGCGGGGACGCGGTCCTCGTCGCGGGAGAGGTAGAGGGATACTAGACTGGCTCAACTCAACTGACTTTTTAGAGGGTGATTTGTAATATTGTGTGTTTGTCGATGCGTGACTTGTAATATGTGTTCATTACTATATATTAATGAAGGTGTTTTTATTATTGATTTATAGTAAATATATGTATCATTGTATGCATGTATTGAGAGAGAGATGGAGAGATTGAGGAGAGAGAGAGAGAGAGAGTACAAAGAGGACAGAGAGGAGGACCGTGGAGGGGGGAGAGGGAAAACATTGCTGACTCAAACCTTTGGCCAGCAGTGATATCAAAGGCATCACTACCAACCGAAGGTTTGAGCCAGCAGTGATGCCAGAGAATCACTGTCGGCTGAATCCTTCAGCCGGCAGTGATAACCCTCTTCACTGCCGGTCCACCGAGCCAGCACTGATAGAACTCGACTATCACTGCCCGTTGTCCACTGCCGGCTCCAAAACCGGCAATGAAGGGGGTTTTGGATCTGGCAGTGAAAGGGGTTTTCTGTAGTAGTGGCATTAGTATAGAAATGGTCATTCCTATCCCTTTTCACTGCCGGTTCAATAATAACCAGTAGTGATAATATATAACTACTGGTTCATAATCTCAGGTGCATATAAAAAGTCGAGTCAGCAAGAACCGACGGTGATAGTGATTATCACTGTCTGTTCTTATTACGAACTGGCAGTGATACATCACTACCAGTTAGTAACACGAACCGACAGTGATATTCAAATTACCACTGCTGGTTCTTCACTAGAACCGCTAGTGACACCAATTCATAACAAGACGTGCCTTTAATATCCAATAGTGATAATGGCTATCATTGTTGTTTGTATTCACAAACTGACAGTGATATCTTAAAAACCGTATGAATTCCTGTGCGTGTCTGCTCGGCTTCTCCCGAGTGCCTTTAAATATCTCACTCAATCGATCGCTCATCTCACTCGCTCGCTCTTGCTCTCACACTTGATCTCTTCCCCTCCACCACCATCGTGGCTACCGCATCCGCATGTGTCGTCGTCCTTGTTCTCGCACGCGAAGGATTACCCACCACATTCTCCCACTCTAGCCACTCCACCGCCACTTTCTCCGGCTATCCCACCCACACCCGTGCCATCGTTCGACAATGAGGCTCTGGTCCTACCAGAGAGCTCGGACGAGGTGTGGACTTCTGACTCCGGTGAATTAACGGGGTCCCCCCCTCCATGGACGACACTTAGGACTACTTCCTCGACAAGCTGAAGTCGAAGAAGCCCCGGAGCTCTTCGAATGAGGAGGATGAGGATGAATAGGAAGAGGAGGAGGAGGAGACTGGCAAGCAGGAGGAGTCCACGGACGACGACGACGACAACGACTATGATGATGGCGAAGACGGTGACGACAAGGACGACGATGACTTCTTCATCATTGTGGCCGACCCGAAGTGGTAGACACGCGTGGGTTTAGGGTTATTTTGTGCGTGCGGCCATGTCTTTCGTTTTTGGTGTATAGTGATAGAGTTAGGAATTATTAGTGATTAATTATATATTAGTGTGATATAAACAAGTAATTGAAGATTAGTAATATAAAGCTCGGTTAAATTATTGTCTTCCTATTCAAACTTTTTTCTGGATTGAGTATCACTGCCGGTTCGTAGTTGGAGTTGGCAGTGATAAGTATATCAATTGGCAGAATCAGCTCAATTGGCTGTGATAGTTTGCATCAGTGATATTTATTGTCAATGTCAGTTCTTGAGCTGGTATTGCTTAATCACCGCCGGTTCATTAACCGATAGTAATATAATTTTTGAACTGGCAATGATGATTTTTTATGTAGTAGTGAAGACTAGGAACTTGTGTAGAAATTGCACTTATGATATATATCTTATTAAATATTTTTTTACACAACATACAAAAAATAATTGCCTTGACGACTTAAGAAACAACAATATTGTAGGGGTTATTTTTACACGTCAATTTATTGCGCGTTCTCTCTGACGTGAGAGTCTTAGAATTAGCGATAGGATACTGTGCATTTGCAGTAGTTTCGTTAGTCATCAATCATTGTCCATGTTATTTAGTCCAATCACTAAAAAGTTCTATCGGAAATCAAGTAAATCTATTTTTAGAATAAGCTAGTCGACTCGCCGCGCAGAAGACAATGCAGTCAACGGATTATGTTTCTTTTTGTTGTAAATTAGGAAGAGATGACTCCACGCAAGATCATGCATCAATCACTAAATTAAAGGCAAATACATGCATCCATGTGCACGTAAGAGCTGATAATGTGAAACATCTCCATGACGGAACTTTTAATAATCTTTCGTATGCACCTAAACACAACTACCTGTCATCCGTATAATGGTCTTGCTTGTCAGCTTGTGCACCTAACACAACTCCGCCACGGATCACTGACGTTTCCAGCATTCGGAATTGGTCACCGCTCACCATTTTTCGTGGAGTGGTTACTTGCATGCAATCCAAGAATGAAATAAATACTCAGTGGCAATTATCTCCGGTTGGAGAGAAGTCTACAATAATATTTTTTATTTAAAATGGTTTAAAAATGAAAATATTTCCACTTCGGCCTGCTTGGATCGTTAAGGTAGAAATAAGTCCTTATGATTCGGTTTAAATTCGAAATACTATACTATATATATCGTATAAATTAGAAGAGTAACTCCTCATCCAGCGGTTGGAGTGGAACACATGTTATTATGGTCGGCAAGAAGGATAGTAGGCGTAGGCTGCAGCAGTCGGCCTGATAAGCTAGGAGTCCAATTTGGTTTAGATAAGTCCAGAGCTGTTTAGTTGATAGTAAGGATTATTTGAGTCGGTTTGATATATTATTTGGAGTCAGTTTAGAATTCTATCAGCTAACCAGCTATATATTATTGACAACAGCCTATGTTACGAATTATTAAAAAGAAGCATCCCCTCTCTCTCCCTGCCTATCTCTGCCGCTGCCTCTCCCACTTTCTGATCTTTCTCTTCCGTGGCCACTAGGAGGGTGACCACAACCTTGTTCGCTGGCAATTCAAGCCCCAGCCTCAGGTTGTGCATATCTACACCCACAAAAGGGCCAGCCCTATCAATTTAGTATAAGAGATGCTAGATTTTGACATCGGGAGGGCTCCAATTCCCAAGACATCAAAACTTTAACCAAACTGAAGGCCCACATGAAGCAGTAGTTCGATGAGTTGGTCTAGTAGATGGCACTACTACAGAACAGCGCATCACCACCGGCTCCAAAACCCAAAACCGGCAGTGGGTAACGGACAGTGATAGTTGGAGACTATCACCGCCGGCTCAAGAGACTGACAGTGAAGGCGTTATCACCGCCGGCTAAAACCACCAGCCGACAGTGATGATGGAGGAATCACTATCGGCTGAAGGCGGCTGGTAGTTTCAGCCGGTAGTGTTTTGCCTCTCCTCCCTCATTGTGTTCCCTCTCTATGTCATCTCTCTCTATCTCCTCGATCTCTCATCTCTCTCCCTCTCAATACATGCATACAATGAGACATATATTTAATGTAAATCAATAATAAAGACACCTTTATTAATACATATAAATTCATGTCTATTTGAGTGAACACATATTACAGGTCATAGGCATCGATAAACACACACACATATATAATAGTTCTTATAGGTCACCCCCGAAAAGTCGGTCAAATTGAGCCAGCCCAGTATCCCTCTACCTCTTCCGCGATGAGGACCGTGTCTCCGCATGGACGACTGATGGCGTATGTACGTTCGAGGACGCGGGGGGACCGATAGTGGTGGAGCGGAGGATCCGGCCTCGCCTGATCGACCGCAACGTCGACTAAGCCCTTGGTTCACTGGCGTGTCAAAGATATCGAAGTCTGTCGTCTGAACACTACTACGGTTTGAGCCTTCGGCCTACTCCTTAGTGCACTGTCGGGCCACCCTCTCGTGCTCATCCATAGCACATTGACGAGCCACCCTCTTGTCCTGCTCCTCCTAGGCATGCTTACGGGACGCTACTTCTTTCTCCTCCACAGCGCACAGTTGACGGGCTAGCCTCTCATCCTCCTCCTCCTCGGCACACTTACAGGCTGTTGCTTCTGGACCAAGTACACTGACATGCATATAATGAGACACATATTTAATGTAAATCAATAATAAATATACATTTATTAATATATAGTAACTCATGTCCTTTATTAATACATAATAATTAATATTCTTCATTAAAATATTGTCATTTGGTGATATATAAGTCGTCTAACCTCCTGGTAGCCTTTCTTCTTGTCGCATACTCTCTACTATAAGGTATGGAATCATTTGAAGATCTCTCACACGTTGACAACATGATCAGTTAATGAAACTCGTCGGCTAGGTTGATAACATGTTCCATGAAGAGCCTGGAGACCTATTCTTGAATGTCATGTATTTTTGCAGGTTGTAACGTATCTGTGCGTTATTTGGAGCGCTACTTTTAAAGAATCAAAAGAATTAGTCCTTGAATACCTATAGAAATTAAAAAGAAGACATTGATATATAATTTCATACCTCAAGATCATTGAACATGACAGCCTCTCCGTCAGGGCTGAATCTGTGAATGAAAGTAAGAATATAGAACCCATATAGATTATTGCCGGGTGGCTGTCTCATAGACTTCAAGAGGAAAGGATTTGTTAGTGGAATGAATTGAACCTTTTTATTTAGTAGGAAATGAAAGTCATGAATATGCCTTGCGTACCATAAAGTCAGTTTTTACATCATACTACTTCATATATGGGTGGTACATAATACTCTTTTTGTAGTATGTTGTGTACGCTCTGTACGTGAATATTAAACTTAGATGCAATCAACGTGAAGATTAAATGATCAAGTTTACCTGTTTAGCATATCAATGATGTCTTGTTAAGTCATCTTATCTCTCTTTTGTGAGTCCAAGACAATGATCTTGCTCAAGGTTGGGTGGATGACAAGAAGGAATAAAAACTGTAGGAATATGTCACCATAGAAAATTAGTACTAGAATCAAGTTGCCCATTAAAGAAGAACACCCTGGCATGCAAACACGTACTCAAAACTTTAGGGTAAGAGCGAAGGTTTTGTGTTGGTGGTGAAGCAGACACTTCAATAAGTAGTTCTCAGTGAAATCTTGATTCGACCGTATAATTTCCTGGTTGATAAGTCCAGGATCGATGAATCCTACTTTATTTTCTAATTCTTGTCTGCACGCTTGAATCTCCATTCTACGAAAGAGATAAGTTAGCCATGTGATTTCAATGTACAAGATCATATAACGTGAATTATATGTGTAAGTCACTTACAAAGGCCACACTTTGATTATGGCCACGTTGAGGGTATCTTCCTTATACATTTCATACAAGCACTTGAACTTCACCCAGAAGTAGTCGTCTCTATTGAGGAAATATTTATCTTTGTACCTTACGGGGAACACTTGTATGCCCCATCTGGACTGCTCCAAGTACTAATGATGTAATCAACACATCTGAGCTATAAGGTTTTTTTTCTATATTTGGTTTGACCAAAGGTTTGCCCAACTCAAATAGCCATATACCATCCAACTTTGATATATCCGTTCTCACAGTAAGCCATGCTAGGAAGTCTCCAATGCTTGGAGCATCCTGAATGATTAGACCTGATTTGCTCCTAGCTTGCTTCTTACTGATACGTTCGTAGTCAGTTGACGACTTACTTGAAGCCGCCCCATCTGTTTATCTTTGGCTATATTCATGAAAAAATTTATGGTATCTTCAGGCACAACAGGCTTCAGTGGAGGTGGTGGAGGATGGAAATGAGCCGTGACAACAGTGTCCACAATATTTTTATTTTTCTCAGTAGTGAGTGAATAGATATCCTTGGGTTCTACCACCTTAGATGGAATTGACTTCTTAGATGATGTCGTCTGCTTAGATGCTGTAGAACCTGATCGTGTTTTCCAAGCTGATGGCTGGCTTCTTGATGGTGTTGTCTTCTTGAGCGGTGGACTTCTTCGAGACAATGGCTGAGGAGGTGGACTTCTTCTAAGAGATAGCTGATGAGAGGGAGATCTATGAAGCGATGATGGCCTAGTGTGTCATGGAGAGTATAGTTTCTCGGGAGCTATCCCTGGTGGAAACACTATGTAGGCCTTCTCCCACACGATGAATATGTGCCCATTCTCTTCTATAGTATTTGCCCCCTCCCCCGCGGGGTAGTCCACCTCAACATGATAGTACTGGTCAACTACCTCATCTACTTCAACCACGGCGTAGCCCTCCAGTATCGGACGCTCGTGAAAATGTTCATGGAAGCCACGAGGATAAGCCATGCCAGAAGCACCCTTACTGGTAATGTTCCTAGCACCAATGTGTAGTTCACACGGTGTCCGTGTTGTGATGAGGTCCATGGGATAAGTTATGAGGTTAGCTCCTATAACTCCCGTGGATGCACAGCTACTCTGACGACCACCGGGGCTAGAGCGCGCAACATTAGGAGATGCTGCTGGCTGTTCCTTTTCGCTCACAATGGCGCCCCGTTCATGCATGAGGGCTTGCTGTACTACTTGTGCTATGTTTTTGTCTGTACATTTTCTCTCCTTTTGTAGTGCTTGTTCGAGCATTTCCATCATCCTAGCTTGTTCTGTCTCTCATTCTACATCTTACTCTACTTGGGATCTCTTTCGACTCTTGTAACTATCGATGTCGCCTGTGAATCCATATTTCCAATCCATCATCCTAACGCCTCGTGTGCGACCATCGTGCTTCTTGTTTCCCAATGCCAAGGTGAGCTCATCCCTATCCCTATCTGACTTGAAAGAGCCTTGTGCAAACTACTCGTGAGCTTTCATAAGCTTTTTTGCAAGAGTTTGTGTCACTTCCTACTCTTTGGAGATCGTAAAGCATAAGCTTCCATCAAACGAGTAAGAAGCACCCCTCCCAAGAAGGAAGCACGTCGATCGTTCACTCCAGCCCTCCGTCTCAGTCGTGACACTTCTCTCTCATAGTTGATCTAGCTCTTGTTGCCACTGTCATTCTTTCCTCACGTACCCATGACTGCCAACTTTGTGGGGGTAGAGGTTCTTCTTTGAGTTTGCTTTGTTCACCTCACTCAACCTCTATGCTTCTTCCGACAACCTGTACTCCTCAAAGGCTTGTCAATGATCTTCCAGTTGTGGCCATTTGCAGAAATCTGGTGTTGTACCTTTCTACACACATTCTGTTTAGTGTGTTCTTCAAATTCTTAAATAAAAGGCCCATGATCATTAGCGTCTTACGCTTAACTACTTCCATATATGTCTTTTCAGGGAAGTTGAACTTCTCTAATATCTTGAGCCACAAGATGTCACTCTTAATCTAATAAGGAACCACGTGCAGATCACCTCATTCGCCAGTCCACAATTTGTAGCTGATGGGCACGTGATCCTTAACAACAATCCCACAGACTGACTTGTATGCCCTCAGAACTCTCTCTGGTGCAGTTGGCTCCTCTGCTGGTGAGACCTCCGTGATCACAAATCGTCCCGTAGACATCTTCGAGGGACCTTGGATACAATGTCACTCCTAGGATTGCCCAGGCATATGCAAATAAGCAAAAAAAGTATTGAGAAACTATACGATCATACATACAAAAGATGCATTTATCTACTTATGAAATACCTCATCGCCTAAACTAGCCTCTATTTTGTCCAGGTTGAGGTAGGTACTCGGGCTACCTTCTTCAACGTTTGATGATAGCACATCTCCTTCCTGCACCCGAGTTGGATCGGAGGAGCCACCTTCCTGAGTGTTTTCCATACGATCACAATGAGCGATTAGTGATGCCATCCTTTCCTGAAAGTTCTGCATACGATAGCGACAAGCGGTTGAGTATTATACAGATAGAGAGATCAAGAAGGAAGGAGATAGAGAGAAAGTTGATGAGGGAGGGAAAGATGCTGTCAAAATATTGTAACTAACTGGGAGGGAGTCGATAGATAAAATGCAGAGCTACAATATGAACACATTTAACAAAAAAAAGTATATTATCATGATTCATTTATGTCTGTACATGACTCATAATACATAATTGAATAATACAAAACTATTCAAATTATCATTAACCAGACAAAGGCACATAAACACAATTCAATAATCAGGGTGCACTCTACCACCTAACTGGCCTATATGTTGTCGAAGATCACCCTTTCAATGGAATTAATTCTCAACAAAGATTGCGATATACCACTTCCTTAAAGACTAGTAGAGCCTTATGAAAAAATACACAGATACTGGTAGAGCCTGGTTAAGGTAACGCATGAGAGAGGGGGAGTAGAGAAGTGGCGCAGGGGAGTAGCACATATCAGAACAGAGGAGAGGGAGAAGCAGCCGAGTGGGGAAAGAGCACAACACATCGTAGTAGGGAAGAGGGCAGGCATGAGGGAGAGAGAGCAAAACAATAGAGGAGATCAGAACAGAGGGAGTGAGTGGAGAAGTAGCCGAGTGGGTAGAGAGCTCAGCACAACATAGCAGGGAAGAGGGCAAATGTGAGGAAGAGGGAGCAGAACAATAGAGGAGACATATAAGCACTACTTTGTGATCTTAGTTACTAGCTCATAGCATGTACGTCATCTCCAAGGCGGCATACAGTAAATCTTGGACAACATATAGGCCAGATAAAGGTAGCAGATAGTACAATCTTTGTTGCATTACTAGCTCAGAGCCCGGTTTCAAACTAAGAATTCATCATCGAGCACCTCAAATTAATAGTTCATCATCAAGTATCTCAAACTAATAGTTCATCATTGAGCATCTCAAAATAAGAATACATTACACATGACCTTGGAACAAAACAACGGCAAAGCATCAAAAACAGACCTTGGCATCATGTGAATTTCAAGAAGTAGACTGTAGGAACAAAACATGTGCAATAGTACTATGAGAAATTGTATAACAATTGGCCTTAGGATAAAAAAGTCATGCTCCCTAATTGTTCTATTGGATACATCATCGATTGGGCAAAAGACAGTAGGAACAAACAAATGCAATAGTTCATGTAGAAATTGTATAGTAATTGGCCCTAGGAAAAAAGAAGTCCTACCCCCTAATTATTCTATTGAATACATCATTGATTGGGAAAAATTCTAAGCTCTCAGCTAGTAATTAGAACCTGATAGAGTTCTAAAAGCATCATCATGGTGTGCTACCATACCAAGTCAGAGTGCACAAGTTCTGAACAGAAGGATGCAAAAACAAGTACTGACAATAAAAAAATATGCCTAATCTCAAACTGACATATACCAGGGATAAAACAGACTAGCAGTCCAATGGAAAAACAACACACGAATCAGAAAATATGCCTAATCTCATTGTATCTCAAACTATCAGTTCATTATCGAGCATCTCAAACTATCAGTTCATTATTGAGCATTCTCAATTTATGTGAAAATCAAATCAAATTTCATAGCATCTATTCTTATTAATTTTCATAGCATATATTCCTGAGCTCAGATTAGGAGGATATGGTGGCATACCTAAACCAAGGGGGAGGAGATGGACAGGGACGAGACGATAGGGTCATCGGCGTGGGTGACGATGATGTAGGGGGAGGAGACAACAGTGACTAGGTGCTGCTCCTCGGTGAAGGCCTAAGGGAGAGGGATGGGGACGGTGTTAGGGTGGAGCATGGGTCCAGTGTCGGGGAGGACGACGGGAACGACGTCGAGTAGCAGGACGGCGACTACATCGGGGACGAGGATAGGGCTAACGTCAGGGAGGAGGACTGGAACAACATTGGGGAGGAGGACGGCGACGGCGTCAGGGAGGAGGACGATGATGGCATCGAGGAGGGTCAGGACAGTGGGATTGGGGTCGTTGGTGCGGGCTTGTGGTCCTCTACCGGTGTGGGCGAGGACAAGGCGGAGGCGGTAGCGCTTGAGGACGATGTGGGAGGCAATTTGACATGGAAGGAAAAATTTTCTAAGTCCAGTGGGAGAACGCGCACGGCGCATCAGTTATATATGGGTGCCCTTCACTGTTGGACCATAACATTAGTCGGCAGTGAAACCCGCACCTTCACTACTGGCTCAAATGTGTGCCAGCAGTGAAGGGGGGATTCACTGCCTAGCCATGAAGTTAGCTGGCAGTGAAATCCCCCCTCCCAGCGTGCTGTGAGGCAATTTTTTTTTGTTTTGAGCACAAGCATTGAACATGTGACTTCTGGTCGTAGCTAGGACAAACAAACTAACCGCAATGCTACTCAAGTGTATTCGATTGTGATTGTAGTATCCACAATTATTAACATTCTTTTTGCCTGCAATCCTAATACATATTTATTTAATTTTGAACTTGCTATATACCAAAGTTAAGTTTGCTATATACCTAAATTTCATGGTTAACTTTTTTAATTCAATAAAAATGGAAAATAAATATTGTTGGAGCTTGCTAATTAATGAAAAAAATATAATTGGAACTTCCTATATATCTTAATTTCATCGACAAATATTTTAAATCATTAAAAATTGAAAAGAAATATGCTCATAACTATAGCTAACGTAAATCAATAGTAAAGACTATTATTAATACATAGTAATACATAACAATTAATACAATTTAGCTATTTTTTCTTAACGATTCGCCCTTCGTTATGATCACGGCATACATTGGGAGGTTCGTCGTTGTTTTACATGGGACCTAGGTCGACGTCCTCTCCAAAAGGAGGTAGCGCTTTGAATTAATTGTAGTCTACCTCATCAACGACATTCTTCATTCTGACAATCTTTCTTTTTCTTTGAAGAATCATGTGACGCTCCTTCTTGTTAGCTGGGTCTAGTATGAATGGTTCTTTGCTATATCCAACAAGTTTTTGGTTCTACTGTAGTCATACCGTACTTGTTGATCTTTATGTCCCCTGAGATTCTGATCCATTAGCACCATAAAAGAGGAACCTTTAACACTCCATAGTCGAGCTCCCAGATCTCCTCTATGAATTCGTATTAAGTCTTCCTATTATCATTGCAGTCGTAGGCATCTATACAGACGATGCTATTTGGTTGGCGCTCTTATTATCATAAGCTCTCGTATAAAATGTGTAGTAATTTATGTCATATCCTTGGAATATGAGGATTGTTGTTGACGGTCCATGAGCCAACACATTCAACTAAGCACACTCTATTTGCTTATTCATCACCTGTCTATGTAACCAGGTGCGCGCGATCCAAATATCAAACTTCCCTGGGTTTTTGGTGTGTAGCATCTTCTGTTATTCTTTGACATACGGGTCCACTACAACTGATTATTGCAGAACTACAAAATGTGCTTGTGTGAATCAAACAGGGTCATTAGTACTGAATGAATTTCACCTATCGTCCCTTTCCCCTACAGTCTCCCCACATGGTGAGATATAGGCACACCAATCGATTTGATATTCATATGGTCGACACAAAAATCAATAACCTCCTTGGTTTCTTAGCCTTCGGCCATGCAGCCTTCCGACTGATTTTCATTACGTACATATTTCTTTAGAACTCTAATGAACCTCTCGAAAGGGTACATCTGATGCAAAAACACGGGCCAAGAATTTGTATCTCTTTCACAATGTGAACAATGAGACGCACCATGATATCACAAAAAGATGGAGGGAAAGATGCCTCGAACGTCTTCTTGCAGCTTATCTAGCTTGGTCGGATCGATGGTCTTCTGTGATATCACGTTAAAGAATGAATACAACTTTATGATTGGGGTTTGGATCTTCGGCGGTAGAATACTTCTAATTGCAATTGGAAGCATATGTGTCATCATCACATGACAATCATGAGACTTTATGCCAATTAATTTGAAATCCTTTATGTTTACTAGTATCTTTATGTTGGCGGAGTAACCGGATGAAACTTTGCTTCTATCCAAGCACTTGCACATTGCAATTTTCTCCGTCTTTCTCAGAATGTAGCTAGCGGGACCAAGATATTTTTTGGCTTCTTGCATATCTTCGTGATATAGATACTGTCTGAGTTTCAAATGTTTCAGGTCCTTTTATGCTTGGAGTGTATCCTTTGTTTTGCCAGGTATGTTTAGTAATATACCAATCAAGCTATCACACATGTTCTTCTCAATGTGCATGACATCGATTGCGTGTCAAACCACCAAATTAGGCCAATAAGCTAAGTCATAGAAAACCTATTTCTTTTTGAACATAGGAGCTCTAAGATTAGATTTCGGAACTGGTGTACTCCCATGTCACTTTCCAAGGATAACCCTAAGTCCCTTTACCATCTCATATACCTATCTCCTAGTGTGATGCTTAGGAGGTGATCGAATCTCAACTTTCCCAACAAAAGCTCTTATGTTGCTGCGGAATGGGTGATCCTTGTGAAGAAATTTACAATAACCTAGGTACATCATTTTTTGGCTATTCTTTAGCCACAAGTTCTCTGTTTCATCCAAGAAATGCATGCATACACAATAGCATTTGACATTCTGGCCCGATAGGTTGCCAAGGGTTGGCCAATCCTGGATTGTTATGAATAGCATTGTGCGTAGGGTGAAGTTCTCTCTTTTATATGCATCCCATACCTGCACACCATCGTTCCATAGTATTACAAGATCTTCCATTAATGGTTTTAGGTAGACATCGATATCGTTGCTAGGTTACCTTGGCCCTGGTATCAATACCGACATCATAATGTACTTTCGCTTCATACACAACTAAGGCGGAAGGTTGTAGATACATGTTGCTATGACTACTACTCATGTTGCTAAATGGATTAATCCCATCCGTACTAAACCCAAATTTTATATTTCTCGCATCTTCTGCAAATGGCTCCTTATATTTCCTATTGCTGTTTCTTCACTGTGTAGAATCAGCAGGGTGTCTCAGCATTCTATCATCATTGCGCTCTCTAAGGTGTGCCTTCACATCAGTTTGGCATACCTTTTGTTCACGAATAAATGCTCCAAACGGGGGACTATAGGAAAAATACCACGTCACCTTGAGGGAGGCCTTTTCTTCTTTCCTTCATCATCGATATCATCACTATCATACTTGTACCGTGCTGCACTACAGATGAGACATGCTTCCAAGTCTGCAGCTCTCCGCGATACAACATGCAATCATTTGGACATGCATGTATTTTCTGCACTTCCAACCCCAATGAGCATATAACCTGCTTGGCCTGGCACATGTTTTCTAGCAGTATATTTTCCTTTGAAAGTAATTTCTTCAAGAACAGTAATAATTTTGTGAAGCTTGTGTAAGACCACCCGTTGTTTGCCTTCAATTGTAACAGTAAAAGCATAGTGCGCAACTTTGTGTGCTCCTTCTTGCAGCCTGGGAACAACGTTGTTTTAGAGTCCTCTACCATATGCTAGAACTTTTGAAACTCTCTTTCATTGGTGAAGTTTCCCTCCCCGTTGTGCAACATCTGCTCTAGATCATCAGTGTCGGCGTCGGCCAACATCTCCTCTAGATCATCATTGACCAACGTATCTCCGGCAGGCGGCATATCGGTGTATTCGTTAGCTGACATATCAGTGCACAAGTCTTCATCTTCTCTGCCAATATATTGCCCTTCCTGTATGATCTTAGCTTCACCGTGCTCAGTCCAACGGGTATAGCCATGCATAAAACCCCTTGGCATCAAGTGGTAATGTATCTGCTGGGTGGTGGAAAACTACTTCTTGTTCTCACAATCGGCGCAAGGACAATACATGTATTGAGACTGTGTATTTAACTTGTGCGCTACGGCTGCTACCAGGAAATACTCCACGCCGTTCTTGTACTCTGTGCTCAGACGGCTCGCATCGTATATCCATCTTCTGTCTATCTACAATTATAGCATTATTGTAAATCTAAATTCATAACATCTAGGTGCTCCATGGACTGGTGCCACTAGTCTAGGCATCCTCGGCACCCGTTCTCCTTCTCCAGTGCTAGGCCACGCTTACTCCGCTCTTCAGCAGGCCTCACCGTCGCCTTCTCCGGCTACCAACACCTGGGACATCAATGGTCCCTTCAGGCCCTTCATGCCACATCCATGGGCCAGCCTGACCCTCACGGCGCCTGGTACATGGACTCCGGAGCCAGATCCCATATGACCAGTGACTCTGGTAAAATTTCCACCTATCATCCCACAGCCTCTCATCTCTTCTCTCAGATTATTGTCGGTAATGTCCACACGTTGCCAGTTCAAGGTACTGGATCCACAATGTTACACTCTCCATCTGCTTCTTTTGCTCTTCGCAACATTCTCCACACTCCAAATATCATCAAGAATCTTATTTCTGTATGCCAATTCACCATCGATAATGCTTGTTCAATTGAATTTGATCCTGTTAGCTTCTCTGTGAAGGATCTCAACACCAAAAAGGAGATCATTCGGTGCAATAGTTCTAGTGCTCTACACCCATTTCAGTTGGCCTCCGTCTCCGCCACTCCACACTACTAAAAAACACACAAAATGAACAGGCTTCCAGAAACAGCTAAGTAGAACCGTTTCAGCTACAAATATCAGAAACAACTCTTATAACGAGCCGTTTCAGAAAATGTACTACAGGAAGGAGCTGTTTTTGATGGAAATTATCGGAAATGGCTCTGTAGAATAGTAGTTTCGGATAGGGAAAAATGCAACCCCAAAAGTCACTTGTATTTTGATTTTTTCCCAGAAGTTGTTTTGTTGCAACCCAAAGTTTGACTTTGTTGTAAACCCCCCTCCCCCAAAATTCAAAAAAATAAAACAAATCATAAAAAATTCTAAAAAAAACTAGAGACAATTCTAAGACCTTCTGTGAATTTTTTTAAAAATAATATCCTTTGCATCATATTTCATGGAGAGGAAGTTTGGAAGAAAAAGAAAAATGTGCAGCCTATTTATTAACTCATGTTATTTTAATTTTGTCATGTCTACCATTATTTTTCCTACACAAATCATTGTTTAAGTAAACTAATAAAAGTGGTTTCACTAATTTTGGTGCTGTTATGGATTAGTTATGAATTAATCTATTTGCAACACATTTACTCAATCCTGCACGTTACAATAACTATTTCAAGATTTCATGTATTTTTAGAAGCTATAGGATCATGTAAGAAGACTAAAAAAATTGGTTTTATGATTTTTGGATTAGTAAATAATTAACTATGCATTTAATTCGAATTAATAAATGAGCTGCACGTTTTTCTTTTTTTTTCAAACTTACTCTCCATGAAATATGATGCAAAAGATATATTTTTTAAAAAAAAATCAGCAAAGGACATAGAATTGTCTCTAGTTTTTTTTAGATTTTGTTTAATTTTTTTGAATTTTTGGGGGTGTTTTTGCAATAAAGCCAAACCTTTGGGGGGTTTTTTGCAACAAAACAATTTTTGGGGGGAAAGTCAAAATCCAAGTGGCTTTTGGGGTTTTTTTTTTGCATTTTTCCCTTTCGGATATTATTAGAAACGGTTCTATAAGCTAGCCATTTCTGACAATGGTTATTATCAGAAACGGCTCTCTTTTGGAACTGTTTCTGATAATCGCCCTAAAGTGCTCAGCCCCTCCCGACAGGTGGATCCCACGCCACGCAATAACGCCCTCCTCCTTGCCCCCTCATGGATCCAACCCTGCCGGTTCCTCCACTCGCTGCCACCTCCTCTTTGCCCCGACCGCTTCTCCGCCGCTGCTTCCCTGAATGCTCCTCGCTTGGTTCATTGCAATCTGGGGTTTTATTCGCTTGCTGTCCTTATTTAGCTCTACTACAAGAAATCGATCACAAACCAACTTTAATTTATAGACTAAACTCTTATTAGTAGTTCATCTATATTTGTCAAGCTAATCAGCCGTAACATGACATAATTGTCTTTTGTGCTATATGTCTTGAAATTTTCAAGCTTGCTTCCTGCACAAAAGCTGATCGATGAAGTGCCACTTTGACAATCAGTTATATATGTCAGGATGCCTTAACCTGTAAGCTTCTACAGTGTCCTTATTTGTTCCGGTATAGGGGATAGGATTAGAACAGCAAGTATTACGAAAAAAATCATATCTTAATGTGTCATTTTCTTCATAACAGATTTCACCTGATCTCTGTGAGCATGAAAGTGGCAGAGATATGTAATATGATAATTTCATCCACAATCCTTTTTGTTTGTAAATTGTCGAATTCATTTCAGAAGAGGACAACGACTTGCATCGCAAATAGGATGATAAGTTCCAAACTCACTCATCTATAGCAAGCCAAGATCCCCTCCATAGTTGAGATCCTTTTATGGTTAATAGTGTTCAATTGTCATGCTTATTCAATTCTAAGCAACAACCTATCTATGTTTTCATGTGCATATTTATTCTTTTTTTTTGATAAGTTTACTGAGAGGAGGCTTTTGAGAAAAGCGTCCAAGTTCGAAGCACTTTATGAAGCAAGTAGTTAGTTTGTAGGCACAGAGGTCCCATATTCTTATTCATTTATCTCATGAATCATGAATGTGACATTTAAAAAAACTTAATAAGTCACAGATCCAAGTAAATATAGAGAAGGACTCTGCTTGAAAAAAGTTAGTATTGATGGCTTAATTAGTTATTTTTCTGTTCTCAGTTTCGTCTCTATGATTTATGATTGTTGCCGCAGACCTTTGCTATTCTTACTGTTAATAGTCCCTTCATGATTCATGTATCGCTGCTGTTAGAGGTATTCCTTATGCAATGCCATGGTTATTTCGAAAGTGGTTCTCGATATCCTTTATGCAACTAATAACAATGTTTTCAACCATGCATCACAGTTATTCATTTTGTTTACTTATTAAATTTGTCCCTAATATCCTTAACAAAATAGATCCACCATAACGATCATTTATGTCCCCGCCTCCATGTGCAGAGCACGTATGTTTGTTTTGTTTCGCTTTGCAGTTCAGGGGAAACCGTCAGAGGCCATGGTGGATTCGCTTGCTGTTTTTGGGGTAAGTGTGGAGCTTGGCTTTACTTTATCGAGCTATTAAATGGATATGCTTCTGCAATCTACTCAATTCTGAATTTGGCTCATTTTTCCCCTATCAATCGCTCAGAACTACCGAGTTAATCTACATTTCAAATTTTCCTGTTACATTCCAGTGAATGCAGCTTGAAATTACTTAACAGCACGGTAGTCTTCCTGCAATTACAAACCAATAAAAGGTCATATTTCTATTCACTGAAAATCACAAGCATGAAGAACATGGAATTGTGCTGTTTGTTTGTGGCACATCCTTGATCATATAGAATCGTACTGTAACAGATCTGCGATTATTGTACTATCTCCTCTGAGCGATCCGTTGTTTATTTAGGCAATTTCTGCTCCCATTCATGTTGTTTGATTCTGGACTGCTATTGCTTTTGTGTAGCTGTGACATGGGATGAGCGATTGAAAGTGATTGTCTTTGGCAGCAATACAAGGTCCACTCATACAATCGAGGATAACTTTGCAACTTCATTAACCAAGAGGTCCTCAACAAACATGGAAAGTACTATGTTCCTGATAATCACATTTGATGATCCTATCTATTGCGTGAACTTGTGCTACTAAAATTGTGCTACTGAACTTGTAGAAAGCATATGTGGACATGTGCATATATGCACTTGTGCTACTGAATTCGTGATGTCAGACTTGTATGCTTGTGGACTTTTGATGACGTACTTATTGGTTTTTTCATAATGTCATGTGTGGATGTGTGGTTCTCTGATGTGTCATATATATATGATTGAATCAGTTAATTGTGAATTCTATGAATTGTGCATGCTGTTCTGCTTAATGTATGCAGGGTGCAATTCCAGATTTTGACAATTGGTGAGGAAATGCTTATCAGAAATGGCTCCAAACTAGAGCCGTTTTTGATATCAGAATATCAGAAATGGCTCTAATTTGGAGCCGTTTTTGATACTCCTTATTAGAAAGGATTCCCTAGTCATTTATGATAATTCTTAGTATCACAAACACTCGAGTGGAAACAGTTACGATACCATTTCTGATGAGGGCTTATGAACCGTTTCTGATTACTGATTTTGTAGTAGTGCCACCCTCGGCTTTGGTTGCTTCCAACGATCTATGGCAGCATTGCTTGGGACATCCCGGCCGCACCTCCATATGCCATTTACTTCCACATGTTTATGCCTTTTCGAATAATTTTAGCACACGTCGTGTTTGTATTGCTTGTCAGTTGGGTCGACATGTACGCCTTCTCTTTCATTCTAGCACCACTACAACTTACTTCCCGTTTCAAATAATACATTGTGATATCTGGATTTCTCCGGTATCTAGCTTCATTGGATTCAAATACTTTCTTGTGGTTGTTGATGATTACACTAGCTATGTTTGGACCTTTCCCCTTAGTAACTAATCCGACACCTCTTCTACGTTGTAAAACTTCTACACCCTCATACTAAATCAATTCCATTTTTCAATTCGATGCCTTCAATGTGACAATGGCAAGGAATTTGATAATGCTTCTCTCTACACCTTTCTCTCATCCCGCGGCATAGCCTTCAGTCTCTCCTGCCCCTACACTTCACCCCAAAATGGCAAAGCTGAGCCTACAATTCGCACAATCAATGATGTCATTCGCTCTTTGCTTTTCCATGCTCATATGCCCCTTGAGTTCTGGGTGGAGATACTTCATACAGCTACTGTTGGTGATATGCCCTAGAGGCGATTGAGTTTGCGGATTGGATCTGCTAATGGGCTTTAATATTGATTAAAGGACCATTAGGGTTTAGAGTCATAATGGGCTTTAATGTTGATTAAAGGCCCATTAGCGTGCTCTATATAAGAATAGGCAGGGGCCAAGGCGCATTGAGTTTTTCAGAAACCCTGGCCGCCTCCTATTCCCGAACTCCCTTCGAAACTCTAGCCGGGCGCGCGGTGCTAGCACACCGGCGCACGGCGATTCCATCCTTGTACGTGTGGATACCGTAGAGGCGCTGCTGCTATTGCAGTGCCGATCTACTCGGGACGTACTCGCGAGTACTCGAAAGGTGCTCGGGACGTGCTCGGGACGAGGTTGACGATCGACTACTTGACGCGCACGACTTTGGATTGGTCTGCTCCAACTCTTCTTCCGCTGCACTGCTCGTCAAGTGGTAACGATTCATGATCCCCTACTCGCATGGCTTCCTGGTTGAATGCGGTAGAGAAAATTTATTTTGTGCTAGCGTAGCCTACCGGCAACCCTTCAGTGGTATCAGAGCCATCCTGCGTAGTTTTCGATCTGGATCAGTCACATATAGAAGATATGTGATAGAAATAGATTAGATCTATTGTTTTTGATCAGTTCATATGATGGATTGATCAATGCACGGTTGGTTTGGTGAATTAGAGATCGGATGAGATGCCAGTCGATGAAACCACATAGCCAAAAAGATTAGCTCGATCTCCCACCTGGTTTTGCGTGCGACTTGCCCCTACCGGCTGGAATCACCATCGGGGCTAACTGCGTGCATCGCGACATGGTCGGGAGAACAGCAGATCGAGGTCGTGTGTGCTGTCATCGTTTCTGGAAAAACCTCACGCGATGATCAATGGGACCGCCGTCGCGTACACGCATAGATTGTTGTAATAACATGATCCCATCACGACATTAGAATTCGATTCTACGCTTAACTCGTTTTTGCAGAGAATGTTGTGACTGGTATGGCCTTGTGATATGTGATGCATGTATGTAATTTTTCATGGCCTGCGTGTCATGGTTAATTGCAGCCCAAGGCTGTCATGTTATTGTATAACGGCCTGCATGTCGACTTGTGATGCTTCTTCTCATGTAATTTATCTAGTGCTATTAGGTGTAATAGACTAGAACAAGATCATGGAGATTTGAAGCATGATGACCCGGAGGACAGGAACCGTGGCGATGAAGATCACCATGTGAAGGGGCCATACTATGTCACAGTTAATATGATTGCCTGTGATGTTTTTATGTTCCTGTCATACTATTCTTTCATGTTTTATATGTGGTGGATATGATTTTCATGATAGAGTAGTTTCCCTCAGAAAAATCAAGAGTAATTGATGCCCTTCCAATAGCTGCACCTACAAAGGTTTTGATCATTGTGTGGTAGGTCTGCCAAAGCAGGGTGCCATCATTTATCTTAACCAGTTAGAGTGGATGTCGGACATCCACACGCATAGTATTGGTTTACTTGATAAAGCTATCAAAACGGTTTTGGGCTTTGGGGCATGATGTTGGGCGTCGGGGCATTCGATGCCACCCAGCAAACAAGAGTCACATAGGGATGTGATTAGCAAGGCGTTGCTTACCTATGTCACTAAGTTTCTAGCAGTGATGCCAAAGCTCACTAGAACTTAGTTGAATATGGATCTTGATCCTCTATATGTTATTAGAGGGAAAACACATATAGTGGAGTATCTTTTGTTAAATTGTTTAATAGAAGATTCACATAGGCATAGTGCTGAACCTGCATTTTCTGTTGTAGGTCATGGCACCGGCCGCTAGTAACACTTCCAGTTTTAATTTGCGATCGATTCTTGAAAAAGAGAAGCTTTCTGGAACAAACTTTATTGATTGGTATAGAAATCTGAGAATTGTTCTCAAACAAGAGAAAAAGGAATATGTTCTAGAGGTCCCCTATCCTGATGAACCAGCTGATAATGCTCCTGCCACGGATCGGAGGGCTTATGAGAAGCACACCAACGATTCACTGGATGTTAGCTGCCTCATGCTTGCCTGTATGTCCTCTGAGCTTCAGAAGCAATATGAGAACAGGGATGCCAATGATATGATTGTGGGACTCCGAGGCATGTTTGAGAACCAAGCTCGGGCCGAGAGGTACAACACCTCAAAGTCCTTGTTTGCGTGCAGGTTAACAGAAGGCAGTCCAGTCAGTCCTCATGTGATCAAAATGATTGGTTACATTGAAAGCCTGGAAAAACTTGGTTTTCCCCTTAGCCCTGAGTTGGCTACGGATGTAATTCTCCAGTCGCTCCCTGCGAGCTTCGAGCCGTTCATTTTGAACTTTCATATGAACAGCATGGAGAAAAGCATGGCTGAATTGCATGGGATGCTAAAAACTGCTGAGGAAAGCATTAAGAAGAGCTCTAGTCATGTGATGATGGTTCAAAAGGATAGCAAGAAGAGAAAGCGCAAGGACAAGGCTAAAACTTCGGATGAGATCTCGAGTTCTAAGCCTAAACCTGTTGGAAAGCCCAAGGCTAGCCCTGCCGCTTCTGACACTTGCCACCACTGCCATAAGACTGGTCATTGGCGGAGGAACTGCAAATTGTACTTGGAAGAACTCAAAAAGAAGAAGGGAAGTAAGACTTCATCTTCAGGTATAAATGTTATTGAAATTAATCTTGCTACTCGTCCTGATGATTCATGGGTATTTGACACCGGATCAATGATTCATACTTGCAAATCGTTGCAGGGACTGAAAAGGACTAGGAAGTGTGCAAGAGGCGAACTGGATGCTCGCGTCGGCAATGGTGCAAAAGTTGCTGCGTTGGCCGTTGGCGTTTACTCCTTATCGCTACCCTCAGGATTAGTTTTGGAATTAAATAATTGTTATTATATTCCTGCCTTGGGCAAAAACATTATCTCTTCTTCATGTTTGGAAGAAGACGGTTATGAATTCATAATAAAGAACAAGTGTTGTTCGATATTTTTGAATGGTATGCTCTATGGTAATTGTCCATTAGTAAATGGATTATATATATTGGATCTTGAGGATATAACTATCTATAACATTGATACAAAGAAGCCTCGGCTTAATGATTTGAATCCCACTTTTGTTTGGCATTGTCGATTAGGTCATATAAATGAGAAGCGTATGCAGAAGCTCCATAAAGATGGTCTTCTACATTCATTTGATTTCGAATCATTTGATACATGCGAGTCTTGTTTACTTGGCAAGATGACTAAGACGCCTTTCACTGGTCAAAGTGAGAGGACAAATGAATTATTGGCCCTAGTACATACAGATGTATGTGGACCGATGAGTTCTACAGCTAGAGGTGGTTTTCAGTATTTCATTACTTTCACCGATGACTTTAGTAGATATGGTTACATCTACCTAATGAGGCACAAGTCTGAATCCTTTGAAAAGTTCAAGGAGTTCCAGAATGAAGTACAAAATCATATAGGCAAGACAATTAAATTTCTGCGATCAGATCGTGGAGGCGAATATTTGAGCCATGAATTTGGTGATCATCTAAGGCAATGTGGAATCGTTCCACAATTGACTCCACCGGGTACGCCACAATGGAACGGGGTGTCCGAGCGGAGGAACCGAACCTTGTTAGACATGGTCCGGTCGATGATGAGCCAATTTGATCTTCCATTGTCCTTCTGGGGATACGCTCTAGAAACTGCTGCTTTCACGTTAAACAGGGTTCCATCTAAGGCTGTAGAGAGGACACCATATGAGATATGGACCGGGAAGCGTCCCGGATTGTCTTTCCTTAAGATATGGGGTTGTGAGGCTTATGTAAAACGTTTGTCGTCTGATAAGCTCACTCCCAAATCTGATAAATGCTTCTTTGTGGGGTATCCTAGGGAAACCAAAGGATATTATTTCTATAACCGGGAAGAAGGCAAAGTGTTTGTCGCCCGGAATGGTGTCTTTCTTGAGAAAGAGTTTCTCGCGAAGAGAGTTAGTGGGAGTACGGTGCAACTCGAAGAAATTCGGGAACCACTTGAAAGTGTTTCAACTCCTATTGAACCACAACTCGGTATGCAAGATGTTGCAGAACCTGTTGTCGAGACACCAGCCCCACGTCGGTCGGAAAGGTTCAGTCGTGCACCCGAGCGGTTTATGTTCCTAACCACGGGGCAACGCGACATATTATTGTTGGACAATGATGAACCTAAGACTTACTCGGAAGCAATGGTGGGACCAGACTCCGAAAAATGGCTTGGAGCCATGAGATCCGAGTTAGAATCCATGCGAGAAAACCAAGTTTGGAACTTGGTCGATCCACCTGATGGTGTGAAAACTATCGAGTGTAAATGGGTTTTTAAGAAAAAGATAGATGTTGATGGAAATGTTCACATCTATAAGGCACGATTGGTGGCGAAAGGTTTCAGGAAAATTCAAGGTGTTGATTATGATGAAACGTTTTCGCCCGTCGCAATGCTAAAGTCTATTCGGATTCTCTTAGCAATTGCTGCATATTTCGACTATGAGATATGGCAAATGGATGTCAAAACGGCTTTCCTTAATGGAAACCTAAGTGAGGATGTGTACATGACACAGCCTGAAGGTTTTGTCAATCCGAAAAATGCTGGGAAGATTTGCAAGCTGCAAAAGTCCATCTATGGACTAAAGCAAGCTTCTCGGAGTTGGAATCTTCGTTTTGATGAAGTAATCAAAGGGTTTGGTTTCATCAAGAATGAAGAAGAGCCTTGTGTTTACAAAAGGACTAGTGGGAGCGCACTTGTGTTTCTGGTCTTATATGTGGATGACATATTATTGATCGGAAATAATATTCCAATGCTCGATGCTGTCAAATCTTCATTGAAAAAGAGTTTTTCAATGAAAGATTTAGGAGAGGCGGTATACATATTGGGCATAAAGATCTATAGAGATAGGTCGAAAAGACTAATCGGATTAAGCCAGAGCACGTACATTGACAAGGTATTGAATCGGTTCAATATGCAAGATTCCAAGAAAGGTTTCTTGCCAATGTCACATGGCATCACTCTCAGCAAGAATCAATGTCCTAAGACATCTGATGAGCTCGAGAGGATGAGTGCGATCCCGTATGCTTCTGCTATCGGGTCCATCATGTATGCTATGTTTTGTACACGCCCAGATGTCTCCTATGCTCTAAGTGTTACGAGCAGATATCAATCGAACCTAGGTGAATGTCACTGGGCTATAGTAAAGAGTATCCTCAAGTACATGAGAAGAACTAAGGATATGTTCCTAGTCTATGGAGGTGAGGAGGAGCTCGTTGTAAATGGTTACACCGATGCTAGCTTCCAAACCGACAAGGACGACTCGAGATCGCAGTCTGGTTTTGTGTTTTGCCTTAATGGAGGTGCGGTGAGTTGGAAGAGTTCCAAGCAAGAAACGGTTGCTGATTCCACGACGGAGGCCGAGTATATCGCAGCTTCGGAAGCTGCAAAAGAGGCTGTTTGGATCAGAAAATTTGTTTCTGAGTTGGGTGTGGTCCCTAGTGCGTCCAGTCCAATGGACCTCTATTGTGACAATAGTAGTGCCATTGCACAAGCCAAGGAGCCTAGGTCGCACCAGAAGGCCAAGCACATACTTTGGCGCTATCACCTCATTCGAGAGATTATTGATAGAGGTGATGTAAAGATATGCAAGGTGCACACGGATTCGAATATTGCTGATCCGTTGACGAAGCCTCTCCCACAGCCCAAGCATGAGGCACACTTGAGCTCTATGGGTATTAGATACTTGCGGGATAGACTCTAGTGCATGTGAGAGAATGTGTTCTGTCTATGCTAATGTACTTTTGGATAATTGTTATCTGGTTCCATGAATAATTATCATTTACATTGATCAGCAAGTATGTGACTTGTTTGTGAAACTCTTTGTTTTTATGATGTTATTCTAAATAGTCCCTAATCTCATATCATTGTGTGGGACAATAATGATTTATAGATTAGCACATTTGACTGAATGATGATCATGTTTCACGGATCATAGATATGGAGATATCAAATCAGTAATGTGGACACATGTTAGAGAATATGATGTTGGATAGACCCACCCTGAGATACTGCTGGGATTGTTATTTTTAATGTGCCATCAGTTGTTATCTCAAATGGTGTACCTACAGAATCCTTTGACCTGAGATCATCATTGATTCCAGAATGTGTAGTAACACACTTAGGGGCTTCCAAACGCTATTCCGTAACTGGGTAGTTATAAAGGTTGCTTTCGGGTATGTTATGAAACATGTCGTGGGATGTGAGTGATCAAGATGGAATTTACCCCTCCTAAATAACGGGAGAGATATCTCTGGGCCCCTCGAGGTAGTTGGATTGGAAAGTGCATGGCCATGCCAATGTGATTAAAGAGTTAATCATGGTGAATCCACTACTTGATCGAGTGAATGGTCGAGCTATCACAAGGGTGGCACGAATCTCGCCTTGAGCTTGACTGGTATCGTGTGGTAAAGGGATTGGTGCATGA
This sequence comes from Phragmites australis, assembly GCF_958298935.1. Lineage (NCBI taxonomy): Eukaryota > Viridiplantae > Streptophyta > Magnoliopsida > Poales > Poaceae > Phragmites > Phragmites australis. Next base: position 4,859,416 of record NC_084927.1, read on the forward strand.
GTATATCAAGGTTCAGCCGATATGATCTTTGTGTGCATTCGGGAGTCAATATGTCCTGCTAGGTACCGCTATTGACTTGCAATTCGGAAAAGGGTTTCCGGATAGCGGCCGTTTACACATGAACCTAACGGGTCACACACTTAAGGGGATGGAATATAAAACTTGTACTGACTCTAGTGCAAGTGGGAGATTGTTGGTGATATGCCCTAGAGGCGATTGAGTTTGCGGATTGGATCTGCTAATGGGCTTTAATATTGATTAAAGGACCATTAGGGTTTAGAGTCATAATGGGCTTTAATGTTGATTAAAGGCCCATTAGCGTGCTCTATATAAGAATAGGCAGGGGCCAAGGCGCATTGAGTTTTTCAGAAACCCTGGCCGCCTCCTATTCCCGAACTCCCTTCGAAACCCTAGCCGGGCGCGCGGTGCTAGCACACCGGCGCACGGCGATTCCATCCTTGTACGTGTGGATACCGTAGAGGCGCTGCTGCTATTGCAGTGCCGATCTACTCGGGACGTACTCGCGAGTACTCGAAAGGTGCTCGGGACGTGCTCGGGACGAGGTTGACGATCGACTACTTGACGCACACGACTTTGGATTGGTCTGCTCCAACTCTTCTTCCGCTGCACTGCTCGTCAAGTGGTAACGATTCATGATCCCCTACTCGCATGGCTTCCTGGTTGAATGCGGTAGAGAAAATTTATTTTGTGCTAGCGTAGCCTACCCGCAACCCTTCAGCTACCTATTTGTTAAATTGGCGTCCATCCTCCCCCCAGCACTTCTCCACCTCGTACCAGCTCTTATTCCATGAGATGCCACGATATGACCACCTTTGGGTATTCGGATGTCTTTGTTTTCCAAACCTAGCTACCACTACACCACACAAATTGGCACCCAAATCAGCTACCTACATCTTCCTGGGATACCCTGCTGAGCATAAATGGTACCACTGCCTAAACATTTCCACACACAAAGTCATCATTTCGTGCCATGCCATTTTTGATGAAACTTCTTTCCCGTTTTCCACAAATCCGCCCATAGGTACTGGTGGATCAGCAAAACCCACATTGTATCTGGTGCTATACTCATTAGATCTCATTCCACTGTGGCCTGTATCCTCATGTGCCATTCCCGTAGCTGATTCAGTGGCCACTAATCACCGTTCACAGCATATCCACCTGCTCCCATGAATCCGGCCATATCCATTCAGCGCACGCCACCGACCTCTCCACCTGCTATAGCGCTACCATCACCTGTTTCTGTGCCGCTTTCCTCCCTACACCCACCTTCCCCACCACCTAACACTACAACCACCCTACCCCCTCTACATCATATTCAAACTAGATCAAAATCTAGCATCTCAACTCCCAAAATCCCATTCAACTTAGCAGCCACTTCCATCTCCCCCATTCTATCCACATATAGATCAGCTCTCAAAGATCCCAATTGGCACCGTGCCATGCAAGAGGAATACAATGCTCTCATCGCCAACAAAACATGGAGCCTTGTGTCTCCTCCAGTGGGTGTCAACATAGTAACCAAAAAATGGATTTTCATCACAAATTCAACCCCGACGGCTCCCTCTCTCGCTTTGAAGCTCGATGGATGGTTCGAGGCTTCACACAAAAGTCTGGGATCGATTATGGTCAAACCTTTAGTCCTGTCATCAAGCCGATTACAATTTGGGTTGTTTTGAGCCTCTCCACCTTGAAGTCATGGCCCATCCATCAATTGGACGTCAACAATGCCTTCCTTCATGGTAATCTTTTAGAAATAGTCTATTGCCATCAACCATCTAGTTTCATCGATCCCTCTCGACCTTCACATATGTTTGCATCTCCACAAATCCATATATGGCCTCAAACAAGCACCCCGTATTTGGTTTCTTCATTTCACCCATTTCCTTTCCACCATTGGATTCCAGCGATCCAAATCTGACTCCTCGCTGTTTGTTTATACGTCATCCTCACATATGGCTTATCTCCTTTTATATGTGTACGACATCATCCTTACTGCAAACACCACCACCTTCCTGAACTTTTTGATTTCCAAACTAGGCAGTGAATTTGCCATGTCCAACCTTGGACCCCTCAACTATTTTTTGGGCATCAATGTGTGGCATAACCCCAGTGGCCTATTCATTAGCCAAGAACAATACGCCCTAGACATATTGAGCCATGCCAACCTCACAAATTGCAACCCTTGTTCTACCACAATAGATACAAAATCAAACATTTTTGGCGTGGATGGTGCACCTCTTTCAAATCCTACTGAATACTGCAGTCTCACCGATGCAATACAATATCTAACTCTCACACGATAGGATTTAGCCTATGCGGTTCAACAGCTTTGTTTATTCACGCATTCACCCTGGGAGCCTCACTTTCAGCTTCTTAAACGTGTCCTATGCTATGTTCGAGGCACTACGCATTTTGGCCTTCAATTTTTCCGCAGCTCCACATGTGATCTCACTGCATACTCTGATTTTGATTGGGCCAGATGCCCCAATACATGTCGATCCACCTCTGGATACTGTGTTTTTCTTGGCTATAACTTGGTGTCCTGGTCTTCCAAATGACAAGCTAACATCTCAAGTTCGAGTGCGAAGGCTGAGTATCGAGGGGTTGCAATAGCCGTGGCCGATTGCTGTTGGGTTCGCAAATTGCTTCAAGAACTACACCATCCTCCACGCAGCGCCACAATTGTCTATTGCGACAACACAAGCAATGTCTACCTCTCTTCAAATCTTGTCTAGCACTAACGCACAAAGCACGTTGAAATTGATCTCCACTTCGTCGGAGATAAAGTGTGTCTTGGCGCTATCAAGGCTCTTCATGTTCCATCTTCACAATTTGCGGATATATTTACAGAAGGCCTGCCTACATCGGTGTTCAACGAATTCCGAAGCAGTCTGAACGTCTTCCCTCATCTTGACTGAGGGTGTATGTGTTAAAGACCGGTTCAATTGCTTCACCAGGCTTTATCTCCTACTACAGCTCGTCAACACGTCGGATTCCATACATGCATGCCGGCCTCCATACATGTAGGATCTACAACTATATATTTTTGGTTTTCTGTTTTGATTGAGTGCCAAGCACCTCTTGTAATATCTATATATACATGTGTAGTGAAAATGACCCTATTAGGTTATGATTGTGATTTTGATGATTAATGAAAACATAGTCATTGGGACTAACATGTTTGTCAAGAATATATGTTAGTAGGTCTCATAGATGCAATACATCAAGAAGCCACCGCAGCCATGACAAAGTTTGATTGAATTAGAAAAAGTTCCAGAGAAATTGTTCTCACCAGAAGGTCCGACGCTGGAAGAACTGCACTCATCCGAGCATTATGTCCAGAGACAGTTTGCCTCACCGGATGATCAGGTGATAAAGAGTATACACATTAGAGAAATTCTATCAGAAGGAGTTAGAGTGGATTGCACTCACCGTAAGGTCTGGCGATCAAAAGAGATGTACACCGGGCTAATTCTTGCAGAGTAGAAACCAAGCGTAGAATATCAAAGATTTACTCACCGGATAGTCCGGTGATGAAGTGATGCACACTGGAGCTTCACCGAAGCATTTAACAAAAGGTGTGGAAAATCTAGAAAAGGAGAAGTTCAACACACAAAAAGGTCCGACGATGAAGACAATGAACGCCAGAGCAATTTAATAGATAGGCTGTCAAAGATGAGAAGGCTCAAGTGTACTCATCGGATAGTCTGGTGATGGATTGAAGATTACACTGGACAATTCAGTGTTCAAAAGAACTCTTAGTGGAGTTCCAACGGCTAGTTTCTGAGAATATACACACCGGATGGTCCGGTGCTTATACCTCTGTTAATGCTGGGTCATCCGGTGTTCACAAAATATGTGAGCCGTTGGGATAACGGCTAGTCCGCGAGGTTGAGGCTATAAATACCCCTCCACTCATTCATTTGAAGTTGCTAAAGTCTAGAGAAACCCTTGTACACCTAAGAAGACATCCAAGCCATCCAAAAGTATAAAGTGTTCATCCAAGGCGATTAAGCACACTATTAGTGAGTGATTAGTGCTTATAGGCCTAGAGAGAAGAGTTGCTAGGTGCTGCAATCTAGAGTGTGGATCAAGGAGTGATCCAAAAGTGTACCAAGAGGTACGCCGGCGCCTTGGAGTCTTTGTGACTCACCGGTAACTTGTTGACCCTCCTACTTGGTGTGGAGTGGCGACAAGAGGATTGTGCGGGGAAGCGGAGGCCCTTTTCTTTGTGACTAAAGCTCTAAAGTGAAGACGACGTACATGTAACTGGAAGAGAGGTTAGTGGTGAGACCTCGCCTTGGTGGCTCATCGTGCTCAAGGTCTTGTATTGGTGACTTGGTATCTCAAGAGCCGTGACCGGAAGAGACTTAGCGACCAAGAGCATATCTTTTGTGGAGCTCCAACGTGGACTAGGGGTGGCTTGTGTGCCACCAATACCATGGGATAAAAATCCCTCATGCCGAGTTTATCTCTCTACCTCATTTACGTTTCTGCATTTACTTACTTGCAATTTACCTTTCAATTCTCTTAAGCGGTATAGTAGATACACTAGATAAGCCTAGAACACATTTAGATAGAAATTGAGATAGGCTTATCTTGTGAAAGTTTTGGAGCCAATAGTTTTAAGTGTTCTAATTCACCCCCCTCTTAGGACGTCCTCGATTCCCTTTAATTGGTATCAAAGCCTCGTGCTCTTCAATTGGGTTTACCCACCTAGAGTTGTGACATCCGAGGTTAGGGATAGATATTGGTAGTGCTCCACACTTTGATAGCACTAATTTCCCCCGTTGAAAAATTCTTATGACATGTTATTTGGAAGCAAAGGTCTAGATGTTTGGAGGGTCACCGAAGAGGGGATGAAAGAACACGTCACCAAAGCGGAGAAACAATTTGATGCTTTAGCGAAGAGTATCTTTTTATCATCTTTATGTGTTGATAAATTCAATAGAGTATATTCTCTCACTAATGCACATGATATTTAGACTAGTCTCATTGAAATACATGAAGGCAGAAAGGATGTGCGTAATGGGAAATATCATGTTCTTGTGACTAAACTTAATAGCATCAAACAACTTGCCCATGAAAATGCTAATGACATTTACTCACGTATGAATATTCTTATCAATGAGATCAATGGGGTAGGTTTGACAAAGATTGAAGATGCTCAAGTGGTGAGAAGAATACTCCAAGCTCTTCTTCCAAAGTACAAGCTAATTGTCTCTAACATCTACGACAACCACGACATGAGTAAGATGACTCCAAGCCAAGTTTTAGGCAAGATCACCACCCATGAGATGACCATGAACATAGGGGTTGAAGCTTCTACCTCATCCGAGACCAAGAAACTTGCCCTCGCAAGCAAGCAAGCATCATGTTCACACATGAAGGCAAAGATGAAGAGACAAGAGCAAGAGTCAAGCTCAAGTGAAGGTGATGAAGATCAAGATGTAGAGAGTGAAGAAGAAGATGATCAAAGCACCTCAAGTGATGAAGAGATTGATCCTAAGATGGCAAAGCTTATGCTACAAGTGGAGAACAACATCAAGAGGATCAATGCAAAGATTGATCATCCAATCTCCTTGAAAGACTTGGTCAAAACAATTGATCATATCAAGAAAGAGAAGAAGACAAAAAACAAGAGGGAGACAAGAGGAAGAAACAAAGCTTTTGCAAGCATGGGAAGATGGGTGAGTGAAGATGAAGATTCAAGCTCAAGTGATGAAAGCTTCATCATCCACTCCTCCAAAAGAAGCTCTTCCTCAAAGTCATCATCACGCAAGTCGTCATCGTGCAAGTCATCTCACAAGTGCGTTATGGCTAAAGGTATGGAAAGCGATGTAAGTGATGATGAATTCGATGAGGATTCTCCCTCCTATGATGAACTCCTTCATTAAATTAATGAGCAACAAAGAGCCCTTAAGAAATAATCTAAAGAGATTAAGAAATTCAATGCCCTTAATGATATTCATGCTATTGTTGTGTCTAATTATAAACAATTATTGAGCAAATTCGAATTGTTAAACAAGGAGCATGAAAGATTTAAGGTAAAACTTGAGGGCATTGAATCTCAACTTAAGGTCTCTTTGAAGCAATCTACCTCTCTCTTTATTTTCAAACCTAAGGTAGATGCTTTCACTTCTTGTGATGATTTAATTGATTTATCTAGCTCACCCCTTTGCATGAGAAATGCATTGAGAATGTTGTTGTAGAATCATCTAATGAACTCATTGCACAAGAAAATGGTGAGCTCAAGCAAGAAGTGGAGAAGCTCAAGAAAAACTTGGCAAGACTAAAGGGTAAGAACCATGTCCAACCTCCTCAAGATAACTATGCCACCATGGTGAAGAAGCTTATGGAGGGGTCCACCGTGACATGCTTCAAGTGCTATCAAGAAGGCCAAAAGTTCTTCCAATGCAAGCAAGTCAAGAAGGAGACCCAAGAAGAAGAAGAAGATGATAAACCTCTCCAAAAAGATCTCCAACATCTACACCAAGCCCAATTACAAGAACAAGATTAAGAGCAACCACTACAAGCTCAGGAAAAAGAACAATGACAAAGTGGTTGCATACATGGTTGAGAGAAAGGATCGGGGGTGGAATCAACCTATTTGAGTGCCCAAGGAAGTCATCACCAACATGAAATAGCCCCAATCAGTTTGGGTTCCAAAAAAGACTTAAAGTCCACAGATCTTCGGAGATTTGGAGACTTAACACACAATATTATGTGAAAATTCAAGCAAAAAGCCAAGTGTACAAGATTGAGCGCATTGATGAAGATCATGATCATCATATACCCAAATCCCCATCCAAAGGTGAAAGGTACTAGATATAAAATATTTTCAATTGGTATCTTTGCCTTACCTAGGATTGCATGTGCTTAATTCAATTCATTGCAATGCCTAGTGTAGGTTTTAAATATGGTAGGTTGCTTGTGTTTTTCTCTCTCCTATGAGCAACCTACATGGTTTATTAGTTGTAGGTTTCTTTCATGGCACTAGTCCTTCAATTGGTAATCACTAGTTCTTCAATTAGTATTCCTTATGTGTCATTAACCAATTCATAAGATAAATCCCCTATTGTTATCAATAACAAGTGCATATCTCTTATAAGTATTCAACACTTGTATGCACACTTTTAGGGGGAGTATATCTTATGGGTTGTGATTTTTGAGACAAACATGTGTTTCAAGTGATATCTTTTGTAGTCTCATGAAGTGATCAATAAGTCCCCGGAGGTATGCAATGCTTAAAAGATTCAATTGGTATCATTGTTAATTCATTTTCTACATTTAAGCTACCTCCATGAATGATATGTCTTAAACTTCCTATCTTATCATATTGTCTAGTTGTGCATATGTTTTACTCTTATCATATGAATGCACACATATAGGGTGAATTTAGATTATATCATGTGAGTTTCATGATTTGTGATCCTTGTTTGTCTTTTGTAATTGGTATCAATGCCTCTTATTCTTTTAATTGGTATATCTTTTCAATTGGTATCATTACCTCATATCTTAAGTAGTATCATTCATATGGATCATTTTTTATGAAACTCTCTCCCAAATGCTCTGAAGTTTTCCCTTGAGTTCAACATGTGTTTGTAGCCTTTTTGAGATTGTTGACAAAGAGGGAGAATTTTGAGACCAAAGCAAGAAGTAAGAGAAAGCAAGATGCAAGAACTATCTCGAGTAGATTGTTGATAAAGGGGGATACATCTTGAGTTGACAAAAGAGATGAAGAAGCTCTTGCATGGGTCGATCGAGGGAAATATAAAAAGAGGGGAGATTGTAGTAAAAACAGGAGATATAAATTGGTAAGAACATGATTGCCTTACAATTAGTGTCATAATTTGTTCTTACCATGCATCCAAGCAAAGAGGTATGGCCTTATGAACTTTTGAAATCATGTATTCTCTTAATTGGTCTAAATTGGTATCATTTGCCTCTTGTTGTGGTTGTGTTGTCATCAATCACCAAAAAGGGGGAGATTGTAGCGAAAATGGCCATATTAGGCCATGATTGTGATTTTGATGATTAATGACAACATAGTCATTGGGACTAAATGTTTGTCCAGAATATATGTTAGTAGGTCTCATGGATGCAATACATCAAGAAACCACTACAGCCGGGACAAAGTTTGATTGAATTGGAAAAAATCCCAGAGAAATTGTTCTCACCGGATGGTCCGGCGCTGGAAGAATTGCATTCACTAGAGCACTATGTCTAGAGGCAGTTTGCCTCACCGGATGATTTGGCGATAAAGACTGTACACACCGGAGCCATTCTGTCAGAAGGAGTCATAATGGATTGCACTCACCGGAAGGTCCGGCGATCAGAAGAGATGTACACGGGACTAATTCTTGCAGAGAAGAATCCAAGCGTCGAAGATCAAAGATCTACTCACCGGATAGTCCGGTGATGAAGTGATGCACACCAGAGGCTTCACTGGAGCATTTAACAGAAGGGGTGGAAAACCTAGAAAAGGAGAAGTTCAACACACCGGAAGGTCCGGCGATGAAGACAATGAATGCCGGAGGAATTTTCACAAAGAGGCTGTCGAAGATGAAAAGGCTCAAGTGTACTCATCGGATAGTCCGGTGATAGATTGAAGATTACACTGGACAATCTAGTGTTCAGAAGAACTCTGAGTGGAGTTCCAACGGCTAGTTTCTAAGAATATACACACCGGATGGTCCGGTGCTTGTACCTTTGTTAACGCTGGGTCATCCAATGTTCACAGAATATGTGAGCCGTTTGGATAACAACTAGTCCACAGGGTTGAGGCTATAAATACCCCTCCACTCATTCATTTGAAGTTGCTGGAGTCCATAGAAACCCTTGTACACCTAAGAAGATATCCAATCCATCCAAGAGCATAAAGTGTTCATCCAAGGTGATTAAGCACACTATTAGTGAGTGATTAGTGCTTATAGGCCTAGAGAGAAGAGTTGCTAGGTGCTGCAACCTAGAGTGTGGATCAAGGAGTGATCCAAAAGTGTATCGAGAGGTACGCCGGCCCTTTGAGTCTTTGTGACTCGCTGGTAACTTGTTGACCCTCCAACTTGGTGTGGAGCGGCGACAAGAGGATTGTGCAGGGACGCAGAGGCCCTTGTCTTTGTGACTAAAGCTCCAAAGTGAAGATGACATATAAGTGACCGGAAGAAAGATTTGTAGTGAGACCTCACCTTGGTGGCTTGGTGGCTTATCGTGCTTGAGGCCTTGTCTTGGTGACTTGGTGGAGCTCCAACATGGACTAGGGGTGGCTTGTGTGACTCCGATACCATGGGATAAAAATCCCTCGTGCTGAGTTTGTCTCTCTATCTCATTTACGTTTCTGCATTTACTTACTTGCAATTTACCTTACAGTTCTCTTAAGCGGTAGAGTAGACACACTAGATAAGCCTAGAGCATATTTAGATAATAATTGAGATAGGCTTATCTTGTGAAAGTTTGGGAGCCAATAGTTTTAAGTGTCCTAATTCACCCCCCTCTTAGGACGTCCTCGATTCCCTTCAACATGTACTCGTGTGAATCAATACATCAATGAGTTCCACAACTCTATAGCAAGGATGATCCACTTGCATGGCTTAATCGCTATGATCACTTCTTCTGCGGTCAATGAACACTGGAGAGCGACAATGTCTGGTTGGTGGCCTATCACCTCATCAGCATCACCCCAAAATTTTACTATATGCTAAAATGAGACAACGACATGCCTTCCTGGGTGCACTTCAAGGAGTACCATATTTGCTTTGGAGCACCACTTCAAAACAACCTAATGGGCGAATTGGTTTGCATATCCCTTGCTATCACTATCGAAGCATACATGGAGAAGTTTCAGGCTCTCCTGTGTTGCGTCAACCCTCTTTCTTTGACACAATAGGTACAATTGTTCACTGTAGCATTTCTAGATCGCATATGCATCGATGTCGAGGTTCAGGACCCAAAGGACCTCTAGGTGGTGATGAGTCTGACGTGCGTGTATGATGGTTTCACCCGTGCTATGGATGGCTCAACTGCGATAGAGCGTTCACTAGGACACAATGGGTCGCTTGTCGATGCTAATCCCAGTGGTGCCAAAACCATCTGGAGTGCGGGCAACAAGAAACTACACAACCATGACGCCTTCACAGCCATGATACCTCTATGGTCTATCCCTGGTCCGATTGGCTAAATGGTGGAAGCAAGCATTGTGTTACAACTGCAATGAGCAGCATGTGCGTGATCACCATTGTCAATGCTTCTTCTACATTGAGGTGTCTGACGAAGAGAAAGATTGTAAGCTAGATGACGTTGGCTGACAGCGGCATTCAAGCTTGCCTATACCCTATGGTTCAGCTGGAGGATGAAGTGTTTGCTGAGGGGGGAGTGATGCTATGGTCGGCAAGAATGATAGTAGGCACAGTAGTAGCAGTCGGCCAGATCAGATAAGCTAGAGACTTCAATTCAGTTTGTTTAGATAGAGTCCAATTCAGTTTATTTAGATGGAGCCCAGTTTGGTTTAAGCAAGTCCATAGCAATTTATTTGTTCGTAAGGATTGTTTGAGTCGGTTTAATATTCTATCAACTGGCTGGCTATATATAGTTGGCAATAGCCTGTATTAGGAATTAATTAAAAGAAGAAGCCTCTATTACTGCCTCTCTCTTCCTATCTCTGTCGCTGCCTTTCTCTCTGATATCTCTTTGTTCTTTGCGCCGTGGCCACCAGGAGGGTGACCACAGACCCTGCTCACCGGCGCCCTCCTGGTGGCCAAGGTAGAGAGAACAAAGAGAGATTAGAGAGGGCAATTCAAGCCCTGGCCTTAGGTTGTTTTTTTCAAAGAGAGATGTATTTACTCTCGTTGTTACATCAAGCTGATACAACCACATAAGAGTTTACCCTCGGCCTCTGCATTACAGAGATGCACACATCACACACAAAGGAACACAAAAGGGTTCATAACGTTACAAGAGATACTACTACAGAAATAGGCTTATACGCCGACCCATCACTACCAGTTTCTTACGAGTCCACAGTGATGAAATATCATTGCTGGTTCGTATCATGGACTGACACTAAAAGGTAATTCGAAAAGAACCGGCAGTAAAAATCCACTATCACTACCAGTTCATGTTATGAGTCGGCAGTTGTCAGTGACATGGGAACCAGGGGTCCCCGAGTCCATCGGCAGGATAGCAGAATGCCACATGGCACCATCCCTCGGGGACTATCTCCCCGAGGTCCGAGAAGACCTAGTTCCGGGAGGGGCGCTCGGGGCCATGAATAGTGGTCCCCGAGGACCTGAGAAGCCAGTTCCGGAAGGTGTGCTTGGGGCCATGAACAGTGGCCCCCCGAGTACACAAGTTCTCTGAGGACCCGAGAAATACAAGTTCCGGGAGAGGGCGCTTGGGGCCATGAATAGTGGTTCCCGAGTACCAGAGTTCCCCGAGGACCCGAGAAGGTAGTTCCGGGAGATGGCGCTCGGGACCATGAACAGTGGTCCCCGAGCACCCACAGTTCACGGAGGACCTAAGAAGCCCCTTGCCGGTGGACCCCACAAGGGCTCAACGGTAAGGTGTCAATCAGTGGAGGGCCCGATGCTGCATTTAAGAAGGAGCGTGGCCTTTCACTTCCATCCACTCCCCCCACGCCTGTTGTCAGTCCCTGCCACCACCCGTTAGGGAGGCGTGGGGGTATTTAATGCGACGGGTCCCATCGCATGTCATCTTGTGCAGCTTGGAGATATCGTCGCTGGGATCGAGGCTTATCGCCTGCCCCCCCCCCCTGCTGTGTCAGGCCTGCTCTGACCGAGCGGTCATGCGGGGTGGTTCGGCGGCTGCCCGGTGGGCCCCCCTCATGCAAACGGCTAAAGCTGTGCGTAATGGGCGACAAGACCGGCCGGGGATGCACTTTTCAACCCCTGTAATGCCGTGCTGCAGCCCATGATGGTTGCTTTCCATTTATGGCTCATAAGGAATCGTGCCCTCCTTTCTGGGCACGCTAAGCCTCCCCGACGGTATAAAAGGGGGTGGACACCCCGGAGAAGAACAAGTTGAAGAGATCGAGAAGCCTGAAGTCCTACAGCTGAAGAAGCATACGGCGCACGATTCTGAGAAACACAAAGAGATCGGCACTTGAAGACCGAAGCTCTAGACTTAGACAGGAATCCTTGTAACGCAAGAGATCCACAGAGAGGCATTTCTAGAGCAATAATAGCACACACACAGGAGTAGGGTATTACGCTCCGTGCGGCCCGAACCTGTCTAAATCCCTCGAGCATTTACTCTCACTAGCATCAGATCATCCGTCCCGCCTGCATCCCTCATACTCGCATTTAATTCACGTATGAGGTAGATTCAGAATCCTCCTTCCGGTCGAATTTCAAAGGGGGTCTCTCTGGATCCCCGCTTGAGGAGTTCATCCTCCAACAGCAGTGATACTACCACTGCTGACTCATGGCTAGAGCCGACAGTGATAATGGATGACAGCTTATTTTAAAAAATTCATAATTTTTTCATACGAAGTCGGATGTATAGCCCTTGACGAGATCCACAGCTTTATAGTAGAAAACCTTTTCATTTGATATCATTTAGATATCCAAATAATTGTTTGAAGTTTCAGACAGAAGATGTCAAAAGGATTGCATATGCTAATGGTATCACTAGTACTTCTGTGGTGAGATGGTAAGAACGTATCACGCGAGCTGAGAGGTTCCGAGTTCGAGTGCCATGAACCGCACGCGCGCGTATTTCGCACGAAAAATTGTGTGACTTGTGACTTCATACACGCCTGTTCCTCGGGTGCAAAAAATATTTTTTTTCAGCCCTAAAAAGATCAATTCGGTGTCCAACTCCTTCACTGTAGGTCCCCGGACTGGCAGAGACTATCACTGCCCGTTGCCCACTGTTTGCTCTAAAACCAGCAGTGAAACACCTTTATGGACCGGCAGTGAATGAGTTTTTTTTATAGTGAAACCAAAAAAATGGAAAGACCGATAAGAAGAAACACCTCTCATGTACATAAGTAATTATGATTAAGTTTAGATATGAAGTCTAGACTGTGATGCAAATCAGGTAAAAAGTTCCATAGTCACTCGCTCTAGCCTCGTACATGTCAAAGTAACCATTATGCGATGCTCCTGATGTAATATAGATCATGAACTGAACTCTCAGATGAATTATAAGTAGTAACACAAAAGATTAATTATAAACAACTGCTGGTGTTCCTTGTTACATGAATGGGGGTAGTTCAGTTTCATGTCTGACCAAATTGAAGGACCGGATCTGCACGTACTCTGTAAATCATGTGATGAAGTATGAGTCATGAAATTTTTGTTCAGATTGATAGCCAACTCATGGAAATAAACCGTATTCGAATAGGAAGATATTTGAGCTTTTTCTTCTCACATCCACTGCCGTCGATAAAATATTCAAGTGAAATGATATAGAAATATTGCACGTAAATTGTTGCTTAGTGCACTGCTTAATACATATTTTACCTTCTCATATTGACTTCACTTAATCATTTTCATGATGGAGCTCATGTCTGCTCGATACTGCAATCATAACGGCATGATAGGTGCACACTTAATTTTCTCTGTTCTCACAAAAACTGTCCCCGCTTCAGTTACGAAATAATGTCACTGTACCTTACTGCGATTGTCCCCGTCCGTTCACTTTTTTTATTTACTTGGAAAATTTTCATTCTTTTTTACTTTGCAACTGCAAATTAGTTTTCCGTTGAACTCCTGGATCCCGGAGACTGCTAGCAAGTCAAACAGTGGCTCACGGTCAAAAAAAAAATCACTACTATAAAAGCTATTTTCCGAGACATCTATGTTTCATTTCTACAGGCGGTTTATAGGACCAACCGCTTGAGAAAGTGGCTGCGGCCCATTCGGCTGAGGACTGTCTGTGACAACTAATTTTCACAGACGGTCCTTATGCTAACCGCATGTGGAAATAGCTCCATTTCCATAAACGATTGACATAAGCAACCGCCTGTGAAAATGGTACATTTTCAGTCAAATACCCTATACCCGATTGGCCTAGTGGGAGGTCCCAAGCTATTGTGTTTAATTGCCCTCAAGAACTGTTCCAATCACCAAGCTCAAATTAGTTTAATTTTTCAATATCCAAACTCACTAGTACACAACACTGCTATAAAGACGGGTGAAAACACCTTTTCACTGCTATACAAATCGCCCAATGGTGGGGCTATTAGCCTTATCAAGGGTCTATTTAGGTCAAATTTGCAGACAGATGCCTATGTGAATCACAACAACTTCTGGTTTTCTGACAAGAAGATCACTGACCAGCCTCCCGAACCACGCACCTTGGCATGTTGTTGACGTTGCAGCTTTATACTCGGCTTCACAAGATGAAAGAGCTACAACCTTTTGCTTTGTGATTGCCATGTAATTGGGTTCTGTCCAATCATGAATAATATTAATATTCTTGTCGATGCCCCTCGAGTGAGGTCGCATCAGCAAAATACTGACTGTTTTGAAAGTCAAGGCCCTCGCCGGCGTCCTTCCCCGGGGCTGGGATGGCTGATGCCCTATAGATCTACTCCATGATGTCATCACGGTGCCCTCCATGCCGGCCAGCAAAGAATTCCCTGCAGCCATGATGCAATTCCGTCATCTCTGCTAGCTGGATCTGATTCTATGCAATCAATATTCAAGAACCGGACGACGATTATATGGACTGGAACCAAGAGACAAGAGATCTAGAGAGCAACGAGCAAGAAAAAACTGATAGCAGAAATTATATGCTATACCTTGAGACGTTTAGAATCAGAGGGAAGAAATTCCATATAATCTGATTAAAAAAACATCCAAGGTCTAAGTACCCAAGGCAATAAATCACATGAGCATGGAATTAAATCCTTGAACTTGAGCAATTTAACTAGAAAATTGATGATTCTTATTCTGGTGTGTTTATAACTTGTTCCTCTAAAATAATATTATTACATATTTCTATGTAACAATAATTCAGTTATCGAGTAAGTATCATGGAGCCTAAGAAACCAAAAGCAAGTAGGCCGCTCCCAATAGAGGATGCCCCAGCAGAGAGGCCACTCCCAATAGAGAGCGACCCGGCATAGAGGCCACTCCCAATAGAGGACACCCCGGCATAAGATGGGGCGGATGCAAGCAGGAGGATGGATAGAAGCCCAAGCCCGCACCAGCCGTCCTCCAACAGTGGCAAAAGGTCGGGCTCGTATCACAGCCCGAGCCCTATTCTGTGCGATCGGGAGATCCGACGTCGGGAAAGTGACAATGACTACGATCCCGCTGAAGAGGTATTTAGTTAAGTCAATGCATTTTATACTTATTAAATGGAGGAATATCTTTTGTTTATGTCAACTCTCCTTTTTTTCTCTAGAGGGTGAGGGTGCAAAGATCTTCGTGTAGATCATCTGCGCCACAACATTCTGTGCCACAACCCACCACTACCTCTGTGCCCGAAACTTCGGGTCCCTCTGGGCCTACGTCGAAATGAAGAAGGGGTGAGCGTAGCAGAAACAAGTTGCCATCCGGCATTTACACAATAACACAGTTCGGTGTTGCAGGGGAGCCTGTTGCACCTCGTGAGGCTTGCGCCAAATTCCGCAAGAGTTGCGGATTTCTTGTCAAGGAGTATGTCTCAATCACTGTAACTGATTGGCGGTTGCTACTGGATGAGACGAAGGAGTTCCTGTGGGCAACATTGCAGAGAACCATCCGATTCCCCTCGGGAACAGAGGAAGCAGCCAAACAGAATGCATTGAAAACTATGGGAAAGAGCTTCCGGGGCTGGAAGAGTGAGTTGAATAAGGAATTCGTGAAGAAGAACCTGGTACCCTTTAATAAATACGGAAAGATTACGCCAGACCAATGGGCAGAGTTTGATAGGCAAAAGACCATACCTGATGCCATCAAACTGGGTGAATCGTTCAAGCACCTTGCGAAGAAGAACAAGCACCACCATCACTTGGGATCGTCTGGGTATGCCCCCAAAATTCCTGATTGGAGGAGGCAAGAAGAAGAGGCTGCCCGGGCTGGGAAATCCAACCCTTTGAAAAATTGTGATGAGCGAAGTAGGAACTGGGTCTACGCTCGGTAACAACGAACCGAGTCTGGGGACTTAGTCTTTAATAGCCTCGAGACCATGGAGGTGACCCAGACCATCCAAGGGATTGCTAATGAAGGGTCTCTAGAGTACGACAGGGAGAATGACCTGCTTACTAAGGCCCTGGGCAACAAGGAGCACCCGAATCGCACTCGAGGCATCGGATCAAAAGTAGGCTGCAAGCATGGGTTCCCAGACGCCGCGGGCCAATACAAGACCCGTAATAGATATAAGAAGACCCTAGAGGAACAGATACAAGAACAGGTCAAGGTTCAATTCATGAAGATGTGGAATGAAAAGGAAAAGGAAAGGGCGGCATTAATGCTGATAGAGCAACCAACCAGCCCAGGCTTTCGGAGCAGTGTCGGATCCACGCATGTCAATAGCCAGAGATATCCTTGGAAGATATCACAGAGGCTACCCCTTGCATTCTACATATTTCAGTCTGTAAGGGAGACTTCATTGTCGAGGTTGCCACTGGCCAGGCCATTCCAGGCCGTGTGTTTCACACTCAAGATATTCCGGCCGGTTACGCCAAGGTACAAGTCGACTCAGTGCAGCCGGTTTTCATGAAGTACAAGCTTGATATCAGCACACCTGAGGGTATCGAGATTCTCGATGAGGCTGTTGGCAATTTCATTCTGTGGCCCAAACGGGATATCATCTTCAGCCGTCAGAAGTCACAATCGTTAGCGTCACAGCTGTCCCAGCGCACAGTATCTCTGTCTCAGGCACCTCCGCCCCAGAGACAACCCTCTCCACCTCAGGCACCTCAGCCTCAGAGCCAAGTCTCTCTACTTCAGGCACCTCAGCCCCAGACCCAAGCCTCTCCGCCTCAGGCACCATCACACCTGCGCCAGGTATCTCTGCCTCATGCAACTTCGCATCGTGCTTCACCGTCTACAACTTCGGCACCTCCGCCTCCAGCGTCTCCGACTCCGGCATCTCCACCTCCAGCATCTACGCCTCCAGCACATCCATCACCTGAGCATCGGAGAGTCCCTAAAATGATTACCCATACGAGAAGACTCTACCTGATCCGGTGAAGAGGTGGCTTTTGTCCTCAAAAGAAAAGACATCATCCACTCAGGAATCTCCAGCGAAGGGCAATCTTGAAGAGACTGGAAAAACAATAAGTACCACTCAGATGGATTTTTTGCCTACACCGGATGTTCCTGAGAAATATGAGCATGGCAAGCCATTTCTGCCATCGTTTCAACTCCAAGAAGGTCCATGGGAGATGAGGAAATTCCACGAATGGTACATGAGGGCATGTCGCGTGGGGTTCTCCGTAATCACTGCTTTTGTCCCCGCTAACGTTTATCTAAGCGGAGACTTCTATCTCATGTTGGATTTTCAGGACATGCGCGCTTTGTTCCGATGTGAAAAACTCGACATCAATCTCATAAGTGTGTGGTGCCTGTAAGTGGCTACAATCTACCCCTACGTTCATATATCTACCAATGTATGCTATAGAAGCTAATGACTAGTGACTTGATTTGTAGGATGCAATTTAACGATGTGGAAAAGTTGAAGAGGCCCGTCGGATTCATTAATACGCAATGAATTTCTCAGTCCAACATGGTCGTGAACTTGAGGACTGATGACCCCCAGATTAAGGGGAAGAGTAAAAAGGATAAAGCAAGGGTCCTAAAAGACTTGACCAAATCAAAAAGGCTCAAAATGTCAGCCTACATAGGAAGGGCTATGCTAGAAATGCAGGACAAAGACTGCATCTTGGCTCCCTACCACTTTAAGTAAGTGTGATACGTCATGAACCTAACATAAGTATTCAACTTAGTTGATCAATCAAGAATCTAACATAAGTATTCATGTAGCAACCACTATATTTGTATAATGCTGATGCCGAAGTCGAGCAGACTCGTGGTCCTTGACTCGGCCGATTTCCAACAAAAATCCTACCAAGATTTCATTGACGTAATACAGAGGTAAAAGAAATCCCCATACATAAAATTCTTATAAATCATTTGTGAATTGATAATTAATTATTGGCATTTGAGTAGGGCCTACAAGTGGTACGTAATGAAAGGTGGGATACACGATACGGCCAAGTCAGATGCGATGGTGGTCCGTACACACTTTCCGGTAATAACACACTTCTAATGCTTGCATCTCGCTATTTATGACGAAGATTCTTATTGAATTAACGAATACGTTGCATTTTTATTTGAAGTGCCACAAGCAAGGTTTCAATAGGGTTCTTTGTGGATATTATGTTTGCGAGTTTCTTAGGGTAAACAGGAGGTACACAACGAATCCTGAGGACGTAAGTCATCATTGCGCATGTATATTCTTATTTGATTATGTTTTCGTTATCAGTAGTGTTTTAACTCTTTTAGTTGTGTTTTCAATCCAGGCATGGATGGTCCAAAATAAAACCAACCAATCTCTCATAGACAAAGATATCCAAAATGTCTAACGTGTCATGTGCCGGTTTATTATGCACGAAGTCATCCACAAGAATGACAGATTCTTTGATCGCAGAGGCGAATTAGCTAGCCATCCTAGGCTTTGTGAGTGGGAGAAGAAAGACTTTTAGCAATATAGGCTTATGATGTTGTGAATATTATTGTACTTGTGTTAAATATTGAAATTTGTGAAATCAGTGATGCCATGTGATGCTATTGATATTTGTGATGTTATTGAAACTGTGTGAAATCGTTCATTTCCACTGGCCTTCGTTTCCAGGTGGGTGCGCTAAACGCCCGTGAAAAGGTGTTTCCACCCACCTGTATAGCAGTGTTGTGTACTAGTGAATAAAAAGAGATTGTCGGTGGGTGTTTATCCAAAATTTACCAATCTTAAAGTTGCACTACTTTAGAAACCCCAATAGACAATTGATTATCGGTGGCAATGATATGGTATCAATGCTGGTTCATAAACTTTAACGATAAATTAATCATTGAGGCCGTTGAAACCAATAGTGATACAGCTTATCATGTATCATTGTCGGTTCCTCGCACGAACTGATAGAGATAAATAGCATATCACTAAAGAAACCACAAAAATAATTCCAAGACACAATAGACTTGCCAAACAGGTAAATTCGATTATTCATTATTGTTCTAGTAATCTTCTATCCGATTGCATCTAAGTTTAATTACTATTTAATAATCATGTACAGGATGTTCGCACGATACTACAAAGAGTGCCGACGCACCCCATACAAGAAGATTTGTTTGTCCTAACAAACTTTTTAGTACGTATGGATTATTCATGTCTCACAATCACTATTAAATGATAGTTACATGGCAATAGTGTTGCATTTAATTTTTTAGTTATGAGGTTGGACCAGTGCAACAATGGCCAAGTGGTAAGGCAAAGGACTGCAAATCCTTTATTCCTGATTCCAATCCGGGTGTTGCCTAAAGTGGGGTAGAAACAACAAATCCCTTTTTTATGTGGGTTCTCTTTTTAATGTACATTATACAATAGTTTAATTTGCGTAGATAATGATTAAAGCAATTTCCTTAGGATAAATAGTAACATCATTAGATTAATTAAGGAGATAATCCCTATTAACTAAATAAAATGCTAGAAATTAAGGGGAGTGACACACACAAACTCCAAGGCTCATCGAAAAACCTAGAAGCCACCACCTAATTAGTTAATTAGTAGAATTTACCTAATTGTAATTTAATCTAGGTTTCCTCTTCGAGAATCAAATAGTAGTACAAGTAATTACTTGAGTCCCTTCTAAAAGGCAAACCCTAATCTGCATACTTTGGATAGACCTAGTAGTGGTTATCAGAGAGGTTTGACCCGCTGAAATCTATGTGTCCTCTAACTATAAAGCCGAAGCCACATGCGCCTAACTAAAACTTCTATCAAATGATGAGTGAAAACCTGATACTAAAACCCACCTAATAAACCTCAGAGTTATCATTGATTTGATTGCAAGAATATTTATCAGGTGCATTTGTTTTCGTGATACTAGAGTTCAGAACCGTCGAGGATCTAATCGAGGACCAGGACCTAGGACCGGACAACACGGAGCAGCGCAAGTCATCACATTGATCATATTGCTCATGATTGAGAAAGTTATTTTGATTTGAAATATAAACTTGCCTGCTTTACTATTATGCCAGCTGAATGAGTAGGATTGATCCCTCATTTGTTATATTGGCAGGTACAACCATCTCTTGTTCTGATTTACACGTAGTTCGGTGTTTAATTACACCTCAAAAATTAAGACTTATGTTGTCAATTAGTTACAGAGAAAGGGGTAGACTTTTTGCTAACCTCATTGTTCTGGATTCTAAGGGAATTGATATCATACTAGAAATGGACTGGTTGACCAAGTATAATGGAATCATTGAATGTGCCACAAAGTCAGTACAATTGACACACATAGATGGATCTAAGGTGGAATTCCAAACCACGACAGAGTCAGCTATCAACGCTAGTCTTAACAAGGCTAATACAGTGGAAGATAGCAGAGTGGTCAGTGAATTTCCAGACGTCTTCCCAGAGAATTTGCCAGGTATGCCACATAATCGCGAAATTGAGTTTGTCATTGAGTTAGTACCTAGAACGGCTCCTATATACAAGAGGCCATATAGAATGGATGCCAATCAGTTGGCTGAGCTCAAGGAGCTAATCCAAGAGCTACTAGACAAACAATTTATCCGCCCCAGTTCTTTGCCCAGGGGAGCCCCAGTTATCTTCATACTGAAGAAGGATGGAACCCAAAGGATGTGTATAGATTATCGAGCCTTGAATGAAGTAACAATAGAGAACAAGTATCCTCTACCCCATATTGAAGATCTGTTTGACAAGTTGAAAGGAGCATGTGTGTTCTCCAAGATCGATCTTTGATATGGGTATCATCAGCCAAAGATTCGTGCTTCAGATATTCCAAAGATGGCATTTGTTACTCGGTATGGTCTGTACGAGTACACAGTAATGTTTTCGGGTCAACCAATGCCCCAGCTTACTTCATGTATCTAATGAACAAGGTCTTCATGGAGTATTTGGACAAGTTTGTCGTGGTATTTATTGATGATATTTTGGTTTACTCCAAGAACGAAGAAGATCACGAGGAACATCTAAGAATGATATTGCAGAAACTTAGAGAAAACCAGTTGTATGCTAAATTGAGCAAATGTGAGTTCTGGTTGAAGGAAGTTCCCTTCCTTGATCACATTATTCCAGCAGGAGGTGTGTCTGTGGACCCATCTAAAGTAAGGGATGTTTTGAACTGGAAACTACCATAGAATGTTTCAAGGATCTGCAATTTCTTGGGTCTAGCAGGATACTATCGTCAGTTTATTGAAGATTTCTCTAAGATAGCAAACCCAATGACAAAACTGCTAGAGAAAGGAGTAGAGTTCAAGTGGACAGCCACTCGAGAATCTAATTTCAATGAGTTGAAGAAAAGATTAACCTCAGCTCTAGTATTGATCATGCCTGACACCCAGAAGCCATTTTTGGTGTATTGTGATGCTTCTCATCAGGGACTGGGATGCATGCTCATGCAAGAAGGTCATGTAGTAGCATACGCATCTAGGCAGTTAAGGAAGCATGAAGAGAATTACCCGACACATAACTTGGAGCTAGTCACAGTAGTTTATGCACTCAAGATCTAGAGACATTATCTAATAGGTCAAAGGTGTGAGATCTATTCAGATCATAAAAGCTTGAAATATATTTTCACTCAACCAGATCTTAACCTCAGACAACGCAAATGGTTAGAGCTCATCAAGGATTACAACTTGGGAATCAACTATCACCCAGAAAAGGTAAATGTAGTGGCTGATGCCTTGTGCAGAAAATCTCAAGTCAACGCTATAACTTTTCAAGAGATGAGTCCTAAGTTATGCAAGAAGTTTGACAAGTTGAGTCTGGGAATGGTGTGTAACACCGAGATAGTTGTAATGGAAATAGACTCAACACTTAAACAAGATATAAGGAAGGGTTACCTTGAGGATGAAAAGATTTTGGAAATCAAGCAGCTGATCAAAGTCGGTAAAGCCCCAGATTTCACTGAAGATGAGAAAGATACCGTGTGGTACAAGCACATGATATGTGTTCTGAAAATAAAGGCTATTCGGGATACAATTTTAAAAGCTCATGATTCGCATATTCCATTCACTTAGGGAGTACCAAGATTTACCAAGATCTTAAAGATCAGTATTGGTGGTATGGAATGAAACGTATAGTAGCAGAATACGTGGTTTTGTGTGATATCTATCAGCGAGTCAAAGCCAAGTATTAGAGACCAATAGGTATACTACATCCATTGAAAGTACCTGAATGAAAGTGGGAATAAATTAGCATGGACTTCATAGTGGATCTACCTCGAACTCAGTCAGGATGTGATTCCATATGGGTCGTAGTTGACTGGTTGACAAAAGTAGCTCACTTCATTCCAGTCAAAGAATCCTATCGTGGTCCGAAACTAGCTGAGTTATATATGTCCAGGATTGTGTGTCTGCATGGAGTACTCAAGATAATTGTATCTGATCGGGGTAGTCAGTTTACCTCATGGTTCTGGTAACGTCTACATGAATCTATGGATACAAGGTTGAATTTTAGCTCAGGATATCACCCGCAAACTGACGGATAGATAGAAAGAGTGAATCAAATCCTTGAAGACATGTTGAGAGCATGTGCACTGAAGAACAGTAACAGTTGGGACAAGAATCCACTGTATGCGAAGTTCTCATACAATAATAGTTATCAAGCTAGCCTCAAGATGTCTCCTTTTGAAACCTTATATGGAAGGAGGTGTAGAACCCTGTTATTCTGGAACCAGACTGGGGAAAGCCAAGTTTTTTGTCCCAAACTTCTAAGAGAAGCAGAAAGACAAGTGCAAGAGATTAGAGATAATCTGAAAACTGCTCAATCAAGAAAAAGAGCTATGCAGATAATCGACACCGAGAACTGACTTTCGAAGTAGGAGACTTCATGTATCTCAAAGTATCACCGATCAGAGGTCTACACAGATTCAAGGTCAAAGGCAAGCTTTCACCTTGGTTTATTAGTCTGTACAAGATATTGGGAAGATGAGGAGAAGTAGCTTACTAACTTGAGTTATCACCTCAACTCTCAGGACTACACGATATTTTTCATGTGTCACAGCTGAAAAAGTGTTTGAGAGTTCCTGAAGAGGAGCTACCAGTAGAAGAACTAGATGTGCGAGAAGATCTCTCCTACTCAGAATATCCACTCAAGATTCTTGACATGTCAGAACGGGTTACCAGAAATAGGTGAGTCCGTATGTGCAAGGTGAAGTGGAAGCATCACTTAGAAGAGGAAGCAACTTGGGAAAGAGAAGATGATTTGAAGGCCGAGTTTCCTCATCTCTTCTCCGATCCTTTCGAATCTCGAGGGCGAGATTCAACCTAAGGGGGGTAGGTTTGTAACACCCTGAATTTTAATTTTTGTAATAGTTTAAAATTTTGCTAGAATTCTAAATAGGAGTTGCAAATTTTGTTCAATAGAAGAAATTAATTTCCACATTGAATTTTTCCATAGGTTATATATAAGTTTGATGCATTCGTGACGACGTAGTTGCAATATGTTTTCATGCACGGAAAAAGTTTGCAAAAGTTCGCTAGAAGGCGCTCACTTAAACCACTTTTGAATTTGGTTCAAAATGTAAAAAGAACAGCAATTTCAAAATTGTAAAAGCCTCTCGGGACGAATCCTTCTCCCGGCCCACCTCTTCCCTCCCCTCTCTTCTTACCGCGTGGGCTGCCAGCCTCCTTCCCGTGCTGGGCCACGCCCGAGCCGGCCTGCGCTGCGCCTGAGCCAGCCCCTCCCTCCTTTCTCTCTCTGCCATGTGGGCCCCACCCGGGCCGACTGGAGCCGAGCCGTTGCCCTTCTCCTACCTCCCCTTGCTCGAGCTCAATCTCTCCCACCATCACCTCCCGTTCAAATCCGAGCCTCCCCGAGCCATTTCGCATCAATTAAGCGCCACTACCGCGATCCCCGCCCTCTATTCACTCCTTCCTAGCCGTTTTCCCCCTCCATTACCCGTCTCTAATGCGGAATTCGCTGCATTTATGTCCATCAAGGCCGCCAGCCATTCTCTTCAAATCCCGGTCGATGCACTTCCCCTCTCGCGCATATAAGTTGGCCTTTGTCTCCGTGGCGAGGTTCCGCACCAATTTAACCTGTTCCCCCCTCCTTTCTAGCTCAGTTTCACCCTCAACGCCGTCATCTTCTCCGTTGCAGGTGAGAGCTCTGCCGTCGTTGCAATTCTCCATGGCTGAGCTATCTCTAACCCTTTCCTCCCCTCTACGGCTTCGCAGGGTCACTGGAGAAGCTCCTGGCCGCACTTCGGTGTCGCCCGACCCACGGAGTGCCACCCGCGCTGTTTTCGAGCCCCGACGTCTGCCTCTCTCCATTGCTAGCTTCCCTCCATCTTTTTCTGCCAACGAGAAGCCCGTGGTAATGCTCTCCTCATCCTCCTCTTCATTTTGCATGTCTCCCTGTCGAAATCTATGGCCGGACGCGCATTCGTGTGCGTCTCCGGCGATGCGCCGACGACCCCGTCACCGTCGACCGCTGCCTGTCGTGTCTGCGCCACCGGTCGAGTCCGTCTGACGCCTCTTTGAACCCCGATCATCGAATCTCAATCGTGCAGCCCTAATTGCATACCCCTTCATCACTTCATAACCGGCCCACGATGGACATGGACTGGCCTTCCAGGCTGTGGTCCATGAGTCTGTAGACCAATTCTATGAGCTTTTCCAATATAAAATTAAATTGGTTTTGATTTGTGACGTCATAAATTGGTTTTCCTGTATAAAAACAAATTGGTTTATTCTCAAAAATCAAGTAAAATTTGAAGAAAAGCCCCTGGAACTTCAAAAGCTCATAACTTTTTGCTCGTAGTTCCGATTTGGGTGATTTTCATGCTCAAATGTTTGTAGTGACGTGTAGAATCTTTTAATAAGGTTTTTTTACCTAGTTTTAGTACTATTTGGTGTACTATTCTTAGAGGTTTCCCTCATGTGCTTTTTCCGGTTTGTCGATTAGGAGGTGAGCAATTCAAGAATCTTCAAGGTCAAGCTTTTAAGGACTTTGAGCAACCCTCCACTGAAGGCAAGTGTTCTTGAATATTTTGGCCCATGTTTTGGGATTCATGTGTAGCTATTTATTCCTTCATTGCATGCTTGTCTAAACTAGAATCTCATGTTAAGGTTTACTAGCTTTTGTATGATTATTCCTTGTCGCCATTGATGAGTCATGGTTAATGAAGGGTAGATATGCTAGTGCTGTCATAGTTCGATAAATATTAATCTTGACTAATGTCTATGCAACCAGAATCGGGTATAGTAATCTTGTAGCAATATGGTATAGGGACCCTATTAAGATGATTGGTTTGAGGTGGTGCTGAACAACAAGCTTGTGTTTGTTCCTGTGTGGGGTCCTAAGGATCGGTTCTTGAACATGTAACCAAGTGAATCTGCACAACTATGAGGCTTATATGGGTATGGCTTGGCCAACTAATTAGCCACCCCTCTAACTCTATGGACACCGATGGATGGTTGAGTGACACAAGAGGGAGGTTCTGCAGTGATGTAATAATCTATTAGCGGTGAAACCTCAGTGGGTGCCTACAAGTTGGCGGGAGCTTTGTAAAGACCTTGTAGTGAGACCCCGACTCCACAGCTCAGAAGTGTGAAGCAACACGGGAATCATAACTCGTGGGGAAAACTGTGCAAACTCTGTAGAATGTCAATCTGATCGATCAGCGTGCTCACGGATAAGAGCGGACTTAGACTTTTTTGGGATTAGATGGGATCAGGGTTGGTATGGTTGGTTGGGTAGCCGGGTAATGGAATTACATGGTGAGTCTTGGTAGTCGGATGGAATCCGATGAGTCAATCCTTTTGTTATAGTGGTGTCTTTACACTTAGTAAACATGATGCCTGTTGTTGAGTCATTAGGTTAAAGTTTGCTTGGTGAAGTTAACAGTGCCTAACCTTTCCTTGACTTAAGACCCATAGCATGTTTTTCCTACACTTGCGGAGTACATTTTTGTACTCACACCTATTGCCTCTTCTCTTGCATTCTGCCGCCGTTCAGAAGCCGTCAATGAAGTTGCAACCTTTGATGAAGACGACTTCGACCTGGAGTTGTTGTTCTAGGCTGGAGTGCCCCCGATTGACGCCTATGGATTTTGGAAGCCCCGCTGGAGCTAAAGATCTTTAGTTTCGCTGTGTTTTCTTTTAGACCCTCGGGTCCTTTTGTATTAAGTTAAATACGTTATTGTAATAATGGCACTGTGATAATACACTGATGATGTAAACATATGTACGATACTTGATCCTGACATACATGTGTTGTGCCCGGTTTTGTTCCTTTAAAACTAGGTGTTACACACCATGATCAACCAACCTTCTACTTGACATCCCTAAGTTTCATGTTACCACACAAGTTACCATAATTCTCAACTCATAGTTGCATAGTTCATTAATCATATTTAACTGAGAACCCATCCATACCCTTGTGCAAAGCTAAGCATAAACTACCTATAAACCACTACTGACAGCTAAGCGACAAGGAATATCTGAAACATGGTACTATAAGTAAATGGGATTCAAAATTAATAGCATGCATGTTTGAAATAAATAACGCATTCAAAAACTGGGATCAAAATATTCAAGGACACTTGCCTTTTACCCAATGCTGCTCAGTGTTGTCAAAATCTTGGTCTTGAAGTCCCTAGAACTGCTCTGGAACATTATCGACTAATCGCGAGAACTACCGACAAACAATACAAAGGAAAATACTAAGAACAACATACCAAACATCATCAAAAACACTTTAAAAAATACTATGGTTGGATAGGTATGATTTTAAAAATATTTAGGCGTTAGAATCGCCTAAATCAGAGTTAAGATGAAAAGAGAACAGCTTTCAGAAGATGGATTAGACTGAAACAGAAATGATGATTTATCGAAACTATCTTCCTATGGGAAAAGGCTTTATTGCACAATCACTGCGTCAGGCTTGATAACATCATTGTGCAAGATTCAAGAAGTGTTGGGCAGACCAGACTTCACTGACTAGAATTGGAAAATCTGTGCAAGATCTGTTCACGGCGGCTTGTATGAATGCTCATGTGATTGACCATTGTTTTTCTCAAAGTCCTGTGAATTATCCAATGTAATACTTGATGAGTTTTTATACATAATGAAGTTTGTAATATTTCTTATGCACTTCAAGTCAGATATGTTTCCCTACATTCCTCATGTTGAGCGTCTTTGCTTATTGGAGCTATGAGCAGCTATGAAAATTGTATAAGTGGTTTCATCATCCCGATCTTTCCAAGGAATTGCTTCTAGAACATTTGGTTCTTGCTTCCTGCCGGTGTTTAGCTCAATTATGGCCATTGATTCAGCTCTTGATTGTTTTCGATGGAAAGATGGTTTTTGCTGGGTAGAGAATTGGAAAATGAAGCAAGGGAGGTATGTTGTGAAGAGGATGCACTTTTTCCGTCATTAATATTTGCATTCTCAACTAGTAAGTTTAAATTTCATATTCGATATACATCACAAAGGAAAAAAAATATCATAACTGATATACACATTAGCATGTTTGAATATTGTCTAGCCATAGTAGCCGTCTAAGACCTATAGCACTTGTTGCCATCGCACTTAAACCACGGTTATCAGGTACACCCATCTATTTTTCAGAAATCTGATAACGAAACAAAGATTTATAGCTCTAGTGATCACCAACCGTCTTACAACTGCATTTAAGTAACCATGGATATTCAATTAGTATTCGTCTAAATATTTTTCTATTAGTTTCATAATGAGAATACCTTTGCATGTAGTAACTTTTATTTATGGTGTTAAAACTACTCACTCTGCAATGCATGTGTTGCACAATGACTTGGATTGAATGTAAAAGTCGTGTGGACTGAAGTCTCGAATTACCATGTTGTTAAGTTGAAAATTTTTAGTTACAGAAATCACTCAATATGTATATGTTGAAGTATGCTATGGTTAACAAAAAGGAACCAATTATCATATCTCCTATTATTTCGAAGCATAGTTCCCAAGACTATGTCATTGTTAGAATTAGCCAATGATCAGGTAAGCGCGTGTTGGGTCAAATGGTTGCACCAAACCCCAACAATAATCAGGTTGCACCTTTAACAGAGAAAACTCATAGTTATTTTTTTCACATAAGTTATAGCATTTTTAGTCCTTTCTTAGATTTTTTCTATCAAAAATTAAATGTACCTTGTGTCCATAAGTGTGATCTCTCTGTAGGGGCTACAACCAAATATGCTCAATTGATGCCCAATTCACAACTACGCCAACTATGTCTGCAACAATTATTCTTGGTTAGTTTTTTTTTTTTAAATTCAATTTTTGTTTGCTTTAAGTCTAAAATGAAAATCTTGCCACCTTACCTACAAAAGTCTTATTAGGACGGTAGTACACGAAATTGAATAGGCATAGTATAGGGCACAACCCTAGTGCGGTCGTTCAAGACACACTCATACCGATGCCCAATATTCCGAAACTGCACTGCCTCCTCCCAGTTACGATCGAATCTCACTTCATGCAGGGTATAAATGTACCCTTCTGCGAGTAAATTGTTGAATCTCTCAACGTTGTTGTTCGATGCAATTGCTTCTATTTTGGACCCTTAAAATTTAATAACAGACAAAGTTAGGTTGTGATAAAATTTCTTATAACAGGATTGTTACCTCTATCCATTGTACAAGCGACTTATATTGATATTCAAGAGAATAAAGTGTTGGTTATCACGATGAGGAGAGTGGACTAGGAACTTGACATCTACCATAACAACGACACTCCATGATGTCTCTAAGTCCAAATATTCAATGTCGTTGAATAATTTGAATCTGTATAAAAGACTTGTTTTAGCTTTACTTCTTTATGATTTTTTTATAAACTTAGTGATACAAGTGAATTGAACTCACCCATTAACCACCGGGCGGTGAGAGAAGTCTGCATACGTTCTCTTTTGACTAGGACTCATTGGCAATCACACACAACTAATTTAGGGAAAGAATAGATTTGATAACACAGAGCTGATCAACTAAGCCACTAATATTTGTGGCTAAGAGGAATGAGTATATGCACAACAATCATATTTAGGCACAACACAAATTAAATTAGGCACAATCACATTTAGGCACAACAATCATATTTATGCATAACAATCATATCTAGGCATGCCACAAATTAAATTAGCTCACACATCATGTAATTAGCACGCTTACATGCACCTAATCAGAACAGCAACAAAGTCTAAGTATGATGGACCTGAACATTATAACTTGTACCGATCTGAATAGGGAATCGTGTACCTTGTTGATAAAAAAACAAGTGGCTAGTGATCTATATAAGAAAATGACACTACATGAAAAAGGGACATGGGTGACGGGTGATAACCCTCATGGGTGACGGATCCCGCACTCGTCACCCCGAACACGTCACTGATGAGTCGTTATGGGTGATGGGTACAAACCTGTCACCAATGTGGTCATAAGTGATAGGTCACAACTTGACCCGTCACCAATGAATATCATAGGTGACGGGTCGTAACAGTGACCCGTCACCTATAACTGAACATAAGTGACGGGTCGTAATAGTGACCCGTTACTTATGACTGATGAATGTGTTTTGCGTTTTTTAGACAAGAAAAAAGTTAAAAAAAAATTCAAACATCATTTTCAAACATATGCCCAATACAGAGCCCATCGCATATGCCCAATCCATATCATTTTTGAACATATTTCGGTCTTTGCATTTTGTGAGACTCGAACCCGCGCCCAGGGCCTCGCACGTGACTCCCTTACCACCTCAGCTATCACGTGCTTGTGATAGAAACCGGTTATGTTATCCTTTTAACCTTCATTATCGAAGGTCATAGGTGATGGGTCATAACTGTGATTCATCACTTATGCAAGTCATAGGTGACAGGTCACAGTTATGACCCGTCACCGATGATGTTTTTCCCGAAATATTGACCCGGAGTGCTTTTAGTAAAAAGGATATAACTTTTGCATACAGATTCCGATTTCAACATTTTTTTGACTCTTCGAATATCTACAGAAAAAGTTACATTTGTTTCTTGCCCACTTTGTTGGGTTCAAAGAATTTTTTGAGGCCAAAAACGGCATGGAAGATTGAGTTCTCGCCCCTAAAAGTTTCTGCACCATTTTCGGAACGTGCATTTGTGTCCATAGCTTTCACCCCTTATATCAAACTTGAGCAAAATTGTACAATAATTCCTAATCTAGTGCTGCTGAGGTGAGAAAAAAATAAGAGAAAAATAAAATTTTTTAGCATCATATACATATATATATTCTCAAAACTATATATTATATATATACATCCTGATGAATAGAGGAAAATAACATAGAATACACACATATATATATGAGTATATGTTTGTACTACTATACATATATACGCACACACATGACATAAACTAGAAGTACATGCACATTTGCACCACATGAAATGATAGCTCTATATATTGATCATGTACATCTATAAAAATAATCATAAATGTTATGTGTATATATCTAAAAAACCTAAGTATATGAATACCTAGGGGTATATATACACACAAGATATGAAATGATAGCTCTATGTATTAATCAAGTCATTGGTGACGGGTCACAACTTGACCCATCGCTGATGAGTTAGCTATTGATGACGGGTCAAGTTGTGACGCGTCATCAATGATTGGTTAGGATAACCCATCACTTATGAATAGTAATAGGTGATGGGTCATAATTATGACCTATCAACTATGACCGACCTAGCATGACCCGTCACTTTTATCATCAGTGACGGATCATATTAAGACCTGTCACTTATTTCATGTCTCATTTGTCTATTTTTCACATAGTATGAGATGTGTAAGAACATGCTAATCATTTTGCAAACAATATTTTAAGTAATACCTGATTACAACAAATAGGATTAGTAAGAACAAGCTGCATGAATTCATATTTTAAGAAAACACAAAACAATAACAAAAAATTAAATTCTGTGGAATATGGATGACATGTTTCTGGATCAGTTCAAGAACAACTTGAAAATAGTGAAAGGGTCACATCATAATGATCCACCTGCTCATCCCTTGAGATGCCTTAATGTGCTCAAACAAGAAAAAACGGATTTAATATGCATCTGTTATGTTGTGTCTCCATGCATTATGGAGCATTGGCAAAAAGCTATTATGAAACCAAACAAAAAAGGATCAACAAATAAAACACAAGCACATCGCGTAGTGATACACATGGATAAGTAGCTTCTATCAACTAAAAATACATCTAATACATCTGTAAAATTATTTTGATCCACTATAAGATGTTTAGTGGACAACTCCTTTAAAGTTCGAAATAGGATCATAAACACATGATGTGAAACAAGAACATCGGTAGACTTCATAGTAGACAATATCAAAAAATATGCTCATAGAAACACACAAGCCATAATTAAAAAGGGCAAGATCAAACACATGCTGCACTCCAAGCTATTAATTTATAAGAGGGCAATTAATTTTTACTCTATACATGATTCTTCGATAGTCTTGCTCTGATCAATAAGACCACTAACCCAATGAAAACATTCCTAGCAGTTTGCATGTATAAAGATCAGACATAGTACATCGTAGAAGACAATGGAAGCTATGAATCACATGTTCAATCACAACCAAAACTCAGGGAAGGGGAAAAATATGAGTCAACAATGTTATACCTTAGATCACTCCTCCCCATAAGTCGATGATGTTATGTATAGGTCTCTCTATGTTTTGATAATGCAATTTGAATGATAGCCTAAAATGCTGCTAAGGTCATATGAAGATGTTCATAAACAAATTTCTATCATGTCTGTATTATTCTCCCTCCTTACTTGACACATCAACATATGAGAAAAGTATGAATAGACCTAACTGAGAGATAGAGAGATAGATAGATAGAGAGAGGTTTCTTACTAAACAAATTCTTCCAACGGAACATACATCTTAGCAAAAGCAAACATTAAGGTAAATGCAGGGCAATACAGAGGTAAGAAAATCACATAGATTCTTTGTTAGATACGTCCATTGTAAGGAACCATCCAAATAATATTCCAATTAATCATTAAGTTGGTCATTTACACAATCATGACTACAATGATTAATCAGAATTTCACCTTAGTAGTCCTGGCATATGTTTTGTGCCCAAGATCGGAACACATGCCTTTCCAACATATACATCACAACAAAGCTTAAGAAAGACCGAGTAATTAAATTATATTACAAGTTCTAAGCTATTAACCATTTACAATAATTTACATCAAAAGAAAGCTAGGAGAACTAAAGAAAAACTCATCACATAACCAAAACTAGAAACTACACAGCGGAAGATTAATATCTATGAACCAACAAAAACTAGGTGAAGCCATATGCCCTTAGGCTCTATCCAAAAGCCTCGCCAAGTAGTTTGTACTACTCATTCCTGCCACATACATCGGCAGGCGTGAAGTAGCCATACACGAGTCCTCCTCACCGGTAGAACCTGAAAGAGCAGCGTGAGTACGAAGGTACTTGCAAGGATTAATCTATAATGGGTACATATAATAACCTAAATATAAGGATTATGCATTTAATTCATTAGCAAGGAGTAGGTCACAAGGTTAAGTAAATTTATATGCGTAAGCAACCTAGGCTTCTATGTGTGAGCATATATACTTAACTCAAGGCACAACTACCCTGCAACATCTACTTGCACATAAATGTAAAAGGAACTATCTCATATAATCAATACTCCTCAACAACCAAACCTGACATACCATACCGATCAACCTAAATCTAGAAACTCTATGATCGATACGGATGGACAGAAGCGTGCTCATAACTAAGAGCGTGACAATTCAAATTGTTCTTACACCCTGCAGGGAGTACAACTTTACCTACATGACCCGGGTCCATCCTCTTGGCCTCCGAGACAACCTTTCTCATACCCAGAACTACCCACTTGCATATGCCCCTATGGCACCGGGGTTACCGCGAGCGTGTCCCGAACACCTTCAGCTCCCTGCCACCTTGCTTCTCCTTTATTTTTCTTATGCGTCATAGGGCCTCAAGGCAAGCGTCAGCATGGCGTATGATACTCAGCTCATTCGTCCATTATCCGAATATGTAGTTGTGCGAAAAGTGCTAAAGTTAACGGCACCGACGGACCGTGCTTAAATGATGCAAACAATCTATGGCATCTAGGCTCCTCTCTCGACCTACTCCTAGCCCCGCCCACATCTCGTCTCATCCTCACATCTCATACAACCCACATCATTGCCATTGTGTTTTGTAAACAATAAGTAAGCCCTAAGCTCGTAAATAATGGTTAAACTTTTGCTCGTCTTCTACCAATGACCTAAGTGTTGCTAAGCATTTTGAATAACTTGTAAGTTAGACATTAACAATGTTATCAAGGCTACAAGGATATGGATAATCAACAACTCAAGGTAGAGATAATGCAAATCAATATAGATTCTACCTATATAAACCTGATATTGACATCGTTAAACATGCAAACCTACATAAGCGACAACTTATCAATTTAGACTCCATTCAATTCAAACTAAAGGGTGCAATATGCTTAGATGCTTGCCTTGTTACTCTGGTGGTTGCCTGATACTGCCCGCACAACACTCACAGAACTCAGGTAGCTTAGCGTCGTCTTCACTTGCTTGGACCGTCAGCGCAACGCTCTCTAGACGAATCAAGAATACATTGCATAAATAATCAAATGATGGAAAAGTGTGCATATGATGCATACTTGAACATTAATAGAGTGATGTGTTTCGAAAACATTTGCAAAAGACCGCAAAAAGATTAGAGTTTCAAAGTTTGAAACCCCAGATAAGATAAACTAAGTGCAAAGCCTTGAACAGCTGGTATTTAGACCGACGTGCAAGTGGTGGT
This sequence comes from Phragmites australis, assembly GCF_958298935.1. Lineage (NCBI taxonomy): Eukaryota > Viridiplantae > Streptophyta > Magnoliopsida > Poales > Poaceae > Phragmites > Phragmites australis. Next base: position 4,893,481 of record NC_084927.1, read on the forward strand.
CAGACTGCGAACGTGCAGAGAGTTTAGGGCCTTAGCGGTCAGACTGAAGGCATGGTGGTGGTTAGACCACTGCCAACAGTCAAACTGGCCCTAATGTCGGTCTGACTCATAAATACATATATTTTGAACCGACCTACTGGCGGTCAGACCGACCCTAGTGGCAGTCATACTGCCAGAAGCTACTGGCAGCACCTTTGCGGGGTCACCAGCGAGGACTCTGGCGAAACCTTCGGTGACGAAGGGCACCAAAGTACTCCACAAGACTAGGGGAACATTTTATGTGGTTGTTCGGACGACATGCATGGTCTGAACACGTAAAACCCCAAAAATGAGATCTACACCTAGCTTTCCTAGGGTTTTCTGGTCCAAATCAAAACGGCGGCTAGCTCTAGAGAAACTTTGTATTGGATCGGAAAAGGGTACGGGGATGTTGACCTCGGTATAGAGGAACTTTGTATTGGATCGGAATCCTCCGGGGAAGCTTCGATCCACCGTTTGGACTCCCGGAGGGTGAATGAGCTCGCGGAGGAAGAAACGGCGAGGAAACCCTTCCTGTGGGGAGGAAAGGGGGAAGAAGCTTTAGAAAGTCCTCTGGGAAGCTCGTGGGAGTCCCTACCTCCAACCTCTGACCGTCGACACGTCAATTTGGAGCTCTCTCATTCTTCCTAGGATTTGATGGAGTGAGAGAGTGAATGAGATGTAGAGGGTGAGGTAAATGAGAGAGAGAAGGAGTGAGAGATGCAATTGACCACTTAAGGGAGCTTCTGTGTGCTGGCGGTCAAACCGTGGGAAGGGTCGATCAAACCATGGAAAGCCCACATGGCAAGCCTACATGGCTATCTCCTGGCGGTCAGACCGCGGTTAGACCCGGTCAGACCGCGAGAAGGGTTTTTTTTGCTGAATTTTCCTAAATTTGCCCCTCTTTTCTCTCTTATTTCTTTTCTTTTTTTCTGCAAGGTATTTAGGGTCTTCCTATCTCTTCCTAAACCATTTTCACTCTCAAAAATATCCAAAATATTAATTAATCGCATAAAACATAACGCTATGATGATTATGCATGTTTAATTACGTAATTAGAGTTTTGGGATGTGACATCCATGCAAGCAGTACAGAGGTAAGACAATCACATAGATTCTTTGTTAGAAGAAGATAAGGAACCTTTTGAAGGTCACAAGTAAGGAGAAAAAAATAACATAACCAATCTGTAAATTTCAGATTGGCTTATCATGCTTGAAATGAACATTTAATAAAAAAAAGAAGCAATGTAAACCTGACGTAAAGATCTTGGGCCACGATCCGAAACAATTCAACAAGAAGAGATAACTACCTGACCATGACAGAACTGAAAACAAAGCACCTAAAGCATAAGCTTATAACCATTATTTTCTTACTTAAATGTCAAACCTTTTGAAGACATGAAACCAACACTGATGTTCATAATGATTTTTCACAATAGTTGATATGAAGTATGGTGACCATGCTAATTATTGTTAGCCACTTAAAATTTGAAGCCAAGCCACCTATCTATGAAGCTACAAATGCAGACTATGCAAGCCCAACAAAATCTAGCATCTCAAACCGAATCATTCAAAAGTTTGGGTTTCACTGAAAGATTAACATAAATCTTAAATGTAAATAATTAGTGGCAGCCGTGTGTTCATGACACGGGAAGAAAACAAAAGACAAGCATGATCACATAAATAAAAAGAACAAGACGAATGTGTAACATGTAACTTTGTAGATTTTAGTCCTTGAAGATCGCTAAGATGAGCAATGCGGTAACATATTCAGAATGTAGTAATTTTGCATAAATTTTATTGAAACCCATGAAATCCTTATGAATCATCGAATCTAAATAGGTCTCACATTGAAGTAACTTTTTTCAAGTGAGTTCATAGGAGTTCATGTAGCAAACTGAGTGACAGATAAACATTACCTGTTGTGTTGATTTCAACAAAACAATAATAGAAACTAAACAGTCGATTCATACATGTATATATACATTATTTTGTAATCCAGGTAGCATCCCTGCTTTTATAGTGTGCAGATTGTCATCCCACGATATCGTAACAATTTCCAAATTCATGCATTGCTATCAAAATATCAACCACCAAATATGATCCTGTCTAACTAGAAACCCCAATGACTTCTTGCATAAAAAACTAACAGAATGAAACCTTATAAGCACAGAAGGTTAGATTTATCAATGTTTGGAATTGCATCATTCTTACCAAGCTTTGTCTCCACGAGAATTATTGGCACACCAGGTGCATAATGCTTCAGTTCAGGTATCCACTGAAAAATAAAACTCAGTGTTAGCAAACAAGAAGTCGAGATAAGAAGCAACAGAAGTTTGTTACAGGAGCCATCTGAGAACCTCAGGAGAAGGCAACTCTTGCCAACACCTATGTACAGGGAGAAAAACAATGGAAATGCTTCTCATAATTTTAGGGAATTGATTAGTGGTGAAATGAACAAATATGCTACGGACAAAATACATGGTAGAGAAAGACACAATGCAGAACAAGAGCCCATCAGAAATAGTGTATTTATCATACTTTGACACAATATAGTGACACAAGAGTCCCAAACTCATGTAGGGTCAAGCATGTCCTCTAACAATTCAAATGGAACACGTCACCGAATAAATTGTTTTTTGCCGGTCCAGTGCATTTTCTACTCAAGTATTATCTCCAGTTCCTTTACTCAAGTCAATCTCTTTGGCATATTATAAGGTCATTATAACTCATACAAGATATTTTATCACAGATCCTCAGGTAAATTCAAACACCACACAGATACCAAACCACACGCTTCCACAAAACATCTCCAAATGTAACAAATGCAGCAAACAATCTACTCATTGGAAGCAAAAATGGCAGCGGTGAATCAAAGCAGAGACAACATCAAGAGCCAACCACGCAACACACTCACTCACCGCTATCGCCGATCAGGAGCAGCTTGGCTTGTCTTCTCTCCGTGTCTTCCCGCCCCCCTCGGATGGAACCTCCCTCCCTTGCTTCCTGCTTGGTGTGTCCTCCCCACGAGCGCATAATCTTTGCCATATATATTGGTAGCCAAGCGGCAACGGATCATGTGGAAATCTCGAGGCTAGGGGAGAGAGGGACAGACAAATCATGCGAAAATGTTTCCATACAAAGGCGCTGGATCCCGTGCGGATCACGTACAATTTGGCGAGGCTAGGGGAGATATTGTGTGGATGGTATGGTGGGGGAAACCGAGCTAGGGTCGTCAAATGCGGTGGAGAAGCACTGGATTTGGTGCACTGACGTTGGATTTGGCGGAGTCTGGATATGGTGCACTGGCGTTCGTCCCAACGGCTGGAATGGAGCGGGGAGATCGGGAGATGGGTGACGAATTGGCTCATCCCGGCAGCTGGAATCGAGCGAAGAGGTCGGGAGATGGAGACCGAACGAGAGGAGTCGAGAGATGGGGAGCGAACGAATGACTGTGGCAGACGAATGAATGAGATGTGTGCGATCGGACGGCAATGCTTTGTGCGGGCAAGCAGGAGCGATCGGATGGGCGATCTGCGGCCAGTCGTCCGACTGTGACAGATGAAGAATTCTTTTGATTCTTTTTAAATAGTAGAGATAGAGATTGCTTAATTTCCTGACGCGGTGAAAGGATTTTCTTGCCACGGAACTAGTTTGTTCTCTTAGTTTCAACGGACAAATCACCTTGTCAGGCAGAAACGGAGCTTCATGTACATGTAAATCCGAGTCCAGAATACCATGCATGCATAATTATTTGTTTTTTCATGAACTTTATGGAGCTTTCTTTTTCATTAACGAGGGAAAATGACACCATTTATTTTATTCATTAGACAGTGAAAAGCAAACATACTGCTTGTGACATCAACCCGACAAACACATATCGTATCAGGATTCAGAAGGAAAACAAAAACTCACGGCTCGCAGGCACGCATAAATATTACATGCAATTTATTCTTTATAGTATTATATAGGTGAATGTATCTTTCACGTAGGTGCAACCAATAGAGAATATATAGTTAGTAGTGGTTGTTCTCCCAGAACTGTGATTGGAGCCAATCTATGAGTTTCTTTTCGACCTGAAACGCCCTGGCCAAAACATCATCCGAGATCGGTGGCATTGATCCAAACACTGCATTAGCAATGGTAATAACCCCAGGATTTTGGCTGCTGAGTGATGACAACGCAGCTGCTGGCTTGTCATGCGCTAGGTTCATTTGGAAGTGGATCATTGCCTTAGGGAACACGAACACATCACCTTTCTTAACCACCTTGGAGAAGAGCCTGTTGGGGTTGGACGTGACAAAGCCAAGGTAGAGTGTTCCCTCGAGCACGGTGAGGAGCTCAGTGGCACGGGGGTGTACGTGCGGTGGGTTCACTCCCAAGGGCGCATAGTCGATGCGCGCCAGTGAGATGCCGAGGGTGTTCAGGCCAGGGAAGTTCATCACATTGATGTTGGTGACGTTGGACCCAACCTTGCTACCCATAGTATTCCTAGGCTGGCCGATTATCCTGGCATCATTGAAGAAGTCATCCGAGGTGACAGCCATTGGGTCCTTGCAAGCAAATCCATTTACTAGCACTGCATGCATAGAACAAGTAACATGTATACACAAAGCTCAGAAAGTAGCTAGTAAATATGCATGTTTTGGGTAAGTTGAAATAATATATAGTTTGTTTTATTGCCACCACGAAGAAGACACAATTTCAATTGTGACCAGTGATATGCTACAAGAACATTACAACATCACTGGAATTCTTGACATACCAGGTGATTTCATGTCGGCGACACAGAAGTCTTGGAGGGGGCTAGGATCATAGGCGACTGCCTGCCACGAGGCCAGCGCAAGAAGGGCAGCGAGGAGAAACAAGGACGAAGAGGAGGCCATTGTATTCTCTAGTAGCTAGCTCCTGTGTTTATCGTTTGGGTGAGATGCTTTGGCCATGAAGGGGATGGATGTGCTTATATAGCTCCTGTGTGGTGGCATCGCTTGCATGTGAGCTACACAAAAATTCAAGTGCGTGGAACTGACCAACGGATTGAAATAGTCCATGCTGGCTGCAAGAACATAATTGCTGATTAAATGTTTCATCTATGTCCACCAACTTCTTAGGTTTCCTTTAAAAATATATATACATATATCTGCTCTACTATATGTAACCCTCAGTCATAAAAGATTATCGTTTTAAGTTACATGCAATCAACACATTTAAACTTTGATCATCAATATATTTTTGAATATTTCGATTGAATTTTTGGAAATAGTATAGCTAGATTTATCTTAAATCTTAGTTTCATAATATTACAAATTTGTTATGTTTTGCATATATTTATACTAGAAATTAGTAGTCAAGTACGTGGAACTGACCAACGGATTGAAATAGTCCCTGCTGGCTGCAAGAACCTAATTGCTGATTAAATATGTCATCTATGTTTACTAACTTCTCGGATTTCCTTTACAAATATATATACACATATCTTATCTACTAGCTAATCTCCATCGTGCTTGATGTAACCCTCTAGTCATAAAAAGAGTGTCGTTTTGAGTTGTATGTAAGCATCACGTTTAAACTTTGATCATCAATATCTTTCTAAATATTTTAATTGAATTTTTGAAAACGGTATGGCTATATTTGTCTTAAATAGCAGTTTTATAATAATACAAATTTGATATGTTTTACATATAATTTATACTAGAAATTACTGATCAAAGCAGTACGTACGTTTGTGACCAAGTCAATGTCCAAACCGATAAGCCACGTAACAATGCTGGATTGCAACACTACTTACATGGTACGGAAAAGTCATCATGCATTGTCCAGTTCAGTCAGTCGTCGTACATTACCCATACTATTTAATTCAGTCGGTTAGGCTACTACTTGTGGAGGTTTCTACAGTAGTGAAAAAGTATTTTGGACGACTGAGTAGCAGTTATGATAATTTGATGTGCCACCTAACAATATATGGTGGGTTGCAACCACTAATTATATGGTACAGAAACGTCATCATCCATTGTCCAATTCAGTTGATTAGGTTACTTCTGATGGAGGTTTCTAAACGTGAATTACTCAGCCATATGGGATGTTTTGCTGACATGGGAAAGGATTAAAGCGAAGAGACAAATATAAGACTAGGAAACTTGTGTAGACATTGCACTGTGATACCTATTGATAATATCTACAACTTTGTAATTGAAATTTTTTTTATTTGAATTTGTTTAAGTTACCAAAAAGTGATTAGAAATTTCAGATCTGAAATTTATAATCATTTTTTTTTACATTTAACGGATTCAAATAGAAAATTGTTCAACTACAAAGTTAGATACAACTTTTATAAAGATCATCTACATCAAAGATTATATAAATAAGTTATGAATTTTTCTTTGAATATTATTTGCGGGACATATGACATATTGATATGCGGAGTGCCGATAGGCCTTAGGTCCACTGCCGCATAGCATGTCGGCACACAATATGCCGACATATCCCTAATCGATACTCCACGTGTCAACAGTTACCTGCTTCTACAAATATCGGATTTTAGGTATTATCTTTACAATTTTCTAATAAAATATTATTATTATTTTTTAAATCCATCCACGTGTACCTAAGAGCTGATAATGTGAAGCATATTGCTGACGCGCGGAACTTTTAATTAATGATCTTGTGTGTGCACCTAAACACAACAACCTACCATCTCGTCTAATAATCTTGCTTGTGCACCTAAACACGTCGGATCACTGACGTTTCCAACGTTGAGTCGGTGACCACTCACCATTTTTCCAGGAGTGGTTAGTTGCACGCAATCCACGTATCCAATAGATGCATGCATAACAATGGATGCGTAACTATTTGCTCCTGTCAATTTTATATCGCCAAAGGAAGCTAAGTTTGAACATGAAATGTTACATGCTTGTACATCACCATCTCCTCTCAGTTTTTCAGAATTTTTCAAAACTTCTAGATATGCTAAATATTTTTCTCATCACAAACTATTGGGGAGGATAAGGAACCCACCCCTAGAATAGTATCAGGCAAATCTAGGACCAGTTCTAGCTATCTAGATAGTCAGCCTTTTCAGACTCGTTCAAAACATAATTACCTCACTGCTTCTCTTGCTACAGTACGCAGATACCAGCAATATTATTGTGAAATAAACAACTGTTAAGATTGATCATGGCGGGAGGGTCGGCAAGTCCATGCCATAAAAAAAGGGCCCTGTGTTTTTTTTTTTAGTCTGTGGCCTCTAGAACCAAAAGCTGAACTAAACAACCTGATTTTGGAAATCGAATATTAGGATCAAAAGCTGTATTTAGTACTTAGAATCCACAGACTGATACGAAGTTACTATTGAAGATTATGGGAGATGATGTTATAATCAAATTTAGTTTCAAAAGTTGACCATTTGGGGCATGCTATTGGATGTGGCGTCACCAAATGGGCCATGTCAAGGCCCATGGCGTGGCAGACACCAGCAATGTTTTTTTTTTGAAATTTATTAGTAGATCCCACCTAATTTTATTACAAAATAAACCATTTGAGTCGCACCAAAGTCCATAGTGTGCAAAAATCAGGCCACAACACCAAGGCCATGGGTAACAAGGTCACGTCCAGGCCTATGGTGGCCAAGTGATCTAGTTTTGAAAATAAGTTGGAGAAAAGTCTACAATATTATTTTTATTAAAATAGTTTTAAAATGAAAATAATTCCACTTCGATCTGCTTGAATCAATACGGGAGGTAGAATGCAAGTCCTTATGATTTGGTTTAAATTTGAAATACTATATTATATCGTATAAATTTGAAGAGCAATCTCCTAAACCCAGCTGTGGGATAGAATGGGATCAGTTATGGTTTGTATTTGATACGAACCCTTCTACATCTCTAGAATGTTGATTTTGTCTCTTAGTCATCATTATTCTATTTTCCCTTTGAATCTTAGGCAGTAAATCCAATTTTGTTGAACAATTATATCTTCATTAAATGCACTCCTAAAATGTAACATTTATCAAATGTTAAATAGCCCAGGCAGTACAAGTCATACCAACCATCAAAGATGTTGTCCTTTTTTGTTTTTCTTTTAGCTACAACTTACTTTGTAACTATAGGAAAAAGGACAATTTTTGCCTACTGGCTTTAATAAAGCTGTTAGGAAAATTAGATACAAGAGGCATGATATTTTACATGGTAAAACCCTCCAATGCAAAGGGGGAGATAAATCTTTATTATGATGGAACAGAGTACAAGTACAAGAGTATGTCTATATTTATAGGTGTTTTTTTAAAGTTGTATCCGACTAGGATTGGAATTTTATCTCTTCGAGGTATTATCCAACAAACATCATATTGACCCAAAATCCCTACAAAAAAGATCTCCATTTAAAAATTGTCTCCACAACCCTAAGGGCTACTAAACACCATGAATACCTATTAAAACCAAGCAATGCTTGAACTTAGTATGAGAAAGTGACTTTGGTAAGCATATTTACGAGATTATCATTAGTATGTATCTTTCACACAATAACTTGTCCTTGAGCAACAATGTCACGAATAATGTGGTGCTTGATATCAATGTGCTTGGTTTTGGCATGAAACATGTCATTCTTGATCAAACAAATAGCACTATGGCTATCACAATAAACAAATTAATATCCTGCAGAGTACCAAGTTCAGAAACCAGACCTCGCAACCAAATATCTTCCTTGACACCTTCACTACCTGAAATATACTCTACTTCAGTAGTGCAAAGAGCAGTAACAGACTGAAGAGAAACTTTCCAACTAACAGCTGAACCGCACAGAGAGAAGATATATCCAGAAATAGACCTTCATTTATCAAAATCAGCAACATAATTGGAGTCAGCAAACCCAATAACGTTATCTGTCTTCACCTTATTCTTATCAAATATCAAGCTAAAATGAGAAGCCTTTCAAGGAAGAATGCACTAAATAACGTTCCAATGTTCTTTGCTAGGATTATGCATAAATCTATTAACCACACTAACTACATGAGCTAAATCTTGTCTAGTGCAAATCATAGCATACATGAGATTTTCAACTGCACTGACGTAAGGAACATGTGACATATAATCTTTATCTTCTTCATTAGTAGAACATTAATTTGAAGATAATTTAAAGTGTGAAGAAAAAGGTGTAGAAATAGGCTTGTAATTACTGAGATTAAATCTGTCAAGTATCTTCTCAATGTAACTTTTCTGAGATAGAAATAATTTACCAGCCTTGAGATCACGCTGAATTTCCTGTTTCGCATGCGGGGAACTTGCGTTTAGTTGTATATGTATAGCTTTGAATGTTATATTGCGGGCGTGCTAGTATACCATTGTATACGAAGAAATAGAAGACAATTGTAATCAAAGCACGTAACTTTATTCATTCAATCTCAAATTCATAAAGTACAATTTCTTATGAATACAATGTCACACACGAGTACAACGCACACGCTATCTGACTACTTCTGGCGACTGTGTCTTCTGGTTCCCGGGGCTTCGTGAGGCCACTGGTTAATTACGTCTGGCTCTTCCAGACAACCTCCGATTAAACTGCTTTGCGCTAGCCATCAGTAGGTTGTCTCCAAGTCTGTAAGGCTGTAGTCACATACATCACAGACCAAGCCAAGTAAGCATCAGAAAACAAAACAGTAGAAAAGATGGGACAAACAGTCTAGCATGAGCTTTATGGACTGTCTATATGTCCCGGACCCTCATCGGCCACACAGGCCTCAAAAACTGCAGCCCCTCATCATCGGTCGTAGCCTCAGGAGCTAAAGGGAATAGGGGAAGCAAGAGTTTAGATGACTAGCAGTCTACCAGCTGCAACCCGAAGGGAGCCCGATGAAGTGCGCAACATCTAAACTTTTAGCTACAACCTCTACCCCTTAATGCACATTCGAATCTCAGTTGCAAGCCCACGAAGGCCTCACAAAGTCATCGGCCAACTCCCACAGTAACTAGTCATGAAGGCGATTACCACATAGGCGGGCCACAAAGGCGAAGGGTGATAACAAGCCACACAGCCCCTCAGGTAACAGCTACAACAACTGCCAATTTCACCATCCATCACAGAAAATAGCACCTAAGGTAGTCATCATGGCGATATACACTCAGCCTGACGACGCTCAAAAAAACCCCCTGATTGTGCCAGTCATAACAGTACCCAAGTTTCCAGCCAAACAGGCATGTTAACCGCAAAAAATGTGAGTTGGCTACTGGCGTATTCTCTAGACGATGGTGCTCAGATCAAGTGTTCAAACATGACAACAGATCATTCACCCAACGGTGCTCAAGCGCGACCGCATTTGGACACCCTGCCGGCAAACCGGCGGCTCTCTGACTTCGTGCCAACGGCCTATGAGCATTACAGTAAATAGAAAGGAGGGGCAACAACATGTATATGCCCACTGAACTCATCGCACCCCACATGCCTTCACAACCATAGTGCAAAGCATCGGCCGAATCTCACCATAGCACCAGACTATCTTCCCGGACATGGCACGATAGCCGAATTTCATCACAGCACCGAGAACATCCGCCATCCAACTCATAGCACTATCTCACCCAAAGCAACAACGCTGCCGGTCAAGACCAACATAACAATGGCCGCTGGCCAATACCAAAAGATCACAGATCACAACACCTCTACGAACGCGGCACAGCAGCCGGATTTCATCACAGCACCGAGAACACTACTCAGCCAAATAATAACACCATCTCACCCAAAACAACAGCGCCGCCGGCCAATACCAAGGCAAAAGAACAACAGCCGCTGGCCAATACCCAAAAAACACAAATCACAGCACCTTTCGCGGACGCGGCTCATCAGCAGGCCGGATTCACCACCAAGCAACAAGAACAACCACCGCCAAATCACTATCTGGCAATCTCACAACATTACAGCACAACATCCTCCCACGGACGCGTCATGATAGCGGTCGGATTCAATCACGAACGCCCTAGCATAGGCCAGCACCCGCACGGACACGGCGCCGAAGCGCCAGCCGACCACTTTTGCAGCAGCAAGAGGGGAAAGGAAGGAGGCAGCTATTGCGGAGGCCTACTGACGAGGACGACGGCCATGGCTCCCCGACCAAGCAAAATCGACGACCAAGCGAAAATTGAAACAGCGAGCTTTCTCCCCTCTCTCCTCTCCTCTCTCTTCTCTCTCTTCTCTCTCCCTCAGATCCGCCGCCCCCCACTTCCCACGAGCACCCTCCCGAACTATATAGCCGGTGGCTAGGGTTCCCATGCGGAAAGAACGGATCGGGGCCACTCGGATTTTTGGGGGAAAGGATAGGAACGGGGGAGAGATAAGCACAAGGAGCTGGCAGCGATGCAGCTCGGTATGGCCCAAGCGTAGCCGGGGCACAGTGCTCGGTTTGATCCCGGGAAGTAGAGAGGAGGAGGGAAGAAGAGAGAGCAGGAGAGGGGAGGTGAGCGACTCGGGCTCAGGCGCAGCTGAGCCGGCGAGCGCGAGGAGCAATGCGGCGCGGTGAGAGAGAAGTAGAGGCAACATGGTGAGAAAGAGGCGGAGGCGGCGTGAGCGAGGGGAGAAGAGAAACAGGAGCACGGCGCCCCCTAGGGCAGGCATGGCCGGGGCGAATATAAGGAGAGGGGAGCTGGGCTGGGCCGGCCTGGCAGAGACAGGAGGAGATGGAATGGTCGGGCCGGCCCAAAGCTGGACGGGCTTTCTCTTTTTTTTTTCTTTTCTTTTTTCTCTTTTTTATGTATATGTATATGTGTATGAAATTAAAATGTGTGGATATATGACAAAATGCAGTCGTACATTTCCATACTGAGAATTTTCTTTGCACGATCAAGATCTTTCATCTCTAATTCATGACTAAGTTGAACCTTCAACTGATCAATTAATGACTTGTCATGAGAAGCGATGAGCATATCATCAACATAGAGCAACAAGTAAATGAAAGATCTATTGGAAAATTGTTTGAATTAAACAAAATTATCATAATTGCTGCAAGAATATTGTTGTGCAATCATAAATGAATCAAACCTTTTATAACACTGCCTAGGAGCTTGTTTAAGACCATAAAGAGATTTCTTCAAATGAGAAACTAAATGTTCTTTTCTAGGAGTAGCAAAACCTTCTGGTTGTGTCATAAAAAATCTCCTCTTCTAAATCTCCATGTAAGAAAGCAGTTTTTAACATCATGTTGTTCTAATTCTAAATCAAATAAAGTAACAAATGCAAACATCACTCGAATGGAAGAGTGACGTACAATGGGAGAAAAAAATTCATTGAAGTCAATACCTTCCCTTTGGTCCCCCACAACAAATAAATACCTTCGCTTTGGTCCCCCGCAAAAAAAAAACTTCCCTTTGGTCAAAAACTTTTACTACTCAATGGGCTTTCCATCTTGCAGGTTCAATTCCAAAAATACCTTCCTTCTTACTATAGATCCATTTGCGCTTTAAATATTGTTTACCTTTTGGAAGCTCAACCAAATCCCATGTACGATTTTTATGAAGGCTCTCAATTTCTTCATTCATAGCTGTCAACAACTTAGAAATTTTTTCACATGAGATAGCTTTAGAATAAGAAGGTTCAACGGTATCATGAATATCTTGTGTAGTAAGAAGTGCATAACAGGCCATATTATCAGTGTCACGATATCTAGCAGGCTATTGAATATTCCTTCATGTTCTATCTCGAGCAATACTGATTATTATTATCAGCAGACACTGAATCATAAATTAGTTGTGGTGTAGGAGCAACGGAAGAATCATTATTAATGGTAGGCCAAACTATCTCAAATTCTGTGTTTCTAGTAACAACTTCAGAAATTTCAGATTCAATTATGGATGAACTACCCATATTATCATTGCCTGATGAGAGTAAAACATCTTCATTAAAAGTAACATCATGACTAACGATCAATTTATGAGGATTAAAACATCATAAATGATATCCTTTGATACCCAAACCATATCCAACAAATATGCATTTTTTATCTAGGCTGTAATTTTTCAGTGTTAACATGGGCATAGACTGGACAACCAAAAATTACCAAATTGGAATAATTAACTGGTTTACCTGACCAAACTTCTTTTGGAATCTAAAAATTAATGGAGAAATTTGGAGAGCGGTTGATTAAATAAATGACTTTAGCAACAGTCTTAGCCCATAAATCATGCTTATTCCATAGGCCTGCATTTGAAAGCATGCAACAAGCTCTTTCTAGAAGAGTGTGATTCATGACACACCATTTTACTGAGGAGTTCCTGGAACATTCAAATGTCTTGCAATACCATGACTATCACAAAATCTATCAAACTCATTTCCAATCCATTATTGGTTCTAATTTTCTTAATTTTTTCTGTCAGTTTGATTTTTCACCCAAGCTTTCCACTTTTGAAACACTTAAAAATCTTCATTCTTATGCTTCAAGAAATAAACCCAAACATTGCTAGAAAAATTATCCATGAATGTTATCATGTATTCACATCCACCAAAAGAACAAAATTTAGACTTTCCTCAAAGATCAGAATCAATATAATCAAGAATTCCTATAGTTTGATGAGTTACAGTACTAAAACTGACCTTCTTTGTTTGCCAAAGACACAATGCTGATAGAAATCAAGTTTGCTAATATTATCTAAAAGACCTTTCTTAGATATGAGATGCATACCTTTCTCACTCATATGATCCAAATCCATATGCAAAAGTTTGGTGTTGTGTGGATCCGATGCAATAGTAGAAATAGTAGCAATACTTGTAATTGTAGATCCTAGAAAGTGATAAAGACTATCGATTCTATTGGTTTTCATCATAACAGGGTTTCCTTTCGAAATATTGAGAACATCATTTTCACCGACGTATTTATATCCCAAGAATTATGTGGTGCCCAAAGAAATAAGGTTTCTTTTCATTCTGAGAACATGACAAACATTTCTAAGGACCCTAATAGTGACATCATATGTTTTGATTTGAACGGAACCGCTTCTAACAATTTCAAGTGGAGACTCATAACCAACCACAACTTCACCACTACCAATAGGATCATAAGTAGAAAACCACTCTTTAGTTTGATTCCTCAAATTAGTAGTGTTGATTAGAGCCTCACCATCAGATTCATTTGCAACAAAACTACCCTCAATAGAATTTTCATTTTAAGTCTTATTACTTCTTTCTGTTTTGTTTTTCAACTTGCAAGATTGAGAAATATTATGATTATTTTTCTTGCAATAACGGCAAAATAAACTAGATTTATGGTCTCTTGATTTATATTTGTACTTGATCTGGAAGAATTGCCTTTATGTGATGATCTACCTCTAACAATTAAACATTCAACTTTAACTTAAGAATGAGAAGCAACATCAAATTTCTCCTTGGACAAGAAATTTGATTTAACATTCTCAAAACTAAGAGTGACATGATTGCCATAGAGTATAATTTCCTTGAAGTGTTCAAAGGTAGCATGCAAAGAGACAACAAAAAGAATAGCCTTATCCTCATCATCAATTTTCAAATCTAACTTCTTTGGATCAATGATGAGCGAATTAAACTTATTAAGATGAGACTGGATAGAGGTATCTTCTACCATGCAAATCGTGTACACACGTTCTTTGAGACACAACTTATTGGCTAGATTTTTCTTTATGTACAACGTCTTCAATTTCTTCCACAATGAGATCATAGTTGTCTCGTCAATGACTTCACGTAGAATATCTGTAGACAAACTAAGTTGTATGACTGAGAGTGTTATATCATCCAATTCCTCCCATTTGTTGTTTGACATATCCGCGGTTTAGCATGTCTTGAATAACATCGCACTTTCAGATTTAATTTAATTCCTAAATATGGCATGAAGATGAATAGAAGGACTAGCATTATCATGCAGTAAGAGTCTATCTTAGACATATATCTCTCTAATATTTCAGAACAAAAACAACAGCAAACCAAGCAAGATGAGCACGATGGATTATGGTGAATGTACCCGCCGGTAGCGTGAGACGCAGAGGCCCTTGTGATGTCAGTGCAATGATGATGAAGAGGACACAGACCATGACGATGATCAGGTAGCAGAACGCGAGTGCTTGACGGCGATGGGGAAGCTGTTCGCAAGCAGTCGCACAGAGAGCTTCCAAAAAACCTTATTCGCCCTCTCTCAATACAGGATCCCAAGGGATGACAGATTCCAGAGACTTGCTCTCCCGATCGTCGATGCACACTAGAGCAATGGGACGAAGTAGACTATGTGCAGTGGCGCAATGGAGAGGAAGAGGCAAAACCCTAATTGCATGTGTGTCCTTTTTGTGGCGGCGACTGACAGATTTATATAGGAAATACCGTGTGGTCAAGACGCGCCACCATCAGACTCAAATATGTGCCATGATCGGACTCTTGACCGACATGATTTCTATATATAATCGTGAACCATTTTACCACACAGCAAAAAGAAGAAAACTGCAAAATGAAGATACCACCCCCGCCTGGTTGGCCCAGCGAGGTGAGCGAGCACGCACATATGGCTTTCTAGTTCTCTCCTCCACATGTGCTCAAGCGGGTGAAGGACACAACTCCTTATAACTTGGTCTCCCTCCACCTCCACTAGCAATGTGGTACTAAAAGCCACCGCCTCCACTTTCTCTAATGGACCTTTGAGATTATTGTGAATTATTGTTAAAATAAAATGGGCCTAGCCCAGAATATTCTAACAACACGTAGTGCCTTTCAAACGCCAACTTGTGTGAGAACAACTTTCATCTGAACCTACTATATGGAAAAAACTGATCTTGCCATCAAACTTCTCAATGTCAAATTTAATAGAGCTCTAGAATAGGAACTATTGTACATTTCTGCTCAAGTTTGATGTAAGGAATGACAGTTATAGACACAAACACGTGTTTCGAAAATGGTGCAGAAACTTCAGGAGGCGAGAAGTCAATCTTTCAAGCTAAATTTAGTCTTGAAAAATTTGCTGAACCCGATATAATCAGGGAGAAACAGATGTAACATTTTCTGTAGATATCCGTAGAGTCAAAAAAACGTCAAAATCAGAGTCCGTATGCAAAAATTATGCCTATTTTTACTGAAGTCACTTCGGATCTCCTTTGGCAAATTCTGTCATCAATGATGGGTCAAAATTATGACCCGTCACTAATGACTATCGGCAAGAAGGTTAAAAGGATAAAACTTCCGGCTTCATCACAATACACGCGAGGGTGTAGTGGTAAGGGATCTACGTGCGCGAGGGGAGGTTGCGGGTTCAATACCCATGCAACGCAGAGTATAAAAATATGTGAAAAATAGTAAGTAACCCGTAGCGAGTGGTGATAGCCCCTGCATTGGCATGATTTAGATGGAAAAAAATATTTTTAAATTTTTTCATGTCTAAAAAATATGACAAACGTTTATTAGCCATTAGTGATGTATTAAGATTACGATCCGTTATTATCGTGACCTGTCATTGGTGACCTTCATAAGTAACAGGTCACTATTATAACTCATCATCGATAACTAGTTATTAGTAACGTGTTCGGAGTGACAGGTGAGATCACCTGGTTATCATCTGTCACTGAAGATATATATATATATATATATATATTACGTAGTGAGCGGGAGTGTGCCATTGCTACGTGGCACGCGCATGCTTCCCATGACTACGATTTTTTGTGTGTGAGCTTGACGAATTACGACGCGAGCACGACCGCATTTTGCCTGTTTCCTCAAATTAATTGGGCCATGCATGCAGGAACTGGAATCCGAAAATGAATGAACGCCGAATGGAACCAAAGAAACTAGCGGACGCTCAACCCCGACGCTGTCGTGTTATTAACGGACCATGACGAACTCAACTCGGAGATGAAGGGGGAAGGAACCAAAAGGGAGGGAGGGAGGGTCTGCTGCCGGCATCGGCGGTGGCGAGGGGGAGACGTGGTCGCTGGGACTAGGGTGGACCAGCGTATCTCGCGGCGAAAGGATTTTTATTCTTGCCTCGGAACTAGTTTGTTCTTTTAGCTTCAACCAACAAATCACCTTGTCAGGCAGAAACGGAGCTTCATGTACATGTAAATCCGAGTATTGAAATACCTTGCATGCACAATCATTATTTATTTCATGAACTTCATGGAGCTTTCTATTTCGTTAACGAGGGAAAAGAACACCACATATTTTATTCATTAGACATTGAAAAGCAAACATACTGCATCAGCATATTATGACATCAACCCGACAAATACACATCGTGTCAGGATTCAGAAGGAAAACAAAAACTCACGGCTCGCAGGCACGCATATGTATTACATGCAATTTGTTCTCCCAGAACTGGGATTGGAGCCAATCTATTAGTTTCTTTTCACCTGAAATGTCCCGGCCAAAACATCGTCCGAGATCGGTGGCTCTGATCCAAACACCGCATTAGCAACGGTAATAACCCCAGGGTTTTGGCTGCTGAGTGATGACAACGCAGCTGCTGGCTTGTCATGCGCTAGGTTCATATGGAAGTGGATCATTGCCTTTGGGAATACGAGCACGTCACCTTTCTTAACCACCTTGGAGAACAGCCTGTTAGGGTTGGACGTGACAAAGCTAAGGTAGAGTGTTCCCTCGAGCACGGTGAGTGAAACGTTCCGGGTTATCCATGGTGTTTAAAACTTTTATTATAGTAGTCTATGTATCAGTCGCTGGTAAATAAAAGTCTTACCTCGACGTCGGAGGGGAGAAGGAGACTAAAGGGGAGCCGGGAGGCCTACCTCGACGTCGGGGTGATGGTCCATGGTGACGAGGGCGCACGGCGCGATAGCGCAGGCTCCTCAGTGTTAGGGTGCTTTTAGGAGTGGAGGTGTCGGCTTTCTCGACGTCGGGGTGGTGGTCCTCAGCGACAGCAGCGGTGGACGAGGGCACAGTGCACGGCAACACGGGCTCCTTGGCGTCGAGGAGGAGGCAGTGAGCTCCTCGGCGTCACAGTGGTGGTCCTCGACGAAGGTGACAGTGGATGATGGCGCAGGGTATGGTAGCGCAGGCTCCTCAGTGTCGGGAGGTGATTCGGCAGAGGGCACAAGCTAGAAAGGGGAAATTTTTCTAAAGTGTCAGAGGGAGCGGGCTTCAAGCACTTTTATAGAGGACTTTCACTGCCGGCTCAAGATGACGATCGGCAGTGAATGTGGATCTTCACTGCCAGCTCAATAGGACAACCATCAGTGAAATATATTTTACTGCTGGCCCAATAAGTGCACCGGCAGTGAAACAACTTTCACTGCCGGTTGAATATGTTTAGCGGCATTGAAACCCCTTTCACTGCAGGTGCGGGGTGCAAAAAAATTGATTTAGCTGCCCGCGCGCAAAGATTCGAACCCACGACTTGCCCCAAGTATGACCGAATAATTAAATCGCTGCACTACTCAAGTGTTTTCGGTTGAGTTTATACTATCTATAATTATTAACATTCTGTTGTCCTAAAATCCTAATATTGTTTATTTAAATTTGAACTTCCTATATACCAAAATTAAGTTTTGTATATACCTAAATTTCATGGTTCAATTTTCGAATTCAATAAAAAATTAAAATAAATATGTTCATACCAAAGTTTCTGTATTGGGGCTTGCTATATACCTTAATTTCATCGATAATATTTTAAATCATTAAAAATTGAAAATAAATATGCTCATAACTATAGCTAATGTAAATCATCTAATATGGAAATAGCAACATGATAGTGCTATTGCTAATTCATTAAAAATAAAAAAAATAGTAATAGATAGCAATAATGCTTGTACTATTGCTAATTCATTAAAAATTATATGCTCAATAATAAAAACATCTTCCACTGTAAACTACAAATTGAAGCTTCCATAACGTAAGTGAGGTATAATTGCATCTAAAATAAATTCATACATAGTAATTAATACAATTTAACTACTTTATCTTAACAATTCACCCTTCATTATGATCACAGCGTACACATGGATGTTTGTTGATGTCTTCCATGGGATCTAGGTCGACATCCTCTCCGAAAGGAGGTAGGGCGTCGAATTGTTTGTAGTCTTCCTTGTCAACAACATTATCCACTTCGACAATCCTTCTTTTTCCTTGAAGAACCACGTGGCGCTCTTCCTTGTTAGCCGGGTCTGGATGCTTAACATAGAAGACCTACATAATATCATTCACCATGGATAATATCCTGAGCTCTCGTATAAAGTGTATAGCCATTTATATCATATCCTTGGAATGTGAGGATTATAATTAACAGTTCGTGAGCCAACAGATTCAACTGAGCACACTCTATCTGTCTATCCATCACCCGTCTACATAACTAGGTGCCAAAATGATTTTGGTGCTCTCGTGCGATCCAAACATCAGACTTCCTTGGGTTTATGGTGCATACCATCTTCTGGTGTTCTTCAACATACGGGTCCACTAAAACTGATTATTGTAGAACTATGAAATGTGCTTGCGTGAATGAAATAGGGTCATTAGTGTAGAATGAGTTTGCACCTATCATCTCTTTCCCCTGTAGCCTCCCCTCATGGCGAGATACATGCACACCAATCCTGGATATGTTGCCAAGGGCTGGCCAATCCTGGATTGTTATGAACAGCATTGCGCATAGGGTGAAGTTCTCTCATTTGTATGTATCTCATACCTGCACACCATCATTCCATAGTACTACAAGATCTTCCATTAATGGTTTCAAATAGACATTGATATCGTTGCCAGGTTCATACACAACCAAGGAGAAAGGTTGCAGATAGATAGAGTCAAAGGCCAAGTGCTATGACTACTGCTCATGTTGCCGAATGAATTCATCCCATCCGTACTCAACCCAAATCTTATATTCCTCACATCTTCTGCAAAGAGCTCCTTATATTTCCTATCGATGTTTCTCCACTGCGTAGAATCAGCGAGGTGTCTCAACATTCCATCATCGATGTGCCATCACATCAGTTCAACATGCCTTTTGTTCGCACAAGGGGGACTATAGGAAAATACCACATCACCTTGATGGGAGGTCTTTTCTTCTTTCCTTCACCACTGATATCACCACCACCGCGCTTGTACCGTGCTGCACCACAGATGAGACACGCTTCCAAGTCTGCATGCTCTCCGCGATACAACATGCAATCCTTTGGATATGCATGTATTTTCTATACTTTCAACCCCAATGGACATACAACCTGCATGGCCTGATACGTATTTTCTGATAGCACATTTCCCTTTGGAAGTAATTTCTTCAAAAACAGTAACAATTCAATGAAGCTTATATCAGACCACCCATTGCTTGCCTTCAATTATAGCAGTGAAAGTACGATATGCAAATTTGTGTGCTCCTTCTCATAGCCCAGGAACAACGGTGTTTTAGAGTCCTATACCATATGCTAGAACTTTTGAAACTATCTTTCGTTGGTGAAGTTCCCCTCCCCATCGTGCAATATCTACTCCAGATCATCGGCGTCAGCATCGACCAACATCTCCTCTAGATCATCATAGACCAACGTATCTCCAATAGACGGCATATCGGTGTATTCGTCAGCTGGCATATTGGTGCACAAGTCTTCATCTTCTCTGCCAATGTATTACCCTTTCTATACGATACAGCTTCACCATGCTCGATCCAACAAGTATAGCAATGCAAAAAGCCCCTTGGCATCAAGTGGGAATGTATCTGTTGGGTGGTGAAAAACTTCTTCTTGTTCTTGCAATTGAGGCATGGATAACATATGTATTGAGACTGTGTATTTGACTTGTGCGTCGTGATTGCTACCAGGAAACACTCCACACTGTTCTTGTACTCTGCGCTCACACGACTCGCATCATACATCCATCTTCTGTCCATCTACAATTATATCATTATAGTAAATCCAAATTCATAACATCTAGAAGATTTTGCAATCACCAACAAATAAATTACCTCACCATCTCCTATCGGTAATTGGCACGGGTTAGAGGAACTGCCTTTTGTATGCTTTCACGTCCGCTTCCGATGAGTGTTTATTGGTATCATCCCTAGAAATTTTCATTATTATTCAACCCTTATATAGGAAAAATTATGTAAAAATAAAAATAAAGATGCTCATACATAAAGTTTCTATGTTGGAGCTTGCTAATTAAATAAAATATAAAAATATAATTGTAGCTTGCTACATACCTACATATCACGGTGAAATTTTCCAATTCATTAAAAATCAAAATAAATATGCTCGTACCTAAATTTTTCATATTGGAGCATGCTAATTAATTAAAATATAAAAAATATAATTGGAGCTTGTTACATACCTAGATATTATGGCTAATTTGTCTAATTCATTAAAAATCAACCATAAATATGCTCATACAGAAAGTTCCTATATTGGAGCTTGCTAACTAATTAAAATATAAAAAATATAATTAGAGTTTTCTATATACCTTAATATCATGGCTAAATTTTCTAATTCATTAAAAAACAAAAATAAATATATTCATACATATAGCTAATGTAAAAGGATATTTTCCACCATAAGCTACTAATTGAAGCTTCCATACTATAAATGAGGTATAATTGCATCTACATTGTCTCAAAATATTATGGTCATAGGTTCATCTCCATCATTTCAAAATCTAGAGCAATGTAGCAATAAAATTCAACTAGAAATAAATTGGAGATGAAGTTACATACCTTGGAACACCTAGGGTATGAGGATTTCTCAAAATTTTGAAGCCACCAAGAACTTGGTGACAAAAATAGCCGTCACCGAGAAAGAATAGAGCTCCTCTCTGTTTTACTCGAGCATGAGAAAGGAGAGCATGACTTTTATATAGCCGAGATATCACTACCAGCTCATATAACCAGCAGGAGTGATACCTTGTTATCACTACTGGACAATGGCTTAAGCTGGCAGCGATGAGGGAGCTGGGCATCACTGCCGGCTCAAGCCATCGGTCGGCAGTGATGACCCTTATCACTGTCGATTCATAAGCCATGATGACTGATTCTTTCCACGCAGCTTATGAACCGACATAAAAGGCTAGTTCTGTAGTAGTGGCAAGGGAGGTGCTACAGAGGAAGGTATTTTTGGAGCACATGTTTTGCGTTTGTGATTTGATTGTGTTCCCCTCTCCCAAATCGATTCGGGTTGTGATTTTGATTTTGCGGTTTTGATTCAGTGGATGGGAAATCGGGGGATCGGTGTTCGCGCATGGAGGTGTGCGCAATTTTTCTCTCTAGTTTTTGTGTGGTTGTATTTTGATTGTGTTGCCCTCTCCCAAATCCACATGATGTTTTTGGGTTTTTGCTTTTGGGGCATTAATTGGGGGCATCGTTTGATTCCCCTTTTTATTTCCGCAGTTACATTGATTTGGAGTTAGGGTTCGAGGGATTACTTGTTGTGGAGAGGCATTATTGGGCTGGATGGTGAACAGCGACGAAGGTGAGTTTCAGAGGTGATTCAATGCTTTTTTTATCTGAACGAGGCAGGGATATCATATCATAATTGCAACTAGAGTAGCTTTGATTCTTCTACAAATTAATTTTGTTAAGTGCGTGAGAATGATGAGTGATGATTACCGAGAGGGGGATACTTTTGAACTTTTCATTAGAATAACCTTGATATCATTGCGAACCAAGCATAGCTCGGGTGGAAAGGCACTAGGCTAGTGCCGAGCCGGTCAGGGTTCGAACCCCAGTCTCGCACTTAGGGCTGAGCATTTGCTCGGTTGGTGAGACCTCAAGTAGAGATGGGGCTGACCAGCCAGGGTTCGAACGCCTAGATAGACCTTAGCTCGTCTCTGGTCCCGTTGCCTCGTGAGACCAAGGGGATATTCTACTTCTTACCCCTTCAAACCTTAGTATCATATTGCTCGGGATTTTCTTTTTTTTTACACAAAATTTTTGCAGTGGTCAAATTAATTTTTTATGCCCAATGCTATGCTTTTTTGTATCATGTCGTGTGCCGCGTTCATCGCGCGGCTTCCTCCGTCGGTCGTTGCGCCCTCGCGCGCTCGCTCGTCCGCGCGTGGCGCCTCCTCGAGCGCAGCAGCAGTCCATCGATCAGGCACGGCGCTGAACAAATCAGGCCACTCGGTCCCCTGAGTACTGTGCCTCATCGATCTGAGCTGAGCGGTAGATTGGATCGGCGGAGATCAGTACTGAGCCACATACAGCCACAGAGGATCCAAGATCTCTCACTGTTCTCCTTTTTTTAGCTGCATTTCTACACGCAGTAGGCTTTTGCGCATAATTGCTACACGCACCTAAGCTGCCACAGAGGATCACCAGAGTTTGCCTGGTTTTTTGGGGCTGATTTTGCTACACGCACACAGAACAGATCTACCAGGGCTTGTGTTAAGAGCTTTTCTTTTTGGCCGAAAATTTCTACGTGCATCACGGAGTACAGGAAGTTTTGTTTCCTTCACAACCAACCATTTTTTTTATCTGCAATTTTTCTTCGCTGTATCATCCATTAATTTTGATATTAGGAAGCTTGATAGCAAGATTAGTTTTTTTTCTATATAGTAGGTTGAGATAAAAGTTGTTCTCACATAAGTTAGCGTTACCTATTGTTACAATATTTTGAGCTAGGCCCATTTTGTTTTAAGAATATTTCATAATAAATCTCAAAGGTCTACTAGAGAAAGTGGAGGTGATGGTTTTTAGTACATATTGCTAGTGGAGGTGGAAAGAGATCAACTTATAAGGAGTTATGTCCTTCACCCTATTGAGCATATGTGGAGGAGAGAACTAGAAAGGCACATGTGCACGCTCACTCACCTCGTCGGGCCAGTCAGGCGGGGGTGGTGTCTTCATTTTGCTGTGTGGAAAAATGGTTCACGATTATATATAAAAATCGTGTCGGTTAAGAGCCTGATCATGACGTGTATTTGAGTTTGATGGTGACGCATCTTGACCACACGGTATTTTCTATATAAATTTGTCAGCCGCCGCCACCACAAAAAAGGACACACACGCAATTAGGGTTACCTCTTCCTCTCCATTACATCGCCGCACGTAGTCTACTCCGTCCTATTGGTCCAGCGTGCACCAGCGATCAGGAGAGCAGGTCTCTAGAATCCGTCGTCCCTTAGGATCCTGCATCGAGAGAGGACGAATAAGGTTTTTAGGAAGCACTCTGTGCAACTGCTCGTGAATAGCTTTCTCATCGCCATCAAGCGCTCGAGTTTCGCTACCTGATCGTCGTCGTGGTCTGCGTCCTTTTCATCGTCTTCTGCTGCACTGCTATCAAGGGGGACTCTGCGTCTCACGCTACCGGCTAGTACGTTCACTGTAATCCATCATATTTGTCTTGTTTGGTTTGCTATTATTTTTGTCCTGGAATATTAGAGAGATATATGTCTAGGATAGACTTTTAACTGTGTGATAATGCTAGTCCTTCTATTCATGTTCATGCTATATTTAGGAATTAAATCAAATCTAAAAGTGCAATGTTATTCAACACTTGCTAAATCGGTGGACATGTCAAACAATAAATGGGAGGAATTGGATGATAAAACACTATCCGCCATACAACTCAGTTTGTCTACAGATATTCTACGTGAAGTCATTAACGAGACAACTGTCATCTCATTGTGGAAGAAATTGAAGTCGTTGTACATGAAGAAAAATCTAGCCAATAAATTACATCTCAAAGAACGTCTATACAATATTTGCATGGCAGAAGATACCTCCATCCAGTCTCATCTTAATGAGTTTAATTCGCTCATCATTGATCCTGAGAAGTTAGATGTGAAAATTGATGATAAAGATAAGGCTATTCTTTTGATTGTCTCTTTGCCTGCTACCTTTGAACACTTTAAGGAAATTATACTCTATGACAATCATGGTACTCGTAGTTTTGAGAATTTAAAATCAAATTTCTTATCCAAGGAGAAATTTGATGTTGATTCTCATTCTGAAGTTAAAGCTAAATGTTTAATTGTTAGAGGTAGATCATCATATAAAGGCAAATCTTCTAGATCAAGTACGGATCTGAAGGAAGAGACCATAAATCTAGTCTATTTTGCTGTTACTGCAAGAAAAATAATCATAATATTTCTCAATATTGCAAGTTGAAAAACAAGATAGAAAGGAGTAATAAGACTTAAAATCAAAATTCTGTTGAGGGTAGTTTTGCTGCGAATGAATTTGATGGTGAGGCTCTAATCAACACTACTAATTTGAGGAATCAAACTACTTGGATTATTGATTCAACTTGCACTTTTTATGTATGTCCATATAAAGAGTGGTTTTCTAATTATGATCCTATTGGTAGTGATGAAGTTGTGGATGGTTATGAGTCTCCACTTGAAATTGTTAGAAGTGATTCTATTCAAATCAAAACATATGATGACACTGTTATGACCCTTTTAAATGTTCATCATGCTCTCAGAATGAAAAGAAACTTTATTTCTTTGGCACCACATAATTCTTGGGATATAAATACGTTGGTGAAAATGATGTTCTTAAGATTTCGAAAGGAAACCTTGTTGTGATGAAAGCCAATAGAATCAATAGTCTTTATCACTTGCTAGGATCTACAATTACAGGTATTGCTGCTATTTCTACTATTGCATCGGATCCTCACAACACCAAACCTTTGCATATGGATTTGAGTCATATGAGTGAGAAAGTTATGCATCTCCTATGTAAGAAAGGTCTTTTAGATAATATTGGCAAACTTGATTTCTATGAGCATTGTGTTTTTGGCAAACAAAAGAAGGTCAGTTTTATTACTGTAACTCATCAAACTATAGGAATTCTTTATTATATTCATCATAATCTTTGGGGCAAGTCTAAGTTTTGTTCTCTTGGTGGATCTGTGTACATGATAACATTTATGGATAATTTTTCTAGCAAAGTTTTGGGTTTATTTCTTGAAACATAAGAATGAAGCTTTTTCATTGTTTCAGAAGTGGAAAACTTTGTTTAAAATTGAACTGACAGAAAAATTAAGAAAGTTAGAACCAATAATGAATTGGAAATTAGTTTGATAGATTTTATGATAATCATGGTATTGCAAGACATTTGACTGTTCTAGGAACTCCTCAGCAAAATGGTGTGGCATGAATCACACTCTTCTGGAAAGAGCTTGTTGCATGCTTTCAATGCAGGCCTATGGAATAAGCATGATTTGTGCGCTAAGACTGTTGCTACAACCAGTTATTTGATCAATCACTCTCCAAATTTCGCCATTAATTTTCAAATTCCAAAAGAAGTTTGGTCAGGTAAACCAATTAATTATTCCAATTTGAGAATTTTTGATTGTCCAGTTTATGCTCATGTTAGCATAAAAAATTACAGTCTAGAGAAAAAAAAAAGCATATTTGTTGGATATGGTTCAGGTATCAAACGATATAGTTTATGGTGTTTTAATCCTCATAAATTGATCATTAGTCATGATGTTACTTTTAATGAAGATGTTTTACTCTCATCGGGCAGTGATAATGTGGGTAGTTCATCCATAATTGAATCTAAAATTTCTAAAGTTGTTACTAGAAATGCAAAATTTACCTACCATTAATACCATTAATAATGATTCTTTGGTTGCTCCTATTCCACAAATAATTTATGATTAAGTGTCTTTTGATAATAATAATCATTGTATTTCTCTAGATAGAACAAGAAGGAATATTCAATGGCCTGCTAGATATCGTGACACTAATAGTATGGCCCATTATACATTTCTTACTATACAAGATATTCATGATACTGTTGAACCTTCTTCTTATTCTGAAGCTATCTCATTTGAAAAAATTTCTAAATGGTTGATAGGTATGAATGAAGAAATTGAGAGCCTTCATAAAAATCATATATGGGATTTGGTTGAGCTTCCAAAAGGTAAACAACATTTAAAGTGCAAATGAATCTATAAGAAGAAGGAAGGTATTTTTGTAATTAAACCTGCAAGATGGAAAGCCCGTTGAGTGGTAAAAGGTTTTAACGAAAGGGAAGTTTTTTTTTGCGAGGGACCAAAGCGAAGGTATTTATTTTTTGTGGGGGACCAAAGGGAAGGTATTGACTTCAATGAAGTTTTTTCTCCCGTTGTATGTCACTCTTCCATTCGAGTGATGCTTGCATTTGTTACTTTATTTGATATGGAATTAGAACAACATGATATTAAAACTGCTTTCTTACATGGATATTTAGAAGAGGAGATTTTTTATGACACAACCTGAAGCTTTTGCTACTCCTAGAAAAGAACATTTAGTTTGTCATTTGAAGAAATCTCTTTATGGTCTAAAACAAGCTCCTAGGCAGTGTTATAAAAGGTTTGATTCCTTTATGATTGCACAACAATATTCTTGCATCAATTGCAATAGTTGTGTTTAATTCAAACAATTTCCCAATGGATCTTTCATTTACTTGTTGCTCTATGTTGATGATATGCTCATCGCTTCTCATGACAAGTCATTAATTGATCAGTTGAAGGTTCAACTTAGTCATGCATTTGAGATGAAATATCTTGATCCTACAAAGAAAATCCTTATCATGGAAATTCATATGATCGCAAGGCTGGTAAATTATTTTTATCTCAGAGAAGTTACATTGAGAAGATACTTGATAGATTTAATCTCAGTAATTGCAAGCCTATTTCTACACCTTTTGCTTCACACTTTAAATTATCTTCAAATTAATATTCTACTAATGAAGAAGATAAAGATTATATGTTACGTGTTCCTTACGTCAGTGGAGATGGAAATCTCATGTATGCTATGATTCGCACTAGACCAGATTTAGATCATGTAGTTAGTATGGTTAGTATATTTACACATAATCCCGACAAAGAACATTGGAATGTTGTTAAGTGGATTCTTCGTTACTTGAAAGGTATTTCTCATTTTGGCTTGATGTTTGATAAGAATAAGGTGAAGACAAATAATGTTATTGGGTTTGTTGACTTCGATTATGTTGGTGATTTTGATAAATGAAGGTCTTTTCTGGATATATCTTCTCTCTGTGTGGTTCAGCTGTCAGTTGGAAAGTTTCTCTTCAGTTTGTTACTGCTCTTTGCACTACTAAAGCAGAGTATATTTCAGCTAGTGAAGGTGTGAAGGAAGCTATTTGGTTGCGAGGTCTTATTTCTGAACTTGGTATTCCGCAGGATATTAATATTGTTTATTGTGATATCCAAAGTGCTATTTGTTTAATTAAGAATGATATGTTCCATGTCAAGACCAAGCACATTGATATCAAAAACCACTTTATTCGTGATATTGTTGGTCAAGGAAAAGTTATTGTGTGAAAGATACATACTAATGATAATCCTGCAAATATGCTTATAAAGCCACTTTCTCATACTAAGTTCAGCCATTGTCTGGTTTTAGTAGGTATTTATGGTGCTTAGTAGCCCTTGGGGTTTCGGATACAATTTTTTAGTGGAGATCTTTTTTGTAGGGATTTTGAGTCAATAGGATATTTGTTGGATAATGCCTTGAAGAGATAAAATTCCAGTCCTAGTTAGATACGACTTTAAAAAACACATGTAAATATAGGTCTACTCTTGTCCTTGTACTCGGTTCCATCATAATAAAGAGTTATATCCTATGGCTTTTTTCCCTTTATATTGGAGGGTTTTACCCTATAAAATATTGTGCCTCTTGTGTCCAATTTTCTTAACAGCTTCATTAAAGCCAGTAGGCAAAAATTGTCCTTTTTCCTATAGTTACAAAGTAAGTTGTAGCAAAAAGAAAAACAAAAAAGGACAACATCTTTGATGGTTGGTATGACTTGTATTGCCTGGGTTATTTAATATTTGATAAATGTTACATTTTAGGAGTGCATTTAATGAAGATAGAATTGTTCAATAAAATTGGATGTACTGCCTAAGATTCAAAGGGAAAATAGAATAATGATGACTAAGAGACAAAATCAACATTCTAAAGATGTAGAATGGTTCGTATCAAATACAAACCATAACTGATCCCATTCTATCTCCGAAAGTATTGGTGCGGACATGTGTCCTAATCCCACAGCTGGGTTAGGAGATTGCTCTTCGAATTTATACGATATAGTATAGTATTTCAAATTTAAACCAAATCATAAGGACTTGCATTCTACCTCCCGTATTGATCCAAGCAGATCGAATTGGAATTATTTTCATTTTAAAACTATTTAATAAAAATAATATTGTAGACTTTTCTCCAACTTATTTTCAAAACTAGATCACTTGGCCACGCCATAGGCCTGGACGTGACCTTGTTACCCATGGCCTTGGTGGTGTGGCCTGATTTTTGCACACTATGGACTTTGGTGCGACTCAAATGGTTTATTTTGTAATAAAATTAGGTGGGATCTACTAATAAATTTCAAAAAAAAAAGGTGGTGTCTGCCACGCCATGGACCTTGGCATGGCCCATTTGGTGACGCCACATCCAATAGCATGCCCCAAATGGTCAACTTTTGAAACTAAATTTGATTATAACATCATCTCCCATAATCTTCAATAGTAACTTCGTATCAGTCTGTGGATTCTAAGTACTAAATACAGCTTTTGATCCTAATATTCGATTTCCAAAATCAGGTTGTTTAGTTCAGCTTTTGGTTCTAGAGGCCACAGACTAAAAAAAAAAAAAAAACACAGGGCCCTTTTTTTATGGCTTGGACTTGCCGACCCTCCCGCCATGATCAATCTTAACAGTTGTTTATTTCACAATAATATTGCTGGTATCTGCGTACTGTAGCAAGAGAAGCAGTGAGGTAATTATGTTTTGAACGAGTCTGAAAAGGCTGACTATCTAGATAGCTAGAACTGGTCCTAGATTTGCCTGATACTATTCTAGGGGTGGGTTCCTTATCCTCCCCAATAGTTTGTGATGAGAAAAATATTTAGCATATCTAGAAGTTTTGAAAAATTCTGAAAAACTGAGAGGAGATGGTGATGTACAAGCATGTAACATTTCATGTTCAAACTTAGCTTCCTTTGGCGATATAAAATTGACAGGAGCAAATAGTTACGCATCCATTGTTATGCATGCATCTATTGGATACGTGGATTGCGTGCAACTAACCACTCCTGGAAAAATGGTGAGTGGTCACCGACTCAACGTTGGAAACGTCAGTGATCCGACGTGTTTAGGTGCACAAGCAAGATTATTAGACGAGATGGTAGGTTGTTGTGTTTAGGTGCACACACAAGATCATTAATTAAAAGTTCCGCGCGTCAGCAATATGCTTCACATTATCAGCTCTTAGGTACACGTGGATGGATTTTTTTTTTAAAAAAATTATTCTATTGGAAAATTTTAAAAATAATACCCAAAATCCGATATTTGTAGAAACAGGTAACTGTTGACACGCGGCATACCGACTAGGGACATATCGGCACACCGTGTGCTGACATACTATGTGGTAGTGGGACCTAGGGCATGTCGGCACTCCGCGTGCCGACATATCATGTGTGCCGCGAATGATATTAAAAGAAATTCATAACTTATTTATATAATCTTGGATGTAGATCATCTTTATATGAAAAGTATATCTAACTTTGTAGTTGAACAATTTTCCATTTGAATCTGTTGAATGCCAAAAAAATTGTTATAAATTTCAGATCTAAAATTTCTAACCACTTTTTAGGTAACTGAAACAAATTCAAATAGAAAAGTGTTCAATTACAAAGTTGTACATATCGTTGATATATACAATTTTTTATGTAAAGATCATCTCTATCCAAAATCATATAAAAAAGTTATGAATTTTTTTAATATCGTTTACAGGACACAGGACCAGTCGGTACGCGGAGTGTTGACAGGCCCTAGGACCTACTGCCACATAGTATGTCAGCACGCAGAGTGCCGACTAGGCCCTTAGTCGGTACTACGCGTGCTGACATGTACCTATTTCTATAAATATCAGATTTTGAGTATTATTTTTGTAATTTTCTAATAAAATAATATTATCTAAAAAACTCCACATGGATGCATGTATTTGTCTGTAGTGATCGATGGATGATGTTGCGTGTAGTCATTTCTTCGTAATTTACAACAAAAAAACATAATCCGCTGACTACACTTCGTTGTCTTCGGCGCACCGAGTCGACTATAGCTCATTCTCAAAAAATGGATTTCGTTCCTTGATTTCCGATAGAACTTTTTATCAATTGAACTAAATAATATGGACAATGCATGGTTGACGACTCACCGAACTACCGCAAATGCACAGTATCCTATTGCTAATTCTAAGACTGTCACGTCAGAGAGAATGCGCAATAAATATCATTGATGTGTAAAAATAACCTATCTAATGTTGTTTCTTAGATCGAAAAAGCAATTAACTGTTGCATGTTGTGTGAACAAAAACTTACATACGATATATATCACAGTGCAATGTCTACACAAGTTTCCTAGTCTTATATTTGTCTCTTCGCTTTAATCCTTTCCCATGTCAGCAAAACATCCCATATGGCTGAGTAATTCACGTTTAGAAACCTCCATCAGAAGTAACCTAATCAACTGAATTGGACAATGGATGATGACGTTTCTATACCATATAATTGGTGGTTGCAACCCACCATATATTATTAGGTGGCACATCAAATGATCATAACTGCTACTCAGTCGTCCAAAATACTTTTTCACTATTGTAGGAACCTCCACGAGTAGTAGCCTAACCGACTGAATTAAATAATATGGGTAATGTATGACGACTGACTGAACTGGACAATGCATGATGACTTTTCCGTACCATGTAAGTAGTGTTGGCAATCCAGCATTGTTAGGTGGCTTATCGGTTTCGACATTGACTTGGTCACAAACGTACGTACTGCTTTGATCAGTAATTTCTAGTATAAATTATATGCAATACATATCAAATTTGTAATATTATAAAACTACTATTTAAGACAAATCTAGCCATACTGTTTTCAAAAATTCAATTAAAATATTTAGAAAGATATTGATGATCAAAGTTTAAACATGTTGATTACACGTAACTCAAAACGACACTCTTTTATGACTAGAGGATTACATCAAGCACGATAGAGATTAGCTAGTAGAGCAGATATATGTGTATATATATTTGTAAAGGAAACCCGAGAAGTTAGTAAACATAGATGACATATTTAATCAGCAATTAGGTTCTTGCAGGCAGCAGGGACTATTTCAATCCGTTGGTAAGTTCCACGTACTTGACTACTAATTTCTAGTATAAATTATATGCAAAACATAACAAATTTGTAATATTATGAAACTACGATTCAAGATAAATCTAGCTATACTATTTCCAAAAATTCAATCAAAATATTCAAAAATATGTTGATGATCAAAGTTTAAATGTGTTGATTGCATGTAACTTAAAACGACAATCTTTTATGACTAGAGGGTTACCTAAGAGGATAAGCACACATCAGGTTAAATAGTAGAGAAGATATGTGTATATATATTTTTAAAGGAAACCTAAGAAGTTGGTGGACATAGATGAAACATTTAATCAGCAATTATGTTCTTGCAGCCAGCATGGACTATGTCAATCCGTTGGTCAGTTCCACGCACTTGAATTTTTGTGTAGCTCACATGCAAGCGATGCCACCACACTATTGCTTGCGCCACCTCGATCGATCTGATCTGCGGCTATATAAGCACATCCATCCCCTCCATGGCCAAAGCATCTCACCCAAACGATAAACACAGGAGCTGGCTACTAGAGAATACAATGGCCTCCTCTTCCTCCTTGTTTCTCCTCGCTGCCCTTCTTGCGCTGGCCTCGTGGCAGGCAGTCGCCTATGATCCTAGCCCCCTCCAAGACTTCTGTGTCGCCGACATGAAATCACCTGGTATGTCAAGAATTCCAGTGATGTTGTAATGTTCTTGTAGCATATCACTGGTCACAATTGAAATTGTGTCTTCTTCGTGGTGGCAATAAAACAAACTATATATTATTTCAACTTACCCAAAACATGCATATTTACTAGCTACTTTCTGAGCTTTGTGTATACATGTTACTTGTTCTATGCATGCAGTGCTAGTAAATGGATTTGCTTGCAAGGACCCAATGGCTGTCACCTCGGATGACTTCTTCAATGATGCCAGGATAATCGGCCAGCCTAGGAATACTATGGGTAGCAAGGTTGGGTCCAACGTCACCAACATCAATGTGATGAACTTCCCTGGCCTGAACACCCTCGGCATCTCACTGGCACGTATCGACTATGCGCCCTTGGGAGTGAACCCACCGCACATACACCCCCGTGCCACTGAGCTCCTCACCGTGCTCGAGGGAACACTCTACCTTGGCTTTGTCACGTCCAACCCCAACAGGCTCTTCTCCAAGGTGGTTAAGAAAGGTGATGTGTTCGTGTTCCCTAAGGCAATGATCCACTTCCAAATGAACCTAGCGCATGACAAGCCAGCAGCTGCGTTGTCATCACTCAGCAGCCAAAATCCTGGGGTTATTACCATTGCTAATGCAGTGTTTGGATCAAAGCCACCGATCTCGGACGATGTTTTGGCCAAGGCGTTTCAGGTGGAAAAGAAACTCATAGATTGGCTCCAATCACAGTTCTGGGAGAACAACCACTACTGATTATATATTCTCTATGGGTTGCACCTACGTGAAAGATACATTCACCTATATAATACTATAAAGAATAAATTGCATGTAATATTTATGCGTGCCTGCGAGCCGTGAGTTTTTGTTTTCCTTCTGAATCCTGACACGATATGTGTTTGTCGGGTTGATGTCATAAGCAGTATGTTTGCTTTTCACTGTCTAATGAATAAAATAAATGGTGTCATTTTCCCTCGTTAATGAAAAAGAAAGCTCCATAAAGTTCATGAAAAAACAATAATTGTGAATGCATGGTATTTCTGGACTCGGATTTACATGTACATGAAGCTCCGTTTCTGCCTGACAAGGTGATTTGTCCGTTAATGTCATAAGCAGTATGCATGTTTGCTTTTCACTGTCTAATGAATAAAATAAATGGTGTCAATTTCCCTCGTTAATGAAAAAGAAAGCTCCATAAAGTTCATGAAAAAACAATAATTGTGAATGCATGGTATTTCTGGACTCGGATTTACATGTACATGAAGCTCCGTTTCTGCCTGACAAGGTGATTTGTCCGTTAATGTCATAAGCAGTATGCATGTTTGCTTTTCACTGTCTAATGAATAAAATAAATGGTGTCAATTTCCCTCGTTAATGAAAAAGAAAGCTCCATAAAGTTCATGAAAAAACAATAATTGTGCATGCATGGTATTTCTGGACTCGGATTTACATGTACATGAAGCTCCGTTTCTGCCTGACAAGGTGATACTCCTTTCTCAGGGAAATTAGCATCTATGTTCTGTTTCGTTGAAACCAAGAGAACAAACTAGTTCCGTGGCAAGAAAATCCTTTCACAGCGTCAGGAAATTATGTAATCATGTTTAAAAGGATTCATCATCACAGATGGAAGATGGGGGCTGTATGCTAGCTGGTCCACCCTAGTTCCCAGACACCAGGCCTCCACCTCGCCACCGCCGTTGTCGCCGAGGCCGGCGGCGCAGCAGGCCCTCTCTCCCTCCTTTTTGTTCCTTTCCCCTTAATCTTCGAGATGACTTCGCTGCCATCGTTGGAGTTCATGCAGGCACAGGCAGAGGCTAGGGATGACGCTGGCGCATCCGTTGTCTGTCAGTCACACGCCAGCGTCGGTGTTGGGCGTCCGCTAGTTTCTTTGGTTCCATTCGGCGTTCGTTTTCGATGATTTTTTAGTAATATTATTTTATTAGAAAATTGTAAAAATAATATTTAAATTCATAAAATTGTAAGAATAGATACTGTCGACACATGAAGTGCTGACTAGTGACCTATCGGCACTCCGCGTGCCGACATCCTACGTAGCAGTGGGCCTAGGGACCTGTCGGCACACGGAGTGCCGACAACTGATGGGCCGGGTGAAACGGGGGGTGCCACGTGGCCTTTTGGTGGACTGAGAGGACCTGTCGACAAGTGCCACATCTTGGCCTGACGGCACGCGGAGTGCCGATGGGTATCACGTTAGGCCTATATGCACGTGGAGTGCCGACAAACTTATATTTATTCCCCGGCCACCGATTCTTTTTCCACGCGTGACCCATTTGCACCTTGAGCTCAGATTGCACAGCCAAGAAAAAGATCGATCACTTGAGCTTCCTTCTACAATCCACAGCCACTGCCCATAATTCCAACTAGTTCGTGCGAATCAATGACAAAAGGCAATGCAATTCATAATGGATGATACAAACAGAACAAAGCTATCTGTTGTTTGTATCTTCAGCTAGAACCCAAATGATAATTACTCGATCTCTGAATTCTCTCAGGGCTCTGGCGACTCCCCCTTCCCACCAACCCAATCCACAAATCTCCACCAAATTCTACCAAAACCTCCACAAATCCAGCCAGCCTCCACCCCGTCATTGCCCTCCCTCCTCCAGATTCGCGGACCGCCATCTCCTTCTCCGTTTTTCACCAGATCTGTGCTCTTGGATTTTGACCCGCACGTCCTTCCTGGGGCTGGATTCGGTCCAGATCGCACCGCTGCATCTGCGCCCAACGGATCCTCCGGCCAGATCTTCAAGGCAAGCAGCGCCAATCTGCATCTAGGCATTGATGAGGCATGTGTCATGCGTTCCTTTGCGGACGTTGTCAAAACTGGATCAAGTCGGCGCCCAAGCCGAGCATTTACTTCCACGACCTCTCTTCCGGAGCCTCATTCATGCTCTGTGCGCCCAGCGGTTGCGACCTCACCTCTCAGAGATGTCGTAAATCAACTTCCTTCGTCCGAGGAGCCTTCTGTTCCCAAAGCGCTTCTTCGTTCCTCAGTGGGCAGATCTTTTGCGTCGCCGACAGATCTACCTCTTCAATGCCTCCCATTGCCTGCGCCCGAGCCATACATTCAAGATGGCGCATCTCAGTTCTCGAAGCGCCATGGTCAGCAGAAGGAGCCTCGGTCTTTCTCCAGCGGCAGCAAATGCATGCAAGATCTCCGGTACGGCGGATCTGAGTGGGGGGCTCGAAGTGATCCCCTGGTCTCTGACGGTTGGAGTATGGTGAAGCCGAGATTCTGGTGGAGGAAAGCACCTCGGCATTCAAGGGCCTCACCATCCTACGTTCTACAGTAAAGACGGTGAGGCACCACCTGCCGGCCAGCTACCTGAAGAGATTACAGGGTAGGTGTTTCAATTGCCTTGCAACGGATCACCAAGTTGCTTCTTGCCGCGACCCTACTAAGTGTTGGCTCTGCAAAGGCTACGGTCATCGATCCTCCGACTATTTTTTAAGGGACCCTTCCTCCCTCAGCTGCTTCAACTCTTCCCTGGAGCGTGCCCACAGGCCCCCACCTCCTCCCTACAGTGCTGAACCAGTACTCCCCCCCCTCCCCTCTCCGAGCCTGCTGCGCATCCGGCAATGACTAGCTTCCCTGGCAACCCGGCGGTCCAGCCGATGTAGGATTTTGCCGCAGTCGCCGCAACGGGCGCCATCGAATGTCGGAAGGAAATGCTGCTTGATAGGGCAGCGGTCTGCTGGATGGCAGGGGACCGTTCAGACAAGGATCCGTCAGTCCTTTCCGATGCTTTGATGTCCACCTTTCGCATTGGGGTGCAAGATTGCCAGCTTATAAAGCACCATCCAGAAGATTTCCTCATCATCTTCGCAACCAGGCGCGTCCGCGACGAGGTCATCAATGCTCATAGGCTATCATACCGAGGACGTGACTTCCATTTTGCGTCGTGGAATGAGCGAAGGTTTGCAGATTCAACCAACTAGGCCTTTCATGTTAGACTGCGCATTGAGGGCATCCCAGCTCACGCGTGGTTTGAAGAAGTGGTGGAAATGGTGATCGAGCGGCACTGCTCAATTCACTACGTGGAGGAACATTCTAGAAGGCGGGAGCGCACGTGAACCTATGACCTATGGGCATGGTGTAACAACCCGAGCCTCATCCCCAGGATGGTTTGACTCACCATCACCCATGCAGACCAGGAACTTCCTCCAATCTCCATCCCCCGCTTCGACGTCGACATCCACCACGACAGGCCCTCCAACCTCAAGCACGGCCAATCATACCGGCTCTTCATCCATTTGGAGGTAATCCATGACCTTGCTTTCCTCACAACTAATCCACCAGACCCTCGCCTCAGTAGCCGCAGATGGGAGCGCCTTTTGGAGTGGAACTACGGTTCGCCAAATGGGGGGGCCCAGGCTGGCCACCTCGCTTCGCATCCTTGCCACAGCGTCGGAAACTGTGGACGCAGGGATGATGATGACGCTGATGGAGGCCACCCTCGGCGCCATTCCCGCCGACATTGGAGTCGGTCTCTCTGGTCCCACCTCTCGCGCCCCTGTCGTGATGAGGGCAGTGCCGTTTGCGATGGGGGGGGGGGGGATCAGGGACGCTACGGACGACGCCGGGGGATCCCTCAATCTTTGGTTTCGCCTCCAAGAATCCCGGTGCGACGTCAGCAGCTCAAATCTAAGAAGACCATTTGGCGCAAGAAGGTTTCGTTTGCTTCGCCTATCGCCACGGTGTGTTCGTCGAGCCGCCCTGAGCATCTTTTGACATTTTGCGGAGGTCAATGCTTCTCATCGGACTCCTTCCCCGTTCTGTCTGTCACCTCAGAACCGGTTTTTGTTGACCCTATGCTCGTCGAGCTGGAATCCTCTCTCCCTCTTGTAGGGTGCACTACAAAGTCTGCTTCCGCTGCTACGGGAGACATGCCCAAGACACCTGCTGACCCGAGGGAGGCCTCGCCAACCCTGGACAGCCCTCTGGTGCCTTCATCCGTGTACACCCCTTCGCTGTCGTGCATGTCCGCTTTCTCCCCAGGTTGCTCTCAGACACCAGGCCGTACCGGAAGCAACTCGGTCGTTTGGGCTGGGACAACTCAAGTTTCGGAGCATTAGCTTCCTCTCACATCCTCGCTGAATGAGACAACACAGATTTCTAAATAGCAGCTTCCTCTGGCAAGCTCGACGATCCGTGCCAAAGTACCTCCCACAGATAGGCCCTTGCTGTTGTCTCCGCAGCCTGTTGCTGATCTCCAAGTTAATGCTGACCCTGTGCAGGTAACTGTCATCCAAGACTTTATTAGCTCAATCACCAAACCAATTCAAGCATCCATTTTACAGCATCCCAATATGGTCATCCCTAGTGAATCTCCTTCCGGTGTTTCAAGCCCCAACAACACTCCCAGAAGGAGTTTCAGACTAGCCAAGAAGTGGTCTCCGGCCACAAACCCAGTTAAAAGGGCCCAAGAAGTCTTATTCAAGAAGTTAGGGGACCTCCCCTCTAGCAGCACTTCTGACTCTTTCCAATCTTCCGTGCAGCGCTTCTCGCAGCCGCTCACAAAAGAAGCCATTGAGGTCATCAAAGCTATGGTGGACAGTGGGAACCATTACATCAACATGGGCGGCCGAAAACGGATTGCGCCGGCGCCGATCCAGGAAGAAGAAATCAACCCAGTCTAGGGGCTATCTATGGTGTACGTGCGTCGACTTGTCTACGGCTATATGCATACCATCCACTTTTTCCACAGCCCAAAGCAGGCCCGTGTATCAATGTTAGTCTGTACAAGAGCGGCTACTTGCTTGTTGTCTTCGTTAGCCAATCGTCTCAGTGTGTTAGCCCTCCATGCCTCTGCATGTATGTCTGTTGCTCCGTTTTGCATGAGGGCAATCAGTACCTTGCATGCGGTGGCTGCTCAGTTCTGCATAGCAACTCAGTTGTGGCACTGTGTAACTCACTACATGTTTTCTGCTGGGGTGTTTAGGATGGCCTTCCAGGTCCATCCCACCTACCAGGCACCATGCTATGTTGCTTCTTTGTTCCCTCATGTCGTATCGTTCATGTAACATCCTCTGCTGGAATGTCAGAGGCCTTAACGCCCCAGCCAAGCGTGCAGTGCTCCGAAACCTTGTTCAGTCCTATCGTGCCACAATTGTTTGCTTGCAAGAAACGAAAATTCAAGTTTGGACATCTGTATTGCTGGCAGAAGCTCTGGGCCTAGATTTCTCGGAATTTAATGCGGAACTTCCTTCAGTCGGCGCTAGTGGCGGTGTGCTAATAGCCTGCAACAGGAATTTTTTTCTCCTTGTCTGACCCGCATCTCACTCAATACACCGTCTCCGTAAATGTTACTATGTTGGCTGATAGGAAGTCCTGGTCGCTGACCTCTGTCTATGGCCCTCAAGGTGATTCTGAAAAAATATCGTTCATGCAAGAGATCCGGTTGCTTAGATTGGTGATGCAACAAGAGTGGTTCGTAGTGGGGGATTTCAACCTCATCTCCCACGCGGCTGATAAGAATAACTCTCGCCTAAATCTTCCAATGATGATCCGGTTCAGAACAATGATTGATGACTTAGATCTTAGAGACCTCAAATTGCATGGCCGCCATTTCACTTGGAGCAATGAACAAAGTAACCCAACCCTCACGAGGATTGATCGCTTCCTCGCAACCACAGATTGGGATATCCTCTTCCCCGCATCTTACCTGCAGGCTTTATCTTTGGGGGATTCGGACCATGCACCTCTATTCCTAACGGGTGAAGCCTTGAATCCGGCTAGCGCCTCTTTCCGTTTCGAGTCCTTCTGGCCATCCATGCCTGGATTCATGGACACCGTCCAAAAGGCTTGGTCGCAGCTGGTCCTCGTCTCAAATGCTTTTCTGCGTTTTCACTTAAAATTGAACAGGACAGCTAAGGCCATCAAAATCTGGAAAAAATCAAGCATTGGAGACCTCAAGCTTCGTTTGGCAATCGCTCGTGAAGTGATCCTTCTTCTTGAAATGGCCCAAGAGGTTCGCATGTTATCTCTAGAGGAAATCGATCTCAGGAATCACTTGCGCCTTCGTGCAAAGGCTCTGGTAGCCCTTGAACGGATGCGGGCCAGACAACACTCGAGGTTAGTTCACATCAAGGAATCGGATACAAACACCAAATTTTTCCATATCAAAGCAAATGGCAGAAGGCGCAAAACCTTGATCCAATTTCTCCAAACGGAGCATGGGCTTATGTCTGCGCACCAGGACAAGGAAATTGAGCTGCAAAAGTACTTTGTTCACCATCTTGGTAACAATGTCCAGCGCCTTTGAACCTTGAACTGGGAAAGCCTTGGATATCAACCAAGGGACCTTTCCTGTCTAGAAGTCCCTTTTGATGTGCAAGAGGTGAGAGAAACTATAAACTCTTTGCATCCGGAAAAAGCCCCAGGTCCTGACGGTTTTATCGGCCTTTTTTATACAAAATGTTGGGACATAATCAAGGAAGATTTAATGGAGGCAATCCACTGTTTCTATCGGCTTGGATCAGACAAGTTTCATCTGGTCAACAAGGCTAATATTGTCCTCCTCCCTAAAAAACTGGATGCAAGGGGGGGTAAATGATTACCATCCAATAAGTTTGATCAGCAGTCTGGCAAAAATCATCTCCAAATCGCTTGCAAACCGGCTAGCACCACTTTTGGATGATCTTGTTCACAGAAGCCAGAGTGCCTTCATAAAGAAAAGATCCATCCATGACAACTTTCTCTATGTGCAAAATGTGATCAAGGATCTACACAAGAACAAGCAACCAGCCTTATTCATCAAACTTGACATCTCGAAGGCTTTCGATTCGATAAGTTGGCCCTATTTGCTTGATTTGCTTCACCACCTTGGTTTCGGGCAAAAATGGAGAGACTGGATCTCTCTTCT
This sequence comes from Phragmites australis, assembly GCF_958298935.1. Lineage (NCBI taxonomy): Eukaryota > Viridiplantae > Streptophyta > Magnoliopsida > Poales > Poaceae > Phragmites > Phragmites australis. Next base: position 4,934,082 of record NC_084927.1, read on the forward strand.
TTTGGCGACCTCCTCCTCTCAGATTATGCTGAATGGCACCCCGGGCAAACCATTCAAGCATGCTAGAGGTTTAAGGCAGGGTGACCCGCTATCTCTGATGCTCTTCATACTCGCCATAGACCCGATACAAAAAATTATCACGCGGGGCCGCACACCAAAACATCCTAAAGCCAATGTTCCTCGGATCAGCTAAGTTCAGATGTTCGTTGTATGCTGATGATGCAGCCATTCTGGCTAACCCAGTTAGGGAGGAGTTGCAAGCTCTCCAACAGATCCTTCAGGTTTTCGGATAGTGCTCAGGGTTGGTGACTAATCTGACCAAAACTGAGGTGTTCCCCATCAGATGCAATGATTTGCCGCTGCAATCAATCCTCCACGATTTCCCTGGAAAGATTGGGGATTTTCCATGCAAGTATTTAGGCTTACCTCTCCACACAAGACGGTTTCGCAAAGTGGACTTACAACTAGTCACTGACAAAATCAGTAACAAACTTCCTGGATGGCAAGGCAAATTTTTCTCCCTTGCCGGCCGTCAAATCCTAGTGAAGTCAGTTCTCTCAGCTCAACCAATTTATCATCTCACGGCTCTACCCTTATAGAAATGGCTGCAGAGGAAAATAGACAGAATAAGAAGGAGCTTTCTATGGAAGGGTGAACTACCTGAAAATGTGAACGGGGGGCATTGTCTTGTGAATTGGAATACAGTCACAATGCCAAAAAATCTTGGCAGCTTGGGTATCTTGGATCTGGAGAAATTCGCAAGGGCCTTGTGTCTTCGTTGGCTTTGGTTCGAATGGCAGGACCAGGATCACCCGTGGAAAGGTTCGCCGGTACCGTGTAACGCAACAACAGGGCTCTCTTCAACGCGTCAACCACAGTGTCAGTTGGAAATGGGGAAAAGGCATCTTTTTGGTTTTCTAGCTGGCTGATTGGTAAGGCTCCTCGTAACATTGCGCCCCTCATTTTTCAAAAATCTTTGAGGAAAAAATTCAATGTCAGAGCGGGCCTTACACAGCATAGATGGCTGCGCTACATCCGACGTCTTGATACAGATGAGGAGCTTCAACAATTAATTGCCCTTTGGAGCCTGGTTCGAAACATCGCCTTGTGCCCTGATTCGCAAGACTCCATTTCATGGAAGTGGACGACAAATGGACGATATTCCTCCAAGAGTGCCTATGACATTCAGTATGTGGGTTGCGTAAGGAGAATCAGTATGAAGAAAATCTGGAATGCTAAAGCTGAGCAAAAGAGCAAAATGTTTGCTTGGATCCTTTTGCAAAACAAAATTCTGACAGCTGACAATTTGGCGAAAAGGAGCTGGCCTCATACTCCAATTTGCCAATTATGTGATCAAGAATACGAGACAACAGTGCACTTGTGCAAGGATTGTATTTTCACAAACGAAGTTTGGATGCATCTTTCGAGGTGGCTGCATTTTCTAGAGCCTGCCTGCTTTTAGTCAGTTCAGAACCATCTCCGGCTGATGGAGAGCTTCCTCAAATGCAATCGATCGGACATTAAGGCGAGATTTCAATGGAACCGTAATTACCTTTTGGTGGTTCATCTGGAAAGAAAGGAATTGAAGAACGTTCCAGAATATAAAAGATGATGCCCTACAGATTGCTCTTTCAATCAAAGAGCATGCTGCTGTTCTCTCCCTCTCGCGGTCTCTTGAACTCTAGTTGTGCTGTCCTGTTGTCTGTTCTTTCTCCCTCTTCTGTGCTTTCTTCCTTTAGTTTGTTGGAGTCTGTTGTCTTCAGCTTTATGGCTGTTTTTTCCTCGATCTCTGGCTGCCATGTGTTAGGGGGGGGGGGGGGGAGCGGTCTATGTCTTTTGGCCACTTTCCCAGCTAGCTTGCTGTTTTTGTCGCGGCCAGAAACGAGGTGTCGTTTGTTCTCGTTTCTTCTCTTCCTTTCGGTTTTGGTTTTTTCGGGTGTAACTCTTTTCCTTCTTGTCTAATAAAATGTGCAGTCCTCCTGCCACCCTTCTAAAAAAAACAATTTCATTACTTAATAAAGTCCCGCAATGGGGTTCCAATTTCCAAAGAACAAAGACAGTAGTTCCTCAACAAAGGAAAAAAAAAAGAGGCAGTGCATACAAACAAATATAACCATGTGGAATTCCCCATTAATTCTGTAACAAAGAAACTGAAAATGGTAATGAATGAAAATATGTTAGTACAAACACCAGGCCAAAAAAATATCAGTTGACCTCCACAAGAAAGAGAAATGTGGGGAGTTTAGCAGGCGAGGAGCGATTCCAGGTATTACAGGCCAATTGCATCATCCAAGAAAATGCCATATGCCAATCAAGATAGACAGAAAATGCCATATGCCAATCAAGATAGACAAAATCCTTAAATGATTAAGCAAGAACAATCTATTTAAATGCCATACATGTAGCTCCCAGTTGGAGAAACAACAATAGTAACCTGAAAGAACAGATGCACACAGTGAGCTAGGAAAGCTGGAACGATGCCGGGCACTGCAATATGGACCACAGAGTTAGCCAATCCGGCTGCCTTGACATTTGGAATCAACGTCCGACGGCATCAAGGGGAATGCAGGGATTAAAACTTGGGAGCATATTGAAATAAGCACAGGTGAAACAGTGCACATAATTTGCAAGGAGGTGGTTCACTACCGACATTTGTAACAGCAGCACAAACTTTCACAATTGATCAAGCCCACGCCTATCAAACTTTAAAAATGTATGAACATAAATATGAGGTCACAATTTAACAAACGAAATTCAATTTACTATCTTTAGGGAGAGAAGGGACTAAAATTGAAGGGAAAGCGGGAGTTGTTAACTGGCATGAAAAAAGGAACAGGAGCCAAATCTATTGGGCATACTACAACGAACAGCAGCGAACCTTTTATATAAAAAAAAGGGTAATCTGTACTAGGGTGAGAAGGGACTAAAATTGAAGGGAAACAGGGAGTTGTTAACTGGCATATAAAAAAGAACAGCAGCCAAATCTGTTGGGCATACTACAAGGAACAGCAATGAGCTTTTTATTGAAAAAAAGGTTATATGTACTATTCAAAGAGGGAGAGTCAGAGATACCAGAAACTATGTCGAAATGACTTTAGACAGAGACGGCCATAGGGGATCGTGGATTGTCTCACGGTAGATGGAGACATGGGGCTATGCTCATCACGGTCCTGGGTGGCGTGGATTGTCGGCATCGTCCAGAGTTGCCATCTGAGCCTCTCCAATGACATTCTAACTTGCAGGCTATAAGAACTAGGATCTGCTGCATGAGGTACGAACCAAATTTAACAGTCTACAAAATAAAAATTATACAATTGAAATGATAAAGAAACATTGCAGTAAGAGTGTTGCTTTCTGCACTGCTAATCAATACATACTTCACTTTCTCATATTAACTTCACCTAACCAAATACATGATGGAGCTCAGGTTTGCTGAATACTGCAATCAGAATGGCATGATAAGTGCACACTTATTTTCTCTGTTCCTTTTAGTTGCTATAGCAGAAACGGTACATCTATAAGTGGCAATGGCAAGGTACGCAACTGTTCTGTTATGATCCGGGAAAATTCAAGAAATGACGGAAACGCAGATGCTCAGTACAGTGTTTGAATGCTTGGGATCTGATATCTACATTGTAACAGGAATTACCCTAGTTTTCCTTCCATTGCATAGTCTCATCCTCAAATACTTTCAAGCACATACCTACTCTGCAAACAATAACATAAATTCTCAGGCTAAAGACTATATCATCTAATGATATAACAACTACTCTAAACAATACATCTATGAAACTTAACCTTGAAGAAGTATTATGGAAACACAACTTGGACTCTATGTTTCGAACAAAAAATAATGAAAGGGGAAACCCAGCTTGTTTCACGTGAGTAAAACGGTCACTGTAACATCAAAGATCAGGAACAAAACAATGATTATCAACAGCTTGTATAAATGTTCTTGAACATTTACGTCGTACCAGTTGATGACCGACATAGAGATGGCAACTGAATTTGTTGTATCTTATCATAGAGCTATATGAATAGTTCAGAAGAATAAACCTTACAATCAAGTTGTCAAGAGAAGAAGATCAGCACATAAAGCCTCCATCTAGCTTGTCCTAAACCGCAACCAAATCATAGGTTGCTAAATGCGAACACAGCCTAGCAGCCTAACGAACATGATCCCATTCCCTAACAGCAATTTTACCAAAGCTGATTTACATAAAGAACAATAGAAAATTATATGCACAATAAAAATGGGTACAGAGGTACGAAATTGGTACAATGGTTATAGTTTGCACATGGACAAAATACTTTTGCTACAAAACCTGGATATGCCACTTAATTGTTTTTAGTCTGAAAGATGGAAGCCTAAACAAATACTTAAACAGTAACAAACTAACAGTAAAGTTCATCTAGCAAAGTAATATCTCAATTTCATTTTGCAGTCTTGCTATGTTAGAAGTTAGAGATAGGGAAAGCTACACATTCTGAGAACCCATTAGACCGAGATAAAATGAGCTGAAATTAAGAACATGGGAAACGAAACATGACTCTATCACGTACCAAAACACACAGATATATATAGATGTAACTACAGAGCAAATGAATATGACACTTCTCCTTTCTGTCGGTGTGCATCACTATTCTGCTTAAAAATTTAGCAGAGGTCGGTACCATCGTATTAATTCCCTTACTTAATTAGCAAATAAAAGTAATTTATTGAACCAACTAGCACAAATCTGTACAATAATCTCTGGTTCGTCGCTCTATCAAACACAAAGTTATGACAAGGAATAAATTGTTAGTTCATTTCTGAACACCTGCAATTCGAAGCATAAGAACGTGAGAAATCTGCAACACAAACACAAGTACATATGATCCTTCCATATCTCTAGTAGATTGATTTAGTCCAATCCATTTTGTATCTTATATAATCGGTCTTAGGCTATATATCAAATTGTGCCAAACCATTTTATCTTCCTAAAAAACCTTAAAATCATATAACACACTGCAGGACATGATATGTGTTAGAGTATATTCGGTAGTTAGGATTTGTAATCTCGTACTACCTTATGTATCAAGAAGGTATCTTACCTAAAATCTCTGTACTCTATTTATACCATTTGAGAGATTCAATACAATACATCTATAATTCCACCCAATTCTCATCCTTCTGCATGATATCAGTTTAGATTTCGATCTTAACCTAAACCTACTATTTCTACTTTCACTACACCGCTCCAGAGAAAATCAATCTCCATGATCTCTACAGGGATACGCAACCCGTAGTTAAGTATTTACGGCCGATCCTATTGATCTGCCATCGGTTTCGTCAACTCCGTGCGTGCCGCCCTTCCATCGCTCAGCATCATCGGGTGTCGCTTGTGTGTGCCGTCTCCACCAGCTTCTCCATCCATCGATCTACCGTCTCCACGCACCCGCCTCCTGTCTCCGTGCGCCACGGGTCGCGCACAGGATGGCTCGAGCCCCGTCTCCACGATGTCACGGCTTTCGGCGCCTGGATCTGCCCCCCACGCGTCGCCCCAGCTCCATCGACCACGCGTCGCCCCGGTTCCACGATGTCCCGCCGATCCAGCCATGCGCCTGCTTCCGCACGTCTCCGAGACGTCCACGCGTCTGGATGCCTTCCACGCCCAGATCTTGTCACTCGGGTCGTCGGTCGCCCGTCTCCACGCGCCCCGCCTCCCGCTTGTGTCACGCGCCACGCACCGATCTACCTCTCCATCCGCCGCCACACGCTAGGACAGGCTGCATCAACCATGTCTCCCGGCTGCAACGACCACGTCTCCGACCTGTACGTACCGCTCGCTGGCTCCTACCGCTGTTATTTTTTTTATTTCCCGATCAGAGATTGGGTTACGTCACCTGTCGTCCTCTCACGCCTCTACTCCGAACATCGACGTTGACTCCACCGGCCATCCTCTCATCTCCATTCATATAGCATAGTTGGGCGCGCGGCACCCTAGGGATGCCTTCACGCATTGTCGCCCCAGCTGCCCTGTCTGCACATCCTCATCGCCGGTTCTTCGTTGTCGTCACCTCCACTCGAGACCCTCTGCCTTGACCACCTCGCTCATTCTCGGTCTGATCAACCGATCGCATATGGTTCCCGGTTGATAGGCAGCGGTTCCCGTCCTCCTCGAGCAATAGCGTATCCTCTTCTTGAGCACCGAGGCTCCCGCTATGTTGCCTTCAAGTGCTGCCACATGTGGTTCAAGCCTCCGCAGCGCCACCGCCGCTGTTGCCCTTCATCGCCATCCTGTGCACCATGACGCTTCGGCTGACCGACGTTGCCTCTCTCGGTGCATCATTGCCCCAGTCGTCTGCGTCCTTGGTCTTTGTCATGATGTTTGGATGTTCTTTGCTGGCTCCTTCGAGCACTGCCGCCACGCTCTCTCAGACACCTACGTCACCGCTGTAGGCCGTTGGTTCCGCCTCCCTCTACCGCCTTCATTCAACACAACCTCATCGCCAACGTCGCAGTCTCCTCCTCGACCTCTTCGTCTACTCCAGCAACTGCGAGCTGCATCGGCACCTTCTCCTCCTCGCCACTCTGCGCACCGCAACCGTTGAGACCTTCTCTACTGGTCCCTCAGACACTGACGTATGGTTGGGCTCCCTACCTTCAAGCGCCCGATACCGGTAACACCAGTGCATGCCTTCGTCCCTGATGTGTTCCTGGTCCTGGCAAACCTGGTGCACGCCTAAAGGGAATCGAGGACGTCCAAAGAGGGGGAGTGAATTAGGACACTTAAAATTATTGGCTCCAAAACTTTCACAAGATAAGCCTATCTCAATTTCTATCTAAATATGATCTTGGCTTATCTAGTGTGTCTACTCTACCACTTAAGAGAATTGCAAGGTAAATTGCAAGTAAGTAAAAGCGGAAACGTAAATGAGGCAGAGAGACAAATTTGACACGAGGGATTTTTATCCTGTGGTATCAGTGGCACATAAGCCACCCCTAGTCCACGTTGGAGCTCCACAAAGGATATGCTCTTGGTCGCCAAGTCTCTTCCGGTCACGGCTCTTGAGAGACCAAGTCACCAAGACAAGGCCTCAAGCACGACAAGCCACGAAGCCACCAAGGCGAGGCCTCACCACTAAGCTCTCTTTCGGTCACGTGTACACCATCTTCACTTCGAAGCTTTACTCACAAAGACAAGGGCCTCCGCATCCCCGCACAATCCTCTTATCGCCGCTTCACACAAAGACTCCAAGGCGTCGGCGTACCTCTCGGTACACTTTTGGATCACCCCTTGATCAACACTCTAGGTTGTAGCACCTACCAACTCTTTGCTCTAGGCCTATAAGCACTAATCACTCACTAATGGTGTGCTTAATCGCCTTGGATGAACATTTTATGCTCTTGGATAGCTTGGACGTCTTCTTAGGTGTACAAGGGTTTCTCTGGACTCCAGCAACTCCAAATAAATGAGTGAGCGGTATTTATAGCCTCAACCCCACGGACTAGCTGTTATCCCAAAGGCTCAAATATTCTGTGAACACCGGATGATCCGGCGTTAATGAAGGTACAAGCATCGGACCATCCGGTGTGTACATTCTTAGAAACTAGTCGTTGGAACTCCGCTCAGAGTTCTTCTGAAAAACGGATTGTCCAGTGTAACCATCAATCCATCACTAGACTATCCGATGAGTACACTTGAGCCAGACCACGCAAAACTTCTTCTCTGCACAAAATACTCCGGTGTACACTATTTTCATCACCGGACCTTCCGATGTATAGAACTTCTTCTTTTCTGGGTTTTCCACACACACTGTTAAATGCTCTAGTGAAGCCTCCAGTGTGCATCGCTTCATCACCGGACTATCTGGTGAGTTATAGTCTTCTACACCATGACACAAGTCACAAAATGCTCCGGTGTGATATCCATCTCATCACTGGATCATCCGGTGCCTTATAATCCATTTCCTCCAAAAAAAACTAAGCTTATATTAAATAGTCCGATGTACATCTATTCTGATTGCCGACCTTTCAGTAAGTGTAATCCACTTGACTTCTTCTGAAAGAATTGCTCCGGCATGTACATTCTTTATCACCGGATCATCCGGTGAGGCAAACTGCCTCTTGACATAATGCTCCGGTGAGTACAATTCTTCCAGCGTCGGACCTTCCAGTGAGAACAATTTCTCTGGGACTTTTTTCAATTCAATCAAACTTTGTCCCGGCTGCGGTGGCTTCTTGATGTATTAGATCCATGATACCTACTAACATATATTATTGACAAACGTGTTAGTCCCAATGACTATATTGTCATTAATCACCAAAATCACAATCATGACCTAGTAGGGCTATTTTCGCTATAATCTCCCATTTTTGGTGATTGATGACAACACAACCAAAGCAAGAGGCAAATGATACCAATTTAGACCAATTAAGAGAATACATGATCTCGAAAGTTCATATGTCCATATCTCTTTGCTTGGATTCATGGTAAGAACAAATTATGATACTAATTGTAAGACAATCATGTTCTTACTAATTTATATCTCCTGTTTTTGCTACAATCTCCCCTCTTTTTATATCCCCTCGATCGACCCATGCAAGACCTTCTTCATCTCCTTTGTTAACTCAAGATGCATCCCCCTTTGTCAACACTCTAGTCAAGATAGTTCTTATATCTTGTTTTCTCTTGCTTCTTGTGTTGGTCTCAAAATTCTCCCCCTTTGTCAACAATCTCAAAAAGGCTACAAACACATGTTGAGCTCAAGGGAAAAAACATTAGAGCATTTTGGGAGAGAGCTTCATAAGCTATGATCCATGAGGTATTAATACCAATTGAAAAGATATACCAATTAAAAGAATATGAGACAATGATACCAATTACAAAAGATAAATAAGGATCACAAATCATGAAACTCACATGATATAATCTAAACTCCACCTATATGTGTGCATTCATATGATGAGAGTAAAACATATGCACAACTAGATAATATGACAAGATAAGAAGTTTAAGACATATCATGCATAGAGGTAGCTTAAAGGTAGAAAATGAATTGACAATGATACCAATTGAATCTTTTAAGCATTGCATATCTCTGGGGACTTGTAGATCACTCCATAAAACTACAAAAGATATCACTTGAAATACATGTTAGTCTCAAAATCATAACCCATAAGATTTACCTCCTAAAAGTGTTCCTACAAATGTTGAATACTTGTAAGATATATGCACTTGTTATTGATAACAATGGGGAATTTATCCTATGGATTGATTCATGGCACATAAGAAATATTAATTGAAGAGCTAGTGATTACCAATTGAAGAACTAGTACCATGAAAGAAATATACAACTCATAAACCATGAAGGTTGCTTATAGGAGAGAGAGAGAAACACAAGCAACCTACCATATGAAAACCTACACTGGGCATTACAATAAATTGAATTAAGCACATACAATCCTAGGCAAGACAAACCTACACTGGGCACATACAATAAATTGAATTAAGCACATACAAACCTACACTGGGCATTACAATAAATTGAATTAAAAACATTTTATATCTAGTACCTTTCACCTTTGGATGGGGATTTAGGTATATGATGATCATGATCTTCATCAATGTATCCAATCTTGTACACTTAGCTTTTTGCTTGAATTTTCACTTAATCTTGTGTGCTAAGTCTCCAAATCTTCGCAGATCTGTGAACTTTAAGTCTTCTTTGGAAGCCAAATTGATTGGGGCCCTTTTATATTGGTGATGACTTCCTTGGACACCCAAATAGGTTGGTTTCACCCCGATCATTTCTTCCAACCATGTGTGCAACCACTTTACCATTATTCTTCTTCTTGAGCTTATAGTGGTTGCTCTTTATCTTGTTCTTGTAGTTGGGCTTGTAGTGGTTGCTCTTGATCTTATTCCCAAGAGGCTCAATGCAATACATCCACAGTTCCACCCAATTCTCATCTTTCTACAATAGGGACAAAAGTATGTGAAACAGGAGTTTATTTTCTAATACAAAATAGATAAATATTTGACACACCTAATATAGATATGCAGAAACAATCACTATATACTATGCAGTATCGTCGGTAGATGTACATATAGTATTTTCAGAAGCACTGTAATAATGAGGTACACTGCTCGAGCTCAGGAGCCTGCATGCACTCCTCGGCCTCAGCACAGGAACTCTCCCCTTTTGAAAAAAATCTCTCAAAATGAGCAACTCTCTCCCCCTTTGGCAATGATTTCATCAAAAATTTAAAACAAAGAATCAAATCTTTTTGTTGTTTTTATCATAATGAACATCATAAATAAGCCACATATATAACAAATACTCGATCAAACCACACTATCAAGAATATCTACATCAACCCGTCTACACATGTAAAAATATAGTGTGAGCACAACTTATCAAGCATAATTAATGATTTATTTGCAAGACATGGTCTTGCAATCTCAACTACTCGAATCCTCAATTTATATGCTATAAAAATATGGATACCAAAAGTATGTCATTGTTTTGATTAAGAAACATATAGCAAGATGCCAACTGTGCTGTCAAGAACTTCTCGTATTCTTTTGTAAGGAATTATATGCACCATCAACCTTATTCTATCGAATCATGCCAAGCCTATGTCAAAAATATAATTAGAATCTTAAGACAATGATTACGGTCATACATAATTTTTTCTAAGTTCATATCAAAGTGAAATGAGCAGTCTCGTAAAGAAGAAGTGCGACAGTGCATACTTCCATGATCTTTTACTTATCAACTATTATTCATCACTTTTTTTTATTTCTTTGAGTCTTTCACATATAGAATTTTTATCAAAAATCAAAGCAATCAAGAGAGCTCAACCATGACAAGTTTTAATTCAAGTCGTCATTCGTTTTAGAAAGTCATGACAAAAACTACATCCAATATATATATATATATATATATATATATAGGACACCTATTCTATACTCCTAGGAGTATGTACTCCCACATACAATATACCACCTAAATAAATACTTTATACTCTTTTATCATTTTTAGTATACTCTAATACTAATTCTAAGATACTCCAATATGAGTTGTATGAAAAAAATTCAATGTTAGCCTTTCATTTTTGCTATATACTCTTTTTTATACATAAAAGAAGTATATACGCAAATTAAGATAAAAATCATGGAATTTCATAAAAAATTTCGTGAAATTTGTATTGTAGTATCTTATAATTACTAATGAAGTATATTTAAAGTGATAAAGAAGTATAACTCATATGTAAAAGTGGTATATGAGAGGTGGGAGTACATACACCCAGGAGTACATACTAGTTTTCCTATATATATATATATATATATATATATATATATATATATATATATATATATATATATATATATGAAGGTGCAAAAAACTCCCATGTAGCATAAGCTTGGCTTTAAAAGTCATATATGTATCAAATATGATGCTCATCATATTTCATTGTTTTCTCATTTTTAAACTCTAACAAGTTGCAAGATATAAGAACTCCTCCTCAGAACAATCTCATAGGATGAATAACACCAAGTTCTCCCCGAAGAAAGTAAAACGAGAAGAATCTAAAAGTTTTGTAAAAATGCCTGTCAATTGGTGTTCAGTATCCATACGGAGAAGTCCAATATTCCCTTTTCCATATTGTCTCTAAGAAAATAAAATCTGATGTCAATGTGTTTAGTCCGAGAATGGTTCATAGGGTTTTTAGCAATACTTATAGCACTATTGTTATCACAGAAAAATGAAATACTATCTAAATTAACCTCATAATCTTTAGGTGTAGCAACTATCTATAGAGTTTGTGAACAACAACTAGCAGCTACATATCAGATTCAGCAGTAGATTGTGCAACAAAAGACTGTTTCCTAGATGACCATGCAACAGGAGAATTACACAAAAAAATGACATGTACCTGATGTACTCTTTCTATCCATTCTACAACCTCCAAAATCAGCATCAAAAAAAGATCTTAAGCTAATACAAGAAGAAGCAGAAAGTCATATGCCAAAGTATTGAGTGCCATGAAGATACCTGAGAATCCATTTGATAGCTTGTCAATCTGAAGCACGTGGGGAAGCTTCAAACCATGCACACAAGCATACAGTAAATTATATGGCTGGCCTTGAAGCGGTGAGATACAAAAGTGATCCAATCATGCTTCTATGTTCTTTATATTCTTTTCGATCAACTGGCCCACCATCTTCATCAGGATCAAGTGATGTTGTTGGTCAAATGGGTGTCATGATCGGATTGCTGCTTTGCATCTCAAAATGTCGTAGCATGTCTCGTGTATACTTACCTTGATGAACAAAAGTACTTTCTTTGATTTGTTTGACTTGAAGACCCAAAAAATATGTTAGTTCACCCGTCGTACTCATCCCAAATTCCCTGCTCATTATTTTTGAAAACTGGGATACTAAAGCATGAGAAGAATAAACAAAGATAATATCATCTACAAAAATCTGAACAAATAGTTGATCATTATCATGTTTGCTCTAGGGGCTTGTTTTAAACCATACAAAGCTTTAAACAGCTTGTATACATGATCTTGATATTTAAGATTTTTAAAACCAGGTGGTTTTTTAACATAAATTTCTTCATTAATGTAGCCATTCAGAAAAGCACCTTTGACATCTATTTGATATAATCTAAAGCCTTTAGATGCAACAAAAGCTAAAAGAATTCTAATGGCTTCTAGTCTAATAAGAGCAAAAGTTTTCTCAAAATCTAGCCCTTCTACCTGTGTAAAACTTTGAGCTACAAGTCTAGTTTTGTTTCTAACAACAACACCATCCTCACTTTGTTTATTTTTTGAAACCCATCTAGTACCAATAAGGGTATGACCTGGAGGAGGTGCGACTAACTTTCAGACTTTGTTGTGTTTAAAATTTTCAAGTTCCTCATGCATGGCATTGATCCAAGATTCATCAGTTAATGCATGTGAAACATCTTTGGGTTCAAAAGAAGCAACAAAAGCTGAATGAGCATAAGAATTAGAATCAATAAACCTGGACCTTGTGACTCATTCATGTAAATCTCTAATCATCTAATCAGGTGGTTGACTCCACTGAATATGCAAATGAGCATTGACTCCAGAAGCAATCTATTTTTCTCCTTCAACATGCACAGATGATGTAGTAGGTTAAGGATATCCAACTGTAGTTGAAGTAGTCGAAGGTGCCAAGAGATCTAGAGCTGATTGTGTCATATGAATTAACATCTTGTCCTCTCCTCCTCATCATCATCCACAAATATGTTCTTAGCTTCCCCCTAAACATGTGTACTTGTACCCGCATCACTTGATCTAGTTCCAAGACTAGCCTCATCGAAAGTAGCCTCATCGAAAGTAACCTCACAGGTTTCAATAATTTTATTAGTCTCCAAAACAAGCACATGATAGTCATGAGTATGAGAAGGATATCCAAGAAAAATACTATCAGTTGATCTAGACTCAAACTTATCCAAATCTCTTGATTTCAGCAAAAAACACTTATAGCCAAAAACTCTAAAGTGAGATACACTAGACCTATATCCAAACTGTAGTTCATATGAAGTTTTACCCAATTTAGATCTCAAGAAAACACGATTTCAAACAGAACAAGCAGTAGATATAGCTTCAACCCAAAATTTTCTAGGAGTAGAAAATTCATCTAACATGGTCATAGGCATCTCAACCAGAGTTCTATTCTTACTTTCAACTACACCATTTTGTTAAGGTACTCTAGATGATAAAAATTGATGTTCAATCCCTTTTTTAGCATAAAAGTGATAAAAAGAAGAATTCTTAAATTCAGTTCCATTATCACTTCTAATCGCTCTCAAGGATCCTAGAAGATTAACAGACAATTTAAGAACTAAACTTCTAAAATAACCAAAAGCTTCATCCTTAGATGCCAAAAGGTTAACCTAAGAATATCTAGAGTAGTTATCAATAATAACAAGCACATATTATTTACCTCCCAAAGATTGAACTCTAGAAGGTCCAACGATATCAAGGTGTAAAAGTCGACTTGGCGCATTTGTCATAACTATGGTAATAGGTGGATATGAACCTGAATGCATTTTACCATGTCTACAAGAAGAGCAAACTAACTCACTATCACCCTTAAGCTTAGGCAAGACACGAATAAGATCTAAACCATTAACTTGAGTGAGATGATCTAGACCAATATGATCAAGTCTATGATGCCAAAAAATAGATCTTTAGAAACATTAGCAATAAGACATATAAGCTTAGAAGAAGGTGATGCACCAAAATCAGCTTTAAAAAACTCTTTCAAAGTGTGACATTCTAAAAACCAAATCACCTATAGCATCTAAAACATTACATTTATTTTTCTTAAAGCACACCTCAAAATCTTCATCGATCATTTGTGAGACAGAAAGTAAGTTAAATTTCAAGTTCTCAACTAGAGCAACATCCTTGAACATAAACTTGGCATTTACCTTCATTTTACCTTTTGCACCAACTGATGTAGAAGAAGCATCTCCAAAAGTAACACTTAAAGCATGAGATGCACGTACAAGGGATGGAACCAATTTTTATCATTGGGCATGTGGCGTGAGCATTTAGAATCGACTAGCTATATGTTCTCTTTCCTCGCTCGAGAAGCCTACAAAGCAATAGAAGATGTCAAGGTCTCAATACTGGGGTTAGTAATACAGCATTTAGGGATCTAATACTGAGCACCCAATTAGAAATGTGAGTAGGCAAAATACGAGTAACCCGAGTAGACTCAACTTGAGAAGCTCGAGTAGGTTCAACCCGAAACATGAGCAGCCCAAGTAGGCTCAACTCGAGAACCACGATCAATATGTTTCACTCGAGGCACAAAATAAGATGCCACAACCTCGCGAGGGATAACATATGCCATTCGAAAGTTAGACCTAGCCTTAGACTTTTCTTTCCTTTGTTGTTTAGCTAGTCTAAAATAAAATCTACTAAATATCCATCTCTACCACAATGAATGCAAGTGTACTTAACCTGATGTGTGAGTTTAGAAAAAGAAGCAATATTTGTATTCATTGTAGAAGATAAAAATATACAGACTTAAAAACAATCTCCTTAGGTTTAGATTCAGCAAGTGTTTCAAATTTGCCACTACCAAAAGCCCTGACAATAATGGGTGCATTTATCTTGAGATGGAAATAGGCAGGAGTACTACTCGATTTTGGCTAAGAGGACTAACAGCACAGAGCAGATAGCTGCACAGCACAAAACCTTAACCTTGTTTACATATGCTTGACTAAGATGAATCTAAAATTAGGTTCAAAATTTTCTTTTCCTTAGAAAAATGTTCTAAAGTTCCTTTCAAGTAATCAATCTGTTAAGAAAAATCTGGGCACTTATCACAAGCAAAATTCATGAGTTTCTTTTGTTTATGACAATTAGAGTATGAAAGAATCTCATGAGTAATCATGTCATTAGCTATTTGAGAAACTCTAGCATTAGCATCATGCAACTTCAATTCAAGAATTGAGCAATTAGAACAGGAAGTTGAATTGAGAAAATTCGACATTGAACAGCTAGCATTTTTAACATGTTTAAAATTCAACACACCAAGTTTCTCATTCTTCTCAATTTCTTCTCTGAGTTTCTCAAGAGTAGAAGAATGAACATCTCTAAGAGAAGTAAGCTCAAAATAAATTAAGTCACATGACATGCAAGTATCATCATTAGGAATTAAAGTCTTAAGTCTTGTAATTTCATAATTAAGCGATTCAATTATAACATCATGTTTCCTTTTTTTTTTGCTACGTTTCTCTAAGAGTGTACCAAGATGATCACGTCGATGTCAAGTTCATCCTCGGTTGAGCTTTATTTGTTGCTTGATATGAGACACAACCCAGTCAAATCACGCAATGTCTTACTCTTGGATGTTGTGTCATCATCACTGCTCTCGGAATCAATGTCACTCAAGTTGACTTGTTCGAGCACCGAAAAACTTGATGCACAACCTTATGGTTGAGAAACCTCTTCTTCTTCTTGTCATTGAATGAGCGCTTCTTTTTCTCCTTCTCCTCTTTTGATGCCTTCTCTGCAAGCTTAGGATAATTAGAACGAATGGTTGAGATCACCACATTCATAGCATCTTGGAGGATCTCCACTTCCTCTCTTTCTTATACGCACATTCTGCAATGCTTTAGATAAACAAGTAGAGAGTAGTACTAAATCTTCTTCAGGAATCAACTCAAACTAATCATTATTTAGTGAAGATATAGAAGATAATGAAAAGCTTGATGAAGAATATTCAATATGAGACATGTTGGGTTGAGAGATCAAAGCAATCGATTTATTAGTATTTTTCCTAGCAAAGACATCTAGCTCATGAGTTTTAAATTTACAATAAATAACATCTAATATAAGTGTACTCACGATAGTAGATTCTCTAATAGATGTCACTTTCATCTCACATACTGACATACCTAAAGCTCCTAACAATTCATGCATTTTTGGCATCAATATATACAACATTAACAGCATGTAGATTGCTAAGGATCTTATTAAAGCGAGTAAAAAAATCATCAAAAGACTCACCAGGTTTCATCTCAAATTTTATGTATTCTTTCTTATATAAATCTTGATGTATCTCTTTAATGGTAGATGAACCTTCATGGTAATCATATAGTGCTTTTCATACCTTGTACGCTGATTTGAGATGTATCACTCGGTCGAAGTCGCTCCTTTTCAAGCCTTGGATGATCAAGTTCCTTGCCTTGTTATTTGCCTCGATGGCTAGCATGTTCTGTTCTATCACTTCATTATTCTCCAGAACCACATATGGCTTGTAAAAATTTTCTCAAATTGCAAAGCCCTGTGCTTGAATGTAGGCCTCCATCTTCACCTTTTAGGAGTGAAAATCAACTCCATTGAAAATACAAGGTTTTATGAATACCTATCTGAAGCAATATTTTTAATTATCAATTAAGATCAATTAGAAAGGATTAAGTCTCTGATACCAATTGTAGGATCGATTACACTCTAATGAGGCAACCAGAGGGCGGTGAATGATCGTGAAAAATCAAATTCAAATATTAACTCACCCAAATCGAAAAATGATTTAAACTCGGTATTCCACTCAAAACAGATTGTACATGCTCTAGTAAAAATGATGTAGAGTAAGATACGTAAGTTTGTTTTCCCTCAAATTTGGACAGTAGAAACTGGATTAAAAAAAAACTAATCCAACAAGAATCAGATCAATCAGATATGTGGATTAACAATTATGACTAGTTGAAGTAGACTGTATAAACTAGAATCGAGTAAGTCAAAATCTAGTTGAGTTGACAAAAAGCTACTCAAGATCAAACCAAAACCACTCAAAATTTTCTCAGATCAAACACTAGATATTCTAGCAAGGTTTTGAATAGATTAAACTAAGATAAAACTCGATAAAAATATGAAATTAATCGAAAACCAAAACTAATCATGCAGAATATAGAATAGAGAGAAAATTTTGATTCAGTAACTTATCAACTTATGAAACTTGATTTTCGTTACATAAATGAGTTTACAAGATCCCTCTCCAAAGCATCCAACAAGGATTTTTGCAGAATCCCAAATCAGTCCTCTCTATGATTTCTCTATTTTTCTATCTACTGTGTTGCCTGCCCAATAAAATAGACCTCTCTATTTATTAGATAGCCACACATACAAACATGACCAAATCAAAATACAACTCCAAGTCGTATTCAACCTGGTCTTTATCCTCCTCTAATAATAAGAAGACAAACAACTTCAGCTAATTAGCCAACAACTCTGGCGTAATCATGTATGCAACATCTCACATGCATACATGTATGTACATAACCCATTCAGAGTCTGTCTCTGACACTAACTTTGGTCTCAAGCCCAGCCATCACGACTCCCTCATGTCTACTCCAACTTGAACACAAATTAGTCTTCATGTCCTCTCACGATCAGATCATCTCATGCGTCCATCGTGAAACCTTGTCTCCATATGCATTGTTCTCTTAGCACAAACATCTCACATGACATACTCGATCACCACAACCTCAGTTCCTCCTGAACCTAGTCGTCGAACCTCAGTTCCTCCCTTAACTTAGTTCATCGATCTGTCATCGACCACATTCGCCTTCGAGCAACACCTGCATATGAATCAAATAACAAACGAGTATGAGCGCAAGTCCTTCTTGACTTGACTCAAGATCAGTTCACACAACACTACTCACACAAGTATAATGCATTATCTCTATGCTAACACCAGCGTATAAGCATATCTAAGCAGGATCTTAGCAACTTATGAATATTATCCTAATATCATTATACTAAATCATTTTGCTCTGCCAATTTCATCATTCAAACCAATTTTTCATCACATGATCTCACAGGTTCAGTGTATCATTCATTCTATCCTGAAAAAGCTTGATAATACTTGGTTGTAAACTATTGTATAAAGACATCTCAAGTAATGCCACCAAGAGTAGGCATCCATGCCTTCAGAACTCCTTCCCACCAGATATCAGCTTGACCTGTTAGTTGGTGTGGTGCAAATTCCACCTTCTCCTCTAGTGTCATCCAACACCCATCCATGACTTTCTCTATCCTTTGTAGCTAATCGGTAGCATCCGTTGGCATTCCCTATCCATCAAAGGTGTCCAATCACATGGAGATCCATCTTGGATATGTCATTCTCTAAATTGCAGGGGCCACTGGTATAACATTAACAATTTCAGCTCTGACGACCGAGTGATCCGCAAGTTCTTCAATTTCCTTGTTCCCTTTCATCACCTGTGTCGGTTTCTTGGTTTGACCAATACGACCTCTAGTACGACCCCAGCCACAATCAGCATTGCGGTTACCTGTGCGACTCCCACGGACACCTCCATAAGCACTCTTCTTTAGAGGCATAGTTCTAATCAACAAAACATTAAGGGTACGATCGACATAAGGTTATCATATCTAACGAAACACACAAGGGAAAAAGAATTTCAAGAGACAACATAAATGCAATGCATGCCCAAACAAACCCATCCTACTATGCACAGTACATCAAATTTTAACTTAGTTGAGCCTATGTCAAGTTTTAATAGCAACATGCCTAGGTTAGCCATTAACCACTCCCAACAATCTACCATCGGCTCTGATACCAACTGTAATACCCCAGGTATCTACATACCCGAAGGTTACCACCTAACACTTAATTCTAACCCCAAAAAAAGAAAGTTTGACAATATTTTTCAGTAGAGTCTCCCCCGTATTTACCCCTTTTTCCAAACAAATAAAACACAAGTATTCACATGCAAGATATTTATAAATAGAAAATAAACATCACCAAATCCAATTAAGAACGAGAAACAACAAATTTTTTCTTTTCTTGAAAATAGCAATGAAACAGTAGTTTCCGTCTGAAACAGACATATGTGAATATAACCTTGCATTTACCAATAAAGCCGAGTGAGTGGGGCCATCACTCACAGGTCCTGAACATAAGAACCAAATTACATATCTGGTATGACCGGTACTTGAATGAAATGTAAATGAATAACTTGAAATTTGATCATTTGAAATGAACACAAACATGAACTTAAATCATGTGAACACAAGAAAATACAAAAGGAAATATGAATATGGAATGAGTAAAATTCAAATGGATCAATAAAACATTTAATGAATGAATCTTGTCATAACATGGGTTCATCATGCACTTGCCTTAGCCATGGTTAGGATTCAGCTTCACACCTTTAGCACCGACATTTCCTAATCCTGAAGAACAAGTTATACTTAGAATTTATCTAAGAAAGTTAACATGACTATGCATCGGGTGTCCGAGCTACGCTCTCTATCCGAATCCCAAAATCTCGATTCTACCGTTTTCCAGAAACTAGATCAATGATCTAGGCTTCTCACTGCTCGGGCCATAACTTTTATTTTTCTTAACCAATAACTGCGAAATAATACATCTAAAGAATCCATGGAAAGGTTCATACAACTTTGGTTTTCTAACTTTAGGCAAAAACTCTTTCTAATTAGACCACAATCGGCTTCCATTAGTCCCAGTTTTGATACACTTTTGTTGCTAGCCGGTCCACTTCCAATCATGTATCCAGCTATAAAAAATCAACCCTCCAATTTAATCTAGGAACAGCTAGGTATTACACAGAAGTTACCTTTGATGCGAGGATCATGAAATTGACGAAATCACCAAAAATCCACTTCTTTCTCTTTTCTTTCCTTCCCTTTTCTTTCTTTTTCCTATTTTCCTTTTCTTTCTTTCCTTTTTCCTTCCTTTTCTTTTACTTTCCTTTTCTTTTCTTTTCTTTCCTCTTTTCTCTTTCCTCCTCCCTTCCTTTCTCTTTCTTCCATTTCTTCTCTATGTCTCTCGTTCCTTGTTTCTTTTTCCTCTCCACACGAAGGCAAAGGCAGCGGTTCTAGTGGCCGACGGTGGCTAGTGGCTAGTGGCGCTGGTGGCTGGCGACACGGTTGGGTAGCGGCGGCTCGCGCTGGGTGGAGGGTGATAACAAGCGATGGTTGCTGACGGTGGCCATGCGGTCGAGGCGGGCAAGGCAAGAGGTGGCGACGATGGCGAAGTCCAGCTGACAGAGCGTGACAAGGGAAGCGACGGTAGTGGATCGACGGATGACGGCGCGATTAGAAGTCGCGGGTAGTGCGGCGAGGATGATGGCGGTTGCTGGTGACAGCAGGTATGACAGCTGCGATTTTTAGGGTTAGGTGGTTCGAGCTTTAGCTAGACCCGGGTCAAGGCCTTTTAAGGCAGGGGGGCGACCTCGCTAAGTAGCGACCGACATCGAAAGTCAGTTTGCCCATCGATTTTGTTTTTTTTGTTTGCTGTAAGATTCGAGGTATTACAGTTTATTAACAGAAGTGGCAAGAGAGTGAAAAATTAAACCGATGGGATGGAAGGGAAGACCATGCGGCCCGTTACAGTAGTCGAGCCTATCGAGCCGTGTTGTAGCTGGACCGTGCTGAGATAGGTCCGTGTCGGACCGACCCGAGTGACCCATTTAATCATCTCTATGAGTGCCAGTTCTATGAGTGCCAGTGCAAAAAAAAACTTGACAAAAGTTGATGCAATTGTCCCGTCGGCAAAAATAAATAGAAAAATCCAACTCGTACTCTCTCTCTCTTCACAACCATTCAACCTCGATCATCCAGTGGCGGATGCATGCACAAGCACTAGGGGCTCTCCCACCTCTTCTTTTCTTCTTCTTTCATATCTAAAAATTATAAAAAAAAATTGTAGGAATCGATGACGTACTAAGAGAGGGATGAATTATAACACTTAAAACTATTTTAGCTCCAAAAACAACACGACATAAACCTATATTAATTTCTATCTAAATATAATTTATCTAGTGTGTCTACTCTACCGATCAAAACGCATACAATCTATCAAAGAAGGTGAATTACAAGTAAGTAAATGCGAAAACGTAAATAAGGTAGAGAGAGCAAACTCAGCATTAGGATTTTTTTTCCCGTAGTATCGATGGCATGAATACCACCCCTAGTCCACGTTGAAGCTTCATAAAGGATATGCTCCCGGTCTGCACCTGGTCACGGCCTTTGAGCCACCAAGTCACAAAGACAAGGCCTCCACTCAGATGAGCCACCAAGGTAAGATCTCACCACTAGCCTCTCTTCCGATTCCTCACCGACGTGATCACTTCAGAGCTTGAGCCACAAAGGCAAGGGTCTTCATGTTCCCGCACAATCACCTTGCCGCCACTCTACACTAAGTCAGAGGGTCAATAAGCTTGCCAGCAAGTCACCAAGACTCCAACGGGCCGACGTACCAAGAAGTACACAATTGGATCACTCCTTGATCCACTCTCTAGGCAGCGATCACCTAGCAACTCACTCTCTAAGCCTATAAGCACTAATCACTCATTAATCTTGTACTTAATCATCTTGGATGATCACTTTAAGCACTTTGGTGACTTGGATATCTTCTCAGTTGTATATGAACTTCTCTAGACTCTAGCACGCTCAAATGACTGAGTGGAGGAATATTTATAGTCTCAAACTCGCGCACTAGTCGTTAACCCAATGGCTCTAAAAAGCTGTTAACACCAGATGATCTGGTGGGAACAAAGTACTAACACCGGATCATCCGGTTAATACACTCTCACAAACTAGCCGTTGGAATCCCACTCAAATTTTTGTGAACACTGGATTGTCCTGTGATGACTCACTGAACACCGGATAAATGCACCGGATTATCCTATGTGTATATGTTTATTTTGAAGCTCTCTGGAAATAATAGTCTGATGTATTCATTTTGTGAACACCGGATCATCCGGTGAGGCAAAAGATTTCACTTTAATTTTTCTGTGAACACCGGACTATTTTTCATTGTACTTACCGGATTATCCTATGGAGCACCGGACTAATTTTTATGTGAGTACCGAACTATCCAGTTAGACAAATTTCAGCAGAACAGCATTATGTATTTTGGGTATAACTTTTCGCTCCGAACTCCGATTTTGATGATCTTTGTCTCTATAGAAAGCTTATGAAGAGCTCTACAAGATTATATAGAAATTCATTCCATTTGATCACATCAAAATTTATGGAACAAGTCTACTTCATTCTTCTTTTTGTTTCGACTTCGGTGACTTCTCTTTTATTGCATCCATAAGACCTACTAAAACTTATACTTGACAAACATGTTAATTCCAATAACTATATTATCATTAATCACTAAAATCAAAACCATAACCTAATAAGACTATTTTTACTACAAGCTTTGATTCTCTTTCAAGTACCCCTAGAGAGGGGTTTGAGCCCCCCTTGCTCACCGTGGATCCGCCCATGGACTCAGCTTTCTTCTTTGTCCTCTGGTGCTTCCACCTCTGTAGTCGGTCAATTTGTGTGCGAAAAAATTAAAGTAACAAATTAAATTAAATGGTTCAGGAGACCTAAAAAAATCATTCTAGAAGCCACTGTTTTATTTTGGAAGTCACATAGACAGGGGCAGATCTTAAGGCCCATGCTAAGAGGCTACAGTACAGGCCCAGTTTTAAAAAAACTCAGAGGAAGAAAGGGAGGAATTAAAAAAATACATCATTTTAACTCCTAAGTGACTGGATTCGTCCTCTAGTTGCCAACGCACCAAGCGTCCCCTGCTTAGAGCAGCTCCGGTGAACTCTTAGCGTGAGCCTGGTTACCGTCATAAGCTAAACAACGTTTAGAGTGTTACTCTGTTGGCAACAATTGGCTCTATGTTCTAAACTAGCCAACAATTGGTTTGCCACGGCAGTTTTGCGATAGCATGTATGCGCACTATTTCTAAAATATAGCTTCAACAATTCAACTAGATTATATATTATTTTATAATAGTAGAAACAATTCGGACCTACCTCTCCTATTTAAAAAATCTCTAATACATACATCGTCAGCTTTGTTCTACCTCCCGTTCCACTCTGACATATAGGCCCCCACATCGTGGCTAAGCATCCCAACTTACAGCTCCCCTCCCTCGATCCCCACCACAGGCAACACGCCGCCACTCCCCTCCTGCCCTCGCTCCAATGCGCTACCGCCCACAACACCACGTCATCGCTCACTCTACCACCATCGTTGCTCACGCCACCGTGCGATCCTGCTCTCGATCCGCCTAATCCTCCTCCCCTCTTGCCCTCGCTCCAACGCGCCGCCGCCCGCACCACCCCATCATCACCCGCTCCACCACCATCGCTGTCCACAGCACGCGCGAACCCACTCCAGATCCCCCTAATCCTCCTCCCCCCATGTCCTCGCTTCAACATGATGCCACCTGCATCCTAACGGTGTCACAGTCGCCACATACCACGTGCGATCAGTTGGTTGCAAGGCTGCAACCTGAAGCTCAATCCTGGCAGCAAGAGGCAAGAGCTCGATTCTAATGATGAGGAGCTCACTCAATCTGGGAGTTGAGGGTGTCAAGGAACTCGATCCGGAAGGGGAGGGCTTTGATTTGGGAAAGGAGCTTGATTTTGACGATGAGGAATTCGGTTCGCCCCACGGCACGCTCGATCCAAGAGGGCATGGTGGCAGTTCAGGCGTGGGGGGATTGATTTCGACAAGGAGAAGTTTGGTTTGTGCCACAAGTTGATCAATCTAACGGAGAGGACCTCGACTAAAGGACCGCCATACTCACCGGTTGTCACCGTCGTGGCGGGACACCCTATGCTGGCCAGCCTGGTTGACTCTGGCGCGCTGGTGCGCGTCCCACGGCAGTTCGGGCACGTGTCAGCGAGGCGGCCACCGGACTTCGAGGAGCCCAAGGACGTGTGGATCCTTAGGGCCTCGCAACCTCTCCCTAGAGTCTGTCGCTGGCGTCAAGCACGTCCCCCACGCCGTCTGCCCTGACAACGTCGTCGTTGAGCTTTGCCGGAGCAGGCAAGACCTGCTCTATCCTCGCTATCTTCTCATCAAAGATTTCCTCTAGCACAGAATGGCCCTTTGAAGAGGAGGTGCTTGTTCAGCCTATTAGGTAACAGGCAGGCTACGCTAGCCTAAAACAAAAATTTTCTACCACACTCACCCAAGAAACCATACTAATAGGGGATTATAGATCGTTACCGTTCGATATGCAGTGCAGTGGAAGAAGAGTTGGAGTAGACCAATCCAACGTTGTGCGCATCAAACTCCTCGAGCAGCTTCTTGATCAGATCCACAACCAGCCCCGCGCAGGTGGTCATGCTCCTCGACTAGCTCCCGATCAGGTTTGTCGCGTTCTTGACCAGTTTTGAGTGGTCGTGTCTTGCTGTCCGACCAGATCCGAGTGGTCGTGTTGTGCTCCGTGATCAGATGAGAAGGTACGTCGACCAGTTCGTCACAGCCGGTGACCAGTCCCGAACATGTCACAATCAACTCGTCGAGAAGATCAACGTCGCAATAGCAGTAGCTCCTCCACAATATTCACACGTACTGGGCAGAAACGCCAAGCACCGATGTGCTAGCATCGCACGCACGGTTAGGGTTTTGGGAGTTCGTGTAGAAGGCTACGGCTAAGGTTTCGGAGTGGCTCAATCTTAGAACGTCCTACCCACTCCTCTCCTATATAAAGCTCACCAATGGGCTCCCACGTTGGAAGCCCTTTAGGACTCTAACTTCTTATAGATCACAATCTAATCAAAACCTATATACGAATCCAATTCGTATGTTTTGTTCCAACCCTTTAAATGTGTGACCCGTTAGATTCATGTGCAAATGGCTACGACTCAAAAACTCTTTTCAAGTCGAAATCAATAGCGGTCCCTAGCAGGACATGTTAATTCCCGAGTATACACAAAAGATCATATCGACTGAACCTTGAGATACATATGCACCGATCCCTTCGCCTCACGATACTAATCAAGCTCAATGCAAGATACGTGTCACCCTTGTGATAGCTCGACCATTTACTCGATCAAGTAGTAAATTTATCATGACTAACTCTTTAATCATATTAGTATGACCATGCACTTTATCGATCCAACTACCTCAAGGGGGTCAGAGATATCTCTCTCGTTATCAAGAAAGGACAAATTCCATTTTGATCGCTCACACTCTACAACATGTTTCATGACAAGCCCAAAAACTACATTTATAACTACCTAGTTATACTAGTATTTGACAGTCTCAAAGTATGCCACTACATATTCTGAAAATTGATGACGATATCAGGTCTAAGAATCCTGTAGGTACACCATTTGAGATAACAACTGATGGCACATTATTAATAACAATCCTAGCAATATCTCAAGGTAGGTCTATCTAATATCATGTTCTCTAACATAAAAATATCTACATTATTAACTTGATATCTCTATACCAATTAATACATGTGTTGATCTTATGTATCATCATAATGATATGCGACCAGAGATCATGATATAAACTAAGAGTTTCATGAACAAGTTATATGCTTGATAATCAATATAAAAAATAATCATTCTTAAAATAACATATTATTTAAAAGTACATCAACATAGATATATAATATAATCATCTTTATAATTGTCTCCAGACATATCACCTTCCCAGCCCACTGTCCTCCCGTAATGCGTCAATTAAGTTGTATGCCGCTAGCTATGTGTATATTGATGTTGGATTATTAGCTCTCAATGTATAGTTGATAGATTTGCTAAAGCTCATGTCAGATTGTTGTTTTTTTTTTTTTTTTGAGCAAATGTCAGATTGTTGTTGCAGCTTGAACGAGCATGAAAATCCCTCAGCTGGGATGAAAAAATGATGGCTACAACCATCTCAGTCTCAATCCAGCAAGCAAACTCAGCGCCGTGATGTGGTAGTGTCACACGGCGGCGCTGGGATATGGGGAGGAGGAGTAAGGCTGCGGCAGCGCGGCGGAGAGGGAGGCGGCAGTCAGGTGGGCGTCCCACGCCGCAGCCAGCTTTGGATTCTCCGCACTCATCGGCTCGTTTGCTGCCGCGTACCTCGATGACGCATTCCAGCCTGTCGGCAAGCACTGGCCAGCCATCGCATGCATCGCGCTCGCGGCCAAGGTAGAGGAGGTGTTCTCCATGCCATTGATGCTCAACCTCCAGCTTGCTTGCTTCAGTTACCTCTTGCGTTGTAGGTGTTCGGCAATATGCCCCTTCGGTACAGCAGTTGCCTTTCTCAGAACGCGAGGCTTAAATTTCGTTGGGAAAGAAAGTGAGGTGAGATCTGAAAACCTTGAAGTCAATTTTCGATGCATGATCCATTGTTTGTAGGATGTATTATTGTTTATCGGCTCCTACAATATACATGCTTACATGCTTCCCAGTGCCATTTCTTTTAGGCAAAATTTGCTATACATGCTTACATGTTTTAACGCATCTCAGGCCCGAATACTTTCACAGTATCTTTGAGGCACAGAAAAAATTGAACTCTATATTCCAATGTCTGTTTAGAGTAAAAATTTGATTCCTTTCAGGGGGCTGATTATATGAACGGTTCAAAGAATTATCCAGCTCCACTACCAATGGCTTTTATGTAAATTGTTAGATGTGGCAAATAACATAATTGTTTTCACCGAAGTATAAGTAACTCATTTAAAAGGCTATGCCATGCTAGATATGATATGAACATGACATCAAATGCCTTCCTTTTCATATGTCTGTGGATATTACTTTATGTTCTCATATTCATTTGTTCTACTAATATTCTTCACATGTATTCTTTCTATCTTCCATGCAGACATAATCCACGCGGAATACTCAAATATCCTCACTTTTGTAGCCATATAATGCCGAATACTCATTTGGAGCAACTATATTATCTTATGCATTCAATGCCTTTATGAATCAAGGTCACCCAACCAACTATATTATCTTGTGAATTTTTTTTCCGTTGCCACGCATAGGTATTTAACTATAAGTTCAAAAATATGATCTCATTTTTTTTTATGAAGCTTCGATTGTGTAATTAGAATCTTCTTGTGGAACAATACAACATTTGTGGGAAATGTCATTAGCTGTCATGAATATCCGGCAGGGATGTGGTAGCAATGTGGTAGCATGTGAAGCTGCTTATTCAGAACCAGGATGAAATGATCAAGGCTTGTAGGCTGCCAGATCCATACAAGGGTACTGGTGACTGATTTAAACGCACCAACAAGGATGAGGGTTTCACCTCCTTGTGGAGGGGAACATTGCTAATGTTATTCACTATTTCTCTGCTCAGGTATCCCATGCCTTTCTCGAAAACTTATGCTTGGTAACAGCTTTTCTATCCATACTACGATAAACATGATGAAAGTTGATGCTCAGTACTCTGATGAATGGTCTGCTTGTATAGCAGCCCTTGATACTTGAACAATGCTTGATAGATTAGTATCACAATAGCTTGTGTAGTAAATGTACAAATTTCTGTGTAGTATACATAGGGTATTTAGAAAATCCATCCATCACAAAGTTGGTAATATTAAACAAAGGAATGGAATGACATTACCTTACTTGGGATTGCAGTTTTTAATTTAGTGATATAATAGTGTCTTTTTTTTACCTAATATTATTGTTTATGGTGTGTGCCAATCTACAACTAAATGAATTCCTCATTCAGTTCGTCTGGGTTATGCTAAGCAGATGTCAGTAAACAGGGATTGTAATGAGTAATGACACCTAAGTGAGGAACAGTGAAGATTAATCTAAAGTCGTGAAGGTTGTCTAAGAATAATTAAGTGGTATTATGTTTGTGTTTAAATTGGCAGACACTCGTAATAATTTCAAAAGAGTGTTCGTCTATGATAGGATGCGAAAGTTGTACATGAAGTGATGATCCAAACTTTCTAAAAGAGGGGGGTGCTTCTCTTATGAGTGCTCAGGCAGCACCAATGGAAAATTTTGAATTGTTACTCGGGGGGGGGGGGGGCTTTTACATGGGACAACTCCGTGCATGTTCATGTCCTTAAGCACCTATGTTTGTTGATCTGCCGAAATAATATCCGCTTCTTCTACCACAGCCTGGGGATCACTAAATCACTTACAATCCTCCAACAATGTGATCAGCATGAAACAAGCATGTTGGTGCTTTTTTTTCTCGAACGCGCAGGAGAGCTACGTATCATTATATTAAGAAAAATGCAAAGTCGAATTCGAATACAAAGCCGTACCCATGGCCGGATTAGTTTTTAGAACACACGCGCGCCTGAGACTAAACTACGACCAAGGCCTAAAACACTCAACCCAACAAGGAGCGCAACGGTGTCACTCCTCTGAGACACCAAAGGTGTGCCTCCTCGTTGATCTCTCGTAGCAATTCTGTGACCAAGGGGCGATCACCATCAAACACGCATCAGTTGCGGTGCTTCCAAATGGACCAAGCCACCAGGACCATCCAAGAGTTCATCCCCTTACGGAATTCCTTGGATACTCTGCGCTAACACGCCGCCACCAGTCCTGGAAGATGGTGTCGAAAGGCCCCGGAGCCAGGACATGCAGCCCAACTCGTTGGAGGGCCTTGAACCACACCTCCCTCGTGAAGACACAATCCGTAAGAAGATGTTGTACCCTTTCCTCCGCCTGATCGCATAGCGGGCACCTCTATGGATGTTGCAGGCCCCGGCGCGTGAGACGGTCCGCAGTCCAACATCTATTCAATGTGGCCAACCAAATGAAGAACTTAGCACGCAACGACGCCCGTGTCTTCCAAATTCTCTTGTAGGGCTCAAAGCCGATAGCACTGGTGAAGAAACGCGCGGTACGCGAAACGAGTGGAGAACGTGCCAGAGGCCGAAGGTGCCCACACATGCTGATTAGGACCTCTCGGACGCAAAGTCATGCCATCCACTGCATTCCATACCTGAAGGTACTCCATCGCACGCGCGGTCAAATTGCCACTGATATCCTGAATCCAAGCCCGGTTTTGCAAGGATTCAAACACCGTCCGTTGAGTGACAGCCCTCTTCGCGACAAATGGAAGCAAAGCCAGTGCCATATCCTTGAGAGACTGAGAGACCGACCAAGCAGCCACCTATCAGACCAAAACAAAGTCGAACGTCCATCTCCCACCTCAGATGTCATAGAAATCGCAAACATCGCCTAAACGTTGGCGTGAACTAGAAAAGAAGCTGATGCCCAATGGAGGTCTGGTTGCATTTTCAGCAGCCAGAGCCATCGCATCCGAAGCGACCAACCGAGGAGCTTGAGGTTGTGGATACCAAGCCCTCCAAGGTCTATCGCCCGACACACATGCCTCCAAGCAACGACACAGTGCACTCCATTGACTTGATTTCTTCCCTTCCAAAGAAACGCTCTTCGTCTCCTATCGAGGGCTTTGATCAGCCACTTGCGCGTCCACTGCCAGGAGGGTATAGATAGGCAAAGCCATGAGCGTGACTCGCACTAGGATGCCCGAGGAGGACAGCAGTCCCGCTTTCCATCCCGGTAACATGTCATCAAATTTGTCCACGAGCAGATGCAGATCAGCTTTGCGGAGTTTGTGGATGGATAGAGGCAAGCCGAGGTATTTGCACGGCAAACTAGCGATCGTGCACGGTAGCACCGAGCTCACCAGCTCTAGGTCAATGTCACAGCACTAGATCGGAACAATTGAGCTCTTTTGCATGTTGGTTTGCAAGCCAGACGTGTCATCAAAGGAATGGAGAATGGACGTGGTCATTGAGAGATCCCTTGCCGTGGGCTGGATTAATAAGACGACATCATCCGCATACATGGAAAGACGGTGACCGATGTTCCTGTTAGCCAGCAGGCACAACAGACCTTCTTCAGCTGCCATGAGAAACAACGCATTCAACACATCCATTACGAGGATAAAAAGCATCGGGGAGAGAGGATCGCCCTGACGGAGACCATGCCGATGTTCAATAATTTCCCCTGGGTAGCCATTGAGAAGGACACGCGTTGAGGAAGACGCCAACAGCAAACAAATCATGGACCTCCATCTAGGCTCGAAACCCATATGAACAAGCACCTCCAACAGGAGTGACCATGAGACCGAATCAAAGGCCCTTGTGATGTCAAGCTTGAGAAGAATCCACGGCAACTTTTGATTGTGGAGGAACTTTGCCATTCGCTGGACTAGAAGAAAATTATCATGAATGTATCACCCTTTGATGAATGCGCTTTGATTCACAGACACCATAGATGAGAGTGTCAGCACAAGATGATTAGCCAAAATCTTGGTGACAAGCTTCGCAAAGCTGTGGACCAAACTGATTGGTCTGAAGTCCCGCACCTGTTCTATGTCCGGCACCTTGGGAATCAACACCAGGAAAGTTGAGTTCACGAGATGAAGCTTCCTGCCGTCACCGCCGTGCAAAGGATGCATCTTTGATCAAAGCCAGCACTCTTTATAGAACCAACCCATGAATCCGTCTGGACCCAGAGCCTTATCCGACAGCAGCTGCTTTATGGTTTGCCACACCTCAGCCTCGGTGAACGGCAAGTCTAAGGCATCGAGATTGTAGGATGCAGCGTGGAAGGCTTGGAGGTTCATAGTGTTATTTCAAGTATGTGGGGATCCCAACAACTCGCTATAAAAATTCCACACGGCATGTGCTTTATCCTGCTGGGATGTCAGGAATTGATCATCAACCTTGAGCCTAGCCACAAAATTTTTTCGCTTCCGATATCTGGCATGCAGATTGAAGAAGGAAGTGTTGGCATCTCCATCCTGCAACCAAGAAATCCGCGACCTAGAGTGAGCAATTGTGCGCTGGAGAGAGGCCAGGGCGAGGCAATGCTTCTTCAGACGCCGTCGTAGCCAATCTTCTGAAGGAGACAATGGCCGGCCATCCTACGCAATGTCCAGGCGATGAAGAAGTTCCCGAGCCAGGGTGAGCTGAGAGTTCACATTACAAATCTTCCTTTGACTCCAAGCCTGCAACCCCCAGGCAAGACTAGCAAACTTTAGAGTGAGGCGGTGGACAGGACAAACGGCATCCACAGGCGTCAACCAAGCTTGCAGTACCGCTTCCTGGACACCCTCGATAGTCGGCCAGAAACTTTTGAAATGAAAGCGTGCCTTACCCCTGGCATTATCGCTAAGCCCTAGGTACAGAGGGCAGTGATCCGAAATCCTTGTGACGGAGCTCTGCAATAGACAATCCAGAAAGAGATCCTCCCAGTCGACTATGCAAAATACCCGGTCAAGCTGAACCAGAGTCGGCGAGGAGCGTTCGTTCGACCAGGTGAACCGTCTACCTAGAAGGTCGATCTCATTGAGCTCAAGGTCGTCCAAAAGGCGGCGGAATCGGCCCATCATGGCGTGGTCCACATTGGAATTGTTTTTGTCGGCTGG
Source organism: Phragmites australis (assembly GCF_958298935.1). Classification (NCBI taxonomy): domain Eukaryota; kingdom Viridiplantae; phylum Streptophyta; class Magnoliopsida; order Poales; family Poaceae; genus Phragmites; species Phragmites australis. The sequence goes on from NC_084927.1 coordinate 4,965,805, forward strand.
TCTATAAATCAAGTTGCAATCCTGGACCACAGCCCACGGCCTCGAGCAACCTGAGCGGACATTGTGGAGTTCCTGAAGAAAAAGGAGCTTATCTACATCTTGCTGCGGGCCATAAACACATGTGAGCCACTAGAGCTGACCGTCAACACTTGCAAGCTGAACCGACACAGAGTGGGCATCAACAAGGGAGGAAATGGCAGTGCACACACTCGCCCTCCAAGCCACCAAGATCCCCCCACGCGATCCATTGCCCAGAAGCACAACACGGCGGCTGAATTTGGGGGCTAGGGTGGAAAGGAGAATTTTGATCGACATAACCGCAACCTTGGTCTCCTGAAAACAAACGACGTCAAGTCTTGCAGCGACCATAACCTCACAAACCGAATCACGGCGCGAAAGCTTATTCAAACCGCATACATTTCAGATGAGTATAGTTGCAACTTCCATAGGTAAACATTCATAAAAGGCGACCACAAACACAGCAAAGCGACCGGGACAATTAGCACACGACATCAAGGAAGTCGGCAGATCAAACTTCCTCGACATCCGGCATGGCCCACCCAAACAATGCGGCCAAAGCAACGAGGTGGGCACAGGTGAGGGGTCTCTCAAAAAGACTCACATAAACGTCATGTGCCTCATGGTCAATGCACTCCCCATCCACGATGATCCATAATCTTTTCATGAGAACAGTTTGCGCCCGATGGATGGCATGAGATTGGGAAGCATGACCAGAGGATGCCAACCGTTTACTCCTCTTGGAAGGGACCATAATCGGCACAGAAGTCTTCAGCTGACGCTTGGGCAAAGACAGTGCTTGGAGCACCGAGGCTGTGGACCACGTCACGCGAGCAAGGAAAGTCGCCTCCGCCACCTTGGAAGGCGACGATTGCATGGGTGGAATAGGCGACGGTGACGAATTCTCAATTGTGGGTAGAGCGGGCGCATGGGGCACACGCAAATGACGCTTCTATATACTAGACAACACGATTTGGAGGGGTAAATGCGAAGCGAAGAAGGGAAAGGGGCATCCGCACGGCGGCCATGCACGATGCTACAAGGCCTGCAGGCCTCGACCGCGGAGGGCTGAAGGGCCGGTAGAGGCGTGTCCAACTCAAAATTCCCTGAGGAGACATAAGACCCAGGCCGGTCCACGCCATGGGGCAGGCCTAGATGGGAGCCAGCAGAACCCTCATTCACTCCTAGAGCACTTCACGCCATCCCGACAGCAGTCACACCCAAGGGCGCCAAAGGAAGTGGAGGCATGAGGGGAGCGCATGTGACCCCTGAGAGATTTAAATCAAGGGCGGGAGCGTTGTCTATCCACAGCAGCCCCCCCCCCCAGCAATCTTTTCAGAGGCGGCCAAGTATGGGTAATGCAAGATTCCTGCTGGCCTAGGAATCAACAGGGATGTGCGGACAGGATCCACAGCACGAGTCCCCGGCGCCAGGACCGCCAAGAAGCTCTCCAGCACCATCGGATCAACGACCAACGACTGAGGGGCAAAATGGCGACCGCATGTGGGCTCCAACTCCAGGGACGTCACGCGACGCAAAGGCCACGAGGTGAGGGAGTCCTCTGTGACCATGGGGTCATGAACAAACGGAGGTAGAGACCGATGGCCACGAGATCGCTGTCTTGGGGCACCTTTTGAGGCACCCTAGTACGCCTGTGACACTCAGCACGTGACCTAATGCTCAGATGTCCGAAGCGCAGAGGGGCCGGCTGGGACCAGGCGAGCAACGTTACGGGCGAGCAACCAGGCTGTACCAGCCACGCCGAAGACGAGCAAGGGGACCCAGGAATGCCAGCGAAGGAAGACATGGAGGCTCCACCCATAGCATCGAGGCTACCACCTCTTGCACCACCGTCAGCATCCCCCGCTTGCAGATCTTGGAATCTTGTGCGTTTCGGCCAGGGATTGGACCGACCGTGCTGCTCGAACCCGGGATACTCTTCGTCATCACTGTTCCACTAGAGGAATCGGACGACGAGCACCAATCCTGGATTTCCATGAGATAAATGATGACCTTATATCGAAGGAACGACTGCTTGGAGTGGACGATTTCCTCCGGACGCAGAAAGAGCCCAGACTCCACATACTCCTCCGTTGGCTCGAGCACAATCAGGGTGACCTCCGTCGGGATGAGCTCCGGATCAACACACTACGCGACCACGCAAAAACAACCCATGTCTTCCATGGCGACGGTGGCCGTAATTGGTTGAAGGACAGAACAACAAGAGCTCAAAATGTGCTCCACCATGGAGAGACACCAAGCATGAGCCGGGATCCCACGGGGCTCCACTAGGACGCGAAATAGCATTGACCCCACAGCCGCCAAGGATTGGCGCGTCCACGACCTGAAATGCTGTTGAAATAGTGACCCCTCGGGCAGGGTGGAGTGAAGGACTAGGTCACGAGTTCTCATCTCAAGGAAGGTGATTAGAAAGTTCTCCAGATAGCCACGTCAAACCAAGAAATCACCATCTGCAATATTGAAGGAAGCAACTAGGAGCGACCGCACTTGATTTGTGCTGACCGATGGCCTAGTACCCACAACCATTGCCACCAACACACGGGAAAGATCAGCCTCATCCCGAGCGAGGTCCGACGAACGGAGAATTAGACAAAGCTGATGGCTCGACCGATACTCAAGAGGCCCAGGATTCGACCTAGGAGGTGAAAGAGTATCCCCAAAGAACGGCGGTGTCGATGATGGTGACGGAGCCACGCAAATAGATGGTGGAGAGAAGGTGCGGCTGATAGACTCAGATGCAACCGACGGCGTGGTAGAGGGCGCCCGTGTCACAGCCGCCATTGCTGGAGAAGGAGGACGAGCGCCAAGAGGTACCCGAGACGCCCGCCCTGGCGCGGGCAACTGGGAAAGGTGCGACCTTGGGACAGCTCCAAGCTGGGCACGAGGCCTTCTACAATGACGGCCTTGTGCCCTCCGTGCTGGCACCTCAAACAATAGGACGGGTTTCGGCAAGCTACCGCGACGTGGTCAGTGGCGAGGCAGTTGAAACACCTGCCCACCAAGTTGGTCGGCACCGAACGCGAAGACAGAGGCGGTTGGGGTCGTGGGGCATGAGGCCTTCGTTGCTTCAGCTTGACAACCTCCTGCCAGCCATCATTGTCAGCGACCGTGTGACGTGATTCCCTGTCCTCGGCAGCAGAGATGCCAAAACACAACACATGAGGCTGAGCACTTGGTGGCATGGGCGCTCGGGACAGGGGCGAAGATGCTCCGCCCGTCGGCCCGCCGCAAGAAGACTAGGGGACGGCAGGGACGGCTGAGGCGACGGAGGAGTGCCTCCCTTTGCAGCGACTAGGAAGGACGACGGCCTACTTGATGAAGGCCCGCCGGAGAGGGTGGTTGAGGAAGACGAAGGACTAAACAACAGCCACTCTGGCAAGTCCGTCGCAGGGAGAGATGGGTTGATTACTGGGCTAAACGGGGCTGCGAGAGGGTTGAGAGTGGACGGCGAGGCTGGAGAGGATGACGCCAAGGGAGAGGGCGTGAATGGTGAGGCGGATCTCGGGACCGCCAGGTGGGGAGACTGTACGGAACGAGAGCTCTCCCCCCTCTCCATTTCTCCCCTGAAGGTAGCATGTTGGTGCTCACCAGGCAATCCACGTTTTCAGTATGCTTGGATATATGGAATTTTGCAAAAAAAAATATATTAGAAAATGCAAGCATCTATGAACTACAAATTACATGTTACAAGCTTTATCATTCATTTATACTTTTTGCATGGTGCAGATGGAGGACATCTTACAGACTTGCTGGAAGGTATGTGCTAAGGTCGTGTTAAAATCAGACATGCAGTAGAATAACTTCTGCACTCGCTACATGCACTTTATTTTTACTGAACAGAGGATGCAAGTCGAGCCCTATGAGGAGGCATGGTAAATCAAGCAGCATCACAATGCGACAGCCTGGCCGGTAATTTAAAGCTAATGGGCACCTTGAATTAACATGCGGTCCAGTTATTTTTGCTTTGCAAGATGAACTGAATAAAGGAGATAATTAATTCTGAGTTTAGTCTAATTGTACAATCAAGTTATTAGTTCATACAACTCTATGTGCGATTCTATTTAATCTTTAGTAAGTCCTTTGTAATTGCAGAACAATTCTCAGACTCAGACTTCTCTTGAGATTTAATTTTTTTTGCTCCTCTTCAGGATTGTAAGAAAAAAGAAGGATCAGTTTCTATTTTGATTTTTTGCATCTTAAGTTATCCGTACTTTCAGATGTAGATCAAATTTGCCCTTCTTTATGCCCCTTTTATTTTACTTGCTAATAGACCAGTCTCCATTTTGCTTTCATGCAGATTCAGAAGTGTTCTGGATTGGTACTGTCATATATGGTTAGCTATCAAATATTCTATATTTGACAACGCTACGGTTCCAAACTTTTGTTGTTTCTTATTGAATTTGCTAAATTGTGCTGAACGGACGTACTATTACCATGTACTCCCTCCGGTCATTAATATCATTTTTAAACCGGAGGTAGTAACTTAATTGTATGTTTTCTTCACAGAGATGGGTGATATTGCATTTTTCATTTTCTTTTTTTTTAAGGTTTTCTTCTGGAACATGGTTGTAAACTTGGAATTTATACTAGATATCATCGCTGAGCGTCATTTGGTATTTATTTGCGACTCAAACATAAGTCCAGTTTGATAAAACAGCGTTGTCAAGCAATATGAGACTATGTTCATGTAAATAGTCTGTCAATATGCTTTTTAAGATGCATATAGAAGTTAGCACTGTTCCAAATCCAAATACAGGCAAGCTCAAGCCGTTCTGAATACAGGTATCTTTTAGTGTGTATAAGTATAGGGCTACATGACAGCGATATTAAATTCTAACTTGCAAAAGTCAAGTAGAAGTTTATACTTTTCGGTTGAATTGACATACAAAAGTATCTGATATACTTTGGTATATTGAATTGTATTTAGGATTTAACCTGAGAAGATAGGGAGAGGGTATGTGGATGAGAACGAAAGGAGGGGCATAACTGTAGAAGCTATTTTGTATGGTGTTGTATGTTATTGTTGTCGATTCGTTATGCCACGCAAATCACATGCGTGCTAATTTGTGAACATGGATGGTGATCATTCATGTATATTTAAGTTCTATTCTGGCACGTGTGCTTGAGAAGAAAAGCAGCATGACCTTTGGCAAGGTAATGCCCTTGTTGCTTCATTTCTGTGAGACAACGCAGGTAATTTGTACAAGTGTTTTTTTTTTCATTGGAATAATATAGCGTCTTGATGGCATGATTATAATTAAACATATGGAAATACGTAGTTTCATTGCAACGCATGAGTATTTGACTAATTTGAATCTATATCTATATTAATATAAAAAACAAAAGAGTTGGGCTAGAACATTTGATCTTGATCATCCATTGGTTTTGATCTGAAGGCTCACGTTGCTCCAATGTCACTGCACATCCTTCTAAACTACCACCCCGATTAATTTGAAAATCACCATCAATTAGTCATCAATTAGTGGAAGAAAATTCTATGAAACCTAGTCTCATAGAAAGACCTCTTCTTGTGCATGTAACATGTTCCTCTCTTTTCTCTCAGTTGCATGTACCAGTTGTTAGATCATAGAAAGACGATATGGATCAAGATCTCATATGAATCTTTCAATAAATAGTCTCATAAAATTTCCTTCCTCAATTAGCCCCAAACCCTAATCAATTAGTTATAAGTTAGCCCGGCAAGATATCCTTCCCCTGCTTGATGCGTTTGAACCTCCTCCACACCCCCTGCTCCCTTGATCGACACATGACAACGGGCTCAAAGCACGGACGCTTCCACATCGCTTCCGGTCTCTCGCACTTTGCCACGATCGGCAACCTCCTCCACACCATCGGCATCCCCGGCTCAGATTGAGCGTAATCTGGCTTTAATTGATTTTGTAAACATTATGGAGTTCTTATGGTTCATCTATTTTGCTCATTTTTAGATTTTTAGTGTTAACCTGAGTGGATTTTACTTTAGCAGTGGCTTTTCAGACGAACCTACCATTTATAGATATCCTTGTGTTTTTAATATTCCATAAGACCTGTTAGCATTTTCAATAAAGAAATTGTGGGGTGGCCCTTTTGCTAGGAAAGAAAATATATGTAGTAACACCTATATTAACAAAAATAATGTGAATTCTCTGATTCATTAATTTTTTAAATGCAAGTTGATTTATTTTGCGCAACAGGTTAGAACATAATTGAGTATCAGAAATACGTGGCATATATTAAATTAATAAACAATATCATGCATTTTTGTAATGGTTGTTGTGAGGAAAATTTATTTTTGTTTCTATGCCAGATTTGTTGGTACCCGTATAGCAACGCGCAACAAACAAACTACACTTTTGTGCTTATCTCCGTATAAAAGAAGAAGCTGTGCAAAAGGAGGCACTAAGTGGCCCTAATTTGACACGAATCATTTGCAAGGTGTTTATAAACAGATGTGCAAAAGGGAGGCATAAATGGGTTCGGGTCTCTATTGTAACGCACGGGCATTTGACTAATAAAGGGGGTTACACAGTTTAAATTCCAATAACACTAGACATTCCTAGAGCAATCTCTCACTCTTAAATCTTAATCTTGCTGTCCATAAAAAGTATTTTGGAGATAAAATAGAACCAGGCAGAGGAAAGAAGAAAAAATAATTGCCGAAATAGCGAAAGAAAGCCACTTGAGCTTCTACAATCCACAGCCACTGCCCTTAGTTCCGAAGAGTTATTGCGAATCAATGAGAAAAGGCAAAGCAATTTCATACAGGAAGATCCAAACAAAACAATTCTACTTTTCTATCTTCTCTCAGAACCCAAATGATAATTACTTGATTTCTGAATAAACAGTTTCATTAATTTGCAATACAGAGGTTCAGAGAACAAAGACAGCACATACATATTGATATAAATCATGCAGCATTTCCCATTAATTCTGTGAACAAGAAATTGAAAATGGAAAATGAATGGAAATATGTTAGTGCTAATACCAGACAAAAAATATATTCTTTGACCTCCACAACAAAGGGAAATGTGAGGACTCTAGCAGACAAGGAAACATTTTGGGCATTACAGGTAGAGAGTACAGACCAACTAAATCATCCCAAAAATTCCATATTGTAATCTGTATAGACAAAATGATACTTTCCAGATGATTAAAAAGGAGCAATTTATTTGAAGGTCATACATGTAGCTCCCAAGTGCAGAAACTCAGTAGTCACCTGAAAGAACAGGTGCATGTAATTAGCTTGGAAAGCTGGAAAGATGCAGGGGCACCAGAAAATGACCACGCAGTTAGCTAATCCGGCCCGCTTTACACTTGGAATCAAGGGGGCGGCTGCAGGGAAGATTGTTTTGTTAACTTAGGGCTAGTTTGGATGGGAGAAACATTTCGGATTCTAACCAGAATCAGTGAAATCTTTGTGAAATGGTGCTTTTGGCAAGTGATTCAAATCCAAAATGGAAGAAACGTTTCTCTTTTTTACACTGCGAGGGAGAAATAGACAAAACGTGGTATCTCTTGTTTCTGAATCATTTCTCATTTATAACTGACATCCTCTCTTAAGAATTAAAATCCATCTAACTAGCTAAACGATTACACAAAGTGATTCTAATTTACTAGAGAAATATTTCTGTGAGAATTTGGATCTCTACAAACGGGCCCTTAAACCAAAATGTGATGGAGCTCAGCTTTGCCCTATACTGCAATCATAACGGCATGACAAGTGCACACTTTTTTTCTCTCTTCCTTTTAGTCGCTATAGTATAAGTATTTAGTGGTACAACAATAAATGGCAATAGTAAGGTATATTACGGTTTGTTACGGTCCGGGAAAATTTAAGTAATGACATAAAGGCAAAGGTTCGGTACCAATGTTCTAATGCTTGAGATCTGAAGTATCTTTTTTTAGATAATGGAAAACAATTCAGTTACAACAGGAATAACCCTAACTTTCCATTGCAGTATCATCAAATAATTTCAAACAGATTCCTACTTTGCAAGGAACAGCACAAGTTCTCAGGCTAAAAACTACATATTCAAAATGTTATAACAACCAATCTAAAGGATTAGAACTATGAAACTTAACCTTAAATAAGTATTATGGAAGCACAAATTAAATAGTACCTTATTATTAATTCTATCAAAATATTGCATCTGATAGAATAGATCTATATCTACTATCTACAAAGATGGACTCCATCTAGAAAATCCAGCTTGTTCCGATGAGCAAAAACGTCCACTGTAATGTTAAAGGTCAGGAACGAAACAGTTCATATCACTGCGTATAGAAATGTTCATGAAAACTTATATAGTAACAGTAGATGGCCGATAGAGATATTGACTGAATTTGTTGGGACTTAGGAGTATCTATCCTGTCAAAGGTTTTGGCATATCCTGGGTTAAAGCAGAGATTAGTGAAGGTGAAATTGCAAGGCTTTTATCGTGCAGAGCAATAAGAATAGTTCAGAAGAATAGACCTTCCAAACCCGCAATCAAGAAAAGACCAGCACTTAAGCTTCCACCGAGCTTGTCCCAAATCACAATCAAATCGTAGGTAGATAAATATGCACTATTAGCCTGGCAAACATGACCACATTCCGTAACAGGCAATTAACCAAATCTGATTTACACAAATACCAATAAAAGTCAAAAGTAATGACATTCCTTTTTGCTTGTGTGCATCACCGTTCTGTTTAAAAGTTCAGCACAGAGGTCAGTACCATAGCAATAATTCCCTCATCGAACATAGCAAGTCAAAAGTGATTCATTTAATCAGCCAGCACAGAATCCGCACAGTATGCTTTTTGGTTTATCGCTCTATCGAACGCAAAGGTGTCCTTGAAGGAATAGGTCGTTAGCTCATAGCTGATCCCCTGCAATTCAAAGCACAGGAATATGTGGTCCAAAATCTGTAACACAAACCAGCGTATATGATCCTTCAGTAGATTGATTTTGTCCAAATCCCTTCCGCTACACATCACCTTGTGCCGAACGATTCTTATCTTCCTTCAAAAAAATAACTCCTCAAATTTTACCCAGGCCATTAGGCTGTTCCTCCAGACTCTAATTTTTTTGGTAACTCATCCCGAGCCCAATTCAGCTTAACCGCCATACCAAAATGTTGGGATCCAACCACACGGAGAAAGTCTGATACCGCATTGCTATGGCATCTTTCACCTCTCCTTTTAATTTGACATGGAAAACATCTTCTGTCCTTTCTTTGACTCTTCTTTTTTCATGGGAAATGATCCCAAATGACAAGTGAATAGAGAGAAAAATAGGTGAAACAGACGAATATGTTTCCTAACACAAGTAACAATCATTATTTGACAGACAACAGATACATGGAAACAATGACTATGCAGTATTTTCGGTAGATATACAGATAGTATTTTTCAGTAGGAAGATAAGGATATCGGCTGTGAACATAATGAAATTTATCATATTTCTCCATCCCACAGCTCCTCCAAGGACTTGTATGGCCCGTCTGGCGACACAAAGAACTCCCCATGGCATGCTCTCCGCTGCGGAATCTGCGCAATCATCTCTTTGTCATCCTCGCTTAGCTCCCAATCGAATATCTCCATGTTCTGCTTCAACCTCTCCTTGTTGAAGCTCCTCGCCACAAAACACACCCCCTGCTCGTGCAGCCACCTCAATGCCACCTAGATATGTTTAAAAGACTCAATAAATCCTGTAAATTTGATTTAAATTTCCATATGAAGATGAGCGCAAACTAGAAGTTGTTGAATTTTGCGGTAGCCCATCTCAAACTACATCTGTGCTTGGAGAATTTTGTATACCCAATTGATTTTTGGTTGAGCATTTTATATACTGCTATAGATGCCAATAAATTGTAAAGAATAATAAAATTTCCGCAGACAACTGGAGGTGTAAATCTAGTACATCTACTAATGTTTGAAAAGTGGGAACAAGTTGCAAATTTTAGTAAAACAAATCGATCTGATCTGCATTTTTTTGTTACCTGGGCAACCGTTTTGCCTCTCCTGGCGGCGACGTCGCGCAGCACGCCGCTCTCCATGACGGCGTTGGATCCCCACGCCGAGCCGTGCGCGCCGAGCGGCGAGAACGCGGTGACGACGACGCCGTTCTTGGCGCACACCTCCCTCACCTTCTCCTGGCGCCACCCGACGTTCGTCTCCACCTGGTTGACGGCCGGCGGCACGGCGGCGAAGGCGAGCAGCTTGGACATCTTGACCGCAGAGAAGTTGCTGACGCCGATGGACCTCGCGAGGCCCAGGCGGTGGCACTCCTCCATGGCGCGCCAGACGCCCTCCATGTCGAACGGCACAAGTTTCTTGTTTTCGCCAGCGGCGACGGGCCAGTGGACGAGGAAGAGGTCGAGGTAGTCGAGGCCGAGGCGGTCGAGCGACTCCCGCAGCGCGGGGAGCACGCGGTCCGGGTGCGCGTCGGCGATCCAGAGCTTGGAGGTGACGAAGAGGTCGGCGCGGGAGGCGACGGCGCCGGAGCGCACGGCGTCGGCCACGGCGGCGCCGAGAACGCGCTCCGTGCCGTAGAACGACGCGGTGTCGAAGTGGCGGTAGCCGAGGCGGACGGCGTGGACGATGGTGGCTGGCAGGTCCTCCGGCGCGCGCGACGAGCCGGTCCCGAAGCCCAGCACCGGCATCGCGTGGCCCGTGTTGAGCGTCACGCACGGGATGCTCGCGGCGCCGGTGTCGTGCCCGTCGGTCGCGGCCATCGGGTTCTTGGGCGCTGGAAGGTTGGTTTGCGTGTTTGTTGGACTCCGCGTCGTGGCGGATAACAATTGTAAGAGAGATGTAGGTAGGTCTAGATTTGCTTTGAGTTTATATAGAGTCCTGAATTCATTTATTTTCTTTTCTTTTTGAGAAGATGTTATCGAATATATCAAGGTAAACAAGTGGAAGTCATAGTTTATATAGTCTTGAATTTGGGAGAGAAGAAGCCAAGGTTAATTATTAAAAAAAATACAAATGTCTGATGTGTTGTTTTCTTAGATATAGAAAGACATTTGGATTGGTATTCTATCCTTCTCTCAAGGAATTGAAGAAGGGGGAATAACATAAAGATCCAGTAGCTTAGAAAAAAGGAACCGGTTCATTTTTCTCCCTTCTCGACCTTTCCCTCTTTCAGCAATGATATCAAAACTGAAAACTCATCTAATAAATTATGGAAAGTAAACAAAAATAAAATAATAGTGAATTCCATATTGAGTAGGGAACTTTCAGATTAAATTGTGGAACTTTCAAAGTGAATTCAGGAACTTCCAAAATATATCCTTTTGACTTTCAAATTGGAATTGAGAGCTTACCAGTCGATCTCTTCAACTTTCAGATTGGACTAGGGGCTTCCAAATCAATCTTCTGAACTTCTGAATTGTATTATAACCTTTCAAAGTCAATTCATTCAGATTTCGTTTTTTAACTTTAATATTGTACAGAAGAATTTTCCATCGCAAAGCTTCAAAAAAGTCCATTAAGGGTTATATTGATTATTAAGTTCTTTTTGAGAGGATATTATTGATCAAGTTAACAAGTACTCAATATCTTGGGAGAAAAGAAGTTAGCGTTAAATAAAGAATAAAAGCCAAATCTGATATGTTGTTTGTTTCAATAAAGAGAGACATTTGAAAGTAATGCTTATGTCGACTTCTATACTGTTATAATTTTATTAATACGTATCTATAGAAAGTAATGCTTAGAAATATGCATAGGAGATTGTGTCCAGGTCCAAAATGGCTAGTACACTCGAATTAGTAATTCGAAATCATAATTTGTATTATTTATATTCAATCTTGCACATTAGATAATACTGAACATCTCGTTGCATCCGCATAATACTTATTTTTCCCTTCAAATGATGTTAATCCATTCACTAAAGGATGGATACTACTCGAAAGCTTATAAAAACGTCATCCCAAGTGGATACATGGTGGCAATACAGACACAAAGTACATCAATATGCACCACAAAATTTTCAATTGTCACAAAGCAATGAAAAGTTGGATAATACATTTTTTTTTTCACTGGCATTTGGTGTGAGGATCGGACCGGTGCATATGAAAGTGACATAAGCAATGATAGGATGTCGACTTCTCTCCGTTTTGTTGAGATTCGTTACAAGATTCTTCCCCATGTTTCAATCATACCCTCGCCATTGCAAGTCATGCATGACATGTAGCAGATGTAATCCAAACCATAAGCTTGGGAGAGAAGAAGCTAAGGTTCAATTGACAGTAACGTAGTCAAAGTCAACAAAAGGATATATAACAAGTCCAATAATTTTTTTTAAAAAAAAGGTTTTCTAGAAGAAAGAATCTTTCTGTATTCCTGTCCTTTACTTGTAGATCATCGGTTTGTAAATCTGGTGGGTTCTATTATCGGCGGCCCGGATGAGAGATCATGCGCAGCGGTGGTCCGTCTCCATAGGTGGTGGCAGCCGAGCGTTCGTCGTTGCACATATCAAGATCGAGACCTTCATGCCATCTAGATCGAGTTTGCTCACTGTTGCAATGGGCTGCCTGTCATGCGAATCAGCCCCTTCCCACGTGTCATCTCCATGCATTGCGTAGGCGGCTACAGACAAGTTTGACCTATAGGTACTACTTAGAATCTGTTTGTTTCAGTTGGAGATTCTGAAAAGCAGCTTATAGAAGCAGGATTGTGAAAAGTTGGATTGTGAAAAACTTTTAGATTGTAAATTCAAAAAAATTTGATGAACAGTTTACTAAAATGGACTTTCACAACCTATCAAAAGCTGAGAAAAACCAGTTTCTTAGATTTCCACAATCCAACCAACAAATTTTAAAAAGCTATAACCAAAAGCCGTCTGTTTGTTTCAGCTCCACAATCCGAAGCTGAAACAAACAGGCCCTTAGTTTGCATTCGGTGCGATCGTGGTGTTCAGGCTCACAACTCTATAAATTGGTGGCCGAAATTTGAGGGATGCTGTGCGAAGGTGGCCTATCTCCGTGGATGGTGGCTGCAGGGCATTCACTGTCATGCGCACCAGCCAGATCGAGTGTGCTCGCCGTCGCGCACTTCGTCGTACCCAGGGCGCCCATCCCACAGATTGGCCCCTTCCCATTAGCTATCTTCGCACGCTGCGCAGCGGCGGCGCTGGGTTGCAGGGGCAGACAAGTTCGAGCTTCGGGCATTGCTTGTCTTGTGTCCGTGCGTGGACGGTTGACTCCTTCTTAGCAAAATCTAGTGCAAATTAAATTTATTTATTTATTTATCAAAGCTATATAAAATCATGAAAAAATATGGGTGTGAGTATTGATGCTAGTTTTAGTTGTCTAAGTATTCAAAATGCTCCAAATTTGTACTAAGGAAATCCCTGCCTTAAGTTGATTCGTTCATGTTTGGTTTTTGGTTTTTATGCATTTTTGAATGGTGGTTTGAGTTGGATATCTCTCGAATTCGAATCCCTTCTTAAAGTTCTTTCCGTCCCAAGTCCAAATTCAAATTCAAATTATGTTCCTAAATCTCGGAATTCTACCTCTAACTCATAATTCAGGAAATTCCAATTGGTTTGATCCTAATCCAAAGTCAAATTTCAAATTCAAATTTCTCATTTGAAATTAATTCCTAATCCTTTTCCTTTTCTTTTTCACTCCCGGGCCGATTTCCTCCTCTCTCTGCTTTCGGCCCGCCTTCGGCCCGCTCTCCATTTTCCTTCTCTGCGCGCGTTCGGCCCAACAGCGCATCGGCCGGCCCAGTCAAATGAAGCGCGCGCCGGCAGCGTCCGCGCCCCGCCCACGCTGGACCGACCACGTGTCACGCATCCACACCCCGCCTGCGCTACCTTCTTCCTCCAGCGCGACGCCGCGCGTGGCTGGTGCAGAGCGCCCACGCCGGCGAACCACCTACCCCCTTTCCCATCCACCTTCCTCCTCGTTTTGCCCCCCCCCCCTCTCTACTCTCTCTTCCCCGCAGCCCGATGGGGATGACTTCGTGTGACTTTTGCGCCCCGTCTGCGCGTGGTCGGCGCAGAGCGCCCACGCCGTGGGAAAAATGGTGGGCGCCGCCCCGCCACCTCACTGTCGCACTGCCCACTGACAACCGCCCAACGTCATGCACACCGCCCCCTCTCGTGCTCCCTCTTCCACTATAAATAGCACCAACCTAACCCTTTTTCCCCTACCTTCCCCCACACTCCATTGCCGCCATCGCGCATCCACGCTCTCGCACCTCGCCGCTGGCGAACTTCCAACCACGTGCTACCAGGAAGCTTCAGAGCCCTTCCGCCGTCTCTAGGCCGTCATCTGTTCGCCAGAAGCTCGACGGGAGCCCCTGACACCCCCTCCTAGATAGTATGTATGCGCCCCCAAGCTTCCTCTCGGCCGATCGCCGTGCGTCACCATAGGTGTGATTTCCGCCGCCGCGCTTGGCTCGCCGCCAGTGTGTTGATACCCCATTCGCATCGCCGGCCGTCCTACTGTGATGACTAAAAGCCGTAGAACCCTCTTTTAGGATGAATTGGTGCCTCCCAGTATGGGGAGCGCTGCCCGGTCCCTGGCCACCTCGGTGCCCCCCCCCTTCGGCCGCTGACTGGCTGACTGGGCCGCGGCCTGGCCCAAGCACCGTCAGCCTGTTAGGCCGGCCCAGCTATTTATGGGCCGCACTCCAACGGGCCAACCCAACACTGTGCAGCCTAACCCAGACGCAGCCCAATCTGGGCCCATCCTCGCCCAACTAGTACTGTTCATGTGGACCCATGCACTGTTCAATGGGTCCCACTCATGAACAGTGTGTTTAGTATTTTTTTGATTTAAATTGGATTAAAACTTCTAGGAGCCGTAACTTCTCCGTTCTAGCTCCGATTTCAGCGATTCTTTCACTGAAATTCATCTAAAATCAAGATCCACTCATCTGTCACATTGTGTTGTCCATTAGGGCTCATTTAGTTTCCCATTTGGTATTGATTGATTCTTTTATAGTATAGCCAATATTGATCGTAGTTGTAATTGCAGAACAACCCGAGTTCTACGAGTGCTGCGCCGGGAGCATCAGGAGCGAAGAGGATCCCGACTACAACCAAGACTCTGAAGAGAACTTCGGAGAAGGCAAGTCCTATCTCCTTGATCATATTAAACCTATGGTTTTTAAATAATATACATGATCAACTAAAACCGGACTTATTATCGCATGTGCTATATATTGAGTTTTCGTTCCAACTACTTGTAGTAGTTAATCCTATCAATATTGTCATGCCTACATGTCATCCTCCAGAATACATATCACCCTAGGAATACCTGTTATTAAATATATTAACGATGGATGACATCTTGATATCTAACATGCTTAGGATGGAATACGTCTCCTCAGAGACGTCGCTTTTAAAACACTTCTCCTCGAAGATAAGATTTATCGTTACCAATGTTAACTCATATACCATGGATGATGAGGACATCACTCCCTCGGATACATACAATGATCCTCCATTGAACTTTCAAGGTCCAATCACAAGAGCTCGCGCATGACAATTAAATTTAGAGGTGAGCTCGTTCCTAAGCAACTCTTTATATAATTTTGAGAATAGATTACTACCTCATGATTATGTGTTGCTTAGGAATCATGGAGAGGACAAGGAGACACATAGAGGAAGGCTTGGAGGCGTGGAGGAGCAGCTAGGACGTCCAACAACAGCAGGAGGTCCAGTCCAACTCGAGTCCGAATCAGTCTCGACCTCCAGGACCAGCGAGCAGTAAAACGGACGCCCAGGACGCATCCGGACTCCGTTTTCGACGATTCACATATGGTTGGAAAGATAATTTCATAAGGAAACCAATGGAGTTGGTTTGAGGTCCAAATTCCTTCTGAGTCAACGGGAAACGTCGAAACAAGTTAGCATCCAGAATCTGTCCCGGTGCTGCGTCACCGTTTTTGGTCCGTTGGGCCGTGTATCGTCGTTGAGCCCATTAGGGGGGCGTGACCAGGGGGTGTGACGACCCTTAGACCCTTATTATCAGCCGCCGCCGCTCTCGTTAGGGTGGGTTTTTTCTTAGATTATTCTGTCAAGAACAGTTTCGCCGTTTCATCGGTTTGTGAGACCCCAACTCGTGAGATTAATCATTCATCTGCAATTTGGTTGCATTCTTCCTTGTTCTTGCTTGTGTTCTTCGATTCGCAGGCAAGGACTTTAGCCTTCTTGGCGAGGTCAACCGTGCAACGTCGGTTGATAACCAGAGGAGACGTGGTGCTGCGATTGCGGGGTTTCGGATCGTGTTGTTCGGAAGCCGGATCGACTTGTGTCTCGTTTCCAACAAATCGAGAGTTACCAGAACCTTTCGGAAGATCGGGAACCCTTGTTCATACTAAGTGGTATTCAGAGCTTCAGGTATACCGTCAGGTTCATATCTACCCTTAGTTTCGAGTGTTTTCGCCTTCGTTCCATAGTCCACTGCCATATCGTTTTTTTTTCCTGTCCTACAACCCTTCCGCGCCTTTAGCTTTTGCATATTTCAGTTTCAGAGTCCGTCGTGTTGAGTTTGTGTCCTGGTCAAGGTCTTGTTGCTGGTTAGGTCGTGTTAGAGTCCAGTTCGTGTGTTTTCCCCCACTGTTTCCATCAAACCCTAGCCTCCGTCGCATATTTTCCCCACTTTCTTCCTGTTTTGTCCTCTAATTCGGAGTCGTTTCTCAAATCGGGCATAACTTTCGCGTACGAACTCCGTTTTCAGAAAAGTCACAAAGTTTTTCGCATCGAAACGGCATTTCGGATCCGTTCGTCCCCGGCTTTGCTGGATTCGGCGAAATCAGAATTCCCAAATTCGCCTCCGAAGTTTGAGTTTTCAATTTCCAAATATTTTTCTCATTTTCCGGCTGAACTTCAGAAAATTCTACAGGCCACGTCTTTCACTTGTTTAAGCTCAAATTTTCTGTGGTTCCCTCTTGTGTGCTCCTAAGTGAAAAAAAAATATCAAAAAAATAAAAAGAAGAAGTCGAATTTTCCCAAAAAAACAATGACAGCCCAAAAAAATAGAAAAAAGAGAGGGGCAAAAGAGGAACAATATCTAGAGCAGCACATAGAGAAGGGCAAAGTGAGCTGTGTTAGCGTGTGCTGTTTAGTTCTTTGTTTCTGTTGCTCTTGCTATCTATCATACTTGTTTCTCCACCTTGTTTATCACACATACTTGGTACTTGCAACACTTTAGGCCAGCAACGAGAACAAGTACTTGGGACTATAATTCAGTATTACTATCTGTTTCTGATTTGTGTTCCACATATACATATTTGTTCTCTTTGTGTGCCTTCCAAGCTCCACAGATTCTTCTGGACAGCACTGTTTTGCATCCCTGCAATCGCTCGCACGCCTTCCAGGTATCCTTTGCTTTGCTGGTAAGAACCCTGGTAAGAGCTTGGTAAGGTGTCTACCTTTGCTGATCTTGATTGAGAGGCACCACTCCACCTTTGTAGTACGATTATTAGGAATAACCTTCACTGTTTGTTGTTGTGTTTGTTTCCACAATGTCAGTTGATGGAGATAAAACGCCAAAGAACTTCAAGGAGTGTGTCAGCCAAGAGCAGCTACAAGCTGTTATTGACAATGCTCAGAAGGAGATGAAGGAGACAGTCATCAAGGCTGTCACTGAAGCGATAATTGAGATGAAACTCGCAAACGCGGTTGAGCGGGTGGACAAACGGTTATCCGAGCTCACCGACAGGGTAAATGCTTTGGAAAACCGTCCTGTGCACAACGAAGATGTGAATGGAAGCAACACCGGTGATGAGTTGTATGATGACGATGTTAATGTTGATCCAGCGGCGACATTGCAAAACAGATTACGGCGTCGTCTTCGCACTAACACCACAGGTATGGGTGGCGTTCCACATCACCACCACCATCGAGGTATGTATAATCGAGCTCCTGAAGATCCTTATGCTAAGGTTAAATTTACTATACCTTCTTTTTCGGGACATTATGATGCTGAGGGATATCTTGATTGGGAGATGACAGTAGAGCAAAAATTTAGTGCCCACCAAGTACCTGAACAACATAGAGTTAGACAAGTCACTAGTGAGTTTAAAGATTTTGCTATTATTTGGTGGACTGGTTTAGCTGCAGATGGTGCCACACCTCGTACATGGGAAGAGCTTAAGGTTGCTATGCGTGATAGATTTGTTCCCCCATCTTATCATAGAGACCTACGTAAGAAATTGATGCACTTAGAACAGGGAGATAAATCTGTGCAGGATTATTATGGTGAGCTTCAAAAGGGCTTGATGCGTTGTGGCATAGTAGAGGGAAACGAAGATTCTATTTGTCAATTTTATTCGGGTTTGAGACGTGAAATCCAGGATATTATTGATTATAAAGAATTTAACAATGTCAACCAGTTGTTTCAGTTTGCTATGCTTGCAGAGAAGGAGTTGCAGGGGCGTGAGCAGCAGGGCAAGTACAAGGCCAGCACCACATACACGTCGCGCACAGGACCATCCTTTGGGCTGTCCAAACCATCCACTTACAGGGCTCCCTCACCAGCGAGCAAGCAACAAGCAGCTACGGCACCAAATCCGGTCACTACATGACCTTCAGGCTCAGGTAAAAATTCTGTTTTGCAGGGACCTTCCAAGAGTGCTTCCTCTGTTGCATCAACGGGACGCACCTCTGGCATTCAGTGCCGTCGCTGCCATGGATTCGGTCATGTGCAGAAGGATTGCCCAAGTCAGCGAGCATACATTGCAACGGAAGATGGGTACATCAGCGCCTCTGACATTGAGGAAGAAGAAGAAGAAGAACCAGTTGTTGAGGAGAGCAACAAAATCTTGGGCAGTGATGACACAGCGACCTATAGGAGCATCATTGTGCAGCGGGCGCTCAGCACAAAGGTACAACAACCAGAGAAGCTGCAACGCCATAACTTATTCCAGATTTTCTTCGTCATCCAAAATCAGCGAGCACGTGTCATCATCGATGGAGGTAGTTGTAATAATTTGGTGAGTTCAGATTTGGTCAAGAAGCTTGGCTTGACCACACGCCAACACCCCCATCCATATAACCTTCAGTGGTTTAATGATGCTGGAAAAGCTAAGGTAACACAAACTTGCAGAGTTTCTTTTTCCATTGGTTCCTATGCTGATTATGTTGACTGTGATGTGGTACCTATGGAAGCTTGCTCACTTTTATTGGGTCGACCTTGGGAATTTGATAATGATGCTATACACCATGGTAGAAGTAATACATATACTTTTATGCATAAAGGAAAGAAAATTACTTTGGTTCCTATGACCCCTGCTGAAATTGTACAAGCTGATAAAGAGCGAGCTGCTAATTTGCGTGATACTAAATCTGAAAATCAGCAAGTTGCTAATTCTCTTTACCCACCTAAAAAGGATAAGTCTGCACCTAGTTCTAAGGTAGAGGGCATAAAATTGAAGGGTGGTGTTATACTTGCACTAAAAAGTGACCTTGCTGAAATTTCTAATAATGATATTTGCTACACCTTGGTTTGCAAACGAGTTTTGTATTCGCTTGATGATGTTATTAGTTCGATACCTCCTGCTGCCACTAACCTTTTGCAGGAGTATGAGGATGTTTTCCCAGCTGAGATACCCCCGGGACTGCCACCTATGAGAGGGATAGAGCATCAAATCGATTTGATCCCGGGAGCAACATTGCCAAATCGTGCTGCGTATCGAACCAATCCCGAGGAGACTAAGGAAATTCAGCGGCAAGTCCAAGAGCTTTTGGACCGCGGGTATGTACGTGAGAGCCTTAGTCCTTGTGCTGTTCCTGTGATTTTGGTTCCTAAGAAAGATGGTACTTAGCGTATGTGTGTTGATTGTAGAGCCATCAATAACATTACTATTTGATATCGCCATCCTATTCCTAGACTTGATGATATGCTTGATGAGTTGTGTGGCTCTGTAATTTTTACAAAGATCGACTTGCGTAGTGGTTACCACCAAATTAGAATGAAACTTGGAGATGAATGGAAAACAGCTTTCAAAACTAAATTCGGATTATATGAGTGGTTAGTAATGCCTTTTGGTTTAACTAATGCACCTAGCACTTTCATGCGTTTGGTGAATGAGGTTTTAAGAGCTTTTATTGGACGATTTGTGGTGGTTTACTTTGATGATATATTGATTTATAGCAAGTCTTTGGATGAACATATGGATCACTTACGTGCTGTTTTTAATGCTTTACGTGATGCACGTTTATTTGGTAACCTTGAGAAGTGCATCTTTTGCACGGATCGAGTCTCTTTTCTTGGCTATGTTATTACTCCACAGGGAATTGAGGTGGATGAGATGAAAATTGAAGCCATAAAGAGTTGGCCGGTGCCCCAAACCATCAAACAGGTGAGAAGTTTTCTTGGACTTGCAGGTTTTTATCATCGTTTCGTGAAGGATTTCAGCGCCATTGCTGCCCCCTTACACGAGTTGACAAAGAAAGGTGTGGTGTTCCATTGGGGTAAGGCACAAGAGGAGTCCTTTGACACTTTGAAGGACAAGCTTACGCACGCGCCATTGCTGCAACTTCCAAATTTTGGTAAGACCTTTGAGCTAGAATGTGATGCTAGTGGAGTTGGCATTGGAGGTGTTTTGATGCAAGAAGGTAAGCCCGTTGCATACTTTAGCGAAAAATTGCATGGTCCTGTTCTTAATTACTCTACGTATGATAAGGAATTGTATGCACTTGTACGTTCTTTAGAGACGTGGCGTCATTATTTGTGGCCTAAAGAATTTGTTATACATTCAGATCATGAATCGCTTAAGTATCTTCGTTCTCAAAATAATCTGAATCGTAGACATGCTAAGTGGGTTGAATTTATTGAATCTTTTCCTTATGTTATCAAACACAAGAAAGGGAAGGATAATATAATTGCTGATGCTTTGTCTAGACGATATGCTTTGTTGTCCCAACTTGATTATAGAATTTTTGGACTTGACTCAATAAAAGAACAATATGTGCTTGATCCTGATTTTAAAGATGTATTGCTGAACTGTAAAGAGGGACGTACATGGAACAAGTTTGTGATCAATGATGGATTTGTGTTTAGAGCTAACCGTCTATGCATTCCAGTTGGTTCCGTTCATCTTTTGTTGTTGCAGGAAGCACATGGAGGAGGATTGATGGGACATTTTGGTGCTAAGAAGACGGAGGATATGTTGGCCACACATTTCTTTTGGCCAAAGATGAGGAGAGATGTTGAGCGGTTCGTGGCACGCTGTACCACATGTCAAAAGGCTAAGTCTCGCTTGAATCCACATGGTTTGTATATGTCTCTTCCTGTTCCTTCTATTCCTTGGGCAGATATTTCGATGGACTTTGTTTTGGGATTGCCTAGGACTAAGAGGGGGAGGGATAGCATTTTTGTTGTTGTGGATCGTTTTTCTAAGATAGCACATTTTATACCTTGTCATAAAAGTGATGATGCCGTTTATATTGCTGACCTCTTTTTCAAAGAGATTGTTCGCTTGCATGGTATGCCTTCTACTATTGTTTCAGATCGCGACGCTAAATTTTTTAGTCACTTTTGGCGCACTCTATGGAATAAGTTAGGTACAAAACTATTATTTTCTACTACTTGCCACCCACAAACTGATGGCCAAACAGAGGTAGTGAACCGCACTTTGGGTACCATGTTGAGAGCTATTTTGAAGAAAAATTTGAAGATGTGGGAAGAATGTTTGCCCCACGTGGAGTTTGCTTATAATCGGGCAACACATTCTACCACCAAGGTAAGTCCTTTTCGGGTAGTGTATGGTTTTACCCCTCGCACTCCTATTGATCTTTTGCCTTTACCTACCACTAAAAGAACACATAGTGATGCTAGTGCACGTGCTGATTTTATTCGTAAGTTGCATGAAACAACTAAAATAAATATCGAAAAGATGAATGAAAAGTATAGAATTGCTGGTAGTGAAGGTAGGAAAGAAGTCAAACTTGAACCGGGTGATTTAGTGTGGTTACATTTAAGAAAAGATAGGTTTCCAAAGCTGCGTAAGTCTAAATTAATGCCAAGAGCTTCTGGTCCTTATAAGATAATTGAGAAAATAAATGATAATGCATATAAACTTGAGTTGCCACCCGAGTTCGGGGTTAGTCCTTCTTTTAACATTGCAGATTTGAAACCTTACTTGGGAGCCGATGATGAGCTTGAGTCGAGGACGACTCCAATTCAAGAGGGGGAGGATGATGAGGACATCACTCCCTCGGATACATACAATGATCCTCCATTGAACTTTCAAGGTCCAATCACAAAAGCTCGCGCACGACAATTAAATTTAGAGGTGAGCTCGTTCCTAAGCAACTCTTTATATAATTTTGAGAATAGATTACTACCTAATGATTATGTGTTGCTTAGGAATCATGGAGAGGACAAGGAGACACATAGAGGAAGGCTTGGAGGCGTGGAGGAGCAGCTAGGACGTCCAACAACAGCAGGAGGTCCAGTCCAACTCGAGTCCGATTCAGTCTCGACCTCCAGGACCAGCGAGCAGTAAAACGGACGCCCAGGACGCATCCGGACTCCGTTTTCGACGATTCACATATGGTTGGAAACATAATTTCATAAGGAAACCAATGGCGTTGGTTTGAGGTCCAAATTCCGTCTGAGTCAACGGGAAACGTCGAAACAAGTCAGCGTCCAGAATCTGTCCCGGTGCTACGTCACCGTTTTTGGTCCGTTGGGCCGTGTATCGTCGTTGAGCCCATTAGGGGGGCGTGACCAGGGGGTGTGACGACCCTTAGACCCTTATTATCAGCCGCCGCCACTCTCGTTAGGGCGGGTTTTTGATTAGATTATTCTGTCAAGAACAGTTTCACCGTTTCGTCGGTTTGTGAGACCCCAACTCGTGAGATTAATCATTCATCTGCAATTTGGTTGCATTCTTCCTTGTTCTTGCTTGTGTTCTTCGATTCGCAGGCAAGGACTTTAGCCTTCTTGGCGAGGTCAACCGTGCAACGCCGGTTGATAACCAGAGGAGACGTGGTGCTGCGATTGCGGGGTTTCGGATCGTGTTGTTCGGAAGCCGGATCGACTTGTGTCTCGTTTCCACCAAATCGAGAGTTACCAGAACCTTTCGGAAGATCGGGAACCCTTGTTCATACTAATGAATCCTTGATGGTTATGAATTCTGTGATGGGTGTGAAATCCTTGACATCGTGTGGGATATGGTGGGAGATGTGTAAAAATGGGTGAAAACTGTTTTGGCAAGGGCAGGTGGAGTAGTACTCTGGACGAGGATGCTCCTGGGGGCTTGAGTCACCTTTGTGGTGTTCATTGCCAGAAGATACCTGCTCTGGCCGATTAAGGACCGAGTCATTGCGCCGTCATGCTTAGCCACCCCTGTGCAACCATGTGTCCTGAATGGGCAGGACTTGACTCTCCTTTCATCGGACTTGGTTGGGCATAATACTAGGTGGCTGGGGAGCAGCGAGAAACCAAGTGTCCATCTGGCCCTCTGTTGAATATTTCGAGAGACGGCATAGCCAATCTGGTATTCTGAACATGGTCTCTGGTGCTTGGGGTGTCTTGTAGAAAAGCCCAGTAGGAAACGTGTTTGGAGGATCTCGGTATGATTCGCTCCTCCGCTTGCAACGGTTGAAGGCTGAGCATATCACATGGGTAAAGTTGTACAACCTCTGCAAAGCGTAAATCTATTCGAATAGCCGAGTCCACGATCATGGACATGCGAAAGCAGTAACCCTGATGACTAGACTCTGGGCGCGTACGTCTTGATGAGTGAGTGTGTGGACTAAATGTCCGTGTGATGAGGTTCCTGGCTCATTCCGCCAGAAGCCGTATGATACTAGAGGTACACCAAATGCGATAATAGGGACTACGGAGTGAGGTGTAGCCCCTCCCAGAACCGAAAAACCCCAGATAAAGCTTGTTAACCGGTTTTAAACTAAGTAATATCAATAATACGTGATACAATAGAATACCTGCATAAACCGCTTTACGCATAAAACTAAACCGTAAAGCCTTATCCTTGAATTACCCATTTATGCATCTATTACCAACTTGAAATAGTATAGGGCTTGCTAAGTGCCTTCCGTGCTCACTCTTGCTGTCATTCAGATGAAGGGGCGGATCCCGCCAACGTCAGAGGCGAAGACGGAGCTGAAGAGTAGTCTCTAGAGTCGCGTTCGCACCCTAGCTGCCTGTGTTTTGGGTTCTGTTTTCCGCTTTTCTTTTTGTTGGCCATTCGGCCAGGTTTGTAATATATACACTATAGTTTGTAACCTTTTGTACTTTGTAGCCTTAGTACGTATGTTCGAGTTTGACTGTGATATTACAACTGTTGTACTATGTGTATCAGCTACTTGATCCAGGGACTGATACAGGAGGCACAAGAGATCCAAGTCTCACGGTCTTACAGGAATGGTATCCGAGCCATGCTTGGCTGTAGGACGTGACCTTAGTATAGACTTACTCTTGTCCACCTATTTCCCAAAAATGCTATGTTGTCAAAGTATCCTCTGCACTTACCTTCTATCTTTTCACTTTAGAAACTCCTTTTTGTATTAGTTCTAAGCCCTTCCTTGATCGCTGACAGATGGAAGACGAGGACTGGAGCACAGTGCAATGCCTGCGGGTAAAGGGATTTCCCAAGTTGTTGTGGGAAGCTTGTTGCCGCCTAGGGTACACCCGACGCCCAGAGTACACCGGGCGTGAGTACGACGAGTATGGGTCCCAGAAGTGTCAGGTTTTTCTACAGATCTTTGATTGCCCGAGACACCCCAACAGGCGACCATGGCACATCAGCACCACCGGAGTACGGTACCCTGATACGTACCAGTTGGTGGCCTATGAAGCACTTCAGCACCTGTGCGGGAGGCGGGTCAGAGAGGTTGCGCGCACTCCCATGAGGCACTTTCCAGCCACCGCCGGCCAGCGAGCTGCTTGGTGTGCACGCCTAACCGCCATGGAGGATGTAGGACAGGAGGAAGAGGAGGACGACACCACCGTATCTGTCGCAGCAAGTACCTTCATGCCATGGAGCACATGCATAATGAGAGCTATTAGCTGTTTCAGGAGGCTCGCTATAGGGCAGAGGAGTCCGAGACACGAGAGAGAGCTCTCCGTGTGATGCTAGATCAGACCAGAGTCCAGGCCGCAACTGCAGAGGACACCGCGGTAAGGAACCGTGAAGGATGGCAGAGGGCGGTAAGGGCCCATCACAGGGATCTCAACCAACAGCATGCCATGAGTGGCTCCCAGACTAGGACAACTGCTAGGAAGAGCACTTTCCGTATCCCTACGAGTAGGACCCAACATGTCATCCTGGCAGGTGTTCCTCTCCTATCGATGCATATGGCAGCGGCTATAGCAGGGGGCCGGATTGAACCCTCGCCAATCCCCACAACCACTGGTGGATTGGTGCCTGCCGAGCCAATCCAGGTCGGAGATATGGTGATCCCCACAGAAGACTCCAAGGAGGAGGAGGACCCTAGTGAGCGTGAGTTTGTTAGTAACCAGGATGACAACGGCGTCGACATGACCTTTGACCCCTCTCCTACCCTGACACCAAGAGGGATTCTCTCACCTATTGAGTCAATTGTTGGCCACTCCACCGACGGGTCCCCTCACGATGCTTGAAGACGACGCGTCCGGGCAAGATAACATTAAGAGTAGATCCTTTGGTAGTGTGGTGCTCTGCGGGCACATTTTGGACATGATAGGTCGAAAACTTTTGTACTAAGTGACCTATTGAAAATAGTCCTAAGTTTTTTTTGACGTATTGCTTATATCCTTGCGTGGTGTTGCTTCTTGTTCGCATTGTAGTTACGTGTATGGCAAGGCTGTCCTTACTCTTATCTTGCTTATCCTAAATTTGAAAGCTTACTCTTAGCCATTGATTCTCTCTTATCTTCAGAAAACAAATGGAATCATCAAGGCAATCCTCTCGCCTTTGCCAACAACGCCAGCTTGTACCTATCAATGTAGCCCCGAAATGTGGATCTGAGATAGGAAATGCAATAGGATCTCGAGGAAGGGACGCTATGGGCCAAGGCAGAGGGAGAGGTAGGGTCATCAACTCTTAACCTAGTGAGGAAGTCCACCAAAGCCGCCCCAGTAGTCAAAGGACCCCACTGCCCCCACCTCCGCAGAATGATCTGGTGGCTGTAATGGCCAATCAAACTCGCCTATTGGAGGCCCTAGCACAGACATGAATCAACAATCGAGGTTACGGGCCTTAGAACAAGATGGCCGAGTTTATGAGGATCAGATCTCCAACCTTCGACAGTACCGACGACCCCTTAGAAGCTGATGACTGGCTTAGGGCAATTACCAGGAAGCTCAAGGTCATCAACTGTGAAGGCCAAGAGAGGGTGAATTTAGCAGCCCATCAGCTCACTGGATCCGCAGTAGAATGGTGGGAGAACTATTGCGAGGCATCGGTGGATGCAGATACCATCACTTGGGAAGAATTCTATGGAGAATTCCGAAAATACCATGTACCAAAGGGTACTATGGAGATGAAGGCTGATGAATTCCGTGACCTAAAGCAAGGATCAATGACAGTGAACCAGTACATTTGAAAGTTCATCCGCCTGTCCCGATATGCCCCGGAAGATGTGTCAACTGACAAGAAGAAGCAAGATTGCTTCAAGAAAGGGTTGATTCGAAGCTTATATGTTCAGCTCGTGCCTGTCATTTACCCTGATTTTAATACTATGATGAACAAGACCCTCCTCCTAGAAGAGGCCCGTGCACCTATAGAGGCAGAAAGGAAAAGAAGGTTCTTTGACCAGAAGCAGCAGGGTAATAGGTTCAAGGGGCAGGACCCAACCAACGTCAAAAAGTTCAGTACCGACAGCAACAGACTATGCAGTATCAGACTCCGAGATCCACCTCTCGCATTGCAGTATCAGCTCCCCGTAGTTCCAACGCTGGGCAATCCTAGCAGAGCAGTGCCCAAACACCAACAATTGCCCAGAGGGCATGTTTCATCTGCCATCAGACGGGCCATTTTATGAGAAACTGCCCCAATGCAAACTGGAGTAATGCTCCGGCTAATTCTACCCCAGCAATAGGAGCAGGGCGAGGAGGGAACCAGTCCACAGGTCAGCAAAAGAACTATGGACGGGGCCATGTCAATCATGTTGACGCTCGGGAAGCCCAGGAAGCATTGGAAGTCCTGCTCGGTGAGTTTTCTGTCAACTCAACCCTTGCAGCAGTCTTATTTGATTCTAGAGCTTCGCATTCGTTTGTTTCTTCTAAGTTTGCTGCACAACATGAGTTGCCATCTATGGCTCTTAAGAAACCCAAGCTTGTTCGATCCCCCGCGGGAAATATCTTATGTCGTCTAGGATGCCCCCGGGTTGAACTCCATTTAAGTGGGGTAGAATTCCCGGCAAACCTAGTGGTTCTGAATTCCCATGGGATAGATGTCATCCTTGGAATGGATTGGTTAACAAAGCACAAAGGCAATATAGCTTGTGCCAGTAGAAAGGTCACCCTAGTCAATCAGAAGGGGATCCAGGTAGAGTTTGAACCTAAAAGACCTAAATCAGACCCTATGGTATGTAACTTATTTGCCCGATTGTTAGAAGAGGTGCCCATAATATGTGAACCCAGATGTATTTCCAGATGAATTGCCTGGCATGCCCCCAGATCGGGACATTGAATTTGTTATTGATCTCTTACCTGGGACAACCCCGATTGCCAAATGACCCTATAGGATGGCAGTTAATGAACTAGAATTACTAAAGGAACAGATCCAGGAATTGTAGGCAAGTGGTTTCATCAGGCCTAGTTCTTCACCCTGGGGATCACCAGTCCTATTTGTAGAAAAGAAGGATGGGAGTCAAAGGATGTGTGTTGATTATCGTTCCTTAAACGAGATGACTATTAAAAACAAGTACCCGTTACCCAAGATTGATGACCTATTTGATCAGCTAAGAGGAGCCACGTACTTCTCCAAAATAGATTTGAGATTAGTATACTACCAGTTAAAAATTAGGGAAGGTGACATCCAAAAGACCGCCTTCGTGACAGGATATGGGTTATATGAGTTTACAGTCATGTCATTTGGACTGACAAATGCCCAAGCATACTTCATGAATCTGATGAATAAGGTATTTATGGAAGAACTAGATAGATTTGTGATAGTGTTCATTGATGATATTCTCATCTATTCGAAGAGTGCCAAAGAGCAAGAACGACATCTGAGGGTAGCCATTGAAAGGCTGAGGGCACACCAGCTCTACGCCAAATTTAGCTAGTGTGAGTTTTGGCTTCAAGAAGTAACATTTCTTAGGCATGTTCTGACGACTGAATGTGTATCAGTGGACCCTTCAAAAGTTGAAGCAGTGGTCAATTGGATACAACCCATCAATGTCTCAGAGATCCGGAGCTTCCTAGGATTGGCGGGCTATTACCGCAAGTTTATAGAGGGATTCTCAAGGATTGCAAGGCCAATGACCAAGCTTCTCTAGAAGGACATGGGATGAGGCGTGTGAAGGGAGTTTCCAAGAACTCAAAAAGAGACTGACCACTACCCCAGTGTTGAAATTGCCAGATATCCAGAAGGACTTCGTGGTCTATTATGATGCGTCACGCCAAGGTTTGGGCTGTGTGCTTATGCAAGAAGGCAAGGTAATAGCTTATGCGTCCAGGCAACTGAAGGACCATGAACAGAATTACCCAACTCATGATCTGGAATTAGCAGTAGTGGTACATGCACTTAAAATATGGAGACATTATCTCCTTGGGAATAAGTGCGAAATTTATACAGACCACAAGAGTCTGAAGTATATTTTCACCCAGTCAGAATTGAATCTGAGGCAGCTGTCGGTGACATAGGAACCAGGGGTCCCCAAGTCTCGAGGCCAGAACAGCAGAGTGCCACGTGGCGCCCTCCCTCGGGGGTTATCTCCCCGAGGTCCGAGAAGACCAAGTTCTAAGAGAGGGTGCTCGGGGCCATGAACAGTGGTCCCCGAGTACCCGAGTTCCCCGATGATACGAGAAGACCAAGTATCGGGAAGAGGGTGCTCGGGGCCATGCACAATGGTCCCTGAGCACCCAAGTTCCCCAATGACAAGAAAAGCCAAGTTCCGGGAGCGAGTGCTCGGGGCTGGGAATAGTGGCCCCCGAGCACTCGGATCCCTGAGGACCCAAGGGAAGTCAGTTCTGGGAGAGAGTGCTGGGGGCTGTGAACAGTGGCCCCCGAGCACTCGGTTCCCCGAGGACCCAGACAGTCAGTTCTGGGAGAGAGTGTTTGGGGCCGTGAACAGTGGCCCCCGAGCACTCGGTTCCCCGAGGACCAAGAGAGGGCATATCCGGGAGAGAGTGCTCGGGGCTACAAACAGTAGCCCCCGAGCACTCACAGTTCCCCGTGGGCCTGAGAAGTCCTTCACCGGTGGTCCCCACAGAGGCTCAGCGGTGAGGTGTCAACTGGTGAGAGGCCCGATGCTGCATTTAAGAGGGCACGTGGCCTGTCACTTCCAACCACTCCCCCCACGCCTGCTGCCAGTCCCTGCCACAGTCTGGCAGGGAGGCGTGGGGGCATTTAATGCAGGGGTCCCATCGCGCGTCATCCGGCACGCCTCGGGATAACATCGTGGAGCTCGAGGCACATCGCCTGCCGCCCTGCTGTGTCAGGCCTACTCTGACTGGGCGGGCACGCGGGGCTGCTCGGTGGCTGCCCAGTGGGCCCTCCCCGGGGCACTCGCCGAAAAGCCGAATGATGACGAACAAGACCGGATGGGGGAGCGTTTTCAACCCTCCCCGTCACCTCGCGCAGTAGCCCATGATGGTTGCTTTCCCTTTAAGGCACCTTGAAACTCACGCTATCCTTTCTGGGCACGCTACCGCCCCGGCGGGTATATAAGCGGGGCAAGTTCCCTGGAGAAGAAAAACAACAGACGACCAGACAACACCGAAGCATGGAACACATCGATGAGTCTCGAAGAACAAGGAACACGAAGCTCTAGACTTAGACAAATATTCTTGTAACACAGCAGATCCTCAGAGAGACATTCTCAGAGCATTTATAGCATACACACAGGAGTAGGGTGTTACGCTCAGTGCGGCCCAAATCTGTCTAAAAATCCCCTGAGCATTTACT
Organism: Phragmites australis; assembly: GCF_958298935.1. NCBI lineage: Eukaryota > Viridiplantae > Streptophyta > Magnoliopsida > Poales > Poaceae > Phragmites > Phragmites australis. The sequence goes on from NC_084927.1 coordinate 4,995,869, forward strand.
CCTTCCTGCATCCGATCATCCCACTCCACCTGCATCTCATTTACTCCCATTTATTTCACCGACGAAGCGGGTTCAAAATCATCCCCCCAGCCGAATCTCAAAGGGGGTCCCTCCGAATCCCCGCTTGAGGAGTTCACCTTCTGACAGCTGGCGCGCCAGGTAGGGGGGTTGCATCCCTGAATCTGTTTTGTTTCCTGCAGAAAAGATGGCAGGTGGACATCGTCTCCAACGCACCGGCTCCAGCTCCAGCGAAGAAGTGGAGCCCATCGCTTAGGAGGCCCCAGTTTCTGCTGCTCCTCAACAGCAGCAGCCATGGTCCGCCCGTACAGCGCTCCCCTCTCATGGGGACTATGGAGCTGGGCCCTCCAGGGCCACTGCTATCGCCGCAGGCGAGCCGCCTAACCCTCAGCAAGCGGCAAACACTCCTGCCGCGAGATCCGCATCCGGACAGCGCCGGGTGCCACTACGGCGTAGGCTCGCCTTCGGTGATGCTAGTCCTGGAAGTGCGTTGCTTGCAGCACAAGCTCTCCTTAGGCACCCGCCTGTCCAGGCGATGGGAGAAACCCCAGAAGGCTGTTGGCTTCAGGAGATAGCCGCCCTGGTGGGCACAGCTCACCGGCCGGTGCTGGCCGAAAGCTTCTGTGCCACCTCCCACAGCGGCGCAATGAAGGCCGGTCCATCCTCAGGTGGTGGCCGAACCGACCGGGGGGCCTCCAGACGGAGTGCCGCCCCCATGGCCACAGCTGCAGCTCAAGACCTCCGCTTGCACCTAAACGAGTGGAGGGCCGCCGAAGATGCGCGCGTCACCTTCGAGTGCCATCGGGAGTCCCGGCACGAGGCCGAGGCAAAGGACCAGGCTTCCTCTGTACCGGCCCAGGACCGCTGGGGTTCCCCAGCGCGTCGGTGTTCTCCTCCCAAGGGCGCTGCCCGTGCTGCAGAGTACAGCACAGGCTGTCGCGCCTTCACCAGCGAGCTTCGTTGGGTCAACTGGCCCACGAAGTTCCGGCCAGAACTGCCGGAGAAGTACGACGGGTCTATTGACCCCGTTGAGTTCTTTCAGATCTACACCACCGCCGTCCAAGCGGTGGACGACAGTGAAAAGGTGATGGCCAATTATTTCCATGTCGCCTTGAGGGGCTTATGAATTTACCCCTAGGATCTATTAGTTCCTGGGATGATCTCTCCCGCTCCCGCAAAGCCCGAGCCGAGAAAGTGGTGCGAGATCCACCAGACTGAGTGGCATGACCTCACGGAGTGCTGCTCGGTCAAAGGCCTCGTCGAGCGGCGCCAGAAGGAGCACGAAGAGCGCCGCAGGGGCGGCGACGACAGAGCCGCCCCCGAGAACCAAGAGCTCTGGTTCCAGGAACCCGAGCACACCATCGCCTTCATCGACGGGGGCGCGTACACACCCTCCTCCCGTCGCTGCGTCAAAACCATGCGGTGCGAGGTGTGCTCAGCGACCCCGAGCACAGAGGCCACAAGGCCCCTGAAGTGGTCGGACACCCCGATCACGTTCAGCCTGGCGGACCACCCCGCGAGTACTGCAGGCGTGGGGCGACTACCCCTGGTAGTGTCCCCCACCATCTGCAATGTCAAGGTCAGCAGAGTGCTGATCGACAGGGGTGCAGGCCTAAACCTCCTCTCCCATGAGGCCTTCAAGAAGCTGTAGATGCCTTCCAGGTGCCTAAAGCCATCGCTCCCCTTCTACGGATTGAAACCCGGGCACACCCTGCCCCTCAGGTAGGTCGAGCTGCCCGTAACATTCGGGAGCTGAGATAATTTCCAGACGGAGAACGTCATTTTCGATGTCGCGGAAGTTCCCCTCCCCTACAACGCCATACTCGGGCGCCCGGCGCTCGCTCGGTTCATGGTGGTCACACACTATGCTTACCTCACGGTTAAGATGCCGGGCCCCGCAGGCCCCATCTTTGTGCCCACCGAGACCGGCAGCACCGTCTCCTGTGCCGAGCAGCTCTACTCGGCCTTGGTCTCTGCTCGAGCCGAGGTCGAAGGACACCCAGGGGGCCCGTGACCCTCTTCATCCAAACCCCGATTCGCCGCCGACACCTCCGTTCCTACGAAGGAGGTCATGGTGGGCGAAGACGCTTCCCAGGTCGTCCGGATCAGCGACGACCTGGGTGGCAAATAGGAAAGCGCGCTCATCACCTTCCTCTGGGCTACCGTCAATGTGTTTGCATGACAGCCATCCGATATGCCTGGGATCCCTAGGGAGGTGATCGAGCACCACTTTGCTGTGCGCCCCGACACACGGCCGGTGAGGCAGAAGGTCCGGCAGCAGGCGCCTGAGTACCAGGAATTCATTCGGGAGCAAGTCAGCAAGCTCCTTGATACTGGCTTCATCCGAGAGGTCCTCCACCCAGAGTGGCTGGCAAACCCAGTCATCGTCCTGAAGGCCAACGGCAAGCTTCGCATGTGTATCGACTATACCGACTTAAACAAGGCTTGTCCAAAAGATCCTTTTCCTTTACCCTGCATAGATCAAATTGTAGATACCACTGCGGGTTATCATCAAACCCGCATGGCCGTACAAGACGAGGAAAAAACTTCTTTTACTACCCCGGTGGGGACCTATTGTTAAGTCTCAATGCCTTTTGGTTTGCGCAACACTGGGTCGTCTTTCCAACGGGTGTGCGTATTACCCTTGATTCGCAGGTTGGCCGCAACGTCGAGGCTTATATCAACGATCTCTTGGTCAAATTCTGAGACCGTGCCACCCTACTGGAAGATTTAGCCGAGACTTTTAACAGTCTCTGCACTACCCGCTTGAAGCTCAACCCAGAGAAGTGCGTCTTCGGGGTGCCCGCGGGTAAGCTTCTCGGTTTCTTGGTCTCTAGCTAAGGAATCAAGGCCAACCTAGAGAAGATCCGGGCCATCGAGCAGATGCGTCCCCCGGCTCGACTCAAGGAAGTTCAGCGTCTTGCTGGCTGCATGGCGGCCCTAGGGCGCTTTATCTCCAAGCTCGGGGAGCGAGGACTCCCTCTCTTTAATCTTCTGAAGAAGACCAATCACTTCGACTGGACGCTGGAGGCTGAGCAGGCCTTCCAAGACTTGAAGAAGTACCTTACCTCACCACCCGTACTGGTGGCCCCCTCCATGGGTGAGCCTTTATTGCTCTACGTCTCGGCCACTCCTCAGGTCGTGAGCATGGTGTTGGTGGCGGAGCATGATGAGTGCTCGGGGCAAGGTGCTGGGTCCCAGCTCCCGGCCGCCCCCGAGTAGCCTTCAGTTCCCACGGCTCCTCCCGACCGGGGAGTCGAGCCCGAGCACTCGGCTCCTCCTGACCAGGGAGTCGAGCCCGAGCACTCGGCCAGCCCCGACCACTGCGCCGAGCTCGGGGGCTGTGACAAGCCCTTGGGTGAAGCCACTGTCCGGGCCCACCGCATACAGCAACCGGTGTACTTCATCAGTGAAGTCCTCCGAGACGCCAAGACAAGGTATCCCCAAGCCCAGAAGCTGCTCTATGCCGTGCTCGTCGCTTCCCGGAAACTGCGCCACTACTTCCAGGCGCACAAGGTCTCGGTGGTAACAACATATCCATTGGGGCCGATCCTTCAGAACTGAGAAGGCACTGATCGCATCGTCAAGTGGGCAGTGGAGCTAGCGGAGTTCGATCTGCACTTTGTCAACCGCCAGGCAATCAAAAGCCAGGCCCTATCTGACTTTGTGACATAGTGGACACCGGTCCCCGAGATTGACCACGAAGAAATTTCCGCATACCCCGGGCATGATGAGCCCGGGTACTAGGTCATGCACTTCAACGGTTCCCTCATGCTGAAAGGTGTTGGGGCTGGAGTGGTTCTCACCTCTCCAACTGGTGAAAGTACTCCGGTATGTCGTGCAACTGCAGTTCTGAGCAACCAACAACATGGCGGAGTATGAGGGCCTCATCGCTGGCCTGCGAGCCGCGGTGGGCCTCGGGATTCATCGCCTACTGGTCAAGGGAGACTCCCAACTGGTGATCAACCAGGTATCCAAAGAATACCAGTGTACGGATCCTCAGATGATGGCGTACGTGGCAGAAGTCAGGAGGCTGGAGAGGCACTTCGACAGCCTGGAGCTGCGGTACATATCTCGCCACGACAACACTCTGACCGATGACCTCTCTCGCCTGGCCTCCTCCCGGGTGCTCGTCCCAGCTAGGGCCTTTGAAGAAAGGCTCACACGACCTTCCGTCCTGCCTGCCGACCAGGACGAAGGGGAACCCTCGAGCCTAGTTGAGGGAACCCAGGCGGCGCCCTCAGTGGGAAGTCCTGTCAGGGTGCCACCGCCCGGTGAGTGCACAGCACTTGCCGGTGGTTCTCAAGATGCCTCATGGATCGACGAGATCCGATGGTACTTGAAAGAAAATATCCTTCCCGGGGATGATGCCTCTACCGAGAGGATTGCACGGCAGTCCAAACGCTATGCCATAGTAGATGGGGATCTCTACGGGCGCGGCACGAACGGTGTCCTCCTGAAAAGCATCACCTGGGCAGAAGGCGGTGAGCTTTTCACGAAGATCCATGAGGGTGAGTGTGGTGGCCATGCATCATTCCGCACGCTGGTCGAGAAGGCCTTTCGACAAGGTTTCTACCGCCCTACAACTCTCCAGGAGTTGGTTCGACGCTGCAGGGCGTGCCAGTTCCACGCAAAGCAGATTCACCAGCCACCTCATGCTCTCCATACCATCCCCCTATCATGGCCCTTTGCGGTCTGGGGGCTGGACATCCTGGGTCCATTCCCCCGAGCAATCGGGAGCTATGAGTACCTCTACGTCGCCATCGACAAGTTCACCAAGTGGCCGGAGGCGGTTCCAGTCATCAAGTTTACCAAGAACACGGTGCTTCAATTCATCCGCGGTATCACAAGTCTCTTCGGCGTCCCAAACAGGATCATCACCGACAATGGCACTTAGTTCACAAGTGCCCTATTCGAGGACTACTGTGAGGACCTCGGCATCAAGCTCTGCTTCGCCTCTGTTGCTCATCCTCGGAGCAATGGGCAAGTCGAGTGTGCAAATGCTGAGATACTGAAGGGGCTCAAAACCCGGACCTACGATGTGCTCGCAAAGCACGCAAAAGGGTGGATCGACAAGCTGCCTACTATGTTGTGGGCCAACCGGACCATGCCAAGCCGCGCCACCGGGGAGACTCCATTCTTCCTCGTGTACGGCACTGAGGCGGTCCTCCCCTCCGAGCTCACTCTGGGCTCCCCTCGGGTGAATGCCTACTCCGAAGGCGAACAGGAACATCAAAGACGTGACGACGTCGACTACTTGGAGGAGCACCGGCGACGCGCCACCATCCGAGCAGCCAGATACTAGCAGAGCTTGCGGCGTTATCATCAGCGTCACATCCGGGCCCGGTCACTCGAGGTTGGGGATCTAGTTCTCCGACGTGCTCAATCACGCGAAGGAAAGAATAAACTGTCCCCTATGTGGGAAGGCCTCTTTACCGTGATTGGTGTCCTGCGACAAGGCTCGTTTCGACTGGCTACAGAGGATGGGCAGCCACTCCCAAACGCTTGGAACATCGAGCATCTGCGCAAATTCTATCCGTAGGCAGACATGTTTTTGCTCGGGCCAACCAGGCCGGGGGTCCCCCTGCCCAAGTTGGCCGGGGGCTTCCACCAACCATGTAAGTTACCACTTCTATACACCAACTATGTAAGTTACCACTTCTGTACAAAATTGTCAATATACATTCTTATTTCGAGTTCTTTCTCTGGAATCCTTATGTTTAATCTATTTGGTGAGATGCTCGATTGTGCGAGAAAACATCCTCTCTCATTTTTCCCATTGATAAAAACGAATCCCGGTCGGTATGCGCGCAGGCAGTTGCTACTGACTTAAGTCTGTTGTGGTAGACTGTGGTGTCCGGTCGCATGGCAGTGCCCCGAGCATCACCGAGCCTCTGGGGTTCTCAGGTAATCCTACCGCTTGAGCAAAGAGTGGTCAGGACCGCCTAGACCCTAGGGGCGGGCTGTCATTGCTCGATCTGGCCAGTCCTACCCCAGGCGCCACCGAACCATTGGACCTCTTGGTTATGCCTTTGTCTGTACACTTCACCGGTCCGGGTATTCGAGAGGTCTCGGGTCAAAAATGAGAGCAGTCTATAATGAGTACCGCACTAGTAGAGCGCACCAAACAAAGAGTCTTTCTCTATTTTCTTAAATATTACAGATCAATGATCAAGAATAAAGCAGTCCGACCTCAAGGGCCTCAGTGCCCAGGGCGCTGCTCGAGCCTATGGGGTCCTCGAGCAATCCTACCACTCCAGCATGAGTGGTCCAGACCGCCTAGCCCCTGGCTTTCTCACCTGCTTTCTGGTGCACGGACGCTTCGTACAAGGGAACCAAGTTCCCAGGTACCCCGAGCTCGGGGCGCGTACCCCTCCTGGATTGGTCAGCCGAAAGGCTGATAGCTGTTCGGTGAGTGACTAAAGTCATGAATTTCCATTTGTACTTACGCAATGAACTATTGTTCCTGAGTTATCCTCAGGACCCTCGCATTCTAATCTGTTCAACGAGATGGTCTCCTCGCGCACAAAACCCTGCCCACATGCTCGCTTTTTCCGGAACGACAGAAATAGACAGTAGTCAGGTGTACTGTACAAACGGCAATGGCTGACCGAGGTCCTTTATGGTGGCCGTGGTGTTCGGCTGGCTTGGCAGTACCCCAGGCACTACCGAGTCTCTGGGGTTCTCGGGTAATCCAACCGCTTGAGTAAAGAGTGGTCGGGACCGCCTAGACCCCAGGGGCGGGCTGTCGGTACTCAGTCTGGTCAGTCCTACCCCGGACACCACCAAGCCGTGGGGACTCTTGGTCGCATTTCCGCTCGCACGTGTCTCCGGTCTGCTTGTTTGAGAGGTCACAGAGTGGAAAAATGTTTGCTGGTCGTGGCGTGCTCTGTGCTGGATGGACTTATCTCCCGAGCAAAGAAGTTTATGCCCTTGTCTCTTGACTTAGCAGCTGCGGACTCGTGAGGGCTCAGGGGCGGAACGCTCGGGTGGTCCCACTACTCGAACGATGAGTGGTCGAGGTGACTTCACTCTTGGGGAAGGAAGGTCGGGCTTGGGTCCGACTAAGTACTTCTCGGAGCATCAAGCGAAAAGCATCAAGACAAGCACAGTGGAGTTTTGATCCCAAAAGGAAGGCTTCTATTATATTTCAAAAAGAACCATTCTGGAGGGAATCACTCCCATATTTACAACATTAAAAAAAACAAAAGATCTAATCTAATCGGCAGGCTCCGACGGGGGCGAGGACGCGTCGCTGCTGCGGCCACTGCTCGGTTCCGACGGCGGCTCCCGTGTAAAGCACGCTGCCACCTCAGCAATGATGGCCCGAACGGCTTCCCGGGCGGCCGCTTCCTCAGCCTCGACCACTCCCTGCCGGATTGGCTCCAGCGAGAAGGCAGAGTCTCAGCTGCGGTAGCAAGCGAAGACGTGCTCGGCCACTGCCTGGGCCAGAGCATGCCCCTCCTAGGATGCCAACTCCTGCACAGCCCTCGGGAGAGCCTTGAGGCGCCGGGCGATCTCTTCGAAGCTGAGGGTGAGGTGGGCGATTGTCTCTTTGTCCAGCCCCTGCTCACCCACGTGGACGCGCCCGAGCCCGGCTACCCTCACAGACTTCCACACCTGACGAAGGATATCTCGCATCATCAGTTTCACGTTGGTCCGCTGGGTCACGACGGTCTCAAGCTCGTCCTTCGCGATCTGCAGCCGTTCCTCAAGGCTGATATCCTCGGCTGCGCTGGTTGGGACGCCCCTGATGGCCGGGTCCTTGGCTTGTGCCCGCTTCAGCTGCTCGGCCAAGGCTGTGACGGCCTGCTCCTGGGTGGCCAGCTCGGCCTCCCACTTGGTGGCCTACTCCTCCCGGGCAGTGAGGGCCAACGATGCCACGGCGGCCTCCGTCTCGCGCAGCGCAATCTACTTCTCCCAGGCATCTTGAGTCGTTGTCGTGATCTCGATGTCAGTCTCGCAGATCATGACCTCCTCCTCCCGACGAAGGACTTCGGCGCGACCACGCTTGAACTCGTCGTTCCGGCGGGCTAACTCCGCCTGGTCGGACTACACAGACTTCTCGTGCTTGCCGACCGCCTCTTCCTGAGCCAGGACCAGCTACTCCCGAGCGAGCAACTTCCAGGCCCGCCTCCACGAGGCATGGTCGCGCTCGGTCGCCTGCCGCTCCATGCGGCTGGCCTTGTCTTGCGCGGCGACAACCTCATCGCGCGCCTCCTCCAAAGCCTCCTGCTCCTCGGCCACCGTGCGCATTGACCTCTCAGGGGTTGCGCGGGCCGAGGCGATACGGGCCTCCAGGAGCCTGCCGACCTCTTCCAACCGCCCCCTCTCTTCAACGAGGGCAGCGCGGTCCCTGTCGACCTTGGATCGCTCCGCCGCTATGGCCGCTTCAAGCCGCTCGATAACCTCCTGGGCGCTTCCGAGCACGTCTGGGTAGGGTTCTGGGCCTGGCTTGATGGCGGCCGGGTGCTGGGTCCCCTGCGAGCCCTCTCTGCAGAGGCGCTCGGGGTCCCCAACGACTGCCACACCGGTGCCACCCTCGCCGCGACCACCTCCGCCCTCGGAATGCTTGGGGCGGGCTCGAACGGCGTTGGTTGCTCGGGAGCGGCCGCTGCCCTCGGCTCAGGATAGGGCGGCGCCCGTGGCTCCTGGTTTGCCGGTGCGCTCGGCTCTAGGGCAGGCACGCTCAGCCTGGGAGCGGGAGCCGACCTCGGCTCCTCTGGATGCCTCTGGCCTCCGGTGGGGTCCTTGGGCGGCCTGAAAACAAAAAAGGTTAGTACCCAAACTAGCATCCGGGCGGACATGCTCGGGACAGAGAAAGAGCTTACGTGGACTTCGGTTCGCGGTACTGCCACCGGGACTCAGGGATTCGGAAGTCGGGGCCCTGCGGCTTGGGCCCGGGATCCGCCTTTCTCCTCTTCGGAGGAGGGCTCTGGCCCCCAGGCGTTGAGGGGCCGCCGTGGAGCCTGCCTCCGGTGGAGGGTCTGCTCGAGCGCCCGCCGTGGCACCGCCGGCCCAGCCCTGGTCCTCGGGTTCCCGTGCCCTGGACCTGGTTTCCATTCCGGACTCCGTGCCCGATGATTGGCCACCCCGGCCACCCTCCTTCGCGCTGCCCGCCACTGGCCATTGTCGTGGAGGCGACGGCGACGACGAGGATGACGGCTGGGGCACGTACGACCGGTGGCGTTTCCCCTTGTCCCCAGGGGCCTCCGCTCCGCTGCCAGCGGCGCCCCTGCGGTGGGCCTGATTGATGCTGCCTGTAGCATCTCTACAGCCGGCCTGCTGCCTGCTGCCCATGGCGTCCCTGCCGCTGGTCCGTGGCCTGTCGGCGCGGCATCCCGGCGGCCGGTCTGCCACTTGCCGCCCGTGGTGTCCCCGTCGCCGGTCTGCTGCGTGCCACCTGCCTTTTCGTCCTGGGGTTCCGGCGTCCCAGACGGTCCACCAGGCCTTGGGCGTCGAACTCTGGCAGCGTCACTTGCAGTGCCACCCGACCTGGGTCCGCGCAGAGCGCCAGCTCCTCTCGGGGCAGGACCGCCCGGGTGAGGTCCTCAACGCTGGTCACCACCCTTAGTAGGGTCGCCAGCGCTCCCTCCTCCAGGTCCCCTTCCGCGCCGATATGGGTCCTCGTGATGTCTTTCGGACCCGTGTACATCCAGGAAGGGCGGACCCGCTACCGCAGGGGCGCCAGACGGCAGCACAAGTAGTCGGCCACCACCATCACCGAGGTCAGCCCCACCCGGCGCAGATCGTCGATGCGATTTAGCACCGGGCGCATGCGCTCGTCCTCCACCGGGGCCACCTCCCAGGTCGGCCTATGGGGCTCCGCCGCCGTCTCCGGCAGCGTGAGGCGGTCATGGGGGATGATGTCGACGTAAACCCAGTCGCGGCGCCAGTCCTCCCACTTGCTCCGCAGCACTTGCGGAATGTACAGCTCGCCAAGCCCGTCCTACAGTCGGAAGTTGCAGTAGCTAGCGACGTCCACGCCGGAGGATCCTCTCTTCTTCTCGGCCGGTCACAGGACGAAGAAATACCGGAATAAGGCCACTGACGGTGGCACTCCCACGAACATCTCACAGAAATACGCAAAAGATGGCCAGGATGACCACCGAGTTCGGACTCAGGTGGATGAGCTGGATGCCGAAGGTGTCCAACACCTAGAGGAAGAAGGTGGAGAAGGGCGGCACCAGCTCGGTGGCGACGAAGGAAACGAAGATGACAATGCACTCCGGTCGGTCCGTGGTGGGTGGAAAGCTCATCGGCGACACCACCGACGCGTCCCGCTGGCCGTCAGGCACCATGAGCTTGCAAACTTTCTCCCCCCCCTCCTCGTTGACGATGCATGACTCCGGCAGCACGCTGTCTTTATAGAGGGATTCTCAAGGATTGCAAGGCCAATGACCAAGCTTCTCCAGAAGGACATGGGATGAGGCATGTGAAGGGAGTATCCAAGAACTCAAAAAGAGACTGACCACTGCCCCATTGTTGAAATTGCCAGATATCCTGAAGGACTTCATGGTCTATTATGATGCGTCACGCCAAGGTTTGGGCTGTGTGCTGATGCAAGAAGATAAGGTAATAGCTTATGCATCCAGGCAACTGAAGGACCATGTACAGAATTACCCAACTCACGATCTGGATTAGCAGTAGTGGTACATGCACTTAAAATATGGAGACATTATCTCCTTGGGAATAAGTGTGAAATTTATACAGACCACAAGAGTCTGAATTATATTTTCACCTAGTCAGAATTGAATCTGAGGTAGCTATCGGTGACACAGGAACCAGGGGTCCCCGAGTATCGAGGCCAGAACAGCAGAGTGCCACGTGGCGCCCTTCCTTGGGGGTTATCTCCCCGAGGTCTGAGAAGACCAAGTTCTGAGAGAGGGTGCTCGGGGCCATGAACAGTGGTCCCCGAGTACCTGAGTTCCCTGATGACACGAGAAGACCAAGTACCGAGAAGAGGGTGCTCGGGGCCATGCACAGTGGTCCCCGAGCACCCAAGTTCCCCGATGAAAAGAAAAGCCAAGTTCCGAGAGAGAGTGCTCGGGGCCGAGAACAGTGGCCCCCGAGCACTCGGTTCCCCGAGGACCCAAGGGAGGTAAGTTCTGGGAGAGAGTGTTCGGGGCCGTGAACAGTGGCCCCTGAGCACTCGGTTCCCCGAGGACCCAAATAGTTAGTTCCGGAAGAGTGCTCGGGGCCGTGAACAGTGGCCCCCGAGCACTCGGTTCCCCGAGGACCAAGAGAGGGCATATCCGAGAGAGAGTGCTCGGGGCTACGAACAGTAGCCTCTGAGCACTCACAGTTCCCGGAGGGTCTGAGAAGTCCTTCGCCGGTGGTCCCCACAGAGGCTCAGCGGTGAGGTGTCAACTAGTGAGAGGCCCGATGCTATATTAAGAGGGCGCGTGGCCTGTCACTTCCAACCACTCCCCCCACGCCTGCTGCCAGTCCCTGCCACAGTCTGGCAGGGAGGCGTGGGGGCATTTAATGCACGGGTCCCATCGCACGTCATCCTTCGCGCCTCGGGAACAAGGAACATGAAGCTCTAGACTTAGACAACAACAGACGACCAGACAACACCGAAGCACGGAACACATCGACGAGTCTCGAAGAACAAGGAACATGAAGCTCTAGACTTAGACAAATATTCTTGTAACACAGTAGATCCTCAGAGAGACATTGTCAGAGCATTTATAGCATACACACAGGAGTAGGGTGTTATGCTCAGTGCGGCCCGAACCTGTCTAAAAATCCCCTGAGCATTTACTCCTTATTGCATCCGATTATCCCACTCCACCTACATCTCATTTACTCCCATTTATTTCACCTACGAAGCGGGTTCAGAATCATCCCCCCGGCCGAATCTCAAAGGGGGTCCCTCCAGATCCCCGCTTGAGGAGTTCACCCTCTGACAGCAGCAAAGGTGGTTAGAGCTGATAAAGGATTACAATCTGAACATCCAATATCACCCAGGCAAGGCAAATGTGGTGGCTTACGCCCTTAGCAGGAAGGTTTACTGTAGTAATATGCATGAACAGGAGTTAGTGCCAAAACTGTTCACAGAAATACAACATTTAAATCTGCACGTGATGCAAGGATAAGCTCACACGCTGGTGATGCATCTGACACTGGAGGATAAAATTCGCGAGGCCCAGGCAGAAGACGAGGAAGTTCTAAAAATCAAGAAGAATCTCGGGTTAGATAAAGCGCTAGGGTTCAGGATAGACTCATGAGGAACTGTATGGTACAAAGACCGGTTATGTGTACCCGATCGGGAAAATCTTAGAGAGTTCATCATGGATGAAGCCCACAACTCTCCCTATTCTATCCATCCTGGATGCACCAAGATGTTCATGGATCTAAGGACCAAGCATTGGTGGACAAGAATGAAAATTGACGTAGTAGGGTTCATTGCTCGATGTGACACCTGCCAAAGGGTCAAGACAGAGCACCAAAGGCCAGCAGGACTGTTGCAACCCTTACAGATCCTGACTTGGAAATGGGATGAAATTGGTATGGATTTCATAGTGGGTTTACCTAGGACCCAGAAGGGTAACGACTCTATATGGGTCATAGTAGATCGTCTAACCAAAGTAGCTCACTTCATACCAGTCAAGACAAACTATGGTGGAGACAAATTAGCTGGCTTATATATTGACAATATCTTGAGACTGCACGGGATCCCAAGTAGGATCGTCTCTGATAGAGGCCCCCAGTTCACATCGAGGTTCTGGAAAAGTTTGCATACAACCTTGGGGACTAAACTGGATTTTAGCTCTGCTTACCACCCACAAACTGATGGTCAAACTGAAAGAGTAAATCAGATCCTGGAAGATCTCCTAAGGGTTTGCATGATAACCTATGGAAAAGATTGGGAAAAAAGTCTATCATATGCAGAGTTCTCTTACAATAACAGCTTTCAAGCTAGTTTAGGAATGTCGCCTTTTGAGGCATTATATGGGCGAAAATGTAGAACACCTCTACTATGGTCAGAAGTAGGAGAGTGATCGCTCTTCGGACCTGCGCTAATCAAGGACACAGAAGATCAGTCGCTAAAATCAAGGAAAATCTAAGAGCAGCTCAAGGTAGACAAAAGGGTTATGCAGACAACCAAAGGAGGGATTTAACCTTCGAAGTGGGGGACTATGTTTACCTCAAGGTGTCTCCAATAAGAGGTACTCGGAGGTTCCAAGTACATGGGAAGCTAGCACCAAGGTATGTGGGGCCATATAAAGTAATGATAAGGGTTGGAGCAGTGGCATATAAATTGGCACTTCCAGCAAAAATGCTCGACATGCACGATGTGTTTCACGTCTCCCAGTTAAAGAAATGCTTGAGAATCCCAGAGGAACAGTTCCTTTAGAAATCATGGATCTGCAATACGAAGAGAGGCCCATCCGAATATTGGATGTGGCAACTCGTCAAACTAGAAAAACTGCAGTCAGGATCTGCCGAGTACAGTGGAGTAATCACACCGAAGCAGAAGCTATATGGGAGCGCGAAGAGGATCTAATGAAGGAGTTTCCAACACTTTTTAGCAAGCTTTCCGAATCTCGGGTTCGAGATTCCATTTAAGTGTGGTAGGTTTGTGACATACTGAGTTTAACATATTAATTAAATAGCAAAATCTAGTGCAAATTAAAAAAATTATTTATTTATCAAAGCCACATAAAATCATGAAAATATGGGTGTGAGTATTGATGCTAGTTTTAGTTGTCTAAGTATTCCAAAATGCACCAAATTTATACTAAGGAAATCCCTGCCTTAAGTTGATTCGTTCATGTTTGGTTTTTGGTTTTTATGCATTTTTGAATGGTGGTTTGAATTGGATATCACTCGAATTCGAATCCCTTCTTAAAGTTCTTTCCATCCCAAGTCCAAATTCAAATTCAAATCATGTTCCCAAATCTCGGAATTCTACCTCTAACTCATAATTTAGGAAATTCCAATTGGTTTGATCCTAATCCAAAATCAAATTTCTCATTTGAAACTAATTCCTAATCCTTTTCCTATTTTTTTCACTCCCGGGCCGATTTCCTCCTCTCTCCACTTTCGGCCCTCCTCCGGCCCGCTCTCCTTTTTCCTTCTCCGCGCGTGTTCGGCCCAACAGTGCA